>NC_051065.1:7376352-8051352 GCF_004664715.2 Peromyscus leucopus
ACTTGTCTCAAAATAGTGTTAAGCATGAACTACAGGACGGTTTTGTATTTCCCTTTTAATATTAGAATACTGGTATATATTAAATAAATAATAATTGATAATTAATGTTATCACATCTAATTAATTAATGCTTTTAATATGCTGCTTTATACTTCCTATGACCTTTTCATTAAAACAGTGAAGTGTTTTGTCTATTTAAAAATATTAATCCTGAATTATGGAAAGACACAAATGTATCATGAAAGATAACAACAAGTGTATGTAGAAGAATGGACTTTATTATAGTTTAAAATGTCAATTTTGCAGCAGTATGCTATACAAAAAGGTAAACCAAAGTTTCGTTATTGGCTGCCAATTAATATGCATGCATAAAGAGTTAGAATGTTTTGGTTTGTGATTATCCTTAGGGAATGGGAAAATCATTACACTGGGAGAAATTGCAGTTCTATCTGCTATATGCTAAATGAAAGTCACAGACAAACTGTACGGAACAGGCATTTCGAGGAGTATGAATAGTAAAGAGGTAGCAATCTGAGGAGGCTATCAGAGTGAAAGGTACAAATGACCCTGCTGTTCAGGCTGTGTTTTTCCTCTCAGATATGCACTGGCTTGGATTCAAAGGCAGCTCAAATCCCTGAACTCAGTCCTGGATGAAAAACGCCTCAGCACTCCTTTCATTTTGTTCAGAACGGCAAAAAATTGAGAATCCTCAGTCAAGTTAGTCCACATGTCTACAGTCCAAGCACTCACAGTATTATTTTCCTGAAGACTCTGTTTTTGTATGTAATGTAATCTTACAGATTCACATTGATTTTTATGTTTGGTAAATTTTCATTTGTATTTAAAATATTTAATACTGCAGCATCTACATGCAAGTGACATTATATGAAGCAGCTGTATTTATTTATTTGTGATTATATATATATGTATTTGTAACAATTAATAAAAACAGTGGCTATGAATTTGAAAGAGATCAACAAAGGATATATGGTTGAGTTTGGAGGGAGGAAGGGTATGGTGATATTTTATTTGTACTGAAATGTAATTTTAATTTTATGTTAATAAATAAAGTTGCCCTGGGGTCAGAGCTATTAGAGCCATAGCAAGAGCGTGGTGGTTAGAAGAGCTAGGTAGATTTCTGTGTGTTCAGGGATACAGCCAGTATTGGAGACATATGCCTTTAAGACCTGGAGGGCGGTACTTACAGGCAGTGATGAGGCAGTCATGTGGTTTGGTTTAGAACCAATGAGAAGGCAGAACAGAAAGACTATTTAAACACAGACAAACAGGAAGTAGCTCTCTCTCTCGGGGAAGTTAGGAGCACTGCAGGAGGTAAGATTTTATCTCTGAGCTCTGACCTCTCGGCTTTCTCTTTTACATTGGCTCTGTGTTTATTTTAATAAGACGATTGGTTACATCTACATCTGGCGCCCAACGTGACAAGAATCCATTAAAAACTGCTTGGGGCCGGCTCCCTAGCCGGAGCAGCCAGCTCCCTAGCCCCGGCCCAAGGTCTGCTTGGCCTCAGGCCGGACTGTGAGCTGCTTGCTTAAAGCCAGTGCTACAAACAGCTCAGGCCTGCCCTGCTAAACAGGGCCCCTGCCTGTAAAGCCAAGCCTTGACTCGGCTCAAGAGGGAACAAGTGGCTGGCTTTAAGCTTTAGCCGGCTACCCCTTCACTTTCACTTTCACTTTCACTTTTGCTTTTGCTTTCTCTCTTGCTTTCTCTCTGTTTCTGTCTCTCTCTCTCTCTCTCTCTCTCTCTCTCTCTCTCTCTCTCTGGATTCACACTTAGGACACTAGGTGGCTGTTTTGAAATTCGCTCGGATTTCTACTGTTCTACGCAGATTTGGTAAGTCATAAAGGAAACTATTTAAAAGACAATTTTTTTCCACATTTAAAAAAAAATGGGTTTCCTGTGTACATTGGAAGAATGGGTTTTGTTTGAAATTTTAGGCAGTCTGACAATGGAACAACTATATGAAAAGATTAGTATTATGGGAATTATGCAGTTTATCACCATGCTTATTCTCATTTTACTATTTAAAAAGATAGTCGATTTAAGTGCCAGGATAACAGCTTTAGAAAAACCTGTTAATTTTAACAGTGAAGTTGGTTCAAGTTTGGATCATAAGGTTACAGAAAGAAAGCCTGTTTTCACACAGTCACCCTTAATTTATCCTGTAACCATACAGCAGATGCCTGATCAAATGGCTACACAAAATATCTGGGCTCCAATTGAACTGATGGATTTTAAAAGGTTTAAGGAGGCAATAGTATCTTATGGCATGCATTCCCCATATGTAAAGCAAATGTTAAACTCTTGGTCAACATATAATAGGATTATATCACAGGACTGGCGGGACCTTGCACAAGCTGTTCTGGAACCCAGCCAGAGACTTCAATTTCTAACGTGGTTTAAGGAGGAAGCTAGCAACGTAGAAAAACAATGGAGGGATAAAGGAATACAAGTTTGTCAGGATCAGCTTATTGGAGAAGGCCAATATGCTTCAATACAAACACAATGTTTATATGATGTTCAAACCCTAATTTTATGTCGAATGGCAGCCTTGAATGCATGGGACAGAGTTGAGGAACCAGGAAAAAAACCTGAGTCATTCACAAAGGTTATGCAAGGCCCAAAAGAATCTTTCACAGATTTTTTAGAAAGACTGGCTTCAGCAGTAAACAGAATGGTCTCAGGATCAGAAGCTAGTAAGGCAATAATTGAAGCTTTGGCATTTGAGAATGCGAATGCAGCATGCAAAAGAATAATCAAGCCGTTAAAGGCAAGATCTGCACCTTTGGAAGATTGGATTAGAGAAACAATTAATGTTGAGGCTGATGAGCATGATGATACGTGGGTAGGAGAAGTAATTTCAAAAGGTTTGAGGAGTGTTAGATGTTTTGGGTGTGGAAAACAAGGACATTTTAAAAGGGACTGTAAACAGGTCATTCCTAGAGGCAATGTTTCTTCAAGGAACAGTGGCAACAGAATGCCCCTTCCTTCTGGAGTATGCAGAAGGTGTGGTAAGGGAAAACACTGGACCAACGAATGTAGATCAACAAAGGACAGACAGGGTAATCCTTTGCCTCAGTTTTCGGGAAACTCCCGGAGGGGCCTCATGCAGGCCCCCATAGCAAAACCAGTTCAAACCTTTCCTGCAGCTGTAGAGGAAATCCCTGCTCTGAGCGATTAAATAACCAAATGACTATTGGAATAAATCATGCTGATCAGGATGATGAAACAGAGAGAATAGAAAATACAGGAGAAAACATAAAGAAAATTTTTTGGCAAACTTCTATTAATGAACAGAGACCAAAATTAACGATAAAAATAAATGGTGTTTTGTTGTCTGGTCTGGTAGACACAGGTGCAGACATTACCATAATTGCACCAGAATTTTGGCATCCAGCTTGGCCTCTTCAGGAGGTAAACGTTCAACTGTTAGAAATTGGGACATTATCTGGAGTGAAACAGAGTGCAAGATGGCTGGAATGTATAGGTCCAGAAGGACAGAGAGGAAAATTAAAACCATATGTGGCTAACATAGCTATGAACCTGTGGGGTCGAGACTTGTTGCAACAATGGAATACTCAGATTAAAATCCCTCCAATCTCAGAAACAAATCATAAACTAGCACATGTTTCTGAGAGAAATATTAGAAGGCATTATTTTGAGTGGTCACCAGCCATCCATATTATACAGGAACAGGGCACAATAACTGATAATCTTCCAAAAATACCAACAGCTCTACCTTTAAAATGGTTAACAGACAAGCCTGTATGGGTTCAGCAATGGCCTTTAACAACAGAGAAACTCCAGGCTTTAGAAGAGCTGGTAGAAGAACAGTTAAATGCTCAGCATATTGAACAGTCAACCAGCCTTGGAATTCTCCTGTATTTGTTATTAAAAAGAAATCTGGTAAATGGAGAATGGTAACAGACCTTAGAGCAATTAACAAAGTAATTCAGCCAATGGGCTCTCTACAATCTGGAATTCCTTTGCCTACTCTGTTACCAAAAGGATGGCCTCTCATAGTTATTGATTTAAAAGACTGTTTCTTTTCAATACCCTTACAAGAAAAAGACAAAGAAAGATTTGCTTTCACAGTGCCTAATTATAATAATTCTCAACCGGTTAAAAGATTTCAATGGAGGGTCCTCCCACAGGGAATGTTAAATAGCCCAATTCTGTGCCAATATTTTGTACAACAGCCATTGGAAGTAATATGTAAAAAATTTCCTAAATCTATAATTTATCATTATATGGATGATATTTTACTAGCTGACTCAAATGCAGATACTTTAGAAAGAATGTTTGAAGAAGTAAAGAAAATTTTGCCTTGCTGGGGATTACAAATTGCTCCTGAAAAGATACAAAGAGGAGATTCTATTAATTATTTAGGATATAAAATAGAGCTACAAAAAATTAGACCCCAAAAGGTGCAAATTAGGAGAGATAGACTACGGACTCTTAATGACTTTCAAAGATTATTTGGAGATATTTCTCATCTACGAACTATTGTTGGGGTAAAAAATGATGAACTGACTAATTTGTTCAAAACCTTAGAAGGTGACAAGGACTTAAATAGTCCAAGAGAATTATCACCTGAAGCTGAGAAAGAATTGGCCTTGGTAGAAAAGAAAGTACATGAAGGGCATGTGGATCGTATTGATCCAAAGCTGGATTGCATTTTGGTTATTTTACCTTCTAGGCATTCTCCTACTGGAATATTAATGCAGAGGGAAGATATTATATTGGAATGGATATTTTTACCAAATAAACCAAATAAAAAATTAAAAACTTATGGGGAAAAAATCTCTGACTTGATTTGGAAAGGAAAATTGACCTAGCAGAAATTGTCATACCTTTAACTAAGGAGGACATTGAAAAATTATGGACAGAAAGTGAACCTTGGCAAAGAGCTTGCAGTAATTTTTTGGGAGAAATTAACAGCAAATATCCCAAAAGCAACAGAATTGATTTTATAAAGAGAGCTGATTGGATCTTGCCTCGAATTGTACGGCAAAAACCCATATCTGGAGTTCGTACATTTTATACAGATGCCAACAAACAAGGAAAGGCAGGTTACAAATCAGAAAATTTAAGTAAAGTGGTACAAAGTCCTTATAATTCAGTGCAGAAATCAGAATTGTATGCTAGTCTGTTGGTATTAATGGATTTTTCAGAACCTCTCAACATAGTAACTGACTCTCAGTATGCTGAAAGAGTGGTATTACATATTGAGACTGCAGAATTTATCCCTGATGCTTCAGAATTAACTTCACTATTTATTCAATTACAAGATACAATCAGGAAAAGGAGTCATCCTTTATATATAACTCACATCCAATCTCATACTGGTCTGCCAGGCCCTTTAGCACAAGGCAATGATGAAATTGATAAATTATTGATAGGAAATGTGCTGGAGGCCTCAGAATTTCATAAAAAACATCATGTCAATAGTAAAGGTTTAAAAAAGGATTTTTCCATAACCTGGCAACAAGCCAAAGAAATAGTAAAGAAATGTCCTACTTGTTCCTTTTATAATCAAACGCCATTACCAGCAGGATGTAACCCAAAGGGTACTCAGAGGAATGAAATCTGGCAGATGGACGTGTTTCACTTTGCAGAATTTGGAAAATTGAAATATGTACACCACACCATTGATACTTATTCAGGATTTCAATGGGCAACTGCTTTGAGTTCTGAAAAAGCTGATTCTGTAATCACTCATTTGCTAGAAGTCATGGCCATCATGGGTATACCTGCACAAATCAAAACTGACAATGCTCCATCATATGTCTCTGTTAAAATGAAACAGTTTTTTTTCTTATTACAAAATAAAGCATATTACAGGTATACCACATAATCCTACAGGTCAAGCAGTTATAGAAAGATCAAACAGAACTCTAAAGGATATGCTAAATAAACAGAAAGGAGTAACAAAAACCCCCAGAAATAGACTGCATAATGCTCTATTAACTTTGAATTTTCTGAATGCCAATGAGAAAGGAACAACAGCTGCAGAGAGACATTGGGTAATAGAAAAAACTACAGAATTAAATCAGCCTATATACTTTAAGGATGTGCTGACCTCAGAATGGAAACCAGGGTATGTATTACATTGGGGATGAGGTTTTGCTTTTGTTTCTACAGGAGAAGATAAGCTGTGGGTACCATCAAAATTGATAAAGGTTCGATTTGAACAAGAGAAACCTCTTAATTAGAGGAGATGATAGTTCATCAACCAGCATGAACATCCAATTTAAACTAACTTGTACCAGTAACACATGCCTTTTCATTTAATCAGATAATAACTTGCCAAAAAGGAACATCCCCAAAATTAGTCTTGGGGAAAGGTTTTTGTTTTTGTCTTTTAGGAGAATGATGGTTAAGGAATCTGAAGAACACAAGACAAATGAGACAACTGAAGAAAAGGGACCAATCATCAATCCCAGGAAACAGAGTGAAACGGTGTATGGGTATATATTATCTAAAAAATTTTTATGTCTTCTTAAATGTTTGTTTCTGCTTTTCTCTAAAGATTTAACACTATTGGTCTTCTAATAGTCCCAGTTTAATTAAAATTTAAAGCTGACTTTGGAGTTGGAGAATGGCTCTCTCCTTCTTTAAACTCAAGCATGTTGTTAAAAGGAAAATGCAAACTCCCTGTATCATGCCAGAAAGAGCCATTTTCTGCTATGGGACAGGACAAAAGCCAAATTAATTAAGGGACTATTCTATTACTAATCTCAACTCTTTGATTCTATTCTGATTCTTTAAACTTTTCTTAAAGTATAAATTTTATATCAAAATTTACAAGATTAATATATACATATACATTTTAAACTTTGTTAAGATATGAATGGTCATATAGAGTACTAACTAATTCTAGAAAAAAGGCTTCAATTAGCTGCATATATATGTCTTTGTGTTCGAGTCTTTTATCAGTTTTCTGCAGGAAATCATGGCCAGGCCTAACATCACCTGAAGTCTCCAGGAAGAAGATGGGGCCCACAACAACAACAATTCCACGTGGACAATAATAATATCGCTGAACTGACAAACATCATCTACAGATCAGCTTTGAACTACAAGGTGCTCAGAGCAATTTTGAGATGACTAGCTGAGATGATCCAGTCTCAAAGACTACTTGAATAAGGACTTGAGATAAACCCTGAACTTTGGCATTATACACAGACTGGATAATAATGAAGGATATAGTTACCTTTCCTAGAATTTGACAATTAACCTAAAATTTTTCTTTCAGAATAAAGATAACTTCGCCCATACCCAGCAGGAAGCAATTTTAAGAATACGATGCCTACATTCCCAAAGAGGTGGTGTGGGGCGGGTAGTTTTTTTGGTTCTTTTTAACGGGTTTTGGGTCTGGGATAATTTTCATTATTTAGGGGGGTAGGTTACAAGTTGTTGTCAAGGATTAGGAAAAAGGCTAAGCAAAGGAGATTAGATTTAAGGTTCTTGTTTAAAAAAGAAAGAAAGAAAGAAAGAAAGAAAGAAAGAAAGAAAGAAAGAAAGAAAGAAAGAAAGAAAGAAAGAAAGAAAGAAAGAAAGATAATTACTAGTTTTAAATACTTTACATTATTACCAACTATTAGGATATAAAGAAATGAAAGTTAGTAGTTAGACATTACAATAGAAATTGTAGTCATATTAGATATGTTTTAAAAATTGAGCAGATATATTTTAGACAGGTCATCTTCAAACCCTTCAGAGATCTACTGAATATGGCATTTAAAATGTTTTAATAACTTAGAAATTTTTCTTTTTTGAGACATGTCGGCTCCTGGCAGTACCAATCTACTTCAGAGAAAATATGGACATTGAAGAAACTGCATATGGAGTTAATTTTCATTGTGGCAAAAGTTAGCCACTGGGCAACAAAATATCCTCAAATCAACCCGACAAAATGGACAGACAGAACACGAAACAAAGGACTACCGATTCCTGCCAAAACAAGTGTGGTTATGGCTTTATCAGAAGGCATCTTCTGAGGCCAGAACAATATGGCACCATCCCTGAAGTGGCCTTCACAATTTGGAAAAGGTACAGTACCCTTTTCTTAGAAGGCAGCTGAACAGGCAGTGGGCCAATGGCTTCTGTTGTGCAATGGAACAGCAACTGAAAGCTCACGCCTCTCAATAGTAGACTGGCATTTAATAGAGGGATGTGGAGAAGAAGGGGATGCTGAGATGAAGCCATATATACACAGCCAAGAAGAATGGACAGCTGAGTTAAAAAACTGTCAACAATTTCCAGAATTTAAAATCCTGAATCATGACATGACACTAGTGGAATTCAGGTGTTTCTGGTACATGGACTGCTCTCACCCAATGTGAGGTTGAACTGTTGACCTTGTGTACAACCTACTTCACAAATGAGTCTGTCAGATACGATAAGCCTATAGGCTGAAGATGATGCCCCAACACTGCAGAGAAACCTCAGGTGACTGTCCAGGCAGCTGGCTGTTTCTGTCAACTCACAAAATTTTTTGGAAGTTGCTTGCGTGCACTTCCTGCTTTTATTTTTGTTAGCTAATATTATTTCCTTCTTGGGTCTCTGAGGGAGTTGAAGATTAGTTAGTTATAGTTGAAGATTAATTAGGATAGAAAGTGAATTAGATACATTTTGGACTTACTAAAATAGGATAGATAAGAGAATTATTTTCTCTGATTTGTCAAATACAAATGGACTAGACATCGTTTAGGTATTTGTTACTTGTATATATTGTATATAGTTATTGTACTTTTGTATTTAGTTTTTCTTTTGTTAGTTATAACCTTTTGCCTTTTTTCTTTTTATTAAAATAGAAAAGGGGAAATATGGTGATATTTTATTTGTACTGAAATGTAATTTTAATTTTATGTTAATAAATAAAGTTGCCCTGGGGTCAGAGCTATTAGAGCCATAGCAAGAGCGTGGTGGTTAGAAGAGCTAGGTAGATTTCTGTGTGTTCAGGGATACAGCCAGTATTGGAGACATATGCCTTTAAGACCTGGAGGGCGGTACTTACAGGCAGTGATGAGGCAGTCATGTGGTTTGGTTTAGAACCAATGAGAAGGCAGAACAGAAAGACTATTTAAACACAGACAAACAGGAAGTAGCTCTCTCTCTCGGGGAAGTTAGGAGCACTGCAGGAGGTAAGATTTTATCTCTGAGCTCTGACCTCTCGGCTTTCTCTTTTACATTGGCTCTGTGTTTATTTTAATAAGACGATTGGTTACATCTACAGAAGGGGAAGGTGGAAATGATGTAATAATAACCTCAAAAATATAAATGTAAGTTTATATTTAAAAGTAAAAAGAAAACACATATTATAGCAATATACATTCAGTGCTGTGAGCTTCAGAAAACAGCATCTGATATCTAGTATTACCATGTAAATTGAAATCAGAAAAACTAAAATCTATGATAAGTCAGAAATCTATTTTCCTGATTCTTGCTTTAATTATGAATACCACTGTTATTGGTTTTTAGAGTTCATTTCCATAAAGTTTTGTGTGGTGGTAATCTAATTTATTTTATAAATTTTGACTTTCATATATAGTGGTGGAAAACAGATGTAAGTTAAAACTACATTCACAGTATTTCTGAATCTCTGTCTCTGTACCCTTATTCCTTTGTCCCTTTAATTTCAATGTATGCGAAATGTTCTGAAACTCTGTCAGTAATTATTAGGAGAAAAGTCAATATCATGACAAATCCAAAATAAACAGACAGGATACAAGATAGCTTACTGAAAACTCTCTTGCTAAATAAAAAGTTAAGCTAAATTCATGCAGAGTTAATTCCAAAAGCATGTTGTTTACACTTGGTATTTTTAATGCTACTAACCAGGTAGTAGATCCCTAATCTTTTGCTTTTGTTGCTCTTTTCATGCACAGCTCATCTTTCCTTGGCTGCACACACTGAACATTCCACTCTAGAAGCACTTGCCTGCGTGATGAGTAGGTGAACATAAAGGCTTCATAGTTAACATAATTCCAATCCTACTGTGTCTCCATAGTCAACACTTTAAAAGAAGTCCTACTGGCTTACATCGGGAAGACTTTTACATGTTAGATAAGGAGAAGAGAGAATCAATACCTCTCTAACACAAATAACAGTGGTGTCTCCGTAGACATAAAAGGAAAGACTACTAGGATTAACATAAAACTGTGAGATGTTACACTACTTGAAAATGAATGAATTAGTTCAAATTAGTATAGTTATCTACAATGGCACTTAAAATTATAAGGTACTTATCATTTTACACATATTTTAAAATGTATCATTTGATTTTCTTGTATGTGCATAATATGCAACCATATCAATCATAAAATGATGTTTTCTTGTTTCAATAGTTCTGCATCTTCTATTAATATACAACTCATATTATTTGGATAGTTATTAGTAATGATAATACTGGAAATATGTTCCACATAATTTAAAATAGAAATACATTTGACTAATTAAAATATTTAATTACAATGCTATTACAATTCAATCTTAATATAATATAACATTATTAAATGATTAAATATTGAATATTAATTATAACCAGATGAATCAAACTCATAAGAAGCACCATCAGAAAGCTGTCTGTGTATTTGGAATGGAAAAATCAATCCTTCAAAACCTCAAATTTTTAGCTCTTTCAAATTGGATTTCATTATAAGTATGTTAATTCCTTTGCTAGTATTATTTGTAGTCTCACTTTTTAATACCATATGTGAAACTAGTGAAATTAAATGCATTACTTGCAATTACATATTAGTAGCCTTTTCGAATTCATAGTAATATCTCAGGTATACTATTTGAACATCAGTTTGTATGCAGTATTATATTTCACTGAATTCATTCTTAACATATATCTTCATTTACATTAAGACAGATGGTTTTATTACACAAGTATTTCTTAGGGATTTGGAACATTGGTATTCTGTGGTATTGCATTTCTTGAATTCATTCTAAATATTCATTTTTATTTACATGAAGACAGATGGTTTTATTACACCAGTCTTTCTTAGGTTTTCAAACACTGGTATTCTGTTGAACAACAAGCGTCCCTACAAA
Source organism: Peromyscus leucopus (assembly GCF_004664715.2). Classification (NCBI taxonomy): domain Eukaryota; kingdom Metazoa; phylum Chordata; class Mammalia; order Rodentia; family Cricetidae; genus Peromyscus; species Peromyscus leucopus. The sequence continues at coordinate 7,387,435 of NC_051065.1, forward strand.
CTATAGTGAAAGTCATTATAAGTGATGCTTACAAAAAATTTGAAAAATATTTGATGAAGAAAACATGGAGCAGAATTTTGTTTGTGATGTTGTTGATATTCTGTAAAATCTGGTGTTCGGATAACAGCTGATATTTAAATTGGTACACTTTATTGGTAATATTACTTATAGTAATTTAATATGAAATTGTGAGTGGTATTTTTCATTCTGTTCTGCAGAAAAAATCTGGTTGCCTAGGTATTAAAATGTTTCAATTATTTCTCCTACATCCTTATTAGGAATAGTACAGTGATGTTTCTGTCCTCAGCAGCCCACTTCATGGTCTCTTAAGACTGCACGGACATTGGGGCTATTGCAGTTTCTTAACACAAGCGTTCTTCACATGTCTAGTGATGTGGACATAAACAACCCATAGAGCCTTAGGCTGTGTAAAAGCATGGCATTTAGTACTACATGCAATGAATGTAACAATCATATTAAACTGTTGCTTATATATGTATTTATTATGCTATACTTTTACCATTTTGATGTACACCCTTTATTTTGAGAAGTTTGCTATGAAACAGTGTATTTTGTCATGCCTGCAATAGTGTCAAATATCTCCTATTTCTTTATATTTTGACAGTTTAAAGAATCTACATTGTGTCATTGATATATACCATCCTAAATTTGTATGAAAACAAATCTGAGATATTTGCAAAATGACAAATTTGGTAAATGGCCCCTTTCCAGTAACTTACTCTGATGTTAAATGATGCAAATATTCATTGGGAGAAATATCATTAAGCCAACTATATATATAGTTGTGTGCATACATACATGCACATTTAAAACATGCTTAGTATTATGTAAATTAGTTTATTTTAATTTTCTTAGTATTAATATGTTGATGCCTTTTCTTTTATTTTTTGTCTGTTTATATTTTGGCTCTTTTCAATACATACTGACTTTCCTTCACTATATATTCATATTCAAAATAAAGATAAAAAGAGTGTTTAACTTAAATGTAATTTTATAACAGACAATGGCTGTAGGAATCTTCTTAGGTGTATGACAATGGATACCTAGTCTGCAGGTTTATTGGAAAGTTCATTTTAATGTCTAGCAATTACTTGAAAGAGTTCATTTTACACAGTCAAGAATTTCCAGAACAGCTTCATTTGTTTTTGAGTGAGACTGCCTGTCTGTGGCAAATGGATTGAGAGTAAAGACTGATGATTGCTCTAAACGATGGAAGGTTTTATACCTGGTATAAATTCCATTTTCTTTTCCAGAGGCAGCAGTTTTAGCTAGAGACACAGGAGATGTAACTTTAGGTTTTCTTAAAGTTATATATAACACACAGAAGTGTGTGTTTTAACAAATTTTGAGACACGTCATTTATAGAGCAGCTGTTTGAGCTGCCCTATGAAAGAAACAATTAACAATATAGTCACTGTGAATGATAGGATTATTATTCCAAGTCGTTAAAAAATAGAATCTTAAAAAATCTTAATTTCACATGTGTACAGTTTTGCTTATTTGAATTAAATATGTGCATAATCTAAGTATACATTGAAAGATTCAGATCTTACACAGATTGTTTTGAAAAGCATATTTTTTGAAGTCTGTAATAAAAACACCCATAATATTCTGCATAAATTATTGACTATAATTTATGATAGTTATTATTATTCCAAATGCCATGCTTTATATTTAATGACTAACAAATTTTCTAAGGATTATTTGTCTTGACTATTTTCCTACTGTATAGAATTGGGTCATTTGGGATTTTACATGACACTATATTTCATTTTCATTGTTATTATAATGCTGTTTGTTTTTATTTACTATTTTAAAGTATCACTCAGTTTTAATTAATTAAAACACTGAAATCCAGTTTATCCATACTAACTCTTTCCGAGTTTCAGTCACCAACACGGGCATATGCAGAAAGCTGTGAACATTACCAAAAAGTGTACATTAGCAAAAGAAATGAGTGTACTATGAGAAAATAGCATGCTTTGTGAAAAAATAAGTGTGAGAGCGTGGACAGGTATCTGATTGCCATTTCTGAGAAGAGTGGATTTAGCGTTCAGGACTATGACTTGGAGGCTGACATGAGTTTTAGTAGAGCATTAGACAATGGGCGATGAATCTTTGACAATAGAAAAGAAAATGTGGGAAGCAATCCTTCAGTCTGATAAATGTACTATTAGTGCATGTCCTCCAAGGCAAGACTGGAAGAAACACAGCAAAGATGAAAATGATTGGTTATTCAGAAAAACTCCCTGAGAAGTAATGAGGTTCATAGACCAATCTCTCCTTAGGGTAAAAGATAATTAGGTCTTAGAAGTTATTTTTAAATACTTAAGAGTTTGGAAATTGATGGCTGTTATAGTAATAGCTAGTTTAATAATCACAATGTTAATTAACCAGTAAAATGTAAGTATTTGTAGATTTATTATCATAATAAAATGTAAATGTATCAAACAAAATAAAAATATAACAGTTTTAAGTAGTAGAATATGCATCAATATATTACTATATGTTAATATGGCATCTAAAATGTCATATGTGGTAAGACAATTTAGTCAGTTTTGCTTAAGACTTATTTACTCAAAGTTGTGTAGTCTGTGACAGATCACTGAGCCCAACTTCTTCTCAAGTATACTCACAATGAAATTGTCTCAGATATGGTATAGTCTATGATATGCCTTGTATAGATATATTAAAATTATATGTAATTTAAATAAGATTTGAAAATAATTGTTTTAATATCCTTTTCAGCATTTAGAAAAATACCTTAAACTTAATATGTCACCAAGGCTAAATCAATATATGAGTGACTAGATCATTATGATATTTAAACACACACACAAATTCCCATTGGCTGCCTCTACTGATCAGCAAGGGATAGATAATATCTTGAATAAAAATAATACTGAATATAAGCAGCTTGGAAAGGTGCCTCTTATTAACCAGTTTCACTTGATTTTAGAACAAAAGGTATTTGCACACTGAACACACATACACATTGCAGCCTGGAAGAACGTCTTTTCATTACTGCTTTATGCAAGTCTAAATGAAAAGATGAAAATTTTATAAATTTGCAATTTATAAAGTTAAAGGTTGGTATATACATACATTATAAAATGATATCCCCAATAAAGATAATTATCCTATCCATTACTGTCCTCCTGTTCCTCTTGTTAAGAAAGTTTAAGATAAACTCTCCTAGCATATTTTAGCTAATGATAATCTCATGCATAATCCCCAACACAGACTCTTTGAATGTGTTCATTTGAATTATGGACACTGTGTACACTCTGACTACCACCTCCATTTCTTTAACCTCTTAGCCACCATTCTATGCTTGGCTTCTCTGATTTTGACTATTTTTAGATTCTATGTTTAAGTAAAATTACATGGTTCTTATTTCCTCTGTGCTTGGCTTATAAGACAATATAGTGAGGTTCCAGTTCATTCACAATCTTACAAATGACAGAGACTCCTTTCTTAAGCTTTAGTAGTATTTCATGGTGTATACATACCATATTGTCTTTAGCCATTTTATTTTCAATGGATACTTTTACTATTCCCATGTCTTTTCTGTTATGAACAGTGCTGCCATACACATGAAAGTACAAACAACTTTGAGATACTGCTTTCTTTCCTTTGAATGGGTCCTCATTCTGTGATTTATAGTCAACATTTTATAAACACTCTCCTCCATCCTTCACGAAGTGAGCAGCCTTGAATATTGCATCCCAGGCTCTTCCATTCACTATAGTTATATATGACCCTTGAACAAGCAAGCTAAATCAGATGTGGTTTGATCTTAGTTATTTCTGTGAAAAACTTATGGAAGATGCTGAATTCCAAAGACTATACAAATTATCACAGTTCTGACTTCACTACACAAAATGCAGCAAAATAAGTCCGTGTCCTTGAAAAACCCCTGGAGGTAGATTTAGATACAAAAGTTATTCTTCCCTTCTCTTTTCAGTGAGGATGTTAATAAACCAAACACACCTTCTTCCCCAAGAGTTTCCCATCACTCCTTTTCATGCACCTTCTCTCTCTAACAGAAGGGACACTGACATGCAAGCAATACATTTTTTAAAGAGATCTGAGTAGCCACATTTCCTACATTTTATAACATTTCTTCAGGTGAGCTAAAATGTACAGCATATTGTAATTTACCATCACCATATTGAACACCAACACCAAGTCTTCTTGTTCCTATGTAAGTAGAACTTCCTGTCGTTTGATCGTCTTTCCTTGTCCTCCCTAAGTCTTTCCAGCATTTGATCACCATAATTCTATATTGATCTATGTTTTATAGCTCTATTCACTGCAGGCACATAACTTCTTGCAGATATTGTGGGAGGAATGATTGAATACTTGAGTCAAAAGTAGACAAAGGTACCAGGAAGTACTGAAATACAGCTACAATAACATGTAAAAAAAACATAAAGGCAAAAATAAGAAAGCAGAACTTAGGTAAACATCAGATGCTTGGGAGTTCATAGAGGAACAGGTAGATTTTAGAAATTTACTGTACTGTTTAGGGAAGGCTAAAATGAGTTTGGGACCACAAACTTTTAATCTGTTTCAAATTTTTACTGTTGATGTTTCTCCATTTCATATATTAGGTGCACAAACACATACACGCACACATACATACATATAAACACATATACATACAATGTGTGTAATACACACACACATACACACACACACAGATCATCATCATTACCACCACCATCAACAACAATATGTTTATCCCATCTTGAAAACATTCCTCGACAAGGGACTGGTAGCATATCCCTCCTTCTTTCTTTTTCTCCCTGAATATATATATATCTTTGTGAAGAAATTAGGACTTTAAATATAGTGTTTTGAGGAAGAGATATTTTTTCTTGTTATATGGGCTGGATTTAACCAGACCAACATTAAAATTTGAAGATTTTCTTTGGCCATTTGGAAACCCAATTCTTTTCTGATTCATACTCTACAATGCTATTGGTATAATCCATGAATGTCACAGTGTAATGATGAGCATTTTAATTTTGAATAAATTTTATAGAAATTCCTTTCTCCTTATTTAATCCTGCTCTTAGAGATAAAGGTCTTAGTGATAATATGACATGGTTAAGAGAAGTTGAGTTGGTGTTTCCTACAATGGTAAACTCAAGAGTGAGTAGAGAGGACATTATCCAAGACACATGGGTAAGAAAAGTGATCCTACAACATATGTATTTAGTATGTATTACATCTATGAGCTTTATGAAATTATAAGTGGAGTGTGCATTCAGACACTCACAAAGTAGATAATAAATGAATAAAATTCAAAAGGAAACCTATACAATTAATAATAACATGCTCTGACATATGAATGCCATAGTTGAAGTTTCCCTGTAAGGACTGAGATGTATAAACAGAACTAAGATGCTGGTCTAGCTACCATTAATTCTGTGAATGATCAATAGTCTGAAATCTGAACTTAGAATATGGTGTCATCTGTCACTCTATGGTCATGAAAATGTTAGGCTAACTCACTGGCTTACAAGAAGGAAAAATGCAATTGCTTCATACCGTTTTAGATAATCGTTAACACATTTAAATTCAGTGTTATTTTGAAGCTGTGTCTAGCTGTCATGTTCATATGTCTGCTTGTGGAAAGTAACCTTCAAAGATTAGCTCCACAAAACTACCTTGAAAATATAGAAAGAAATTACACAGATAGGTTTTTTTCTTTTGTATTTTCTGACATGCATACATTCATACAATAAGTTTTGTTCAAAGCACAGACATTTCTATGTGAGTTTTAAGTTTACTAGAGAAAGCAGATAAAAAGAAACAATAAACAACTAGTATAAAGAGAATAAGTTCATATGGCACCGAGTCATTTGAAGAAAGGAACTTTAGTGAAAGGTAAAATTGTTGGAACTCCTTAAAAAGACTGGCCACTGAGAAATAATTAAAGGAAAGGAGAATTGATAAATTTAGAAAACACAAAATAGCCTCTAATATAGGAAAGCAACTATGTCACATTTTTATTGTATATTGCCAAGTTGGGTAACTGTGCACCTAATTTGAAAATGCATATACTATTGATAAATATGTGCTGTGGAATAATGTTCTTGTACACTGGTTTAATAAAATGCTGACTGGCCAGTAGCCAGGAAGGAAGTATAGGTGGAGCAAGCAGAAGAGGAGAATTCTGGGAAGAGAAGAGCAGAGTCAGGAGTCACTAGCCAGACACAGAGGAAGCAAGATGACAAGGCAGAACTGAGAAAAGGTACCAAGCCACATGACTAAATATAGATAAGAATTATGGGTTAATTTAAGTGTAGAAGCTGGTCAATAATAAGACTGAGTTAATGGCCAAGTAGTCATAATTAACATAAACCTCTGTGTGATTATTTTATAAGCAGCTATGGGGACCTCAGAGTTAGGCAATACCAGAGAAAACTTCCAACTACAAGTATGGAAGTTGCTTTTGATATTGTAGCAATAACTATCTGAATAAAGTACATACAAATGTGCTAGGAAGCAGGAAATACACATGAGTGTGGCTATCATCTTACATTTGGAAGCAGATATAGAGTGCTGGAGGTCAAAGGGCTACTAATTTTAAAAGAGGATAATAGACACACACTCCCAATTCCACATGAGGACTCTTACTTGAAAACAGATTTACAAGAAAGGGGGGGAGAACAAGGGAATCCGTGGCTTATATGTAAAATTAAATTAAATTATAAAATAAAAAAAGAAAGAAGATGAGAGAATAAAGAAAGAATGATATTCTAGATAGCATGATTTGTCATGTATTACAGAGTACTTACTACCAAGGTCACGACCCACATTTTGTGTCAACACATAACAGACTAAAACTAAATTAAAAGTACCTTTAAAATTAACATTCTACACAATAGTGGAACAGTGATAATGCAGGGGGACCACACATCTTAAGAAGATCAAGGAGAATATTTCATTATTGTGAGTTCTATCATGATTCTTTATGCAAACATAAAAATAAAAATGCAACAATGATTCTATGTACATGAAAATTACAATCTGAAAGGAAAAGCTCCTGTCCCAAGGGACACCATTGCTATGGCAAACATTGATTCAAGAAAGTATTGTTAGCAACTTCTGCCATGCTGTGTTAAATGCAATATGTAGAATTGTAATGTTGAACCAGAATTTTAAACAAACTCAAGCACAATATGAATCCTTCAGTACATTTCTTTGTAGAAAATCTAATGATCAATGCTCGTCTACAAAGAAAGACATAAATAATATCTCAGATGAAGTCATTTCTATAATCATAATACTATTAAACTTAATTAATTAGTTTTTATTTATAATTTGGAATATAGCTGGTCTCAGAACAAAAGATAACTCAATGAAAATCATTATATATAAGATTTAAATAGGTATTTATCCTACAAAAATAAATAGTCAATAAACACATAGGAAGAAGACAAATATAACTACTATTCATTTCAGAAAATTAAATCAAAGTTGCAATATTCCAGTGTCCACGTATTAGGTCATTATTTTAAAAAAGAGAGAGATAGAAATTAGTGCAGACAAGGAGACTGATAAAATGGAATCTTACTACACATAAACTTGATTTACAATGTTCATTGGTGGTCTATTTATGATAGCTAGAATTTGGAAAAATAAAGACAATGTGATACATTTTCACAATAGAATGTTACTCAATCATTAAAAAATAAAATACTAAAACTCACAGGCAAATGAGTGGAATTAGAAAAAGCATCCTGAGTGAGGTAGTCTAGATCCAGAAAGATAAATATGGTATGTGTTCACTTGATAAGCAACCTATGATCCATATAGACACAGAGGTTAGGTAGAGAATAAAGACTAGAAGGGAGAGATGGATCTCTCTTGGAAGGGGTCATAGAAGAGATATCTATGAATAGACTGGAAGGGAACTAGAATGGCAGGATCAAACAAGAAGGAAATGGAAGATGGGAAGGGATGCTTTAAACTGAGCTCCATTTGAGAGGTCTTATGGAAACCTAATACAGTAGAAGCTTCATATGAATCATTTATAAATGATGGCAATCCAAATGAAATCACCAAATAATGGGGAAAGACACGGCCCTAACTAGATATCTCTTGTTACTATTTGGAGCTTCCAGTACCAGGTAAGGTTACAGCTTCGTGAGTTGTTTGTTAGAGGTCCCAATGGGAACCCCACATAACCCAGGGTATTTCTAGTGTTATTGGTAGAACTCCATAAACTGAGGATAAGGTCCTATTTCTGAAAACAACACAAACACAATTCATTGTATATGGAGAATTGGAGCTGGTATCGTTCTATAGCCTTCAATCCCTGTAGACCAGTATTCATGGTACTAGAAGGTATTCTGTGATTTACTAAAGGTGAAAGGCAAACATCAACCCAGCTCAAATCTTTTGATCTACAAGCAGGAGCAGCCTGCAAGATAACACTGGCCCAATGGTAGTACAAAGCTTGTAAGAGTAACTGTCTCAGTTAAAGTTTTCATTGCTCTGAAGAAACGCCATGACCATGGCAACTCTTATAAATAAAACATTTAATTGGGATGGTTTGTCTACAGTTTCTGAGGTTCAGTCCATTATCATCATGACAGGTAGCATGGTAACATGCAGGCAGACATAATGTTGGAGGAATAGCTGAGAATCCTATGGCTTACAGGTAACAAGAACTCATTTGTATATAGGAGGGCTGCTATGTTGCTGAAGGTATTTATAAGCTGTATCAGTTCCTTGGTGGAATCTTTGGGATCACTCAAGTATACCATCATGGACAAAGAAACTGAGAAGGAAATCAGAGATATGTCACCCTTTAAAATAGCCACAAATGACATAAAATACTTTGGGGTAACACTAACCATGCAAGTGAAGGACCTATATGACAAGAACTTTAAGTCCCTGAGAAAAGAAATTGAAGAAGATGTCAGAAAATGGAAAGATCTCCCATGCTCATGGATAGGCAGGACCAACATAGTGAAAATGGCAATTTACAATTTACCAAAAGCAATCTACAGATTCAATGCAATCCACATCAAAATACCAACAAATTTTTCACAGACCTGGAAAGAATAATACTCAACTTCATATGGAAAAACAAAAAACCCAGGATAGCCAAAAGAATCCTGTACAATAAAACAACCTCTGGAGGCATCAGGATCCCTGATTTCAATCTCTACTATAGATCTACAGTAATAAAAATAGCTTGGTACTGGTATAAAAAGCGACATGTGGACCAATGGAATCAAATTGAAGACCCTGACATTAATCCGTATTTCTATAAACATGTAATTTTTTGAAAAAGAAGCCAAAAGTGTACAATGGAAAAAAGAAAGCATCTTCAACAAATGGTGCTGGCATAACTGGATATGAATGTGTAGAAGGCTGCAAATAGGTCCATATCTGTCACCGTGCACAAAACTTAAGTCCAAGTGGAACAAGGACCTCAACATAAATCCAGCTACTCTGAACCTGCTAGAAGAGAAAGTAGGAAGTAGTCTTGAACGCATTGGCATAGGAGATCACTTCCTAAATATAACACCAGTATCACAGACACTGAGAGAAACAATCAATCAATGGGACCTCTTGAAACTGAGAAGCTTTTGTAGAGCAAAGGATGCAGTCAACAAGGCAAAGAGACAGCCTACAGAATGGGGAAAGGTCTTTACCAACCCCTTATCTGACAGAGGACTGATATCCAGAATATATAAGGACCTCAAGAAAATAGACATCAAAACGACCAACAGTCCAAATAAGAAATGGGCTATAGAACTAAACAGTGAATTCTCAACAGAGGAAACTCAAATGGCTGAAAGACATTTAAGGAATTGCTCAACATCCCTAATCATTAGGGAAATGCAAATCAAAACTCTGAGATACCACCTTACACCTGTCAGAATGGCTAAGATCAAAAACACTGATGACACCTTATACTGGAGAGGATGTGGAACTAGAGGAACTCTCCTCCACTGCTGGTGGGGATGCAAGCTTGTACAACCACTTTGAAAATCAATATGGCACTTTCTTAGAAAATTGGGAATCAATCTCCCCCAAGATCCAGCTATACCACTCTTGGGCATATATCCAAGAAATGCTCAATCATTCCACCAGAGCACTTGCTCAGCTATGTTCATATCAGCATTGTTTGTAATAGCTAAAACCTGGAAACAACCTAGATGCGCTTCAACTGAAGAATGGATAAATAAAATGTGGTACATATACACAATGGAATAGTAATCAGCAGAGATAAACAATGACATCATGAAGTTTGCACACAAATGGATGGATCTAGAAAAAATCATCCTGAGTGAGGCAATCCAGACTCAGAAAGACAAATATGGTTTGTACTCACTCATAGGAGGATACTAGATGTGGAACAAGGATGATTGGACTGCTACTCACATCACCAGGGAGGCTACCTGAAAAACAGGTCCCCAAGAAAGACACGGGGATCGCCCAATGACAGAGAAATGGCTGAGATCTATATGAATAAACTGGACATGAGTGGGAGTAATGAAGGGTGAGGGTCGAGGGAAAGAGAGCCTGTGGGTGCGGGAGATCCCAGCTGGATCAAAAACAGAGGGAGAACAAGGAATAGGAGACCATGGTAAATTAAGACCACATGAGAAAAGAGACAGCCAGAACTGACCTGCTCTGGTGATGGGATGGCCAAACACCCTAATTGTCATGCTAGAAACCCCATCCAATGACTGAGGGATCTGGATGCAAAGATCCACGGCTAGGCCCCGGTGGAGCCCTGGGAGTCCAATTAGCAAGAAAGAGGAGAGTTTATATGAGGAAGAATTATTGAGACCAAGGTCGGATAAAGCACAGGGACAAATAGCCAAACGAATGGAAACACATGAACTATGAACCAAAGATTGGGGGGCCCCCAACTTGATCAGGCCCTCTGAGAAGGTGAGACAGTTGATTGACTTGATCTGTTTGGGAGGCATCCAGGCAGTGGTACCGGGTCCTGTGCTCATTGCATGAGTTGGCTGTTTGAAACCTGGGGCTTATGCAGGGATTCTTGGCTCATTCTGGGAGGAAGGGACTGGACCTGCCTGGACTGAGTCTACCAGGTTGATCTCAATCCTCGGGGGAGGCTTTGCCCTGGAGGAGGTAGGAATGGGGGATGGGTTGGGGGGAAGGGGAAGGGGGCAGGAGGGGGGAGAACAAGGGAATCTGTGGCTGATATGTAGAACTGAATGGTATTGTAAAATAGAAAATAAAAAACTCGTTTGTGACACTGGGTGGTGTCTTGAACATAGGAAATCTCAAAGCCTGCACCCACAGTGGCATCGTTCCTCCAACAAGTCCACACCCACTCCAACAAAACCACACCTCTTAATAGTGCCACTTCCCATGAAATTATGGAGGACAATTACATTCAAACTACCACAGTAACCATCAGATATCCGATTTGAGGTAAGGCCCACTCCATGACATGGAATGCATATCCAACCTTGGTTGGGTGGCAAAGAACCTAAGACTAAATAGGCCAGTGGCCTTGGGGAAATCTACTGTTCTGTTAAAGGGATTTAGTAATAAAATGACTCCTAATGATGATTGTTTATATTCCAAAATCTATACCTTTATCAGCCAACATCAGAGACTCTTTTTTTTCTAATTTATTATATAATTTAATTTAATTTTACTTATGAACTATGTATTCCTCTGTCCTCCTTCCTCCAGCACCCCTGCCCTTCCCTCAGTCCACCCCCCATTACCATCTCCTCCAGGGCAAGGACTCCCCTGGGGATTCAGCTCAGCCTGGTAGATTCAGTCTAGGCAGGTCCAGTCCCCTCCTCCCTTTGCCCAGGCTGAGCAAAGTGTCCCTGTATAGGCCCCAGTTTCCAAACAGCCAGCTCATGCATTAAGGACAGGTCCCTGTCATCTGAGTGAGGTAACCCAGACTCAGAAAGACAAACATGGTATATACTCACTCATAGGACAATACTAGATGTAAAGCAAAGGATGGCTAGACTGCTGCTCACAACTCCAGGTAGGCTGCCTAGAAAAGAGGACCCCAAGAAAGACACAGGGATCACCCAATGAGATAGAAATGGATAAGATCTACATGAGCAAAATGGACATGAGTGGGAGTAAGGAAGGGCAAGGGGCAAGGGAAAGAGAGCTTAGGGGAGTGGGAGATCCCAGCTGGATCAAGAACAAAGCGGGAGAACAAGGAAAAAGAGACCATGATAAATGAAGACCCCATGGGAACAGAGACTCTTTCGTAAGCAGATTGGAACAAATAAGGAGGCCCACAGCCAGACAATAAGCAAAGAGTTAGAGGCCTTGGATCACTCAGCCCTAAACAGGATGTCTCCATTCAAACCCTCTCCTCAGGGCTCTAGGAGCTCTGCTGAAGAAGAGGTAGAAAGAGTTTATCTAAAAGCCAGAGGGGTTGGAGGACACCAAGGAATCAAGGCTTTCTAGGAACGACAGGGCTGGTGCACATATGAATTCGCAGACACTGTGCCAGCATGTACAGGGCCTTCATGCAGTACACCCAAGGAGCTCCTAGGGCTATAAGAAGTGGACACATGTCCCCATCCCTAACTAAAAAGCTTTCTCCAATCTCAGAGGGAGTCTCATTGAGGAAACAGACTATTCTTAGACCAAAAGCCCAGCAGTAGTTGGCCATTTGGCGGAAAGAGCTGGAAGATTAAGTTTAGTTTTGGTTTATGGAAATTGTCTTAAAATTATAATGCTTGTTATAAAATATGGTGCTTATACTAAAACACTTAGTAGCATACTCTAAAATGATTATAGTTGTGAATTTCATTAGAATTTATCTCAATATAATAAAAACATATTGAAATGCACCATCTTATTTAATACTTTACCTTTAAAATACCCAAGAAATGTTTTATGGATAAACAGTTAACATATAGATAGCATGAGTGATTTTAATAGACTGAGAAGTTAAAAATCTCTGTAGGAACAATTTTGTCTCTAAAATCTTATCTATCATTCATTTGACTCTAACTTTCTATGATCTCTCAAAATAGTTTAATTAAATACATGATCCTAGGGGAGGCAGTCTCATGCAAACCACCACTCATGCCCTCAGATATTTCACTACTCTTTTTTATAAAAGTCACAGACATCAAGGCATATGTAGGCAGAAAGTTCTTGCTCTTTCCCATCTCTATTCCTTTCTTTTCTTTTTCTTGTTTTTCTTTTACGGGTCATGAATTTGCTACCTAAATTAGTTAGAGCTCTTTCCATTTAAGTTCTTTGAATTAATTTCTAACTTGTTCAAAATAGCATGTTATAAATGATTTCAGATTGTGTAGTGTATGTAGTGTGTGTTTATGCTTGAACTAGGACTCTCTTAGACATGTTAATTAATGATATGTTTCAAGTGACCATTTACAATGTATTCTAATTCAAATCATAGTTAAAAAACATTTTAATTTGGCTAATTATAAAATATAATGGATTGATTTTGCTACCTATGGCTAGAAATAAAGCCTAACCATTTATAATACAATAACATAGTAAAAGTTAAAGTTAGTAGCTTCATCAATGGTATCAAATAGTATTCTTTGAATTATGAATAATTTTACTAGAAGAAATGATACAATAAAGAAGAATTATATGTCAGAAGTTTTTCTTAGGGAAGGGGCTTGTGTCACAATAAAATACAGTAGATACATCAATTTCCACATAGTGGAGGGATGATTCTGAATACAAAATACCATTTTCATTTATTCACACCATTTTGCTTGGCAAAAGCAGATTCTCTGATTTTCCAGGTGACTCTCCACATTTTTCATGGAAAGAATGGTGAATGAAGAGAGAAAAGCACTTTTAGAATGAAGTCTTGGGATTTGGATTCCTGACTTTGTGTTTGAGCATTCCATGTAATCCAACAAATTCCAGCTTTATTTTAATTACCCTGGTGGAATTCATAACATGTTTGTTTCATCCATGTTATCTTTTTTTTTTCCTTTTGGTTTTTTGAGATAGGGTTTCTCTGTGTAGGTTTTGTGCCTGTCCTGGATCTCGATCTATAGACCAGGCTGACCTAAAACTTCCTGGCTCTGCCTCCCGAGTGCTGGGATTAAAGGTGTGCGCCATCACCTCCCAACCATTCTTATTATCTTTTTTTTTTTTTTTTTTTTGGTTTTTTTGAGACAGGGTTTCTCTGTGTAGCTTTGCGCCTTTCCTGGAACTCACTTGGTAGCCCAGGCTGGCCTCAAACTCACAGAGATCCGCCTGGTTCTGTCTCCCGAGTGCTGGGATTAAAGGCGTGTGCCACCACCGCCCGGCTCATTCTTATTATCTTATAAAAGATTTTTATTATTGACTTAATGTCAACTTGCTGTAAGAAAAAGATAAGGAAGGAAAAAAGAAAACATTCTATTTGTATTTTAAGACACAGAGCTTTTGAAAATTATAGTTACAAGTTGAATAGATGGTGTCTCAGCTTGAAGCTATCCTTCTTAGTGTTAGTCTATAAGAACAAGTTTTATATTATAAAAGAACATATTTATTAAAATATCAATTAACATAATTATTCTCAATTTGTAATATATATTTAATGCTAGCTATATGAAGTTATAGTCCCATATCTTGGAAAAAATAATCCATAAAGCTTTTCATGCATGTAATGAAATGAATATTGTTTTGTTTTCCAAGCACACAAAGTCACTGAAGTTAGTACCCAAACTGATGCCCATATAGGACAATAGGAATCATATCTTGTTGCTTTTATTAAAGTGCTTAATGCTCTTGTACTTCCTGAGGCATGTAATTGCATCATGTGTACAAGAGCAGCAAGGGGGTAACATATTGGCAGTATGGTTAGTACAAGTTTAAGATTTCTTGTCGTGTTTCTGCATACAGTAGATTTTAAAAATGATTTATGAGTCATGGACAAGATTGGTTAGTGTTGAAATTACCCTGGCAATAATTCATAGTCTGGCTTGTTTGCTGTTGCTGACAGAAGTTGTGAGTTTGGGATTGTAATGTAAAGGAGATTAAATGCCAATCATTATGTGTGCAAGTATGTGAATGCATTCAATATTTAGAAAAGATCTTATTGTTTAATTTTTTCCATTACAGTAACTCAGTGTAGGTACAAAAAGAAACCAGTTTTATTAGTAAAGCTGTGTATTGTAATTGAAGGGTCATGAATGCATTTTTTAAATTTTTGTATAAATGAAGAAACTTGGGTCGAAACACCCACTATTTCTGTGAGTACTTGAGTCTCTATCTGCAAAAGAAAGATGTAGACTTTCTTCAGAAGTTATTTTCTTGACTTGCACTTACTTTTTCAGTGACTGAATTTTGCTATATGTGTGCTATTGAGCTAGATGAATGCCATAGTTTTATCCTGTATGAAGATATACATTTATAACTTTTATTTTCATTCTGTTATGAGATACAATTTTACTGCTTCAGGAACTGAGCTAAAAATCAGTATGAATGTTTTATATGCAAAGCTCCTGAGGGTATGTTTTTCCTGAGACCAAGAGCCATACATGGGTTACACGGGTTAAGGAAGGAAGGAAGGAAGAGTTCAAGAAAAAACCCCTTTCCTTTCCTTTCCTTTCCTTTCCTTTCCTTTCCTTTCCTTTCCTTTCCTTTCCTTTCCTTTCCTTTCCTTTCCTTTCCTTTCCTTTCCTTTCCTTTCCTTTCCTTTCCTTTCCTTTCCTTTCCTTTCCTTTCCTTTCCTTTCCTTCCCTTCCCTTCCCTTTCCTTTCCTTTCCTTTCCTTTCCTTTTCTTTCCTTTCCTTTCCTTTCCTTTCCTTTCCTTTCCTTTCCTTTCCTTTCCTTCTTTCCTTTTTCCTTTCCTTTCCTCTCTCCTCTCCTCTCCCCTCCCCTCCCCTCCCCTCCCTTCTCCTCTCTTCCTCTTTCCTTTCTTTTCCTTTTCTTTCAGTAAATGTGCCAAAGCTGCCTAAGAAATGTGTAACAGTGGTTAAGAATGGTACTATAGAGCAGAAGGCAGTGAAGACGTAGGAAGAATGCATAGAGTTATTCTATTTTCAGGGCTGTGTCAACACTGTGCTACTTACTGAACTTATCCTCAGATAAGGCAGTATAGTACAACTTCAATATTTTGAAAATTATTTTACAGAAGCACGTTTCTTGTCATTTGTTCACACAGTCATTAGACAAATGTTCATTTGGTACTCTCGTCTGCAAGACTATTATAGAAAGTATAAATTCATTATTTTTAAGATAACATAAACCCTTTACATTTATTGATTTTTCCCCTTTAATTACAACTATATTGAAGCCTCTTAAAGCTTTGACTGTGCATTTGAACTGTAACAGATTCTTCCTCTCTCCCTCAACGTTGAGAAGAAGGAGGTAACTCTAAGAGGAAAATAAAGCAAAGAATGTCAATGATGGATCTTTTTTTCCCAGTTAACTGCAAATTTTCACTTAAAACTCATTTACCTCATCCCACTCTTTAAAGAATACCCAGGCTCCATGCCACTGATCAGATCACTAGTATCTTTCTATTCTCCTATTTTCTTGGATGGGTTTATTTTGGGAAACAATGGTGTATAAGTACCACATTTTCCTTAACCATTTCTTGATTATAGACATTTAAGTTTTTTTTTTTATTTCCTAGTTATCATGAATATATCAGGTAAGGATGACATCAATAAACATGCCCAAGAGGCTCATGAGACCTCAACCATTAAACAGAGAAGTACAAGCAACTGAGGGAAGGTGGGACCCAGAGAGGTAGTCTGCCCCAAGGAAGAGCAAACCAATTTATTGTGCAGTGCCAAATAATCAGTGCCAAAAACATACATACATATCACATTATGTGGACTCAACAGATTATATTTTAGGTATATATATATATATATATATATATATATGTATATATATATATATATATATCAATTAATGAAAAAAATTGACCAAGAATTTGAAAGAGATCAGAGAAAAGTATATGAAACAGTTTGAAGGAAGGAAAAAGAATGGAGAAAATTTGTCATTAAAGTATATTCTCAAAATCAGTGTATGTAGCAAGTCTTTCTCCATACTGCCAGATGGCTCCCAGATAAATGTCATAAGGACTTCTTATTAATTATGAAAGCTTGGCTGATAGCTTAGGCTTCTTCCAACTAGCTGTTATAACTTAAATAAATCCATTTTTTCATTAATCTATGTTCTACCACATGGCTTTTTACCTCTACCCCATTGGGTGTGTCCTACTCATCCCCCATTATCTGGCTTCTCTGCTTCTTCTCAGCATCATCTCTACCCCAAAAATCTTGCCTACCTATTAGCTGTTCAGCTTTTTATTAAACCAGTAAGACTGGCCTCTTTACACAGTGTTATCAAATATCTTGCAACACATATATAAGATAAAATACAAATCAAACAAACAAGCAACAACAACAGACAAATCAACATCAAAACAAAAACAAAATCAACTCTTAGACACAGTTCCTATGAGCTATTGGCCCTTCACAGTGTGACCTGATTGATGTCTGAAGACATCACATACCCTGGATATGGGACACAGAGAAATCAAGCTGTAATTGAACTGGAAGCTTCCTCCCTGATAATCAGAATATATGGCTTAGGTTGATAGAGGGTGAGAGGAGTACAGTCGTTGTGGAGGTTGGAATGAAGAGGGCCACAATAGACTCATAGGGAGTGGTATGATTGGATGTGTGGTGCTGTTGGAGGAAGGGGTGGGTTTTGAGGCTTCAGAACCTAAAGCCAAGTCCAGTGTCACTCTCTCTGCCTGCTGGATGTTGATTCAGATGTAGAACTCCCAGTTACATTTCCAGTGCCATGTTCACCTGCTTGCAGCCATGTTCCCCTCCATGACGATTATGGACTAAACCTCTGAAACTGAAAGCGAGCCCCAATTATATGTTTTCCTTTATGAGAGTTACCATGGTCATGGTGTCTCTTCACAGAAATAGAAACCCTAACTGTGACAGAAATTGGTACTAGGGATGGGGTATTGCTATGGTAGGCCAGACCATGTTTTTGTTTGGAAGAACACGAATCAATTTGGGACTGTGGACTAGAAAAGCAATTGAACATTTTAAGCAGAACTTACTGGGACACCCTAGTAGAAGCATGCAAGATATTGAGGCTGAGGGTGATTTGAACTGTAAGGGCCAAGCTGAAAAGATTTCAGAGGAGAAGTATAGTAGTATGAGGCCTGGAGATTGTTCTTCTGGTGTTTCAGTGAAAAATGTGGCTGCTTTTTGGCCTTCTCTGAAAAGTTTGCCTGAGGCTAAATGAAGGAGTTTCAGGTTAATCACATTAGCAGAGGAAATTTCAAAACAGCCTAGTGTTCACTGTGTCATGTGGTTACTAGTGGCCAGTCTTAAGAAGATCTATAACAAAAGGGGGCAAGCAGAAGAAGGAAAAACAGAAAATGTAGATCTTGAGGGGAAAAGGAGTATCAAGAAGTGTAAACAGCTTAAAGAAAAGCCTGATGCTCAGTGGAATAGAGGGAGTAGTGATCTTAAAACAAGACCCTACCCAGCTAACCTTCCAGCTGGTAAAAAGGAATTAAAGTGAAAAGGGAAGCTTAGGAGCAGGCATGGTGGTGCAGAGCTTTAATACCAGCACCCAGAAGGCTGGTGATGTCTGAGTTCAAGAACAGACTGGTCTACAAAGCAATATACCAGGATACCCAAGCTTAGGTAGTGAAGGAAACCATCAGAAAGAGAAAACTAATGAAACTTCAATCAGGGGCGGGGCATGTTCCAGCACCAGGAGGAGGCAGAACTTGGCATCTTTGTTCACATGGTTCTGGCTTTAGAGTCAAGGAAGCAAGAAAAGGGTTATGGAATCTCCCTTCATGACTAAGGAAAGGCCCTGAGGCCAAGCATGTTAAAGGTGTTCCTGCATGGAGGCCAAGATGATAAAGATTCCAGAGTCATGGGATATCTGAGGAGGAGACTGCTAACAGGGAGTTGAACCAGCCCAAGAGAAAACAGTATGTTGCAGTAAGCAAAGCTGAATGGAGTTAGAGATCTGAAGAGCATTTTGACAGTACACATGGAGATGTAGAGTTTGGAGATTGCCCAGCTGGTTTTTGCTCTTGTATTTCTTCATTATGCTCCCTTTCCTTTATTTTGGAATGGTAATATATATTTTATGCCATGTATAATGGAAGTATGTGATTCACTTTTTTCTTTTTCTTTATAGGTCTTACAGTTAAGAGACTGCCATGAGTCTTTGAAGAGACTTAGAACTTTGTACTTTTAACATCTTCTACATGTTGATATCCAGTTATGCCAGCACCATTGGTTGAAGATGCTTTCTTTCTTCCATTGTATAATTTTGGCTTCTTTGTCAAAAGTCAGGTGTTCATAGGTGTGTGGTTAATGTCAGGGTCTTCAATTTAATTTCATTGGTCTACATGTCAGTTTTTATGCAAATACCAAACTGCAGCTCTATAGTAGAGCCTGAGGTCAGGGATCGTGATGCCTCCAGAGGTAGCTTTATTATACTGGATTCTTATACTGGGTTTTTTGTTTTTTCCATATGAAGTTAAGTATTGTTCTTTCCAAGTCTCTGAAGAATCATATTGGGATTTTGATGGGATTGCATTGAATCTGTAGATTGCTTTTGGTAAGACTGCCATTTTTACTATGTTAATCCTATCTATCCATGAGCATGGGGGATCTTTCCACTTTTTTGATATCTTTTACAATTTCTTTCTGCAGAGACTTAAAGTTCTTGTCATACAGGTCTTTCACTTGTTAAGTTAGAGTTACCCCAAGCTATTTTATATTATTTGTGGCTATTGTGAAGGGTGATGTTTCTCTAATTTCTTTCTCAGCCAATTTATCATTTGTGTATAGGAGGGCTACTGATTTTTTTCTGGGTTAATCGTGTATTCTGCCACATTGTTGAAGGAGTTGTCAGCTGTAGAAGTTCCCTGGTAAAATTTGTGGGGTCATTTATGTATACGATCATATCATCTGCCAATAGTGAAAGTTTGACCTCTTCTTTTCCAACTTGTATCCCCTTGATCTCCTTTTATTGTCTTAATGTGCTCTAGCTGGAACTTCAAGTACTATATTAAATAAGTATGGGGAGAGTGGACAGCCTTGTCTTGTTCCTGATTTTAGTGGAATTGTTTTGAGTTTCATTTTAATTTGATGTTGGCTGGCAGCTTGCTGTCAATTGCCTTTATTATGTTTAGGTGTGTTCCTTATATTCCTGATCTCTGTAGAACCTTTATCATGAAGGAGTGTTGGATTTTGTCAAAGGATTTTTCAGCATCTAATGAGATTATCATGTTTTTCCTTTCAATTTGTTTATATGGTGTATTACATTGACAAATTTTTGTATGTTGAATCATCCTTGTATCCCTGGGATGAAATCTACTTGGTCATAATGGAGAATTTTTTTCATGTGTTATTGGATTTGGCTTGCCAATATTTTATTGAGTATTTTTGCATCAATGTTCATGAGGGAGATTGGTCTGTAGATCTTTCTTTGTTGCATCTTTGTGTGGTTTGGGTATCATGGTAACTGTAGCTTCATAAAAAGAGTTTGGTAATGTTCCTTCTGTTTCTATTGTGTGAAACAAAATTTGAAGAGTATTGATATTAGATCTCTTTGAAAATCTGGTAGAATTCTGCACTGAAACCATCTGGTCCTGAGCTTTTTTTGGTTAGGAGACTTTTAATGATTGCTTCTATTTTCATAGGGCTTATTGGTCTATATAAATTGTTTATCTGGTCTGCTTTAAATTTGGTATGTGGTACCTACCCAGAAAATTGTCCATTTCTTTTAGATTTTTCCAGTTTTGTGTAGTACATGTTTTTGAAGTATAACCTGATGATTCTCTGGATTTCCTCGTTGTCTGTTGTTTCATCTCACTTTTCATTTCTGATTTTGTTAATTTGTATGCTCTCTTTTTACTTTTGGGTAGCTTGGATAAGAGCTTGTCTATCTTCTTGATTTTCTCAAAGAACTAACTCTGTTTCATTGATTCTTTATATTATTCTCTTTGTTTATATTTTGTTGATTTCAGCTCTCAATTTGATATTTCCTGGCATCTATTTCTCCTGGGTGAGTTTGCTTCTTTTTGTTTTAGATCTTTCAAGTGGTGCTGTTAAATTGCTAGTGTGTGATTTCTCCAACTTCTTTATGTGGACATTTAGCACTATAAACTTTCCTCTTATCACTGCTTTCATAGTGTCCCATAAATTTGGGTATATTGTACATTCCTTTTCATTGAATTCTAGGAAATCTTTAATTTCTTTATTTCTTTCTGGCACAGTGCTGACTCAGTTGAGCATTATTCATTTCCATTGGATTGTAAACTTTCTGCAATTTTTGTTATTGAAATCTAACTTTAAGTCATGGCAGTCTGATAAAATACAGGACGTTATTCCAATTTTTTTTTATATCCATTGAGATTTGCTTTGTGACTGAGTGTGTAGTCAATTTTAGAGAACGTTCCATGGGGTGCTGAGAAGAAGGCATATTCTTTTGTGTCAGGGTGGAATGTTCTGTAGATATCTATTAAGTCTATTTGTGTCATAACATCTGTTAGTTCCCTTACTTCTCTGTTAAGTTTCTGCTGGGAGACCTGTCCATTGGTTGAGAGTGGGGTGTTGAAATCTCTCACTATCAGTGTGTACTCATGTGTGTGGTTTCATTTAAGCTTCACTGATGTTTCTTTTACAAATGTGGGTGCCATTGTATTCGGGGCATAAATGTTCAGAATTGAGACTTCATCTTGGTGAATTTTTTCTGTGATAAATATGTAGTTTCCTTTCCAATCTCCTTCAACTGATTTTAGTTTGAAGTCTCTTTTGTTTGGTATTAGGATAAGATAGTACAACAGCTTTCTTCTTGGATCCAATTGACTGGAAATTCTTTTCTAAGACTTTTACTCTGAGGTAGTGTCTGTCTTTGAAGTTGAGGTGTGTTTCTTTTATGCAGCATAAAGATGGATCCGTTTTCATATCCATTCCATTCAGTTAGTCTGTGTCTTTTTGTTTGTTTGCTTTTTTTTTTTTTTTTTTTTTTTTTTAAGACAGGGTTCTCTCTGTAGTTTGGTGCCTGTCCTGGATCTTGCTTTGCAGACCAGGCTGGCCTTGAACTCAGAGAGATCTGTCTGACTCTGCCTCCTCAGTGCTGGATTAAAGATGTGTGTCAACTGCCCAGTAGTCTGTGTCTTTTTATAGGTGAATTGAGTCCATTAATATTAAGGGATGTTAATGACCAGTGATTGCTAATTCCTGTTATTTTTTTGGTGATAGTGTTGTGTGTTCCCCTTCTTTGGTATTTATTTCTGTGGGATTATCTATTGCCTGTGTTTTCATGGGTGTATCTAGTTTCCTTAGGTTGGATTTTTCCTTCTAGTGCTTTCTGTAGGGCTGGACAAGTGGATAGGTATTAATTAAATCTTGTTTTATCGTGGAATATTTTATTTACTCTATAGCAATTGAGAGTTTTGCTGAGTATAGTAGTCTGGATTGGCATCTATGCTCTCCTAGTTTCTGCATAATATCTATCCAGGACCTTCTGTCTTTCAGAGTTTCCACTGAAAAGTCATGTGCTATTCTGATCAGTCTGCCTTTATATGTTACCTGGCCTTTTTCCTTTGCAGCTATTAATATTTTTCTTCATTCTGTATGTTTAGTGGTTTGATTGTTATGTGGTGAGAGGACTTTTTTTTGGGTCCAGTTGATTTGGTGTTCTGTAAGTTTCTTGTATGTTCATAGGCATTTCTTTCATTATGTTAGGAAAGTTTTCTTCTGTGATTTTGTTTAATATATTTTCTATGCCTTTGATCTGGCATTCTTCTCCTTCTTCTTTCCCTATTATTTTTAGGCTTGGTCTTTTCATGGTGTTCCAGATTTTCTGGACATTTTGTATTCTGATTTTGTTGGCTTTAATGTTTTCTTTGACTGATGAATCTATTTCCTCTATTGTATCTTCAACACCAGAGATTCTCTCTTCTATCTCTTGCATTCTGTTGCTTATGTTTGCATCTGTATGTTCCATTCTCTTACTCAGATTTTCTATTTCTAGCATTCCCTCAGTCTGTGTCTTCTTTATTGCTTCTGCTTCAGTTTTCAAGTCTTGAACGGTTTCTTTCGCCTGTTTGATTGTTTTTTCCTTGGTTTCCTTGGCTTTCTTTAAGGGATTTATTGATTTCTTCCAATTTTTTTTGTTAGTCTTTTCCTCAATTTCATTGAAGAAATTTTTCATTTCCTCTTTAAAGTCCTCTATCATCTTCTTAAAGTCATGTTTAATATCTATTTCTTCAACTTCTTCTGCATTGGGATTTCCAGGTCTTGCTGATATAGAACCACTAGGTTCTGGTGGTGCCCTGTTGCTCTTTATGATGTTGAATGTATTTTTGCACTGACATCTACTCATCTCTTCCTGCAATCAGTGTAAAAGGTGTCTGTCTGAGGGAGCCTCTTTAGGCCTAGTGGCATTCTAATTCCAATGGGAACTCTTAGTTCAGTGGGATCACTTGGTCCACTCTGAGCTGGCAGAGTCTGTGTCTCAGGGGGCAGCTGTGATCTCAGAGAATTGATGGGTTTGGGGATAGGGTGGGGCTTATAGCTTACAGGGTCTGCTGGGGAATGGTGGTAGTCAGGCTTGCTTACAGGAGTCCTGCCTGCTGGCCTGCAACTGAGACTAAAATGAGTGGAGGTATAAGGGTGTCCTTTGTGCCCCTGGGCCTAAAACCTAGAGGTTGGGGTGATCAGCTATGAGAACAAAGACTCACCTCTTGGTCCACTCGGGGCTGGCAGAATCTGTTGCCAATAGTGTTTCATCCTATCAGTGGTTTAAGGAGAACCCTCCTCCATTGCTGGTGGGAGTGCAAACTAGTGGAAATTAATATGACAGTTCCTCAGAAAATTGGGAATCAATTTACCTCAAGACTCAGCTATAAAACTTTTGCTACTCTAACCAAAGGAGGCCCCATCCTATCACAAGGACATTTGCTAAATTACTTGTATTGCAGCTTTATTCATAATAGCCAGAAACTGAAAACAACCTAGATGTCCCTCAACCAAAGAATGGATAAAGAAAATGTGGTGCATTTATACAATGGACTATTACTTATCTATGAAAAATAATGACATCATGAAATTTGCAGGCAAATAAATGGAACTAGAAAAGATCATCCTGAGTGAGGTAACCTGGACCCAGAAAAACAGACATCATATTTACTCATTTATAAGTGGACATTAGCTGTTAAGTAAAGAACAATTATGCTGCAATCCACAGATCTAGAGAGGCTAAGTAATGAAGAGGGATCAGGGCAAGCATGGATCTCTCTGGGAAGAGGAAATAGAATGGATTTTGGAGGTGGACTGAGGGTGAGTGGGGATGGGAACAGAAGGGAGATAATTATGAAGACTTTTGAAGTTGGACTAAGTTAATTTTGTATTATGATATGGGAAAGAAAGCATTTCTGGCACATAGGTGTGATCCAGGCTTATGGGTAATGAGATCATAGGCCCTTTGGGAAAATCTACTACTGATCTTTTCCCAAAAGGTTTATACCTCTGGCCTAGTTCAGCTCTCAGTCATTTAGGCAGTCAGCAAAAGTCAGAGCAGGGATTCAAAACTGGGTGGATGGAGGTGCTGAGAAGAAGCAGTAGCTGAGTAATTGATGTAAAATAAGACATTAATGTCTCCCACTCTGAGATTAAGGAAACATCAAAGAAGGAAGAACAGATGTATTGTAGGAACTGAAGAATGGAAAGGAATTCAGTGGATATGACCTTCTCGATGTATTTTTTTTTTCTTTTTTCTTTTTTTTTTTTTTGGTTTTTCGAGACAGGGTTTCTCTGCGTAGCTTTGCGCCTTTCCTGGAACTCGCTTGGTAGCCCAGGCTGGCCTCGAACTCACAGAGATCCACCTGCCTCTGCCTCCCGAGTGCTGGGATTAAAGGCGTGCGCCACTACCGCCCGGCTCGTATTTTTTTTTCAATCAAGAACACAGAGCAAGGCCGGGCGGTGGTGGCGCACGCCTTTAATCCCAGCACTCGGGAGGCAGAGCCAGGCGGATCGCTGTGAGTTCGAGGCCAGCCTGGGCTACCAAGTGAGCTCCAGGAAAAGGCGCAAAACTACGCAGAGAAACCCTGTCTCGAAAAACCAAAAAAAAAAAAAAAAAAAAAAAAAAGAACACAGAGCAGCTGTGACTGCTTTTATGGGAGTCAGCAAAAAAAAGGTAAAGGAAGGAGAACTGGAGGGGGCAGGAAGAGGAGGAATGGGGAGGAGGGAGAAGAACAAAGAAAGAATGGCAAACATAAAGAACAAAGAAAGAAAATGCAAGAAGGTAGGGAAAGAAGGCAGGAATGTGTATGAGGTAGGGCAGGGCTGTTTTACAAGGTGAGTCACTGAGACTGGGATTGGGAAGAGAGGACAGTAGGTTTATGTAATCATTGTGCATTATATGCAATATGATATTGTCTATGCATGCTTTCTTTTTGACCACTTCAAACTTTCACTCTCTGTCTCTGTCTCTCTTCCTTCCCCTGTCTCCTACTTACTTCCTTTCTTGTTCTTTATTAAGTATTTCTTCTTTGTTTTTTCTTTTTAATTTGGAAAATGAACTCACTCTGTAGCCCAGGCTTTCCTGTAATCCACTATTTAGCACAGGCTGATCTAAACTGATACATAACCCACTGCATTGAATTTGTAGCAATCCTCTTTCCTCAGCCCCATTTATGGTGGAATTACACGTGTGAGCCAAATTCCTGGAAAAACTGATTTTTTTTTTTAATTTAGCTAGAGTGCATATAAAGAGTCACATGTTCCACAGTAAGTAAGTGGATTGCACCATACTGCAAACTGAATATTTCTTAAATTTACAGATTTCTTTCTAATCTCTGGAGATAGGGTGTTATCTGATCACTTTTTATCCTCTTAGGTATCATCACCCTTTTATAAGAATATTAACTTCTCAGAGCTTCCTCTTAGGTCAGACACAGGTGAAAAATAACATTTAAATAACATATCCAGTGGTTATCTTGTCAATCAAACCTCAATTATATGTGTGCATAATAATACACACACATATAATTGAGGTTTGATTTTACTTAGTATGATTGCATGAGTGAATAATTGTTTTTTAAAACTATGTGACTTATTTCAATGCTTTATTACTGACATCACATGAAAGCCCAAGTAGCCTCAGATACACATTCATGCCTTGATGTTTCAGTGGTTTGATCCCTTGTATTAATACCTTATATTTCAAATGATGATCTTAGATGATACTAATAGTCTATATTTGCAATGTTTTGTATTGCTGTGAGAGGACACCAATCTTACAGACTTAAAAATCATCTCCAACTTCCTGTACAGCTGGGACAGCAGGAAAGCCAACTGCATGGCCCTGGATTCTCTTCCCACATCCTCACGAGTCTCAAGGATCCTACACACTGCATAGTCATTTAGAGCTCAGGTTCTTCTAAATTTACTGATTTTTGGAGAAATTAATTTTCATGTGGTTTTTTTAAACTAAAATCTGATATTTCTTCCTGGTTGCCAGCCAAGACTGCTCTCAGATGTGACAGCCAACTCATATTCCTTTCCATATTATTGTGTTTTGTCCCTAAAACATGGAAAATATTCTACATGTGAATTACTCATATCCTTGAAGTGAAATTATCAGGAACACGTGCACCATGTTTCATAAAGTTCATATGGGGAACTTAGGCCCTCCTAAAATATATCCCTTTACTTTGAGACATTCCATGAAATATAATCTACTTAGGAAGCATCTATTCTCTTAAATATTTCTAACTCTTGATGATGATAGAGAATTTAGAAACATGGAAAAAACAACAGCAAAACATCCTTGAGACTGGAGAGTTAAGAGAAATTGCTGCTCTTGCAGAGGATCTAGGTTTGGCTTACAGACACATACAGTAGCTCATAAATATTCTTAACTGCATATCCATGGTATCTGATACTCTAGTCTGACCTTTACATGCACTAGACACACATATGGCACAAATACATACATGTAAGCTAAATACTAATGCACATAATAGAAATTCATCTATAAAAATTTAAAAAAGAATATTAAAGCTATTGTAGAAATCTACCCATCTCATAATTCCTAGCTAGGCAATAAAGTCAATATAATTTTAGGGCTCAAAAGGTTAGAGACTAAGACTTAACAAAGTTGTTTCTTTTTTGCCTTTGTGTATGATAATTGTTACTGGTAACCATATAGGTGGTTATCTAACCATACATTCATGTTTGCATATGAATATCCATTTATACAGACCAGACGATATACATTATTAACTTTCAGAACCTATCATTTTATGTCATTTTATTGCTTTGATGTGATTTGCATTTAAAAATCCATTCACACCCATTTATGACACACAGTTATACCCATATACTATCAGGTATATCTGTCACTCAGCCTCTCATTAACACACTTTAAAATTTTAATAAAGTATTACTAGAAAAAACTTTCTTGGCCGAGCAGTATTGGCACATGCCTTTAATCCCAGCACTCAGGAGGTGGAGTCAGGTAGATTTCTGTGAGTTTGAGGCCAACCTAGTCTACAGAGCAAGATCCAGGACAGGCACCAAAACTATACAGAAAAATCCAGTCTCAGAAAACAAACAAAACAAAAAACAAAAGAAAAAAGAAAGCTTTCTCAAGACTAAAAATTTAATCAGTGGATGTAAAAGAAGGTGACCCCAAGGATTCTGAACTATACTTTTGTGTTTTCTTTAATAATAGATGATAGATGATTTATAAATAACTTTATATAGTTAATAAACATTGATTTGTCACTGATAATTAAGAAATGTTATGATTAATTATGTCTTACTGCTATAAGACCAGCACTATGACTAACTGAGCAGTAAAGAAACATAAATATGCTTTTACTTTAAACTTGTTAAAATAAATGTAAAATTCTACTTTAAAATCAAGGTGAAAGGTCTATGAACATAAAGTAAAATTTATGACTGAAACTTCAAAAATTTAAAATTATTTGAAATTTCTTTATGAGTGTATACCACAATAATCTAATCAGAAACTTATCAAATTGGTTTTATATAAATAAAATTAGAAATACTGCATAAGTCCAAATCATAATATATTTATTATTACTTATATTTAATTATAAGCATAGAGATACTTTAGACATATAGATAGGATTCATTCATTTTTTCCATAAATGTGCTGTAAGATTTTTATGTGCTAAACAATAAATTAAGATATAGGGAGAATAATGTGAGTAGAGAGAAATGGAGGTAGAAAAAGAGGACTAGGAGGTGTAGAGGGACTATGACAGAAGGAAAAGAAGATGAAGGAATTACTATTATCCATGAAAACACTATCACTGAACCAGAGGAAGGAGAATAACAGAACTATCTGAAAGCACTGGGAGGATATAAACAACTAAAGGGTTTTTATGTTGATTTTTTTTCTGCTTACATATTCTTGAGTATGAGCATAATATCTTGAGGTGAAAGATGTCTGGATGAACAGCATTCCATTACATGCCAATCAAGAGAGGAAAAAAACCCAAAACCAAACAAACAAACAACTAAAATGCCTGTGAGTGGATGGTCATTGGATAACCACATGATGGATCTATCTTTTACCTAATATACTGAAAGGCAAAAACTTGATGTTATCCTTCATTTTCTTAACTTGATTTTTACAATTTGAATATTAGTCATACCCTACACTTCCCTGCACTCACTCCAACCTCTCATGTCTTCTTCCTCCAAAGTGTCTGCTCTGAATAACAGGGAAGCTGAACACATGAAACTTCAACAATAGCTTCCTAAACAAGACACGGTCCTTATTTGGAAGTAAAATTGATTAGTGTTAGCTACACACATAATTTTATCTTCACCTCTATCTTAAAATCGGGGCTCTGTCACTATGAAACATCTAAGAAGGAAGAAGATAATGTATAATTAAACCCTGGTCTCACCCAGATAAACTCAGGTGTAGATTCTCCAGAGATGAAAGGATTAGGTAGGCAAATACAATGGGTTAGACTCCATTAATTCCATTTCCAAAACAGTATCAAATGGTGAAATTGAAATGAGAGTCTTCAAAATAGAAATTGAAGACTGACAACGAAATAAGTTTTGTTTCATTCTTGTGAAACTGTAGGTACATTTGGATATATGGGAGTTATGAGTCATCCTAATAATTACCAATCTAGATGTTAAGAAAAAAAGAGGGGGTGGGTGGGATGGGGGAAAACAAGGGAATCCATGTCTGATATGTAAAATTAAAATAAATTATAAAATAAAAAAGATAAAAAACAAAAAACTTCATTTTTGAAAGTAAAATTTAAGAAAAAAGAAAAAAGAACAGAATTGATTTAGCCCAAGGTTTACAAGAATATAATAGTTTACTTTTAGCATGAAATATTAGCCAAGAGCCAACAGAAACAACAAAAGAAATAATTGATGAACTTTCAGGAAAATAATCATGTAATGATAACATTAAACCAAGGAAAATATGAATAACTGAGCTGTAAAACTAATTGAATAGATAGTTGAAGTTAGAATTTGAGCTATATATTCTACAGTTAAATATTTAAAAAATGATATTCTAAGCAATTAAAAATGATTAAGCACTAGAATAAAATGCTCTTCACAGGAAATAATAATGGCAGTCAATAAGCCTACAAAGAGTGATACAAACAATTAGTCATGTGGAAGTACAAAAACAATTTAAGTTATACTGTTACATATGCAGTAGAATGGCCAGGTTAAAAGTTGGGGAACCTAAGAGTAGGTAGTGTAGAATGTAGAATGATAAAACCAAATTTAATCAATATTTATCTCTATGCCAATTCATCCATAAAGATGGTTCTAGAAGGAAATTCTCAACCTAAAGATGTTAACTACAACCAAAAAAACACAGGGAATAAATAATCTCAGACCAGTAAAGTTGAAAGAATGGAAGCACCCTCCAACCCCCCTCACACACATATACATACAGTCAAACACACACAACAACAACATCAAAATAACAGGAATCAACAATCATGTGTTATTGA
Organism: Peromyscus leucopus; assembly: GCF_004664715.2. Lineage (NCBI taxonomy): Eukaryota > Metazoa > Chordata > Mammalia > Rodentia > Cricetidae > Peromyscus > Peromyscus leucopus. The sequence continues at coordinate 7,417,478 of NC_051065.1, forward strand.
TATCTTTCAACTTCAATGTTCTCATCCTTCTCTACCCACAAAAGAACCAGATAAACAGGATGGATGTGAAAACAGGATCTGTCCTTCTGCTGCATCCAAGGAACACACCTTAATATCATAAATAGTCATCACCTCAGGGTAAATAGTTAGAAAAAGATATTCCAAGCAAATGGACTTAGAAATCAAGCAACAGTAACCATTCTTCAAATGAATAAGAAGGGATAGAAAAGAATACTATATAGTCATCAAAAAAATCAATCATGAGGACACTGTAATTCTTAACATCTCTGTAACAAACACAAGGTCACTTGAGTTTATAAAAGAAACACTATTACAGCTTAAATTACTTATTGCACCTCACACCCTGACAGTTGAAAAATTCAGTACCACACTTTTGCCAATAGAAAGGTCATCTAGACAAAAACTAAACAGAGAAGTTATCTAGCTAAATGATATTATAAACCAAATAGAACTACCAGATATTTACATAACATTTCACCCGAACACAAAAGAATATATTTCCTTCCCTGCACCTCATGGAACTTGCTCCAAAAATGACCACATACTCTAATAAAATGTAAGTCTCCACAGACACAAGAAAATTGAAATAACACCCTGAATCCTATCCAACTGCCCCAGATTAAACCTGGATATCAACAACAGAAACAACAGAAAGATTACAGCTCATGAGACTGAATAACTTCCCCTGGAATGAAAAATAGATCAGCACAGAAACTAAGAAAGAAATGAAAGACTTTCTAAAATTGAATGAAAATGAATACATAACATACCCAAAACTTATGGGACACAGTGAAGGCTGTTCTAAGAGGCAAATTCATAGCACTAAGTGATTACATAACAACCTGGAGAGATCTCTTGCAAACAAACCAACAAAAACAAAAACAATAAAATCTTAACAGCAACCTTGAAAGCTCTAGAACAAAAAGGAGAAAGCATACCCAAAAGGAGTAGATTGCAAGAAATAAACTCAGGGTTGAAATCAATAAACAGCAACAACAACAACAACAAAATACAAAGAATCAATGTAACAAAGAGTTGGGGTGCTTTGATAAAAATCAATGGGATTAACAACCTCTCATCCAAATTAAAGAGCAGAGAAAGAATATCCAAATTAATAAAATTAAAAATGAAAACAGAGTCATAACAACAAACATGGGGAAAATCCAGAGAATCATAAGGACATACTTAAAAGCCTTTACTACAACTAATTTGTAAATCTAAAAGAAATAGAAAATTCCCTTAATACATACCAATGACCAAATTAAATCAAGATCAGATAAGTAATTTAATCTGATTATTACTGACCTATAACATTGAGTGAAATAGAAGCAGTCATTAAAAATCTCCTAGTCAAAATCAGCCCAGGGCCAAATGGTTTGAGCACAGAAATTTACCAGACCTTCAAAGAAGAGTTAATGTCAATACTGCTTAAATTAGTCCAAAAATAGAAACAGAAGGAACATTGCCCAATTAATTTTACAAAGCTACAGTAACCCCACAATAAAAACTACATAAAGTTCTAAAAAAGAGAATTACAGTCCAATTTCCCTTGTGATCATATATGAAAAATACTAAAAAAAAATAATTGTACCTGAATCAAAGAACTCATCAAAAAGAGCATCTGTGATAAACAAGTATCATGATAAACAAGAAGGATAAACATCAGTCCAGAGATGTAGGGATGGTTCAACACATGTTAATCAATAAATATAATCCTCTCTGCAAAAAAAATCAAAAGATAAAAATCTATAGACTCATCTTATTAGATGCAGAAAAATTCTTTGCCGATATCTAACAGTCCTACTTTGAAAGTTCTAGAGAGATTAGGGAAAGAAGGAATATACCTAAACAAAGGCAATTTATAAGCCCACAGTCAACATTAACCTAAATGGAGAAAAAGTCAAGCAATTCTATTAAAATGAGGGACAAGACAATGTTGTACATTCTTTCCATGCCTATTTAATACAGTATTTGTAATCTTAGAGCAGCAAGACAACTGGAGAACATTGTGGGGATACAAAATGGAAAGGAAGAACTCAAAATATCTTTACTTGCATAAGATATGGTAGTGTATGTGATTAACCCAAAAAGTTTCATCAGGAAACTCCTACAGGTAATTAATACTTTCAGCAAAGACACTGGATTAAAAAATGACCTCACAAAAACCAGTAGGCCTCATATATACACATGACAGATAGACTGAGATAAAATCCTGCTAACAACAACTCTACAATATCATCCAATGGTGTAAAATAGTTTGGGAGTAACTCTAACTAAGCAAGTGAAATACTTGTATGATTAAAACTTGAAGATAGACAACAAAGAAACTTAATAAGATAACAGAAGACAGAAAGATCTCCTATGCTCATAGATGGATAGAATTTACAGTAAAAATAGCCATCCTACCGAAAGCAATCTACAGATTCAATGCAATCCCTTTCAAAATCCCAACACAATTTTTTCACAGCTCTTTAAAGGTCAATTCTCAACTGGAATTTGAAAAAAACAAAATAATTCAGAATTGCCAAAATGATCCTGAATGATAAGAATTGCTAGAGGTATCACCACTCCTAATTTCAAGCTGTACTACAAAGCTATGGTAATAAACAACAGCATGGTATTGACACAAAACAGTCATGGTGATTAAGGGAATCAAATTGAAAGCTCAGACATTAATCCACACACCAAAAGGCATCCAATTTTTGATAAAGAACCTAGAAAAGTTCACTGGAAAAAAGACAAATGTTGTAGTTCAAACTGGGTGGTGATGTATAGAAGAATCCAAATAAACCTATGTTTATAACCCTGCACAAAACTGAAGTCGAATGGATCAAAATTGTAACATAAACCAGGCACAATAAACCTGATAGAAGAGAATGTGAGGAATAGCCTTGAACTCAGTGGCACAGGAGACTTTCTGAACAGAACACCATTAGTACAGGCACTGAGATCAACAATTAATAAAAGAAACTCATGAAAGTGCAAGGCAGCCTACATAATGAGAAAAGATTTTTACCAATGTCACATCTAATACAGGTTCAATTTCTAAAATATTTAAAGAACTCAAGAAACAGGTGTGGTGGTATTCTAATTGTACTGAAATGTGATTTTGATTGTATGTTAATAAATGAAGTTGCCCGGGGGTCAGAGCTATTAAAGCCATAGACAGAGTGTGGCTCTGATCTGCAGGAAATCACGGCCAGGCCTAACATCAACTGAAGTCTCCAGAAAGAAGATGGGGCCCCACAACAACAACAATTCCACGTGGACAATAATAATATCATTAAGCTGACAAACATCATCCACAGATCAGCTTTGAACTACAAGGTGCTCAGAGCAATTTTGAGATGACTAGCTGAGATGATCCAGTCTCAAAGACTACTTGAATAAGGACTTGAGATAAACCCTGAACTTTGGCATTCTACACAGACTGGATAATGAAGGATATAGTTACCTTTCCTAGAATTTGACACTTAACCTAAAATTTTTCTTTCAGGATAAAGAAAACTTCGCCCATACCCAGCAGGAAGCAATTTTAAGAATACGACGCCCACATTCCCAAAGAGGTGGTGTGGGGCGGATGTTTTTTTGGTCATTTTTTATTTTTTTTCTTACAAAGGAAGACATTTATTAGGGCTCATTTGTAGTTTCAGAGGTTTAGTCCATTCTCTTCATGGTGGCATGCAGGCAGACATGGTGCTGGAGAAGTAGTTGAGAATTCTACATCTTGATCTACAGGCAGCAGAAGCAACCCTGTGTGAAACTGGCCACACTTGAGTTTATAAGATCTCAAAGCTAGCCTCCACAGTGACACACTTCCTCCAACAAGGCCACATCTATGCTGACAAGGTCTCACCTCCAAATAGTGCTACTCCCTATGGGCCATGATTTCAAATACATGAGTTTGTTGGGGCCATACCAATTCAAATCACCATGAAATTAATTTTCAATAAAAGGTAAAAATAATGACATTTCCATAATTAAACAATAATTCATATCTTGAAGTTTATTGTAAAACATGTTTGACATCCAAGTCACTATTTTTTTTTATTTTACAACACCATTCAGTTCCACATAATAGCCATAGATTCCCCTGTTCTCCCCCCTCGCCCCCCTCCCCCTCTACCCAGCCCACCCCCATTCCCACCTCCTCCAGATCAAGGTCTCCCTCAAGGACCGGGATCGACCTGGTAGACTCAGTCCAGGCAGGTCCAGTCCCCCACTCCCAGGCTGAGCCAAGCATCCCTGCATAAGTCCCAGGATTCAAACAGCCAACTCATGCAACGAACCCAGGACCCGGCACCACCGCACAGCTGCCTCCCAAACAGATCAAGCCAAATGACTGTCTCACCCATTCAGAGGGCCTGATCCAGTTGGGGGCCCCTCAGCCTTTGTTTCATAGATCCTGTGCTTCCATTCATTTGTTTATTTGTCCCTGTGCTTTATCCAACCTTGGCTTCAATAATTCTCGCTCATATAAACCCTCTTCTTTCTCACTAATTAGACTCCCAGTGCTCCACCAGGGGCCCAGCCATGGATGTCTGCATCTAGATTCCTCAGTCCTTGGATGGGGTTTCAGCACAACTATTAGGGTGTTTGGCCATCCCATCACCAGAGTAGGTCAGTTCCTGCCATCTCGCGACCATTGCCAGCAGTCTTTTGCGGGGGTATCTTTGTGGATCTCCGTGGGCCTCTCTAGCTCTCTGCTTCCTCCCCTTCTCATGTGGTCTTCATTTACCATGGTCTCCTATCTCCCCCAAGATCCAGCTATACTACTCCTGGGCATATACCCAAGAAATGCTCAATCATACCACAAGAGCACTTGCTCAGCTATGTTCATATCAGCATTGTTTGTAATAGCCAAAACCTGGAAACAACCTAGATGCCCTTCAACTGAAGAATGGATAAATAAATTGTGGCACATATACACAATGTAATACTACTCAGCAGAGAAAAACAATGACATCATATGGTTTGCAGGCAAATGGATGGATCTAGAAAAAATCATCCTGAGTGAGGTAACCCAGACTCAGAAAGACAAATATGGTATGTACTCACTCATAGGAAGATGCTAGATGTGGAACAAGGATGACTGGACTGCTACTCACATCACCAGTGAGGCTACCTGGAAAACGGGACCCCCAAAAAGACACAGAGAAATGGATGAGATCTACATGAACAGCCTGGTCATTAGTGGGAGCAATGAAGTGCGACAGTCGAGGGAAAGAGAGTGGGAGATCCTAGCTGGATCAAGAAAAGAGAGGGAGAACAAGGAATAGGTTTTTTGGTCTTTTTAATGGGTTTTGGTTCTGGGATAGTTTTCAATGTTTAGGGGGATTGGTTACAAGTTGTTGTCAAGGGTTAGGAAAAAGGCTAAGCAAAGGAGACTAGATTTAAGGTTCTTATTTAAAAAAAAGAAAAGAAAGGAAGAAAGAAATAAAAGAAAAAGACAATTACTAGTTTTAAATACTTTACATTGGATTGGATTGTTTTATATTATATACAAATTTGAAACTGATATTGTTACAAAATGCTATATGTATATTTCTAATTGTATTCATACCATTCATTTAACAATGTAATGTAATTTTCTGATCCTTGAATGTTATTATTACCAACTATTAGGATATAAAGAAATGAAAGTTAGTAGTTAGACATTACAATAGAACTTGTAGTCATATTAGATATGTTTTAAAAATTGAGCAGAATTGTTTTAGACAGATCATCTTCAAACCCTTCAGAGATCTACAGAATATGGCATTTAAAATGTTTTAATAACTTAGAATTTTTTTCTTTTTTGCGACATGTCAGCTCCTGGCAGTACCAATCTACTTCAGAGAAAATATGGGCATTGAAGAAACTGCATATGGAGTCAACTTTCATTGTGGCAAAAGTTAGCCACTGGACAACAAAGTATCCTCAAATCAACAGGACAAAATGGACAGACAGAACACGAAACAAAGGACTACTGATTGTTGTCAAAACAAGTGTGGTTATGACTTTATCAAAAGGCATCTTCTGAGGTCAGGACAATATGGCCCCATCCCTGAAGTGGCCTTTGCAATCCGGAAAAGGTACAGTGCCCTTTCCTTCAAAGGCAGCTTAACAGGCAGAGGGCTGATGGCTTCTGTTGGGCAATGGAACAGCATCTGAAAGCTCACGCCTCTTGATAGTAGACTAGCATTTAATAGAGGGATGTCGAGAAGAAGGGGATGCTGAGATGAGGCCATATATACACAGCCAAGAAGAATGGACAGCTGAATTCAAAAACTGTCAACAATTTCCAGAATTTAAAATCCTGAATCATGACAGGACACTAGTGGAATTCAGGTGTTTCTGGTACATGGACTGTTCTCACCCAATGTGAGGCTGAACTGTTGACCTTATGTACATCCTACTTCACAAATGAGTCTGTCAGATACGCTAAGCCTGTAGGCTGAAGATGATGCCCCAACACTGCTGAGAAACCTCAGGTGACTGCCCAGGCAGCTGGCTGTTTCTGTCAACTCACAAATTTTTTGGAAGTTGCTTGCATGCACTTCCTGTTTTTATTTTTGTTAGCTAATATTATTTCCTTCTTGGGTCTCTGAGGGAGTTGAAGATTAGTTAGTTATGGTTGAAGATTAGTTAGTTATAGTTGAAAATTAATTAGGATAGAAAGTACATTAGATACATCTTGGATTTACCAAAATAGGATAGAAAATGGAATTATTTTCTCTGATTTGTCAAATACCTGTTTAGGTATTTATTACTTGTATATATTGTATATAGTTATTGTACTTTTGTATATAGTTTTTCTTATGTTAGTTATAAACTTTTGCTTTTTTTCTTTTTATTAAAATAGAAAAGGGGAAATGTGGTGGTATTCTAATTGTACTGAAATGTGATTTTGATTGTATGTTAATAAATAAAGTTGCCCAGGAATCAGAGCTATTAGAGCCATAGACAGAGTGTGGCAGTGGTGGTACACGCCTTTAATTCCATAGATCTCTGTGTGTTCAGGGATACAGCCAGCATTGGAGACATATGCCTTTAAGACCTGGGGGGGCTGTACATACAGACAGTGACAAGGCAGTCACGTGTTTGGGTTTACAACCAATGAGAAGGCAGAATGACTATAAAACAACTTACACACAGGGAAATAGCTCTCTTTCGGGAAGCTGGGACCACCGCAGGAGGAAGGGTGAGATTTTAGCTCTGAGCTCTGACCTCTTGGCTTTCCCTTTTACATTGGTTCTGTGTTTCTTATTTAATAAGACGGTTGGTTACATCTACAAACAGGTGTTAAGAAAACTAATATATCTATTGAAAACTGGGGTACAGATCAAAACAGAGAGTTCTCAATAGAGAAAACTCAAAAAGCCGAGAAACACTTCAAGAACTGTTAAACACTCTTAGCCATCAGGAAATTCAAATCAAAACTACTTTGAAATTTCATTTTGCAGTTGTCAGAAGGGATAAGTTCAATAAAACAAATTACAGCTCATTGTGGCCATTGCTGGCGGGAGTGCAAACTTGTACAGTCATTAAAAAATCAGGACAGCAGTTTGTCAGGAACACTGGAAAGGATCTGCTTCAAGATCCAGGTTTAATACTCTTGTTCCTGTCCCCAATTTACTCTTCAACCTACAACAAAGATACTTGATTAACCGTGTTCAGTGCTTCCTTATTCATAATAGCCAGAAATTGTAAACAACATACACGTCCCTCAACATAATAATGGGTAGTGAAAATATGTTAAATTTACACATTAGAATATTACTCAGTCATTTAAAAACTGACACCATTCAGGGTCCAAGTTACCTCATTCATAATGATATTTTCTAGTTCTATCCATTTGCCTGCAAATTTCTTGATGCCATTGTTATTAACACCATTGTTATTAATTTCCATTGTGTAAATATACTAACATTTTCTTATTCCATCCATTCATCAGTTGAGGGACATCTAGGTTGTTTCCAGGTTCTGGCTATTACAAATAAAGTTCCTATGAATATAGTTGAACAAGGATACTTTTGGTTTGATTGAACATCTGCTGAGAGCTGCTGTTCACAATGGCCTTACCAGAGGCCACAAGACTATACAGCAGATGGCAACTGATAGCTCAGGTGTCAACCCACCAGATAAATAAGTATCAGATAGAGGAATCCTGTCAAGCAAGGCTTACTGGACTAGGCTCTGAAAACCAGTTGCTGTTCTCTGTAATGTTTTTCATGTGCTGCTACATTTCCTCCCTAAAAACAGCTATCACCATTTTCTCCACTGCTTGTATGTTTATCTCGTGAATATATTCCATCTACTGGGCACACATATACCTGTAGATGCTCAGGAAGATTCTTTCTTCTTAAACTCTATAATTTTCATGAATAGAAATAATACTAAGATGTTTTTTATTACTCAGACTAACATAGGAAAATGACAGTATTCTCAGCTACAAAGAAAGATTTTCAAATCCAAAATAAACTAGTAGTCCCTGCAAATAATGCACAAGGACAAATTCCCAAATATCTAATTGTGGAACCCAGGACAGACACAAAGCAACTTTGGTGCTAGTTCTCCACTTGCTAAGTCTGGCTGACAAAGGCCTATGCCCTACAAAAATTCTTCAGCAGCTTGTCTCACTGGGCACTGTGACCATGGCCTGAGGTTACTATCTGAATCTTGCAGCTGGACATAGCCATTGTTATTCCTCCCTCAGATGTAACTGTTTTTACTTCCCATGGGATGGATATAAGGGAAGATAGAACAAGAGGTAGAAGCTTGAGAAAAAAATAAATAGAATGATCATCAATGTGTATAAGTCTTATTCCCTCAGATAAGTAAGAGTTGTTTATAAGTCCCGCTACTCTGAAACCGTTTTCTTTACAACCCTAGTTGCAGTCCTGAGAGCTGGTCTCTCAGACTGTGATACCCTTTTTGTATATGTGTAAGAGCAGTATAGCTGGGTCTTCTGTTGGGCTGATTCTCAGTTTTCTGAGAAACTGCCACACTAACTTCCAAAGTGGCTGTAAATGTTTGAACTCCCACAAGAAATGGAGGAGTGTTTCCCTTGCCACACATCCTCTCCAGCGTGAACTGTCACTTGTATTCTTGACCTTAGCCATTTTGACAGGTTTGAGATGGAATGTCAGAAGAGTCATTTGCTGTTGCTGGAGAGCTTCTCTCCAGATCCCACCAAGCCCCACAGTCCCACAACCCACATATAAAATAAACACACAGACGCTTATACTATTTACAAGCTGTATGGCCGTGGCAGGCTTCTTGCTAACTGTTCTTTTATCTTAAATTAACCCATTTTTATAAATCTATACCTTGCCACATGGCTCTTGGCTTACCGGCGTCTTTACATGTTGCTTGTCTTCGCGCTGGCTGGCAGTGTTCCTGATCCCCCAATTCTCCTCTCTCTTTGTCCCACCTATACTTCCTGCCTGGTCACTGGCCATCAGTGTTTTATTTATATAGAGCGATATCTACAACAATTTGCATTTGCATTTCCCTGATGACTAAGGATATTGAACATTTCTTTAATTTTTTCTCTGCTCTTTGAGACTCTTCTGTACAGAATTCTCTGTTTATAGCTGTACCCCATTTTAATTGGATTATTTAGTATTTTGATGTATATTTTCTTGAGTTCTTTATATATTTTGGAGATCAGCCCTTTGTCAGATGAGGGGTTAGTGAAGATCTTTTTTCATTCTGTAGGTTGCCATTTTGTCTTATTGACCATATCCTTTGCCTTTCATAAGCTTTTCAATTTCAGGAAATCCCATTTATTAATTGTCAATCTCAGGGTCTAAGCTACTGGTGTTATATTTAGAAAGTGGTCTCCTGTGCCAATGCGTTCAGTGCTATTTCCTACTTTCTCTTCTATCAGGTTCAGTGTATCTGGATTTATTTTGATGTCTTTGATCCACTTGTACTTGAGTTTTGTGCAGGGCAATAGATATGGATCTATTTGTATTTTTTCAGATTATATATTATTTGTATTTTTCAGTTATACCAGCACCACATGTTGAAGATGCTTTCTTTTTTCCATTGTACTAATTTGGCTTCTTTGTTGAAAAACAGGTGTCCATAGGTGTATGGATTTATGTCTACATCTTCAATATAATTCCATTGATCCAGATGTCTGTTTTCATGCCATGCAGTTTTTTATTATTATAGCTCTGTAGTAGAGCTTGAAATCAGGGATAGTGATACCTCCAGAAGTTATTTTCTTGTACAGGAATTTTGCTATCCTTTTGGTTTGTTTTTCCATATGAAGTTGAATATTGTTCTTTCAAGGTCTATAAAGAAATGTGTTGGGATTTTAATGAGGAATGACTCAATCTGTGGGTTGTTTTTGGTAAAAATGTCCAACTTTACTGTTAATCCTACAGATCCAAGAGCATGGTAACATAGAACCAGAAATACAAACATGGCATGTAGTCACTTAAAAGTGGGTATTAACTATAAAATAAAGGATAACTATGCTATAATACACAGGCCCAGAGATACTAGATATCAAAGAGGGTTCAAGAGTAAACATTTGGATTTCCTTGGGAAGGGGAAATAAAAGAGATTTTGTGAGTGAACTTTGGGTGGGTGGGAATGAGAACATAAGTGATCAATTTGAGGGCTTTGAGATCATGAAAACAGACTACTGGAAAGGGGACACATTTCAGAGTCAGAAACCTGGTGCAAAAGAATCTTCCAGGAATCTACAAGGATGATCCCAGCTAAGACTCCTATCAATAGCACTTATGTAGTCTGAACCAAGACTTCCAGTAGAGAAATTGAGACACCAATCCATCCATATAACCTTTAACCTACAGTCTGTTCTGCCTATGGGATGTGCAGGCATATCAGTGACCTAGAGATTAATGGAGTGGCCAATTAATGACTGGCTTAGCATAAAACCCATGCCAAGAGAGTAAGCCCACCTCTGATACTGTCTGGAGCACTAGAACTCATAGGCTGGATAGAACTAAACTTGACTGGAGAAAAAATTTCAATGTAATGATGCCTAACAATATTCTGCTATACTCACAAATTAGTGCCTAGCCCCATTTTCATTAGAGAGGCTTCATCCAGCAACTGATGGAAATGGATGTAGACCCACAAACAAACATTAGGCTGAGCTTTGGGAATCCTGCAGAAGAGGAGGAAAAAGGATTGTAGGAGCCAGATTGTTCAGGGTACCACAAAAAAACCCACAGAATAAACTAAGTTGGGCTCATAGGGGCTCACAGCGACTGAACCAATAGCCAGGGAGATTTCATGGGACTTATGTAGGCACTCTGCATATATGTGACAGTTGTCTAGATTGGTCCTCTTGTGGGAGTCCTAACAGTGGGAGTACAGGATGTCCCTGAACCTTTTCCTAGCTTATGGGATGCTATTCCTCATACTGGATTGCCTTGCTCAGCCTTAATACATGGTGAGGTCCTTAGTCTTACCTCAAATTATTCTGCAAAAAATATAAGTAGAAGAGTATGTATTAAGTTTTATTTTATCAAAAATTATTTATGTGACTAATTTTTATATCATTTTTGAGGAGTCGGTGGATCATGTAGGGCATATTCTCATCATGTGACTATGAGACATTCTTGACCACATCATATTGGAACAAAAAGTAAATTTTAGCAAACCTAAGCAGTCTCAAATCATACTCAACATCAGTTCTGGCCAGTGCATTACAAAACCTAAAATCAGTGTCAGGGGTATTCCTAAAAATAATGAATATGTAGAATTTAAACAATTCATTCATGAAGATATGCTGGACCCCAAATCTGGGGGGTCCCAAGTGGGCACTCCAAGAACCCAGACTCCAGATGCAACAGCACGAGGTTTATTAGCAACTGTACAGGCAAACTCTGCTCCTAAGAGCAAGAGCCTCATCCTACTGTAGCCACATAGGTGCTTATAAAGGAAAAACCCACAAAACCCATAATATTACAATTCCCATACATTTTTATGGTCTGATCATGGAGTAATCACAGAGTGGGTGCAGTCACGTCCCCATGCACATTCTTCCTGAAACCTCAAGGGGGGGTGTCAGGGCGGGAGTGGAGCTTACACAAAGGTCACAGTTGTCCTTCCTGGAACACCTGCAACTATCCCAGTCACAGTTGAGCACATCTCTTTTTGTTTGTTTGTTTGTTTGTTTTTTTTGGTTTTTGAGACAGGGTTTCTCTGTATAGCTTTACACCTTTTCCTGGAACTCACTTGGTAGTCCAGACTGGCCTCGAACTCACAGAGATCTGCCTGCCTCTGCCTCCCGAGTGCTGGGATTAAAGGCGTGTGCCACCACCGCCCGGCATGAGCACATCTTTTAACAGAAATCTTTTTACATTGTTACAGTGTGGCTGGGGTGATTGAATAGTGGCTGAGTCAGGTTGCCCTTAGAACTAGTTTTCTTTTTAGTTCCTTATTTCCTGGGGCTTGGGGGGTGTAAGTCTGAAGGGTTAGGGTCTTTCAGATATATCCAGGTCAAGAGGAAATTAAAGAGAATATTGAAAATGTCCTGAAAAAAATTAAATGTAAATTCATGATAGCACTACTTATAATGTGAAGGCTTTTAATCTTAAGAAGCAGTACAATAGATTTCAAAGAATTATTTATAACCATAAGAATTTGCTAAGCAAATACATGTTAACTACTTGGACAACATAGATAAAAGCTGTAACAAACATGAAGGTATACTATACTTAACATGAAGTATTAAGAAACTGGACATTAGAGAATTAACCAGTTACAAGTGATGGGGATGAATCAGAAATAAGACTCTCCTCAAAGAAAACTTCAGACCAAACTCTTTTATAACATAATTCTACCTAACATTTACAGAAAGATGAATAAGAATATTTATCCTCACTAATCGTGGAACTAAACCTTATTATTCATATAAAGGTAATTCACATGTTTGAAAGAGGCTTTAGCACATTTCAATTAGAACTGTATAATTTTTACAATAAATTGTCTTGGAAGCCTGAGAATGTTATGATTCTTGGAGGAGCTAGGAGAAAACAATACAGACAAAAAAATTAATGCGGAAAAAAGTACTAATCATAAAAGAAAGTACAATAAAAGGCAGTAAATACAATTAAATGTGTGTGCAGTTGAAGGGAGTCTTCTGGAAATGAACAATCACAGCCATAATCTTGGAGAAATTATTCTGAACACATATATCTGAAACTGTATTACATCCAAAAGAATAAATAAAATTACAAATAAAATTTGAAAGATAAAAATAATTAAACAAATACAAACAGAAGCAGATACTTTATTCCATGAATATGAAGTTCCAGATACCACTTCACAGTATGAAGGGCTTTGAAACTGTCATTTACATACTTAAAACAAAATAATAATAAAAGGTTAAGCAAAACGTGCATCTGATGTTTCTGGTGCTTGTTAAGCTGTAGGTCATTTATCACTCTATCTCTGAACAAACAGGTAGGCACAGAAGTTAGAAGTGAGATCTGATTCCGGAACAAAAGTCGACAGAGTCAACAAGTTAGGTATAAAAATATCCAATTTTTAATGAAAGTAGAGTCTGCATCCTTTGTGAATTAAGGGTGTCTTGGGGCAAAGTACAAAAATAAGAACTGTACAGCATTTTCACTTTAAGTGTTCAACAACAACAACAACAACAAGGCTTTTCTTCTTGCTGGGTGAGGGATAAAATAAACTTTTTGAAGTGTTTGATATATACTCATAGAAGATTTTCCTGAGCTTCACAAGGGGGCTTTCCAGGACCTAATCTGACTTGATGGAGTAGAAATTTCTGAGGTACCCCACACTACTACCTACTTCACTTGCATTGACAAATTAGGAAAAGAGACACAAAAAAACCAAGGCTTAACATGGGATTATGGAACACTTGTCTGCTTTCACTGCAATCACCATAGTAACAGAAGCATTATGGAAAGAACTCTTCCATTCCTGTCTAGTTTGAAGAGAGTGCCTGTCTAGATGAACATGAAAATTCACACTGGAAGCTTACTGACGTCAGATATTATTTCCTAGCATATCATATCTAATTTTCATTCTAAAATTGTGTCACATTAAAAGACAAAGTCACACACACACAAAACCTCTACCTGAAGATAAGGAAGAGTTATACCATGATGAAACCAATTGAAAAGAAGACAGAGGAGACTAATGTCTGTATCCAAGAAGGTGACAGTTGAGGCTTCCTTGAGGTGTGGTTTCCTGAGAGCTGAATGGCACAGACAGCTGTTGTAGAAACTCCCTTAATCAAAAATGTGGAATCCATATGACTGGATGTGTGTTCCACCATATTTGCAGACTTCCAGTGGTGTTGGATGCTTTAATCAAGATTAAGAATGAAGTCTGTCCACCTTGGCTTTCCAAAGATCATGTGGGATCTGTGGCTCTTGCATCATTAACATTACCTAAAGGAATACTCTGGCATGCAGAGGATAGACACAGGTCTCAAAAATGAAGGGCGAGGGTTGAGGGAAAGAGAGCCTGTGGGAGCAGGAGATCCCAGCTGGATCAAGAACAGAGAGGGAGGACAAGGAATAGGAGACCATGGTAAATGAAGACCACATGAGAAAAGGAAGAAACAAAGTGCTAGAAAGGCCCACAGAAATCCACAGGGGTGCCCCTACAATAGACTGCTGGCAATGGTACCAGGTCCTGTGCTCATTGCATGAGTTGGCTGTTTGAAACCTTGGGCTTATGCAGGGTAGCTTGACTCGGCCTGAGAGGAGGGGACTGGACCTGCCTGGACTGAGCCTACCAGGTTGTTCTCGGTCCTCGGGGGAGGCTTTGCCCTGAAGGAGGTGGGAATGGGGGGTGGACTGGGGGGAAGGGGAGGGGGGTGGGAGGGGGGAGAACAAGGAAATCTGTGGCTGATATGTAGAACTGAATGGTATTGTAAAATAAAATAAAAGGAAAAAATTCTCAACAATCAGTCTTCTTCTGCATGGCTATGATAAAGGATCTAGTGCCTGATTTGAGTAGTTTCTATGCACAGTAAAAATCCATCAAGCCATATTTGAAGAAGAGGGTTGAGTCTTACAACGGCAAGCTATAGTCTGTGCAGGCCACGAAGGATCTGAAAAAACTGGACCAGCTTCATGAATGCCTCCTCTGTGTCAACCAAGAAAGGAGCCTGAAGTCTGCTGTTCTCAGGCAGACCTATCAGTGGATGATAGATTCTTTCCAGAGTAAGCATCAAAGAGGAGTACCTGGCCAAGACATTGGACCCCTTCTTTCTCATGAACTTCACATGAACTGTCTAAAACATCTGAACTGGGAAAGCTATCATTGAAATCAAGATGATGGTGGTCATCTGGAGAAGAGAGCTTTGAATTAAATGCATATGGTTTCCTATAGCTGAAGGGCACAAAGAGCTACTACAGAAACTCCCTTAAACAAAAATGTGGAATTCATAAGACTGGACATGGGTCCCACCTTATATGAAGACTTCCAGTGTTGATCTGAATAAATCTGGCTCTATGGTGTTATATACTTTAAACAAAATTAAGAACGAAGTTGATTCACCTTGGCTTTCCTAGTGAACATGCCTGTCAGATCTGATTTGAATCCCTCCGAACAGCTGGATTTTCCATGAATATACCATATATCACAAACATCGTTTCTTTTTTGAGAATGTAATCTGTTTACAATGATTCTCACTTCGGGTTCCTTCCTCCAAACTCCCTCATATACACCTACATGCTCTCCCTTAAATTCATAACCTCTTTTCCCAGTCATTATTCTTGCATTTGTATATGTATTTGTATGCATACATATACTCCTAAGTATATCTTGTTGAGTTTACATAATGTTATTTTTATACATATTCTCAGGGCTGATTGTTTGGCACTAGACAAACAATTAGTGTGGCTTTTCTTCAGGAGGACCCTCTCTGCCACTACCAGCTTTATTCAATTGCCTGTATTTCTTTGTGTAGGCTTGGGGCCACATAAGAAAACTAGAGTAGATGCTTTAATTTCAATAAAAATGACTTTGTCTGAAGAAATATTATTAATTATAAAAAAGGTATTGTGTTGATAAAGGAATACAATTTTAAAACCCGTAATATGTGTTCACATAAGCAATAATATGTCAAAACCTTAGGAAACATCTTAGATACTTGCTAAGATATGCAGATGAAACTGCTGATGTTGAAGAGATTTTTAACAGTGCTAATTTAGTATCTGATTGATTAAATAGCCAACAAAATCAACAAATCAATAAATATGTAGTTGATTACCAAGAAAATCATTAAGTAACTTTTGTAAAGTATTTTATACACTAGTCATGTCATTATTATAAAGATCATATGGAACGCATTTACTAAAATAAATCATTGTCTTTGTTCATAAAGCACAGTTGAACACATTTTTAAGATTAAAAAATATCATGTAAGTGTGTGAGGGTGGTAAGGGGTTATAAGTACATGATTACAGTAACTTTGGAGGACAGAGAAGGCTTTAGATTCCCTAGAGCTAGAGTTTCTTGTGGTTGGGATCCACCTGACATAAGTGCTAAGGATCGATTTGAGTCCTCTGCAATAATAGTACCTATTATGCTCATAACTTCTGTGTCATATCTCTAGCCCCTGAACAACTTTTATAAAGAAATTATATAATACATGTTCTGAGACCACAGTGAGTTTTAACTGGAGGCCAATAGCCAAAATGTCCTTAAGTACTTGAATAACACCTGATACAATACTAAAGAATACTTGAATCAAAGGAAAGTCTTGATATGAATTAAAATATTTTTTAGTAAAAGACAGCAAATATACTACTTATGAATACTATGTGAAGTGATAGTTTTAGAAGGAAATTTATAGCATTGCTTAAATATACTGGAAAGTAAAGAGCTCTGTAGTAATTTATTCAAATCTATTGTGTTTAAGTCAATTGCAAAATAGAAGGAATTTCAAGCTAAAAAAGCTGACAAAAATACTTTAGAAAATAGCAGAAATCAATCAAATGGAACAATAGGAAAACCACAGATAAAATTAAGACTGGTTCTGTGTGTGTGAGAGAGAGAGATAGAGGCAGACAAAGGAAGACAGAGAGATATGCAGAGAGAACTATTGATGTAGAAATGCACACATGTACGAGGGTATTTTAATCTGTGTTGTGGCACATACCAGAGCATATCAGATATGTTTGTATATTTCTCTCCACTTTACTTCTCTGAGGCAGAGACTTTCTGTGAACCCGGAGCTTATATTGTTTCCTTCTACTTGTGTCTCAGCAATCCTGTTGTCTCTGTTTTCCTCAGTGCTGAAGTTGCAGCATGTGTGGGACAACACACAATTATTATATACACTTGGGCATCTGAACTTTGAACTGTGGTTCTTATATTTCTGTAGAAAGCATGCTTGAATACTCTGGTTCAGGGTGGGTCAAGGTCATGACAGGGGAACACAGAGACAGCTGACCTGAGCTCAAGGGAGCTCACTAACTCTGGACTAATAGCTAGGGAGCCTGTATAGGACTGACCCAAGCGCTCTGCGTGTGTGTGACAGTTGTGTAGCTTGGTCAGCTTGTGGGGCCTCTAACAGTAGAATCAGGGCCTGTCCCTGGCACTTGATCTGCCTTTTGGGAACCCAATCCCCAAGCAAACTTGATTCAGTGGGGAGGATCTTAGTCCTACCTCAACTTGATGTGCCATGCTTTGTTGACCTGCATGGGTCAACATTGATTCCTTTTTTGAATGGAAACAGAGGAGGAGTGGATGGGGTGGGGGATAGAAGAGAGTGGGATGGAGGGGAAGCAGGGAGTTTCTTAGGTCCTGCTCAGCCCTGAGGTTGGGATGAATCTTTCCCATCCTTGTCCTGAAGCCGCTTAGTCCCAAGTAAACACAGAGAGGCTTATATTACTTACAAACCGTATAGCTTATGGGTCAGGATTCTTGTTAGCTAGTTCTTATAACTTAACTCATCTCACTCCTATTAATCTAAATGTTGCCATGTGGCAGTGGCATTACAAGTCTGTTGGCATCTTGTGGCTCCTTCCACCATGGGCTGGCATCTCCCTCAGCTCCACCCTTCTTCTCCTCTTTAGTTTGAATGCATTGCCTAACCTTATCCTGCCCTGCCATAGGACAATGCAGCTTTATTTATCAACCAATCAGAGCAACACATATTCATAGCATACAGAAAGGTATCCCACAGCAAGGAGGGGATGCGAGGAAAGGAGGGAGAGGAAACTGTGGTCAGTATGTAAAAAAAAAAAAAAATTAACAAAAATTAATAAAAAATTACTGTCGCTCTTGGCTCATTGAAAATATAGGTGAAAATGGTAAATTTTTAGCCTAGCTACAGTGGCAACCAAAAGAAAACAAGACCCCAAACTAACCCCACCAGAAATGTAAAAAGTGCCATTGTACTTAGCCTATGAACATTAAAAATGAAAGGAAGTATATAAACAATACTGTACCCAAAACTTTGATAAATCAGAGAATGTGCTTCAGATTTGTAAGAGTACTCTTTATGACTATTAAGATAGTAAGAAACAAGGAAAGTGGAGAAAAGATCATAGCCGAAGGATGCCTAATGTGACAGAAGAACGCAAATGGATTGTAGATCAATCACTAGGATTCAAGACAAAAACAAAGAATGTAAGACGAAGGAAGAAACTTCAATAATCAGTAACATACTAATGTAACTGTATACCAAATTAAAATAAGATTTTAGGATACATTGTATGATTGATGTACTAGTTATTTTTCCTCTTGCTGTGATCACATACATACCCCTATAAAAACAAGGGAGGGGGCTGGGAGATCGCTCAGCCATTAAAGGCTAGGCTCACAACCAAAAACATAAAAACAAGGGAGGAAATTTGTTTTCCCTCACAACTCCATCACATCCATCACAAGGGATGCATTCCTTAAAAGTGGGGAACTTATGTTGGTGTGACTGTGAGGAAGCAAGGGGTCACATTGCATCTATAGTAAAAACACAGAAAGTGATGGATGCTGGTGCTCAGCTCTGTTTCCACTGTCCATTTGATACAGAACCCAAGCACAGGGAATGGTTCTGACCACTTTGTGGTTGGATCTTCCCACCCCAAACAACCTAAACAAGATAATCAATCAAGGGATTTCCAGAGACATTTTATTCTAGAAACTCTAGATTTTGTCAAGTTAATACTCAGTATTGACCTTCAAACAAGACATAAAACACAAATGTCTCCTATTCTCACATTTTTTCTGTAAATATGAAAATGTTCTAAACAAAATGTTAACTCACAAATATAATTTGTCTTCTGAAATATGAGAGTAAAACCCAATAAAAAGGTGAGTGTATGTTCTTTATTGTTAAGAACAAATGCCTCATACCCATGGGAACTAGAACATTCTTTCTCCAGGTAAAATTCAGAGGTGTGGCTAAGGTTTCTTTTTGTCTAATTTGAATGTTTAAGAAATGATTGACCAGTGTGTGAAAAAATTAGCGACTGCAGCTTCCATCTCTCTGATGACTGCAGCCTGAGACTGCTCCTCCAGGGAGACCATTTACCATACCTAGCTAACACTCTTCTCATACTACACATGATAAACACACTGAGATTTGCGGTTATGCTGCACTTGGTACTTCTCCAGCAGAACTAGTGTGACACACCTGCTGTGAGCTTTTCTGTACCTGTGTTTGTCCTTTCTCCATTTCCTTGTTGTCCTAGTCAGATTTCCAGGACCAAGAGGTGCTAGATATGGCATATACTATAAACTGTGTGAACTAGAAATATCTCCTCAAACGTTTATCATTAGCTTTAGAAGGGTACATAGTTTAAATATTTGAAAGCAGTAATCGAAGAGCTTAAGTGTATGGAAAAATAAACATCAGGAATATTAATAATGAGAGGGAAGGATAATGAAGGGTAGAAAGAGGAGGAGAAAGGGAATAGTAGGGAGAGGTTAGGAAGGGAAAGATGGATAAGAAAGATAAGATAGATGATAGATAGGTAGATAGATAGATAGATAGATAGATAGATAGATAGATAGATAGATAGATAGATAGATAGGATAGAAAGACAGACAGATGGACGGACGGACAGACAGACAGGTAGATAGATTAGATAGATAGTTGGTGATGATGGATGATAGACAGATTAGTTATGAAAGAACAGACAACATTTTACTGACAATCTTTTGTATTACATGAAGTCTATTCATATTGTATTATGTGAAAGCACAATGAATTAGAAACACCTTTTTGAGAAATCCTGCCCTGACCTGAAGGGGCTAGAGTACTTCACAGGCATTTTTATATTGTTACCTTGGAGAGCTACTGTAGTAGATATCCTTCCCACCTACAGATATTTTGAAAGTTGATAGCATATCTCTTTCTCTGACCCAACCTTCAGTATACTTATGCTAGACATTAGGTGATGGCCCTTTAGAAAATTGTGAATAGATATTGATTTGTTAATATAGAAGCTGCTTCCTAGGGATTCTTAGCTTATAGCTCACAATCTGGCATTATGTGCATACTGCAAATCTTTCATTTCTAGGGGATCCTATGCCTTGTTGGTAGTCCACAGGAGAAAAAAGTAATCATATCTCTCCTGAGTCCAAAGATGAGATTGGTTTAGAATCATTACTTTACAAGATGTTCATATTGCTTCCATGGCAAAAATGGCAACACACGGTGGTCTCTTTCATCTTCCACATCTTAACAGAAAACAGAAGTAGTTTCACTGATATTTAGGGAAATAACAAATCTGCCTGTGGGTTTCAGATTAATAAAATATAAAGTCAGAAGGCAGCTTATAGGACATGTAGATATTTTTCTCTTTCTGAACTTTGCTCCATTTATTTGAATACAGAGTAAAATGTGGCATAAATATTGACTATAAAGTTCATAGAAAAAATTCTTGAATGGTTTTATAATTCAATGGGTCAAAAATTTGTTTTCAATTCCAAGTTTGACCAGAAAAAAGGCTTTCATCTTAAAAGGCACCTATGAGTAGCATATATTTTCATCAAGGATTAAGAGCTAAAGCTGAATTCAGAGATTCAAAAATGTGTTAGGACATGAAACAAGACAAAAAGAAAGAAAAAACACTGAATTTTAAACAAATTATTATCTATTCTGATCTTCATTCTTAAATTCTTTGTATATTTTTAGCCTGATATTTTACTCTAAATCTCTGCAGTAACCTGTGTGTACTCATTGCAATCAACTCTATAAACTAGATCTACACTTTCTACACAGAGCTTCTTAAAAATACAATGATGCAGAATAAATTACAGTGAATATTACTCATTGGATCCAATAAAATTAGTATTAGAATTATTTTTCTACTTTCTCCACAGTATTTATATCTTAACCTACTAATAAATATACTTGGAATTGAGAATAAAACAGATACCCACCTCAGTTTTGGGATGTTTTATTTTGTTTTGCTTGTAATATATTTTTATTTCTTTAATTCTTCAAGAATTTCTTACTTTGTAATTTGAATATTTTAGCCCTTTTTCCACTCCATGATACAGCTCAAAATTCCTACCCACCTGTATTTATGCACTCATTATTTTTTGTTTGTTTGTTTGTTTGTTTTTCAAGACAGGGTTTCTCTGTGTAGCTTTGCACCTTTCCTGGAACTCACTTGGTAGTCCAGGCTGGCTTCGAACTCACAGAGATCCGCCTGGCTCTGCCTCCTGAGTGCTGGGATTAAAGACGTGCGCCACCACCGCTCGGCTTGCACTCATTATTTTAAATCCAATTTTCCCACTAATATTTCTTGCTATAGATATATTCTGTATGCTGTGAATTGCTCTGATTGGTTGATAAATAAAATGATGATTGGCCAGTAGCCAGGCAGGAAGTATAGGCAGGACAAAGAGAGAGGAGAATGCTGGGAGGTGGAATGCTAAGTCAGGAGATGCTGCCAGCCGCCATGCCTATGAGAAGCAAGATGTAAGGTAACAATAAGTCACAAGCCACATGGCAACTTATAGATTAATAGAAATGGGTTAATTTAAGATATAAGAACTAGATAACAATAAGCCTGAGTCATTAGCCCTAACAGTTTAAATAATATAAGTGTCTGTGTGTTTATTCTGAGTGACTGCGGGTCTGAGCAGGACTGGAGAAAACTCCAGCTACAGTTTCTAGCACTCCTAGTTAAGTGTGTGACCATCAACAGGAGTGTGTTAAATCTACCAGGGCCTTTTACGAAAACCACCTCTCATTCTCTAAGTGGCTGCCAATTACTAGTGATATTTCCTCAGCTTAGACAGGGAATTCATGCCCACTTCTGCTCCTCAATGCTGGAATTTTGCCTAGCTAGAGTTGCACAGGTTTTGTGTGTGCCAACAAATCCACTGCGAGTTCATATGTGCAACTGCCCTATTGTGCACAGAAAATACTCTTTCCTCATAGTCACCCCCTTCTTCTGGCTCTTTGAGGCTTTTTATACCCTCTTCCACAATTATTCCTGAGATTTGAAATGAGTGGGTGTGGTATAGATGTTCTATCGGGCCTGAAAACTCCTAAGTCACTGATTCCCTTATCATTGACCACTTGTTGTTCTCTGGGTTAATTGTGATTGACCTAAAAAAGAGGTTTCTCTGATAAGGTTGAGAGATGCACTAAACTATGAACAAAAAAAAAATCATTAGGAGTTGGTTTAATACTGTGTCCCGTTAGCAGAATACTAGTAGTGTAGTAGGTTTTCCCCTAGGATCTCTAACTGGTTTCTCAACAGGTTCTTGGTTCTAATGCCTATGCTAGATAAAGTTTTCTTCTTATGGAGCAGATCTTAAATCCAATCAAAATGTGATTTATTATTCCCATGGCATCTGCTTTTCTTAGATCATATCTTGCAGGCAGATCATTATTGTAGCTCACAGAATTCACAGCTGGATAAAATTAATGGTTATTTTTCTCCTCTGGTAATATGCTGGCACCTCCAAGCACTATAAAATCTACCTGGCAGCAATGAAACTTCAAGGTTGATATCAATTTGGTTTCTACTTATTCTATAACTCAAGTATGCAATATCTTCACTAATATAATTTTACTTTTAAGATCTGGAAAATGCTCAAGAAAAATAACCGGAGCTTATAATATTTGGGCATCTATGAGATCTTACTGACCAACAATTACAATAGAGGTAACCCATTCCCGACTTAGTGATTTAATTGGATGGCCTGAGATGTTTAGTAGGAAGATGAAAGAGAAAGAAAGAAAGAGTGAGACAGAAGAAATAAATAAGAGAAGAAAGAAAGAAAAGTAGGGAGAGGAAGGGAGGGAGAGAGAAGAAAGAAAGAAAGATAGAGAAAGAAAGGAAGGAAGGAAGGAAGGAAGAAAGAAAGAAAGAAAGAAAGAAAGAAAGAGTGGGGGAGAGAGAGAGAAGGAGGGAGAGAGAAGAAGAAAAGACAGAGAGTAAAGAAAGAAAGAAAGGAAGGAAGGAAGGAAGGAAGGAAGGAAGGAAGGAAGGAAGGAAGGAAGGAGGGAAGGGTGGGCAGAATTAAACGGTGTGAAGGATAGATGGCAAGGTAGATGGGGTAAACAGTGAGGTAAATAACTAACACTAAGACCTTATGAAAAAAATCACATAAAACAAGACTACCAAAGAAGCTTCCTAAAGTGCACACATACATACATACATACATACATACATACGTATGTACATACATACAAAGAGTTCAAGTTAAGTTACTTTAGCTTTTTAAATTTTTAACACTGTAAACTTCTGACATCCGAAGTGGTATGGTTTAAAAAAAAAAAAAAAAAAAACACTGATAAATGACTTGACATTTCAGACCAGGTTTAGGTAAATGTGGTACATTTCTTTATGGTCTTACAAGAGAACTTACAAGAGAAAAAACTGTCATTGAATGTTTGTTCTCTCTCTCTCTGTCTCTCTCAATCTCTCTCATCTCATCTCTCACTCTCCCCCATATCTGTGTGTGTATGTGTGTGTGTGTGTGTGTGTGTGTGTGTGTGTGAGAGAGAGAGAGAGAGAGAGAGAGAGAGAGAGAGAGAGAGAGAGAGAGAGAGAGAGAGAGAGAGAGAGAGAGAGAAGAGGAAGATTGAGAGAGAGGGGGAGAGGGAATTTAGATCAGATCCAAAATGTGTGCATTCCCACTTTCAGCTATCTCCCCACTACTTGATCCCCCTGCTAACACGCCCACCCACTCCAATCTGCTGTAAAAATCTCCCCTGCCCAGGGAGATTCATGAGTTTTCCCTAGACCCCTCCTCTTTACCTAACCTCTATGGGTCTACAGATTGTAGCTTGGTTATCTTTTACTTAATGAAAAATATCCACTTTTGCCGGGCGGTGGTGGCGCACGCCTTTAATCCCAGCACTTGGGAGGCAGAGCCAGGTGGATCTCTGTGAGTTCAAGGCCAGCCTGGGCTACCAAGTGAGCTCAAGGAAAGGCGCAAAGCTACACAGAGAAACCCTGTCTCGAAAAACCAAAAAAAAAAAAAATAATAATAAAATAAAAAAAAATCCACTTTTAAGTGAATAATTACCATATTTAACTATCTGAGATTGATTCTTGATTAGGGATGGGGGAATATGTCCATTCCAACTCTAAGACACCACCTGGTATGGACCCATGCATGTCCTGTGCATGTTGCCTCATTCTCTGTGGATTCGTGTGTTTCGGTCCTGTTGTGTTTAGAATGCCTTGTTTCCTTGGTGTCCTCCATCACCTCTAGCTCTTACAGTCTTTCTACCTCCATTTTGATGTGGATCTTTGAGCCTTGATGGAAGGGATTTGTTGGAGAAATCATGTTTAGGACTGAGTGTACCCAGGTCTCTCACTCTGAACATTGTCTGGCTGTAGATCTCTGTATTTGTTTCCAACTTCATCAGGAATAAGCTTCTCTGGTGATGGCTAAACAACTCACTGATCTTTGAGTTTGGCACGATATCTTTATGAGTCATTTTATTGCTAAATAATTTTAGTACAGTAATAGTATTTGGATTTTCCCTAGGTCCCTGGGCTATTTATTCTCAGGTTTTTGGTCACTCAAGCAGTGTTGGGTATGGGTTCCACTTCATGGAGTAGACTTCCATGTAATAAAATATTAGTTGATTATTGCCAAAAAGTTTTATGTCAGCATTTTTCTAGACTATCTTGAATACAGAACACCATTGTAGATAAAAGGTTTTTGGGCTGGGGTTTAAGTTTCTCCTCTTAATAGCATGCAGAGTACCTTCCTGCACCAATTAAAAAAGTATGTAGGAGTAAAGGCTCTATGTAGGCACTAGCTAGAATTCTCTACATTCAATGAGTTGTGTAAGGTCCTTCAGCAGTAGGACCTTAACATGAGTTTGTAGAGAGCAATCTATAGACTTGGCAACAGCCTAGGTTGTTTGAGCGTTATCATAGGATCCTTTTGGCCTAGAACCCATTTAGATATAATCCAATCCCTATACTGAGAACTTCATTTGGTAACAATAGATAGACAGTTGGGGTTCTGTCATCCCCATTATTTGTGATTTCATTTAGATTGCCTTCAAATATGTATGCGTTTTAGGTCTCTTCTATTATATTAGGTTTTTATACAAAGGTTCAATTGGCCTGTAATTTTGGCTATCTTTCCTGGTATTTTCTCCCTAGTCCCCTCTTCTCTCTTCTTCACAACTTAATACTCCTACTCCTGGACTCCCATCCAGCCTTGGGAATTCTATCTGTATCCCGTAGATCCTTATCATATAATTGACACATGTGGTTCTATGGATTCTAGATTGATTATCATTGATTTAACAGCCATAATCCGCATACAAGCAAATATATACCATATTTATCTTTCTTGGTCTGGTTTACCTCACTCAGGATGATTATTTCCAGTTCCATCCTAGGAATTACAACCTAGGAAATTCAAGATTTTATTTTTAACAGCTGATTAATATCACATTGTAAATCATTGTAATGTACCATATTTTCTTTATCCATTCTTCTATTGAGGAACATCTAGGTTGTTTCCCATAAAAATGTTTGAGCAAGTATCTCTTTGTTCTGTTAGGATGATCATCCCTTGAGTACAGGCCCAAGAGTGGCAAAGATGGATCTTGAGTTAGATCTGTTTCCCTCTTCCTGCAGAACTGCTACACTGATTTCCATAGTGGCCTTGCAGCTTTATTCCCAACAGCAATGGATGGGTGCTCCCCTTGCTCCAAATCCTGGCCAGTATGAGCTATCACTTGTATTATTAATCATAGGCACTCTGTCAGATGAAATCTCAAAGTAGTTTTGATTTGAATTTCTCTGATGATTAAAAGTATTGAATATCTGTGTGGCAGTAGCATACACCTTTAATCCTAGCACTCAGGAGGCAGAGCCAGGCAGATCTCTGTGAGTTTGAGGCCAGCCTAGTCTATAGAGCAAGATCCAGGAAAGGCACCAAAACTACATGGAGAAACCCTGTTTCAAAAAATAAAAACAAAAAAAAAATTGTTGAGTATTTCGTTATGTGTTTCTCAGCTATTGAGAATTCTGTATTGATCTGTACCTGTACCTCCTCTCTTAATTTGATTTGTTTTCTTGATATCTAGTTTTATGAGGTCTCCATATATTTTTTGGATATTAACAAACTGTTAATGTTCCTGTTTGAGTTCCTAAATTTTTCACTTCCAGATTTCCCCCAGTTTGGGTTTTCTTTATTGATTCTATTTCCACTGTCAGGTCTTGAACTGTTCTATTCATTTCCTTTCACTGTTTATTTGCGTTTTTACAGATTTCCTTAAGGGTTTCACTCATTTCTACTATCAGACCTCTATCATATGTATAAAAGTTATTTTAGAGTCTTTATCTTGTGCTTCATCTAACTCCCAATTCTCAAGGCCTACTGTGGTAGGATTTCTGGGTTTGTTTTTCTTGGTTGGGTGTTTTCTTCCTTTGTTTCTATTGTCTTCTCTGATTCTAAGAAGGTGTGATGTCTGTGTATTGCCTGGTAGATACTCCTAATATCCTGATAGATGTGGCCATGGGAGATTGCAGGTAAAATGTATTTCTAGATATCGGGATCTGTCACTTAGGAATGGGCTTAGGCTAGAAAGGCAATGATGAGGGGATCCACAGCAGGTAAGTAAGCAGGGTGTTCAACCAGGATCTGCTTAATATTTTGGAAATGGTGGCAAACAGTGAGGGGAAGGTACAATAGTTAGTCTGCCACACAGTGCTTGGGATTAGACTGAGGGATTGGATT
This sequence comes from Peromyscus leucopus, assembly GCF_004664715.2. Lineage (NCBI taxonomy): Eukaryota > Metazoa > Chordata > Mammalia > Rodentia > Cricetidae > Peromyscus > Peromyscus leucopus. The sequence goes on from NC_051065.1 coordinate 7,444,649, forward strand.
TGGAGGAAAGGAGAGAAGATCTGAAGCTTGCTTACCTGCTTCACTAGCCTTCCTGATTCTCTGGCAGGCTTGGCTGGAGGGTCTCCATTGAATGCCTTGAGGTTGGGCGGCTGAGATAACAGAATGAGTTGGGAGAAAAGTGGGAGAAAATGATCTTTGAGATCTGCTAGAGATGGAGGCAGAGAGGAGGTGGAGGCTGCAGCAGGTGGTAGCTACAGAGTTGGAGTTGAGACTGAGGGATTGTATGTAGAGACATGGTAGACATGAAAATTTGCAGTTCTGCTATGTGCTTCTCTGACTGAAGTGACTTGAGAGTTACCATGGAATGCCTGGTGGACTTAGGGACTGCAATAAAGCAATGAGCTGGGGAAAGAAAGGTTGGATTGGAATATCTGTGTGATATACTGTGGCTGGGTTGGGGTTGGAATAGAAGGGGAGACCAATACAAATGGTCTGATACAGAGGATTAAATTTGAAGGAGATGAAGAAGAAGTGAAGCTCTTCAGTTAGCCTATCTGCTTTCCTGGATGGAGTGGCTTGCAGTTTCCTAGGAAAATCCTCCTGGAGCAGGAGGCTAGGATAAAGAGATGAGTTTTGGAGAAGACATTTAGAGGTGAAGATTTTTTTATTAAGATATTTTTTTTATTCATTTTTACATACCAATCACAAATCTCCCTCTTACCTCCTCCTGCCCCTGCAGTCTCCCTCCCCAACCAATCCCCCATTCCTTCCTACAAGAACATAAGGCCTCCCATGGGGAGTCAGCAGAGTCTAGTACATTCAGTAGAGGTGGGACCAAGTCCCTCCCCCTGCATTAAGGCTGTGTGAGGTGTCCAACCATAGGTACTGGGATCCAAAAAGCCAGCTCATGCATCAGGAATGTATCCTGATCCTACAGCCTGTGGGCTCCTTAAGCAGATCAAGCTACACAACTGTCTCTCTTCAGCAGAGGGCCTAGTCCAGAGGTGAAGATTTTTGTGATCCTCTGGAAATGGGAGCAGAGAGCAGGCAACGAGGCAGAGGTGAAGATTTGCCCTTAGCCTACCTGCTTTTAAGACGTGAATGCCAGAGATTTTTTGAGTGTTTCTAAAACTAGTGTTTGAGGAACAGTGCCCCACCAAATTAAGTGAGCTGAAAACAAGTAATTTTGTGTCTGAGATATAGGTAAAATACTACATGTAAGCCACAAAATGGACAGATATTAGATAATTCATGAGCAGCAAGAATGGCTAGTATAGGGGGAATGCCAGAATCAATTTGGACATCACAGATCCATCCATTTTTCTGCCACATAGCATTGGTATTGAACACAGTGAGCACAGGAACAAAGGAGAAATGCCCATCAATAGCCAAAAGTCTCTAAGTGAGAGAAAATGCCTTTCCCCATGTTAAGTAGCTGAGAATTAATTTCAGAATTTCAACATCGAGCTAGAATTATTTTCTATATATTTAGTTGTATAGAACTTTTAAAATAATTTTAATCTTTGTCTTTATGAAATGTTAATGGCAAGTTTGTTATATAATTTTTGCCCCATGTGTTTCCCATAGATTACTGACCTCTAGTTACCCAAAATATCAATGTACATAAAACACTAGAGCTATAAATTCTATTGAGCTTGACAAAGATGATTAAAAAATGGGATAAATGGTCTAGAGTAGTAATCATTGTATTAAATTACTGCATAGGAATGATGAAGCAAGCCTGTTGTTCTCAACTTTACCACATGCATTTGAATTTTTCTTTTTAGGTCAGTATTCAGCATAAATGAAATAGATTTATGGCATGAGTAGCTTATTATTTATAATTGTCTCTTGTATGTAGCAATGTAAGTAAGAATAACACAGAAAAAATGAGTTAAACAATTTCAATATTTTGTTGCAATAATACAGACAAAATAGGTTATAATACTTGATTTCTATATTTTTAAATTTAAACATAAATGCAATAGAAACAAGGTTGTCAAGATATTAATTTGTAGTTATTTTTAAAAAGGTATTTTGGGGACTTCTCATCTGGACAAGAGGTGAGTGTCTGGGCTCAGGCTAGATCCCATCCCTAGGCACCAGCCATTCAGGGGAAGACCTGCCCAACTTGGCCCCAGGTTCTGGCCATCAGGCAGGATCCCTTCCACCCCTACCAAGAAGGCTCCTCTTCTCCAAGGCCCCTGGCAGACGCTGCAATCTCCACACTCTGCCCCCACACTCATCTGCCCGAGACCCCAGCCACTTCCTGGGACTTAGAGACCGGCCCCCAGTTCCCATCCTGCCACAGACTTCCCATCTGGACAAGAGCTCCCATCCTACCTCGAACCTCCCATCTGGACAAGAGGCTCCCCTTCTCCAAGACCCCCGGCAGACCCTGCAATCTTCACGCCCTGCCCCCATGCCCATCCTCCCGAGACCAGGGCCACTTCCTGAGACTTAGAGATAAGCCCCTACTCCCATCCTGCCCCGGACCTCCCATCTGGACAAGAGGACCCATCCTGACCCTGGAGCTCCCACCTGGACAAGAGAGAGAGGCTTCCTGAATCTTTCAGCTCTGTATGGACCAAGTGTGCCAATAAGACCAAGAATGAATCCACAAGGAGATAGGCAGACGTCAAGGCAGAAGTACATACAACAAAATAAAGAGCAATACAGCATCACCAGAACCTAGCCCTCCTCCAGCAGCTAGACCTAAACATCAAAAAATGTAAGAAGCAAAAGGAACCAGCCTTATGAATAATATCATGAAGAAGGTAGAGGCTTATATAGAAGGAAACAAATGAAATTGAGAAAAAGACAAACAAAAAATGGGAAGAATGCTATAAAAACTAGAGGAAAGGACAAATAAAGCAGAAGAAAACAATAAAGCCCTGGAAGAAAACAACAAAGCCTTGAAAGACAATCATGAAAAAGCAAGAAACAAATGAAGGAAACAGTCCAAGACCTGAAAGGGGGAATAGAAAAAATGAAGAAGACACAAACAGAGGGAATGCTGGAAATAGAAAATCTGAGTAAATGATCGGGAACTTCAGATGCAATTATAACCAACAGAATGCAAGAGATGGAAGAGAGGATCTCTGGCATTGAAGATATGATAAAAGAAATAGATTCATCAGTCAAAGAAAACACTAAAGCCAACAAAGTCATGACCCAAAATGTCTATGAAATTTGGGACACCATGAAAAGACCAAACCTATGAATAATAGGGATAGAAGAAGGAGAAGAATACCAACTCAAAGGCACAGAAAATATATTCAACAAGATCATAGAAGAAGACTTTCCCAACTTAAAGAAGGAAATACCTATGAAGATACAAGAATCCTATAGAACACCAAACAGACTAGATCCCCCAAAAAAGTCCACTCACTACATAATAATTAAACAACTAAAAGTACAGAATACAGAAAGAATATTAAAAGCAGAAAAGGAAAAAGGCCAAGTGACTTATAAAGACAAACCCATCATAATAACACCCAATTTCTCAATGGAGACTTTGAAAGCCAGAAGGACCTAGACAGATGTAATGCAGACACTAAGAGACCATGGATGCCAGCCTAGACTAATATACCCAGCAAAACTTTCAATCATCATAGACGGAATGAACAAGACATTCCAAGACAAAGCCAGATTTAAACAATACTTATCCACAAACCCAGCTGTACAGAAAGCACTAGAAAGAAAATTCCAACCAAAGGAAGTCAGATATACCCTCAAAAACGCAGGCAATAGATAAAGCCACAGCAGTAAACCCCAAAGAAGAGAAGTACACACATACTACCACCAAAAAAATAACAGGAATGAACAATCATTGGTCATTAATATCCCTTAATATCAATGGACTTCATTCACTTATAAAAAGACACAGGCTTACAGAATGGATATGAAAGCAGGACCTATCATTCTGCTGCATAAAAGAAACACATCTCAAATTCAAAGATAGACACTACCTAAGAATAAAAGGCTGGGAAAAGACTTTCCAATCAAACGGTCTTAATAAACAAGAGGGTGTAGCTATCCTAATATCCAGCAAAATAGTCTTCAAACTAAAAATCAATCAAAAGAGATCAAGAAGGGCATTACATACGCATCACAGGAAAGATCCACCAAGATGAAGTTTCAATTCTGAACATTTATGCACCAAACACAAGGGCACCCACATATGTAAAAGAAACATTACAAAAGCTTAAACCACATATAAAACCCAACACATTAATAGTCGGAGACTTCAACACCACACTTTCACCACTGGACACATCTCCCAAATCGAAAGTTAACAGAGAAATAAAGGACTTAACTGATGTTATGACTCAAATGGACTTAATCAATATCTATAAAACATTCCATCCTAACATAAAAGAATATAGCTTTTTCTCAGCACCCCATGGAACCTTCTCTAAAATCAACCACATAATTGGCCACAAAGGAAATCTCAACAGATACAAAACAATTAAAATAACCTCCTGCGTTCTATCAGACCACCATGTTTTAAAGTTAGATTTCAACAACAACAAAAACTATAGAAAACCTACAATCTCATGGAAACTGAATAATGCTCAACTGAATCACCAATGGGTTAAGGAAGAAATAAAAAAAGAAATTAAAGACTTTCTAGAGATCAATGAAAATGAAGACACCACATACCCAAACTTATGGGACACTATGAAAGCAGTGCTAAGAGGGAAATTCATAGTACTAAATGCCCACATAAAGAAGTTGGAGAAATCTCACACTAGTGACTTAACAGCACACCTGAAAGCTCTATAACAAGAAGAAGCAAAGTCTCCCAGGAAGAATAGACGCCAGGAAATTATCAAAGTGAGAGGTGAAATTAATAAAATAGAAACAAAGAGAATAATACAAAAAATTAATGAAACAAAGAGTTGGTTCTTTGAGAAAATGAACAAGATAGAAGAGCACTTATCCAAACTAACCAAAAGACAGAGAGAAAGAGCATCCAAATTAACAAAATCAGAAATGAAAATGGAAACATAACAACAGACATTGAGGAAATCCAGAGAATCATCAGGTCATACTTCAAAAGCCTCTACTCCACAAAACAGGAAAATCTAAAAGAAATGGATAATTTTCTGGATAGGTACCACATACCTAAGTTAAAGACCAGATAAACTATTTAAATAGTCCAATAACCCATAAGGAAATAGAAACAGTCATTAAAAGTCTCCCAACCAAAAAAAAAAAAAAAAAACCCAGGACCAGATGGTTTCAGCACTGAATTCTACCAGATCTTCGAAGAAGAGTTAATACCAATATTCTTTAAATTGTTCCATACAATAGAAACAGAAGGAACATTACCAAACTCCTTCTATGAGGCTACAATTACCCTGATTCCTAAACCAAACAAGGATACAATAAAGAAGGAGAACTAGAGACCGATCTCCCTCATGAACATTGATTGAAAAAAATACTCAATAAAATACTGGCAAACAGACTCCAAGAGCATATCAAAATAATTATCCACCATGATCAAGTAGGCTTCATCCCAGGGTTGCAAGTGCGCTTCAGCATACGAAAGTCCGTCAATGTAATACACCATATAAACAAACTCAAAGGAAAAAATAAAACCTCATGATTATCTCACTAGATGCAGAAAAGGCATTTGACAAAATCTAACACCCCTTCATGATAAAGGTCTTGGAGTGATCAGGAATACAGGCAAACATACCTAAGCATAATAAAGGCAATTTACAGCAAGCCAACAGTCAACATCAATTTAAATGGAGAAAAACTCAAAGCAATTCCACTAAAATCAGGAATGAGGCAAGGCTGTCTGCTCTCCCCATACTTATTCAATATAGTACTTGAAATGCTAGCCAGAGCAATAAGATATCATAAGGATATTAAGGGGCTACAAATTGGAAAGGAAGAAGTCAAGCTTTCCCTATTTGCACATAACATGATAGTATACTTGAGTGACCCCAACGATTCAACCCAGGAACTGATACAGCTTATAAACACCTTCAGCAACATAGCAGGATACAAGATCAACTCAAAAAAATCAGTAGCTCTCCTATATAAAATTGACAAACAGGCTGAGAAGGAAATCAGAGATACATCACCCTTTATAATAGCCACAAATGACATAAAATACCTTGGGGTAAAACTAATCAAGGAAGTGAAGGACCTATATGACAAGAACTTTAAGTCCCTGAACAAAGAAATTGAAGAAGATGTCAGAAAATGGAAAGATCTCTCATGCTCATGGATAGGCAGGACTAACATAGTAAAAATGGCAATCTTACCAAAAGCAATTTACAGATTCAATGCGATCCCCATCAAAATACCAACACAATTCTTCACAGACCTGGAAAGAATAATACTCAACTTCATATGGAAAAACAAAAAACCCAGGATAGCCAAAAGAATCCTGTACAATAAAACAACCTCTGGAGGCATCAGGATCCCTGACTTCAAGATCTATAGAGCTACAGTAATAAAAAACAGCTTGGTACTGGCATAAAAACCAACACGTGGACCAATAGAATCTAATTGAAGACCCTGACATTAATCCGTATTTCTATGAACATGTAATTTTTGACAAAGAAGCCAAAAGTGTACAATGGAAAAAAGAAAGCATCTTCAACAAATGGTGCTGGCATAACTGGATATAAACTTGTAGAAGGCTGCAAATAGATCCATATCTGTCACCGTGCACAAAACTTAGGTCCAAGTGGATCAAAGACTTCAACATAAATCCAGCTACTTTTAACCTGCCAGAGGAGAAAGTAGGAAGGAGTCTTGAACACATTGGCATAGGAGATCACTTCCTAAATATAACATCAGTAGCACAGACACTGAGAGAAACAATCAATCAATGGGACCTCTTGAAACTGAGAAGCTTTTGTAGAGCAAAGGATACGGTCAACAAGGCAAAGCGACACCCTACAGAATGGGAAAAGATCTTCACCAACCCCACATGTGACAGAGGACTGATATCCAGAATATATAAAGAACTAAAAAAATTAGACATCAAAATGCCCAACAGTCCAGTTAAGAAATGGGATATAGAATTACACAGAGAATTCTCAACAGAGGAATCTCAAATGGCTGAAAGACATTTAAGGAATTGTTCAACATCCCTAATTATCAGGGAAATGCAAATCAAAACAACTCTGAGATACCACCTTACGACTGTCAGAATGGCTAAGATCAAAAACACTGAAGACACCTTATGCTGGAGAGGATGTGGAGCTAGGGGAACTCTCCTCCACTGCTGGTGGGAATGCAAGCTTGTACAACCACTTTGGAAATCAATATGGTGCTTTCTTAGAAAATTGGGAATCAATCTCCCCCAAGATCCAGCAATACCACTCTTGGGTATATAGTCAAGGAATGCTCAATCATACCACAAGAGCACTTGCTCAGCTATGTTCATATCAGCATTGTTTGTAATAGCCAGAACCTGGGAAAAACCTTGATGCCCTTCAACTGAAGAGTGGGTAAATAAAATGTGGTACATATACACAATGGAATACTACTCAGCAGAGAAAAACAATGACATCATGAGGTTTGCAGGCAAATGGACAGATCTAGAAAAAAAAACATTCTGAATGAGGTAACCCAGACTCAGAAAGATAAGCATGGTATATACTCACTCATAGGAGGATACTAGATGTAAAACATGATGACTAGACTGCTACTCACAACTCCCGGGAGGCTACCTAGAAAACAGGACCCCAAGAAAGACACAGGGATCGCCCAATGACAGAGAAATGGATGTGATCTACATGAACAACATGGATGTAAGTGAGGTTAATGAAGAGCAAGGGTCCAGGGAAAGAGAGCTTAGGGGAGCAGGAGATCCCAGCTGGATCAGGAACAGAGAGGGAGAACAAGGAATAAAAGACCGTGGTAGATGAAGACCACATGAGAATAGGAAGAAGCAGAGTGCTGGAGAGGCCCACAGAAATCCACAAAGGTAACCCCACAATCGACTACTTGCAATGGTCGAGAGACAGCCCAAGCTGACCTACTCTGGTGATAGGATGGCCAAACACCCTAATTGTCATGCTAGTAACCCTATTCAATGATTGAGGGAACCGGATGCAGAGATCCATGGCCAGGCCCCAGGAGCCCAATTGGCAAGAAAGAGGAAGGTTTATGTGAGCAAGAATTATTGAGACCAAGGTTGGATAGAGCACAGGGACAAATAGCCAAAGGAATGGAGACACATGAACTATGAACCAGTAGCTGAAGAGCCCCCAACTGGATCAGGCCCTCTGGATAAGTGAAACATTTGATTAGCTTGATCTGTTTAGGAGGCATCCAGGCAGTGGGACTGGGTCCTGTACTCAGTGCATGAGTTGGCTGTTTGAAACCTGGGGCTTATGCAGGGATGCTTGGCTCAGCCTGAGAGGAGAGGACTGGACCTGCCTGGACTGAATCTACCAGGTTGAACTCAATCCTCAGGGGAGTCTTTGCCCTGGAGGAGATGGGAATGGGGGTGGGCTGGGGAGAAGGCAGGGATGGGGAGGGAGGGGTAGAACAAGGTATTCCGTGGCTGATATGTAAAATTAAATTAAATTATAAACTACAAAAAATTTAAAAAGATTTTGTGAAGTATTACCTATATAAATAGATCTTTTCTTCCCCCTTGAAAAGAAAATCGAGCACCCTGTAGGTTGAAAAGATCCATGTTCTGTAAGTGAAGAACTCCAGAATATTCATATGTGAGACAATATGTGTGCCACTCACACAGTCATGATTTTATATTTGAAACTTAGGAATCACTTTCCACAGACAATTGCTTCCTGATATTTTCCATAGCAGTTAATTTTAAGTGTCAACTTGAGTAGACCATGGGATGCAGAGGCATTCGGTCATAATTCATTCCTTGAATATCTGTGAAACTTCCCTGGATAAGATTAACATTTAAATTAATAGCCTGCATAAGGGAGATTGCCTTTGCAAATGGAGTTGGCTTCATCCAGTCCATTTAACACCTGGAAAGAACTAAAATACTGGCCCCCAATTCCTCTAAAGAGGACAGAATACTTCCTGCCTGAGTGAAAGTAAGAATATCTTATCCTGACTTTTAGATTCCGAAAGAAGCCTAAAGTCCTTCTGAGTTTGAACCTTAACAGTCTTTAGAATCACTGGCTATTTTCCTGGTTCCTAGACCTTGGTTTCAGGTTGAAACCATACCACCACCTCGCCTGATGGATAGCTTGCCAAATGGACATTAAGGAACTAATGCTAATAATCTAACATACCAATGACTAGACCATTCTCTGTATGAATCTTTATATGCATTTTGTCTGTTTGTGGATTCTGACACAGTCATGGGTCTTCTGTTTTTGTTTCATCATGGCAAACTTCTTTTCATAAAAAAATGTTCATAAGGACAACAGTGATGAAACTAATGGGACACAAAATAGTCTTACTACTTCTCCACTCATCACAATATTATTCTTTTTTGACAAGTGATGATATATCTAATAAAGGGTATACATGATATACCTAATCAAATTGTATATTTAAAGAGGATTAACCTGTTAAAATTTTAATGAAAAAATGCATTAAAATAAACAAAAAATACAATGTAGGTTGTTAAGAAGGAAAGTAGTTAAAAACCACTTTATTTTGGAGTTTTCTCATAAATTAGTAGATAAATACTTTGGAATGAATGCCATGGACAGTTTACTAGGCTTTCTATGGAAGCCAAATTCAAAGGCAATACAGTGCATCCTTTTCCCCTCCTCGGGACACTTGCTAAGTGAAGCTATGTACATGCTTTGAAACTGCTAAGCAAAAAAAAAAAAAAACAAAAAACAAAAACAAACAAAAAAAAAACTCTTCATCAGTTAAAGAAAACTCCATCCCTCCCCACTGGACTTCCTTTTATCATTTAATTCATATTTCAGCCCTAACAACTTATTTTTTCATGCCTTTTTCTTTTCAAGTTTGAGTTACCAAGTCTATGCTGTCATTAGAACAACTTCCTGAGGAAATATTGTGGTAAGTGGTAGGAAATGACAGTCATTTATCACACATCACTGTAATAACTAGAATGAACATTTGTTTATTGGAAATGCAATGCATAAGTGTTAAATGAGGAGAGAATGTTGAATTTGATAGAAAAGTAAGACTAGATAATTTATTGTGGAAATTTTAAAAGAAAAACTTTGAGTACAAGTTGGTAACCTTCTGATCCATAATCAGCATAAATTTTAAAGTTTGCTTAGAGTCAATTAAACATCTACCTCTCCCACATTTCCTAAATAGAGTTTTACATGCACCAGTGGTTATTCCTAATCCATGAGCACTAGAATAAATAGTTTAAGTGTCTATTAAAGCAGAGCCAACCCAGTACATATATGGCAGGCTTCTTATGGCACATATACTACCTATCAGAAATGTATTAATTAGAATGTAGTATTCTGTTTTATCTCTTATGAATATTTTTGGTATGACATTTATCAGATATAGGATAGCTATACCTGAGTGTTTATGGTTTCCACTTGCTTTGTGGTTTGTTTGCCATCCATTGAAACACTAGAGACACTAGAGAAAGACACAGAATATTCTTCAGGACACTGGGGTAGGCAAGAACTTTGTGAGCAGAACATCAATAACACAAAAACTAGGCCCACATATCAAAAGGTGGGATTTCATGAAATTAAAACATTTTTACACATTGAAAGAAACTATCAGTAGAGAACACAGATAACCCACAGAATGGGGGAAAAACCTTACCAGTTATGCCCCAGATAATATTAATATACAGAAACTACAAAGAATTTCAGAAGTTAAATACTAAGGAAATTAAACTGTCAATAGACAAAGGAATTAATGGTTTGCACAGACAGTATTCAAACAAGAAAATACGAACAGTCAATAACTATTTTGTAAGTGGTAAAGATTGTTAGAAGAATGTGTAAAATATTATGATTTTAGGGAATATATGAGGAATACTCATATATTTTTCCTGGGATTTCAAAGGCTAACATAACAACCATTTGAAAACACTGAGAAATTTGTTTGTTTTCAATGTATGTTATGATCATAAATTTTAACATTGTTGATGAATATACATACTATGTTTAGAAACAAGAAAAAGAAATTATATTCAACTTCCCATATAGACTTTCCTAAAGGCAAAAATTGAAAACCTCTGGTCTGAAAATAGCCTGTAGACACTAAAATATTTTTTTTAAACAAAAACAAAAATAACCCCCATAAACAAAGCAAAGAAACAAGCAAACAAACACTATGCAAGATCCAAGAAGAATATTGGCATTCATTCTGATTTTAAAAAGAATATCATATGCACCATTTATTAATATGCAAGTGAAACAAAAAAAGATAGGGAACATTTTAAGATACCAAATGCTATTCCTCCAATCATTGCAATAAATGAGCATATGTCTCAGAGCATGAGAAGGGAAAATTGAATGTACTGTTCCTTCAGCAGGTTTCAGCTCCCACAGGCAAGTCTTCTTTTTTTTCTCCTTTTTTTTTTTTTTTTTTTTTTTTTTTTTTTGGTAAAAGGCAACTCTTAAGTGGAATAAGCTAGTTAGAATACTGAGACAAATTATGTAAAAACATTTAAAATTCATTTTTGCTTGGGTGTGGTTCTAAATGGACCTTTCTGGTGTTCTGCCCCTAGTTTATAATCTCTGCTGTTGACAAAGGGGAACAGGAATGTTGGGTGCAGTGATAGAGAGTATAGTGCTCTCTGAACAAATTGAGTGGTGCACTACAAATGTCTGTGGAGCATGGGTGTAGGGTGATAGCTCTCTGCAAAAGAACATGCCTTAGAAGTACTCGGGCCTGAGTTTGATCCCCAGAATCCACATAAACAGTGCTGGGCATGATGGAAACAATGATACCAGTTACAGGGAGCCAGGGGTGGTGGTTTCCTAAGTAGACCCAGCCTGTCAGACTAGCCTTCTCTGTAACCTCTCTAGGTTACATGCACAGCACACACACACACACACACACACACACACACACACACACACACTGCTGATAAAATCTAAATTAACCTTACTTATGCTGAGATAAAATAGCATTTTTGAAAAACATTAAAAATTAAAAATTAAAAACAATAACATTTTTGTGTTCCTCTCTAAGCTAGGCTAGGGTGTGTCCTCAGGCAAGCTTTCTTGTCTCTTTAACTAGATGAAAACAGGGCAACATGTATTTCACATGCTGAATAATCAAAATTTCAGAGATGTCATGTATGAGTACACTCAAAATAGATTACACATAACACAAGTTTTCCACACAAAATTAAAAAAAAAATTAAGAGGAAACTTATTGTAGTTATCACTGTGTTTTTCATGTAGTATTTATGATATCTTAGGTGTGACCCACATCTATTGGTCCCATCTAATATTCAAGTATAACCTTCAAGTCACATTATAAAGAACAAGTTTGGACATAGGGATATAGCTCAGTTTTGTAGTACTAGCCTAGTAAGGTTAAGGTTCAATACTCAGTAACATGGAAAAAATAAATACAAATTGATGTTCTCACTTTGTAGTCACTAGTTAAAATTCAAGTTCAGAATTGCTAGATAGAAAATTGTCATTTTTTCTAGTTATATCAAAGGTTTCCTTGTTTATTTTAATGTCTCAAAACAATTGATCTTGTACTGACAAAGAAAACTAGTTAAAATGAATCACAAGTAGAATTCATCATGTTTGAATGTTACTGCTTTCATTGACTAAATAAAACCTATCACACAGGAGCTGATCAAAGATTTTATGTTCTATCAACAGAAGACAGTGCCTTGGTGATTGCTGGGGTGATTTTACATCTGATACACAAAGCACAGTATATGGGGTGGCAAATTAAGGTTCTGCAACTGTTACAAACACGTTATTGAACATGATATGAGAAGACAGGTTAGGCTCTTATACTCTCATAGATTTTTAGTTATCTTACTTAATAAGGAATGTTTGTCAGTTAAACCATAACAGAGCAAGGCAAATGTCATTTCTGGCAGTGGACAAGAATACAGAATCAGCCTAAGAGCTTATATCCTGTGTAAAAGCATATGTTAGAACTCTAGCGTACTTTTTTCCTTTTAGTCACTGTGGAGCTTAGACAGCCACAGCCTTGTATGACAGTCCACTGTAAGTTAAGTATGGCTGGATGTGGTGGTACATTTCGTTAGTCCAAAAACTTGGGAGACAAAAGTAGGTGGATCTCTGTGTTTTCAAGGCCATCCTGACTTACATAGCAATATCTGGGTCCCCAAAGCTACTTGATGAGACCCTGTCTCAAAAACTATTAAGGGTAGTATCTACTGAATTGTGAGATAATCTTAGTTCTTTATGGAACCAGTCTACTGTTTTTGTTTTCTGTTTTTCCTTTCATACTTTGAGAATTTCATACAGTGTATAATGATATACTCACCCCACCCCATTAACTCGCCCCCCACCCCATCCACTGCCCTTCTTTAATGACACAGCTCTGTGTTCTCTTTTTTAAAATCATTAAGTCCACACTGTGCTACTCATATATTGTTAGATGTGGAACCTTTTTACTGGGGCATGATTAACTTACCAGGGTTACCTTAAAACTGACACGCCTTTTCACAGCAATTATCAAATTTCAAAAATATGAACAATTACACTAGTGAAATGTTTCCAGCATTTAAGAATTTAATAATATTTCTTCACTCAGGATCCTTCAGGGAAAGTGCAAGAATGGAGGACTCAATTGATTTTGTAGATATGGGTAATACTGGGATCATGTTGGAAAATTAAAATCTATAAGAAAAAAAAATTCAAAGGACGTTATTCCTTCTTGTCCTGAATCCTCACATCTTATTCAAAATTGAACTCTATTTTCTAGTAAAGTGATTCCAGAAACAAATTAGATTTATTCAGTGGATTTTAGTGCTTTAATAGCTATAAAATATCATTAATTGCAAAGAAATTATGTAAGTAAAGACACAATAACAAATTAGGGTTGTTATATTTGTGTCACCAAAAAGCAGATGGGGTATAAGAATATGAAATTGTTTACCACAGAGTGCTTATTTCTTGGCCAATGATTTAGAAGCTGGGGCTAGGACATGGCCACAAACAGTTAGGGAAACAAGAGGATGAGCTCATCATGATCTTCGTTTCACCTTGTGAAGCAAGAGAAAAACATTATTAAAAATACAGAGATCAACCACCGCCTCCAGAAAGCTCTGAGTTTTCTGGTTTATGGAGACTTCTTAGACATAGAAATCACTAACATGGACCTATCTTCACTGCCTTTGTTTTGAATTTTTATGAAGCATTATGATACATATATAGTCAAGGCTAATAATCAGTCTCTCAGAAACATCCTGCTCAAAAATCTTACCTTATTTTTTCTCATGAAAGTACTAATTTACATCTCTACCTTGTAAAGTAAACCAAATTAATAAGATTTGCTTAGTATATTACTACTCTATCTTTAATTGCTTTATTTTATCTATGGGTATAGATATTATACCTATAGTGTTATGATATCTTGTGTGATGCTAAGAATGTTATATGTTATATAATGCAGTGTGGTGTTGTGTGTTGATTTTTTTTTAAACAACAGTAGTGAATTTCCCACTTACAGCTACAAAGTTAGACATTGGATCCTACAAGTGGATCAGGAGAGGGTGAAGGGGCATTTGATTGCTACCACTACAGTTGTATTGCCATTGAATGGGTGGGTATATCTTTCTCAGCAGGTTGTTTTTTATTTTTTATTTATTTATTTATTTTTTTGCTTTTTTGTTGACACGTAGGGCTCATAACTGTGAAATACCATTGATATCTTTTCTCTTCTAGAAGGCTTCAGAGCATCCTCTAACACTTTCAAAGCTAGCCACCAGAGACAAAGCTCTCAGCTCAGTCTATCTTGCTTTCTCTATAACTCGACATCAAGGTATGTGGTGTCTCCAACAATCAGGTTGTACCCTTTAGTTCTGGCTGGCAACCAAGAACCTTGACAGGGTCCTGTAATGCTTGAGGCCTCTGGAGCATCATTGACCTCCCTGGAGGAACAGCAAAACTGAAACTCAGAATTAACTTAGAATGTGCTCTTTCCATGAGTAGCACCATTTAACCATGTAGCATAATTCCTTTGTATATCTCTTTCATATTTTAATTCGGGTTAATTTGGGTTTTATTTTAATTTGAGTTACAAGATATTAGGTATCCATATGGCTTCTTTCATACTCATATGGCTTTTTTCATACTCTTTGTATTTTGGCTAATCCCAGCCTACTCCCCCAGACCTAAATCTTCATCTCCCTACCACACCACACTTTCTCTCCACTTAAATCTTTTTACCTCAGTTTGCATTCTTTCTCCTGTGTTTTATCGCCACTCCCTTAAAACAAACTTACACCATCCTGACTTTCTCTTCCTAAAACCTGGTGTCCAGGGCCACTCCAAGTTAAAGAAAAAAATGAGCTAACAAATCTAAGCTAGGATCTGCATATGACACAGAGCCTGTGGCATCTGTCTTTCTGTGCCTCGTGACTTCACTTAATACTGATTTTTTTCCAGTTCCATCCATTTTACCAGCAATTTCATGACTTCCTTTTTATTTGTAGCTACATAACAAATCATTGTATATATTCACCACCTTTTCATTATCTATTAATCAGTTGATGCACATATAGGTTGCTTCCAGTTCCTGTCTGTTCTGAACAGAGCAGCAGTGATCATGGATGTACAGTTACCTCTGTATTAGTACACTGAATCTTTTGAGTATGTTCCCATACATGATGGACCCGAGCTGAATGGTACTTTCGTTTCAAATTTTCTTCGAAATTTCTTAGATAATTTGCAAAATGGCTCCACTAGTACATACCACCGTCAAGTGTTTAATTAAATCTTTCCATTTTCCCACACCCATGTCAGCCATTGTTGTCCTTATTAGTTGTTGATATTCTTTTCTTTCTTTCTTTTGTCCTTCCTATTTTTGTTTCTTATTTGTTTGTTTGTTTTTTGGACAGGGTTTCTATGTGCAGCCCTGGTTGTCAGGGAACCCACTCTATATACCAGACTATCCTTGAACTCAGATCTCCTCCTGGCTCTGCCTCCTGAGTTCTGGGATTAAAGAACTATGTCATCACTTGACGGTAACCTTTCTGAGCAGAGTCAGATGAAATCTTAAAGTAGGTTTAATCTGCATTTTACTAATGGCTATGGATGCAGAAACCTTTTAAAACTGTGTCCCAAGTGTTTGTATTTCTTCTTTTATGAAATCTCTGTTTAGTTCTACAATCCATTTTAGTGACAGTCACAAATATGTATGCATTACTTTTGTTATTTTGTATTACAAAACTTTATGCTAAAATATATTTTTATAATGATGATTGGAACAGAACACAATCTATAGAAATTATATGCTCTTCAGAAGATGGGCACAGATAGAAGACTATAGGTGTATATGTATACATTCCCGGAAGCTACCAGATACTGCTGCTCCACTGCTCTGTTTGTTTGAGTATGCTTTCAGGTAATTTACAAATATCCCCAAACATAATGTCTAAGCATAAAAAATAGAAATATCTAACAGGTGAAACTTCAGGGGTACTTTCTGCTTACACATTACTGTGAGACTCTTATCTCCTGAGAATATGAATGGAAATGACCTCTTTGCTAATTGATCTTTATTGTCTTTAAAAAAATAGCTCATGTCCAACATGTGACAGGAAGAATATTGTCCAGTGATGGACTCTGAATGTGGTTTCTACACTTCTTCATAGAAGCCTTAGTGTTATGGGATCTCAAAATCTTAGAACTTGAAACCCACAATCACTTTCTGATCTGGAACGGCTTATTTTCTATCATTAATGTGACTACACCTGAATAGTATGACCTGATGATAAAAACAATGTCAAAGACTGATCACTAAATTTGAACTTTATTGGGAAAAAGAGTACTTTCTTCTAAATTTTTTCAGGAGATCTCTTCTTTTAATTTATGCCATCCTCATGAGAAAACTTCAGATTATACATATAATTTTAAAAATTCAAGGAAAAAGATTCATTTAGAATTACTTGAATATATTGATTCTGTAAAACAAAAGGTGTTAAAGATAATTTCCAATGACTGCTGTTCGGCAGAAGTGAAGAAAATCCTTGATATAGTGTGCTATTACAGGGTGCTTTAAATAAATCCTTCTCAGAGAGATTCAATTGTTTTTCACACATTTAACAGCTTCATGTGACAATAAGGTAAAGTGAACCTGTGAAGACACAACTTCAATTCCAAAGGTGAAGTAGTCTCTGTTTTTCAAGGTTGAAAGCAGAAAAGCAAATGGAATCAATAGAAATATTTCTTGGGCAAGCATTAGTGTATCATGTACTTGTTATTAACCAACTATTTTATTTCTGGCTTGTTTATATATTCAAGTTATTATTTATCTCTATAAAATGCAATATCCAGCATTTTCTAAACAGTTCTAAAACAAATGTCAAGGGGAAAAGAGGGAAGAAGTATGAGGAAAAATAAAATATGTCTGTGATTCAAAAAATGCATAATGTCATTGAAAAAGAATTGAACTAAAGCTTCAAGGTACAGCCAAGTTAATTTAGCTATTCAGGAGACAAGAAAATGTTGAGAATGCTTCCACTGTGTTAAAAAGTTGGATGTCTAATAAGAGAAGTTTCAGCAAGTTTGTAGCTCAGGGGCAATGTTATCTTCATTTCCCATCAGTATTAATGAGGGGAATGGACTTCAGAAGATACACAGCAAAGTCATTCTCCCGGTATACATTGAGTGACATATGAACAAGTTTATGCCCAAAGGAAATTGGTGTGAAAATTTATTTGAAGATGCAATTATCCAACATACTGAAGCCTTTTAAGCTCTTTGAACCCTAAAATGGGAAATTCTACAGCTAAAGATCTGATAATGCAAGGGAAATAAATTACTCTGCATTCTGCACTTTTAAAGTGGTTCCTTCAGCCAACTAACCCTGAAACAGCTTCATCATCCTTACCAGTGAAGTCTCCCAAATGTTAGCAAACACATCAACATGTTCTAAATCTCAGCTATAGTTCTAACTTCATCATCCTTACCAGCACAGTCTCTTAAATAATAGCAAATACATCAGTATGTTCCAAAACTGAGCTACAGTTCTAAGCACAATTTTATTCCTCCTATGGTGGTGCTCAAACTAAATAATAGATACATTTAATGAGACATGGAGCTATAGATAATTTTAAAAAGTCATAGTGTGAACTACAAAATTTGTCACCTTATAACTATGTTTATTGGACATGTAATATGTAAGTAACATTTTATATTACATATATATGTTGAACAAAGAATACTAAATACATAATCAAATATTTATAGTTCTGAGAAAAATTGAAAACATTGTCAGATGTAAACATGTACAAGATTTTGGTCAAGTTTCAGATTCTAATTATTATTTCTAATAAATGATGATTTATGATATAATTTATTAAGTTTAAATCTCTCTTTATGGAATTCAAATGGTAGATATTCAACTATTTTTATCTTCATATATTTCCTCAATATTAAATTTAAAGAGTGAGTTCTTCCATTCACTATTATTTGTTATTTCAGTTTTAAAAATAATATATAAATTTATGTCGTTTCTATTCATTTCTTTTATATAACATTGCACTAAATAGCCATATAAAATACTATTTAGAGCTAGAAACACATTCCTCATGTCTGACATGAGGATAATTTTGAAAAGCTGTCACCTCACAAAATACTAGTATACTAGTTCATGGCTTCCGCTAACAGCAAGTTGTTCCATCCACAGTGGTGGCTGTCTTTATATATGTTTTTCTGTAAATCCTCTAATCCACGAGATAGTAGTAACTCACAGACACTACTCCTTTGGTCATCTGTCCCCTCCATTGATCATTTGGCATGGAAAGATCACCAGTCCCTTTTGCATAGCGTTAATATATCTCTGATTTAGTATCATTGTGACACTATTAGTTTACACATAGAACATCATAGTTACTGTTTTATTGCTATGAGGAGCTACCATGACTAGGGTAACTTACAAACAGAAGTATTTAATTGAGGGCTAGCTTACAGTTTTAGAGGGTTGGTCCGTGAGCATCATAGAATAAGGCACACAGGCATTGTGTCAGCTGAGAACTTTATATCCTGATCTTCAGGCAGCAGGCAGAAAAAGAGAGACTGGGAATATCATGGGATTTTGAAACATCAAACCCCAGTCCTAGTGACACACTTCATTCAACAAGTCCATGCCTATTCTCACAAGGCCACACCTCCTAACCTTTCCCAGGCTGTTCAATAACTTGGCATTAACCAAGCAAAGATCTGAGACTGTAGGGGTTTCTCCCATTCAAATCATCACATGTAATTTCTTTACAATGAACAGGTTGACTCCCATTCATAATGTTACAATTTTTAATATAGTTTGTTAATTTTGGTTACAAGAAAATTCTTTTTTTATTTATTCAAACTCTTCCATTTGATGTGCAGTTCCTCTGTTTTTTTCCTATTTTATTTGTTTTATTCCTTTAAACTTTCATACATACACACACACACACACACACACACACACACACACACACACACACACAATCACACATATTGTATCTAGATTAAACTCTCCAACTCTTCTAGGAAACCCCATAATATCTTCCTCCCAAATGCATGCATTTCTTTAATAAATGCTGTTTTATTTTTCAACAAGTCAAAGTTTACTGCTAATATTCGTATAGGCTCATTATCATTTATTAAATCATGGGAAACCAATGAGTGGCTGAAAACTTAAGAAAGGTGACTCTCTCGTCTCTAGTATTCATTAACTGCCAACAACTCCATTTCTAGGATTGACACATTTGGAGCCCTGCCCCCTACATGCTGGAATTTTTAATCTTCTTGATATTGTGCAGTCCAATTCCTATTTTATTCAATGAAAACCCTCCTCATTACTCTTTCTTGTGAATGAATCACATTATTCTCCCTCTTAATTTTCTTCTAGTATCTTGTTTTTACTCTAAAGGTCTCTCTTAAATATATATTAAATATCATTTTGATGTTCTATAATAAGTCTTAAGTATCTTTTTTTGAGATTCTATGAGAAACTATTAACTAAAATAAAATTTGGATATCTTTAGGATAAGAACCTAACTCAAGACATATAATAATTCCTTCTGCATATCAGAAAGTAGATGTAAGTTTTGTTTAATAGCTCTGTGTGGCTCACTGGATAAATGTCAAATATCATTTAATGATCTTTTAACTAGCACTGTCAAGTTAGAAAGGATAGGAAAAATATCTATACAGAAACAACAATTTTATATGTCACTGGAATTAAGTTGCTAACAATTTGACCTACATTTTCCAAAGTTAGAATGCTACATGCAATCTTATGTTTTAAAAAAATAATATATAGTACACATACAAATTTGAGAAAAGAATCCAAATGATATACTACTAAAAAAGTCATCTAAACATAAAAGATGAAACCTGGGACTTATGCTCAATCTGGGAGGAGGGGACTGGACCTACCTGGACTGAGTCTATCAGGTCGATCCCAGTCCTCGGGGGAGACCTTGATCTGGAGGAGGTGGGAATGGAGGGTGGGCTGGGGGGAAGGGGAGGGGGGCAGGAAGGGAGAGAACAAGGGAATCTGTGGCTATTATGTAGAACTGAATAGTATTGTAAAATAAAAAAAAAGAAAATATAAAAAAAGAAAAAAGATCGAAGAGAATCTAAAAAAAAAGATGATAGTGTTGGAAGATCTGTGAATCAAAATATGTGTAAGTTATTCAAAGAAGTGCTTAAATCTAGAAGTAAGTCTTCTATCTAATGATCTTGAATAAAGTGAATTAAATTCAGCAATCAAATGCAGAGAGAGAAGGACTAAATGAAATGAATACATCTCAATAATATGCTACCTAAAAACACATTAACATCTAGATAAATAGACAGAAGGCAGAAAGATACCCAAGTTATTCTATATAAGATTAACAATAAACCTCCAATATTCAGAACAAATTTTAACAAAATTAAAAGTAGAAATAAATAATCTCCTGAGAATAGATGGTGGCTTGGATAACATGTTTTTAATAATAAATTCACATACAGAATAAAATGTCAATAGAAGACTTCAGTAATGCTAATAATCAGACCAAAGAACACAATATATTCCACACCAAGGAAGTAGATACACATTATTCTCAATTGATCATTTTAAACACTCCTTAGAGTAGAACAGTGGTTCTCAAACTTCCTAATGTTGTGACCCTTTAATACAGTTCCTCATGTAGTGGTGACCCCCAACAATAAAATTATTTTTGTTGCTACTGTATAACTATAATTTTGCTACTATTATAAATTGTAATCTATAAATATCTCATATGCAGCATATCTAACATGCAATCGCTAAAGGAATCATGACCCTCAAAGGAATCATGAACCAAAGGTTGAGACATGATATAGTAGACTATGAGTTAAAGTCACAGGTATTAATAAGTATAAGTAATCTGAAATTGTATGAAATATTTGTCTTTGGACACCTTAGGATCAAACTATAAATCAAAAGTATAAGAACACAAAATATCACAAACACATCATGACTAAATAAAATGTTCTTAAATAACCAATTGTCCATTGTAGAGAACACAAAGTCAGTTAAAAAATAGTTGCAGAAATCCACAAAGATACCGCCACAATAGACTGCTGGCAATGGTCTAGAGACAGCCCGAACTGACCTACTCTGGTGATGGGATAGCCAAACACCCTAATTGTTGTGCTAGAAACCCCATCCAACACTGAGGGGATCTTGATGAAGAGATCCATGGCTAGGCCCGGGAGGGAGCTCTGGGAGTCCAATTAGGGAGAAAGAGGAGGGTTTATATGAGCAAGAATTGTTGAAACCAAGATTGGATAAAGCACAGGGACAAATAGCCAAAGGAATGGAAACACATGAACTATGAACCAATGGCTGAGGGACCCCCAACTGGATCAGACCCTCTGAATGAGTGAGACAGTTGATTGGCTTTATCTGTTTGGGAGGCATCTAGGCAGTGGTACCAGGTCCTGTGCTCATTGCATGAATTGGCTATTTGAAACCTGGGGCTTATGCAGTGTCGCTAGGCTCGGCCTGGGAGGAGGGGACTGGACCTGCCTGGACTGAGTCTACCAGGTTGATCTCAGTCCTGGGGGAGGCTTTGCTCTGGAGGTGGTGGGAATGGGGCCTGAGGTGGGGGGAAGGGGAGGTGGCAGGATGGGGGAGAACAACGGAATCCATGGCTGACATGTAGAACTGAATTGTATTGTAAAAAAAAAAAAAAAAGTTGCAGATAAGAGAAAATGGAAACATGCAATGAATGACCATATACAGAATCACCTGCAAATTAAGAGAATTCTAGACTCCTGCAGGCAGGCCTACTCACCACCCTCACCCATTTGACCCTGTAGTCTACAAGCCCTTCTTGATCCCCCCAACCCACCCATTCCCCAAGACCAAAGTGGCTCCCTGTCACACAGACTCTGCCAGCTCCAACTGGAACAAGAAGTGAGTAATTGTTCTCCCAACCAGTCACCCCAGTCTCTAGGCCCTAAGCTCTGGGGCACAACCCATGTGCCGCCAACTCCATCCATTGCAGGCACAGTTGCAGGCCAGCAGGCAAGACTTCTGTGAGCAGGCCTTCCCTCCATCCCCCATCAGACCCGATAATCTCCAAGTCCCACTCTGTCCCCCAAACCTAGCCATCCCCTGAGACTCCAGCAGCTTCCTGAGACACAAACACCACTTGAACTGGTTGGTGGAACAGATGGGTAGACATCAGTGGAAGAAGAATACATTCAACAACATAAAGAGTAATGTGACACCACCAGAGCCTATTGATTTTACAATAGCAAGACCTGAACATCCCAACATAGAAGAAGCAGAAGCAAAGAACCTTAAAAATATTTTTATGAAGATGATAGAATCCCTTAATGAGGGAATGTAAAATTCCTTTAAAGAAATTGAGAAAAAGACAAACAAAAAATCAGTAGAAATCAATAAATCTCTTAAAGAAATTCAATAAGCCCAAGAAAAAGGAATTAAACAGGTGATGGAAACAGTTCAAGACTAGAAAATTGAAATAGAGGCAATAAAGAAGACACAAACCAAGGGAATGCTGGAAATGGAAACTCTTAGTTCAAAAAATTAGGAAATACAGTTGTAAGCATAATCAACAGAATGCAAGATATGGAAGAGGGAATATTGCATGTGGATGTAATAGAGGATATAGATTCATCAGTCAAAAATACATTAAAGCAAACAAACTCATAACACACAATGTTCACGAAATACGGGATACCATGAAAAGACAAACCTAAGAATAATAAAGATAAAAAGGAGAAGAGTACCAGCTCAAAGCCATAGAAAATATATTCAACAAAATCATAGAAAATATTCTCAACCTAATGAAGAAAATGCCTATGAAGATACAAGAAGCTTACAGAACACCAAAAATAGTCGACCCTCCAAAAACATCCCCTTGCCACATAACAATAAAAGCACTAAATATATAAAATAAAGACAGAATATGAAGAGCTGCAAATGAAAAAGGCCAAGTAACCTATAAAAGGCAGACCCACCAAAATAGCCACAACTTCTCAATGGAGACTCTGAAAGCCAAAAGGTCCTGCACAGACATTATGCAGATGCTAGAAGACCACAAATGCAAGCCCAGACTACTATAAACATCAAAATTTTCAATCACCATAGACTGAGTAAACAAGATAGTCCATGACAAAACAATATCTAAACAATACCTATCCACAAATCTAGCCCTACAGAAAGCACTAGAAGGAAAAATCTAAAATAAGGAAGTTGGATGAACCCTGATAATACAATAGGCAATAGATAATCCCACAGCAACAAATCCCAAAGAATGGAAACACACACATACTAATACCAAAAAATAACAGAAATTAACAATCACTAGTCATGAATATTAGTAGAATCAAGTCACCTATTAAAAGACACAGGCTACAGAATGGATTTGAAAATAGGATCCATCCTTCTACTGCATAAAAGAGATACTCCTAAACTTCAAAGACAGACACTACCTCAGAGGAAACAGTTGGGGAAAGATTTTCCAATCAAATGGACTTAAGAAGCAAGCTGGTGTAGCTATCTTAATATTTAACAAAATAGACTTCAAACAAAAATTAATCAAAAGAAATGAAGAAGGACATTACATATTCATCACAGGAAAATCCCATCATGATGAAGGCTCAATTCTGAACATTTATGCCCCCAATACAAGGGCACCCACATATATAAAAGAAACATTACTAAATCTTAAATTGCACATCAAACCCCACACACTAATAGTGGGAGATTTTAACAGCTCACTCTTAGCAATGGGCAGGTATGCCAGACAGAAACTTAACAGAGAAATAAGGGAACTATCAGATGTTATGACTCAAATGTAGTTAATAGACATCTACAGAACATTCCACCCAAACACATAAGAATAAACCTTCTTCTCAGCAACCATGAAACCTTCTCTAAAATTGACCACATACTCAGTAACGAAGCAAATCTCAATAGATACAAAAAAAACCTGAAATAACCCCTAGTATTTTATTGATCACCATTACTTAAAGTTAGAATTCAACAAAAACATTAGTTATAGAAAGCATAAAAAAATAATGGAAACAGAATAATGCTCAATTGAATCACCACTGGGTCAAGGAAGAACTGAAGAAAGAAATTAAAGATTTCCTAAAATTCAATGGAAATGAATGTACAAAATACCCAAACTCATGGGACAATATGAAAGCAGTACTAAGAGGAAAATTCATAGCACTAAATGCCTACATAAAGAAGTTGAAGAAATCTCACACTAGTAACTTAACAAATACACCTGAAAGCTCTAGAACAAAAAGAAGCAAGCTCACCCCAGAACAATTGACACTAGGAAATAATGAAATTGAGGGCTGAAATCAATAAAATAGAAACAAAGAGAATCATACAAATAATCAAGAAACAGAGAGCTTGTTTTTTGAGAAAACAACAATATAGACAAACCTATATCCAAACTAACCAAAAGACACAGACAGAATATCCAAATTAACAAAATCAGAAACAAAAAGGGAGACATAAAAATGGACAATGATGAAATCCAGAGAACCATCAGGTCACACTTCAAAAACCTGTACTCCACAGAATTGGAAAAAATCTAAAAGAAATCAACAATTTTCTGGGTAAGTACTATGTACCAAAAATTAAATCAAGACCAGATAAATAATTTAAGAATAATTTAAGTAGGCCTATAAACACCAAGGAAATAGAAGCAGCCATTAAGTCTCCCAATTAAAAAAGCCCAGGGCCAGATGTTTTCACCAAAAAATTCAACCAGAATTCCAAAGAAGACCTAATAGCAATACTCTCCAATACTCTTCCACACAATAGAAAAACAAAAGGAAATTGCCAAACTCTTTTTATGAGGCTAGAGTTGCCCTGATACTCAAAGCAAACATAGATACAGCAAAGAAAAAGAATTATAGATCAATATCCCTCATGAATATTGATGCAAAAACACTCAATAAAATACTGGCAAAGTAAATTCAAGAATATATAAAAAAAATCATCCACCATGATCAAGTAGGCTTCATCCCAGAGATGCAAGGATAGTTCAACAAATGAAAATCAGTCAATGTAATCCACCATATAAACAAACTAAAGAAAAAAAAATCACACGATCATCTCATTAAATGTGGGAAAAGCCTTTGACAAAATCCAACATCCCTCCATGATAAAGGTCTTGGAGAGATCAGGAGTACAAGGAACATACCTAAATATAATAAAGGCAACTTACAGCAAGACAACAGCCAACATCAAATTAAATAGAAACTCAAAGCGATTCCACTAAAATCAAGAATGAGGCAAGGCTGTCTGCTCTCCCCATACTTATTCAATATAGTACTTGAAGTTCTAGCCAGAGCAATAAGACATCATAAGGAGATAAAGGGGATGCAAATTGGAAAGGAAGAAGTCAAACATTCACTATTTGCAGATGTATATGACAGTATGCATAAGTGACCCCAAAAATTTGGCCAGGGAACTCCTACAACTGATAAACACATTCAGTAATGTCGCAGGGTTCAATATTAACTAAAAAAAATCTGTAGCCATCCTATGTACAGGTGATAAATAGGCTGAGGATGAAATCAGAGAAACATCATTCATTACAATATCCACAAACAATGTAAAATATCTTGGGATAACTCTAACAAAGCAAGTATAAGACCTGTATGATAAGAACACTTAGACTTTGAAGAACAAAATTGAAGAAGATAACAGAAAATGGAAATCTCCCATGCTCATGGATATGTAGAATCAACATAATAAAAATGACAATCTTACCAAAAGTAATCTACAGATTCCATGCAATCCACATCAAAAACCCAACATAATTCTTCACAGACCTCAAAAAAAATACTCAACTTCTATAGAAAAACAGAAAACCCAGGATAGCTAAAAGAATCCTGTACAATAAAACAACCTCTGGAGGCATCACCATCCCTGACTTCAAGCTCTACTATGAAGCTATAGTAATAAAAACAGCTTGCTATTGGCATAAACATCGACATGTGAACCAATGGAATGGAATTGAAGACCCTGACATTAATCCATACACATATGAACACTTGATTTTTGACAAAGAAACCAAAGCTGTACAACTGAAAAAACAAAAGCATCTTCAACAAATGGTGTTAGCATAACAATGTCAACATGTAGAAGATTGCAAATAGATCCATGATCCATGCACAAAACTCAAGTCCAAATTGACCAAAGACCTCTATATAAATCCAGTTACACTGAACTTGATAGAAGACAAAGTAGGAAGTAGCCTTGAATGCATTAACACAGTAACACCAGTAACACAGACACAGAACTTCAACTTTAAATGTGACCTCCTGAAACTGAGAAGCTTCTATAAGGCAAAGGAAATGGTAAATAAGACAAAATGACATCTTATAGAATGGGAAAAGATATTCACCAACCAACACCTCACAGAGAGCCGATCTCCAAAATATATAATGAACTTGGGCAAATGGATGGAACTAGAAAATACCCTCCTGAGTGAGGTAACCCAAACTCAGGACAAACATGGTATGTACTCACTCATAAGTGGATACTACTAGGTGTAAAGCAAAGTATAATCAGACTACAACCCACAGCTCCAGAGAAGCTAGCTAACAAAGAGGATTCTAAGAAGGATGCATGGATCTCCCTGAAGGGGAAATAGATGAGATCTCCCGCATAAACTGGAGATGAGGGGGGCAATAGAGGGGAGAGGATGGGGGATGAGAACATGAGAAAAAAGGATAGTCAAGCTGTGGAAGGGACAGATTGGGAGATAAATGAAAGAGATATCTTGATAGAGGGAGACATTATGGGGCAAGGGAGAAACCTGGTGCTAGGGAAATTCCCAGGAATCCACAAGTATTACCCCAAATTAGACTACTAGAAAAAGTGGAGAGGGTACATAAAGTGGTCTATGCAGGTGTTCAGATTGGTGAATACTCTATAAGTATCATCATAAAGCCTTCACCCAGTAAGTGATGGAAGTTGATGCAGAGATCCACAAACAAGCACTAGACTGAGCTCTGGGAGTCAAAGAGAGGGAAGAGGGGTTATTTGAGCAAGGGGAATCAAGATCATGATGGGAAAATCTACAGAGACAACTGAACCAAACTTATGGGAACTCATGAAGTTTAGACAGACAACTGTGGTGCCTGCATGGGACCAGACTAGTCCCTCTGCATAGGGGAGACAGTAGTGTATCTTGGTCTTTTTGAGGGGCCCCCAGCAGTGGGATCAAGATCTGTCCCTGGTATAAGAGCTGGCTTTTTGGAGCCCATTACCTATAGTGGGACACCTTGCTCAGCCTTGATACAGGGAGGAGGGTCATGGCACTGTGTCAACTGAATGTACCAGGCTTTGCTGACTCTGAGATGGGAGGCCTTACCCTTTTAGAGGAGGGGATGGAAGTGGGGGGGGGGGGGGGAGAAAGGCTGGGCAGGGAAGTGAGAGGAGGGATGAGAGGTGGATGTGGTGTGTAAAAAGAGTAAAATAAATTCTTAAATAAAAAAGAGAGAATTCTAGGAAACTTTAAAGTTTTGTAGAATATTTTTTGTTTTTCTGGAAATAAAGAGCTCATTTTTAATTTTTTTTTAAAATTTTCAAGAATGCATGTAATGATCCAAACAACCAGAAGTTACATATATCAGGTGAAGTGAGGACCTGACTCTAGGTAAGGAGTCAACTCTGCTATAGCATATTTCTCACCTGATTACTGTAAATGCCACAAAAGAAAAAAAGAAGATTTAAATGTGTTGAACCAGTCTTCTCTAGGGAAGAGCTCCAAAAACCATTAGCCAATTAAGTGTTCAGCTCTAAACAAATGTACATATGAGCAGCATTAAATGGACTCAGTGTGTTTTTTATGCAAACATATACATACATATATAATATGTGTATACATTATTACATATGATATACAACTTTACATATGTCCTGTATTAATAATTGGTAGCACTGGAGAGATCATATTTAAAGAGAAGTAGCACTATTACAAGCATTTTGTAATCTTAAATGAGTTACCGATGTGATTTGTTCTTTTCTTTTCTACTGCTTCACATTACTCATAGAAATATGGTCAACAAACTCTGAAAATGAACTCTCAGACTTGTCCTTCTGAAAGCCTCCCCATGGTAAGAAGTCAGTGTCATCCCTGGACAGTCAATTATTGATAACCCTGATGATTACTGATGGCTGTCTCTATGACAGCATGGAGGGCCATCACAAGTGGCATTCTAGATTTTGGGGAGAGGTATAAAAATTGTTCAGCAGTAGAGACTTCTAGGACCATGGAGTGAATAAATATCTTGCATGCAAGTCCTTTGCCATTTCTGGATTGTTTTGTCACTGTCATATTATATTGAACTAAGGCAGTCTATCACTGTATTAACCAGTATTTAGACTCTATGAATATTTCATGTGTTTTGGCATAAAGAGTTACATTTATTAACTTTAATGATTCACATGTCATAATTGTCTTAGAAATTCTTTTTTTTTAAAAAAAAAACTGATGCAGTTTAAATTTTACTACAGTAAGGCATATTTCACAGAGAAAGTTCCAAGCCTTAAGCAAGGCTTTTACCGAAATGTCCATAAACAAATCTTTGTCTTGATAAGAGACAGAATAGATATTACCTTGCATCATTCTGTGGCACATTAATAACTTGATTAATGTATCCACAAATGACATTGAGACAACCTGCATTATCTCTATACATGCATAAATAAAATAGTTTTAAATTGAAAAAAAAACAATATTTATGATAGAGCTTATTTATCTTCTTTAGGATGTAGACAAGAAAATTAATTATTTTCTCAGAATGATTAAAAATAGATTTCACCCAATGACCTCCCTTGCTTTGAGAAAAGAATAAGTATGTTTGAATAGTTTAATGTACCGATTCTTCATAAGTGTGCATATTCACATGCTGAAGCCTATTATTACATAATAAATACATTATATCTGAGGATCAAACAATAAATATATCAAGATTTATTATTTAACTCAAATACCCAGAGAAAATAGTCATAGTTACTTGAAATACTAAATAAAACATTTTATTAGTGGAGCAAATATTTACATTTATAGTAAAAACACTTTTCATTTCCCCCCAAAGAACTTGTTCTAGCATCTTGTTATTTAACAGTAGATTTTCAAAGGTAATTTTGATATTTTTAAGGCTTTCATAAATAATGATCAAATTAAATTGCAACAAAATACCAATAAACATTCTTTCTTTCATTAAAATAATTAAGCTAATAATATTCTATTACTTGAAATTTCCATAATCACTTTATTTTCACAATGAAGTTCATTATAATCTGAACAAGAAATCTCAGAATTCATGCAGACCAGTGACACACTGATTTTTTTTTAATGAGCTAGGCACTTTTAAAATATTTATTTTAGAAGTTTCAATTTATTCTGGCTTCATGACAAAAAATTCCAGTCAAAAATGAATGAAGTATCCTCCAAGTGTCAAGCTTCCATGGCGGTCAATATGTCTGTTAGTGATAAAGCTGTAATTCTGCAGTGACCAATTTATATCATCTAGGTGGAACATGTCAAACAGTCATAGTTCATATTTTACCACAGTGTATCTAGCTTTAATAGTCTCGAATTTTCCCAATATCATTTAATTTGTATGTAATAATTTTGATCATTTATTGTCTCTTTTGTATGTATGTATGCATTAACTATTTTTTCTCTATCTCTATCTATATATCTATCTATCATCTATCTATCTATTTGACACAATCAAGCATGTACATTGTATGATTAACAGTGCTGGATCCTTTTCCCTCCTTTCTATCATGTTGGAGGTTACTGGACTTTGCTGGCCTGGACATCACAGGTAACTGATACTCCAACTCCTTATCAGAAGCTTATCACAATTTATTTTTCAGTCATTAACAGTTATTTTAAAATTTTTATTCTTTAATTTTTTATTTAAGTGTTTTCACTATTTTTTGGAACCTCCACTGTCTGAGGGGGTGCCTTGGTTTCTTAGGAACTGAAGGCACAGGGTGCCCCAAGGGTCACAGATTCTAACCTGAAAAACTTATGCATGATACATGCCTCTCAAAGTAGCTAGACCAGGCCAACACCATGATTTGCTGCAAAAGGGCATCTGTGTTGTTACAAACCTTTCTTCATTTATGCTCAAGTAGTTGGAATCATAGATTTTTAATAACGATTTATTCAATGACGCATAGATTTACTCATGATCACTAAGTGTGATGACCCAAGAATTATAAGACCAGCTTCCTGGAACTTATTCAATGCTGTCTAATCCATTCTAAACTGGTCATTGTTTTGAAAACATAGCCCGATTAGTATAATGACATTTAAAAACATTGTTCAATATTAACATTGCCACAAATTAGGGTCATACAAAATGCGAATAATTGGCCTAGCACTATAAATGTGCTCAAGTACTCATGAAGCTTTGAGGATTTTGAATACAAATACAAAACTGCCTGTGATCAGAATGATGTTCATTGAGTTTATGAGATTCAGATATCTACATGAATTTAAAAACATATGCACTGTATAAGAAAAAAAGGCAATGTATTAAAATTCAGCATGTAAAATATGTTTGCATAGTAGATAAATCTCTAAGGAAACAGCTCTTGGCCTTTTTAGAATAGGTGAATTTTCATGAGACATTGAAAGGGAAAAATGTACACACAGCAGGAATAATGAATTTATTAGCTGAAACATGCAAAGATTGCAATTTAATGGAGAAATTTCCATAAAATTAGAAGATATTCATTCATTAAGTTCATCAATATTAGGAAATGCTTTAGTTAATATTTATAAATAAAAATTTAATATGATAATAAACTACTAAAGGAAAATATTAACTTTGTTCCTATTCTGTTTCTCCTCACCCAGAGGAGGCAAAGGATAAGGAGGAGGAGGAAGATAAACAATATTATTACTACATCATGTCAACCAAAAAAGAGAAATTGGTTTTTGATGTAGATGATTCTTACAAGAGTTATGCTCTGCCTTTCAGTTGTCCTCTCTGAGTACACTTCATAGTCAACAAAAGAATATTTTGAATGTGTGTTGTCTTTTTTGATTGTTCACATTTTACAGAATTCCTTGTTTTACTTTCGACAAGTTGATCTTGTAACTTTAGTATTAGTTTTAACCTTGCATTAGTGTTTTCCAAAGAACATTGTCATGCAGATGAAAGCAGCCAGTGCTTCACAGAATGTCTTAGCTTTCTTCAGCAGTTTTTTGTTGTTTTTTTTTTTTTTGGGGGGGGGATTTTAAAGAGAATCCAGTAAGGTTAAAAAAAAACAAAAACAAAAACAAAAATCCGCTGGTCATTTTTACAAGGAAGAAAGGAAATAAAAAAGGAAATGTAGAGGGGAGGAAGAAAGTAAAAAAGGAAGGGAGGGAAGGAAATAATTGTGGGTAAGGTCAATGGCCCTGCTCATTTTGATTAAACAATAAAATAAAATAAGCTGCAATGCAAAACCCATTATACAAGCTCCATTTAGTTTAGAAATATAAGTAATGTAGATAAAAACAGCAGATGGTGACTTTGTGATTGCGGACAGTACTCTCTAAAACCTAACTGAAAATGCTTCAGGAGAGAAAAATGCAGGTGTAATATATAGTTACTCAATTACAATTCACCCTGGACAGCCATCACTCACATCTGTTCTTAGATGTGAAAGAAAAATATGATTGCAGTCTCACTTTTATCCAACAAGTTCAACTGTTGCTTGGGGAGACTGAGGTGGAATATTGTGGAGAACATGTAAGACTTTGAAGGTCTTTAAATTAACAGCCAACTCAATCAAGCAGAAGTGCCTAATATAGCTACAATTACAGAATTGTATCAGATGGAGTCACCCACCAGAAATATGAGAAAGAACATTAGAAGACAGAACATATTACTACACTGAATTCAGAGAATAGAAAAAGAAAACCTTTAATTTGGTTCAAAGTTGCTTAAATGATTATGAGAAAACCTGTTCATGCGTGCTCCAGTTTTTGTATGCAAAATTTGATTACTGTATCTACTGAAAACAGCACATTATTTTGAGTTGGAATTGGTCATTGCAATAATTTTATAGTTGAGTAAACTAAAACATAAACAAAGTTAATTATGTTCATGAGTTTGTGGAGTTCTTGGAGAGAAGCCTCGTGTTTAACCTTCCTCTAATTATCAGTAACTTTTTAGATATTATTACAAAAATGTGTAAGTCTATGCATTTTAAATTATGGAAGTTTTGGTTACCCCATCGAACACAATCTGCAAACACGTAACAGATATGGTCCAGCACAGATTACTGTCAGGAGTGTCACCAAAGAAGGTCTGGTCCAGAAGGATGCCTTGTTTTAATCTGGTGAAACAGACATAAACAGGTCCTTAAAGTAGCTAAGCCACAGCATTTAATCTGTTTTGTCAACTTAAATCACCACATCTCCAGGCAAATAAATTCAACTGATTATGAGGTCTAATAACCTTATATATGACTGTGTATTTGTGTCTGTATACATGCATATATGTGTGTGTGTATACATGCATATATTTGTGAATACATGTATATGTATCTAAGTATATAGTTATTATACATACCATATACTAAATATGATTGATAGTGGAAAAACTTAAAAGAAATAGCATTTAACACACATTCACTGTGAGTCAAATTAACTTGTATATAGCATATGCATAGATATATTTAATGCAGATGAGTGTATATGTATTTGTATGGATTGTATGGCAAAAATAAAGTGTTAATACTAATTTCTTAATTCTTAGTACTATGTGATATGTGCTATATATAATAAAATAGAACAATTTTATAAATATTTTGTATTATTGGGTTATATTAAAAATTATGAAAGGGGAACCATAGAGGTTAGGCAGTGGGGGATGAGACATAGGGA
Source organism: Peromyscus leucopus (assembly GCF_004664715.2). NCBI lineage: Eukaryota > Metazoa > Chordata > Mammalia > Rodentia > Cricetidae > Peromyscus > Peromyscus leucopus. The sequence goes on from NC_051065.1 coordinate 7,478,121, forward strand.
ACAGGAGAGTATAGCTGAAACAGGGATGGAGTGGGAGAGCAATGAAAGAGATACCATGATAGAGGGAGACATCATGAGGGTAGGGAGAAACCTGGTACTAGGGAAATTCCCAGAAATCAACAAGGATGACCCCAGTTTAGACTACTAGCAATTGTGGAGAGGGGCCTTGAACTGGCTTACCCTAGTAATCAGATCGTTGAATACCCTAACTGTCATCATAGAGCCTCATGATGTTCCACTAACTGATGGAAGCAGATGCAGAGGTCCACAGCCAACCACCAGGCTGAGCTCCAGGAATCCAGTCAAAGAGAGAAACGAGGGATTCTATGAGCAAAGCACATCAAGATCATGATGGGGAAACCTGAAGAGACAACCAAACCAAGCTGGTGGGAACTCATGAACTTAGCCCAACAGCTGTGGAGCCTCCATGTGATTGGACTAGGTCCTCTGTATAAGCAAGACAGTTGTGTAGCTTGATCCTGCTTAAGGCAATAGGATCAGGATCCATCCCCAGTGCATAAGCTGGCATTTTGGAGCCCACTACCTTTGGTGGGACACCTTGCACAGCCTTGATGCAGAGGGAGCGACTTGGACCTGCCTCAACTGAATGTACCAGGCTCTTCTGACTCCCCATGGGAGGCCTTATATTTTGGGAGGAGAGAATGGAAGGTGGGTTGTGGGGAAGGCTTGAGGGAGGCAGGAAGAGGGAAGAGAGGGGAATCTGTAGTTGGGATGTAAAATGAATATAATATTTCTTTTTTTTTGTTTTCCAAGACAGGGTTTCTCTGTGTAGCTTTGTGCCTTTCCTGGAACTCACTTGGTAGTCCAGGCTGGCCTCGAACTCACAGAGATCCACCTGGCTCTGCCTCCCGAGTGCTGGGATCAAAGGCACGCACCACTACCGCCCAGCGAATATAATATTTCTTAAGAAAAAAGAATTAATATAAAATAGAATATTAGAGCTGTTGGAGACCTTAAATTTCATTTCATCAAAATACCTAAGTTATTCCCTTCAAATTTATATCCCTCATGTACTAACTCATTGTAGATCATAGAAGTAAATATAAAACAGGAAGGTATAAATATCCTAGAGGATAACAATAGAATAAAATCCAGATGACACTTGTTTGAGTTAGGACACTTTTAATAGAAGACAAAAATGGTTCAATGTATGAAAATGGGGTTTCTAAGTTGGACTTTTTAAAATATATATTACCTGTGAAAAATCACATTCAAGATAATAAAAGTAAAAGAGTCAAACATTAAGGGAATACATTTGCAAGAGATGCATCTAATACAGATCTGTTTATCAAAATAATAATAATAATAATAGAAGCAACAATAAAGAAATTTTTAAAAAAGCCAGGCGGTGGTGGCACATGCCTTTAATTCTAGCATTTAGGAGGCAGAGCCAAGCAGATCTCTGTGAGGTGAGTTTGAGGCCAGCCTATTCTACAGAGCAAGATCGAGGACAGGCATCAAATCTACACAGAGAAACCCTGTTTCAAAAAACCAAAAAAGAAAAGAAAAGAAAAAAGATAAAAACCTAAAAAATAGGCCAAAAGCTATAACAGTACCTCACCAAAGGAAGGAAGATGCCAAATGAGCATATATATTGTTGCTGTGCAAACATCATTAGGGAAATTCAAATCAGTGTGCCACTCCATACCTGTTAGTGCTCCACATGCAAAACACTGGTGCTGTCGAAGGCTGAGAGGACTCTCAGAGATAAAAACTCTCAGTTCTTGTGGGAATTGAAATGGTAACTCTATGTTGGAAGGCAGTTTTTTTTTTCTTCACAAGATTAAATATATCCTCACCATATGATATAGAAATCACACTCCTAAGTATTTAGCTAAAGATGTTAAAAACATGTCTACACAAAAATTACACACAGACCTTTAGAGCAGCTTACTTCATCACTGTCAAATTTAGAAGGAACCACGATTTTCATTAGTATGCAAATGAATACGGTTATGGTAGGTTGTACCATGGCTTCCACAGGCTAAGGTGCTTGAATATCTGATGCCTTGATGGAGGGGATGTTTGGAGAGACTGTGGGACCTTTCTGGTGATGAGGCCAGGGCAGAGGAAGTGGTTCACTGGGGTAGACTTGGACCTCATTTACAATCTGCTGTCTGCATCTTTCTTACCTAGATGTAAACAAACCCTACCAGTAGAGCACTAAGCTGTTCCTGTGGCCAGGCCTTCCTTGCCAGGATGGAATGTAACCCCTAAGCTATGAGCCAGAATAGATGTGTCAGCTCTTAAGCTGCTTGCAAGGCATTTGATCCAAACAAGGAGAAATGTAACGCTTACAGCATATGTAAGCTGTAATGCTGCCATGTAATGGAATATTATTCGGCACTAAAAATAAGTGAGCTATCAAGCAGAAAAAATATTTAAATGCATATCACTGAGTAAAATATCACTACGAAGAGGATATATGATTCCAAATAGATGACATTCTGTAAATGTCAAAACCATGCAGACAGTGAAAAGGCTGCCAGAGTTGGAATGTGGAAAGCAATGAATACAAAACACAAGGGGTTTTTCAGATAATCAATTTAGTCTATATTATTATAATAATAGATGCCTGTCATTATATAGTTGTTCAAACTCAAACAATTCACAATATTCAAAGTCTGATATAATGTAAACTGTGGACTTTGCATTACCATGTTCCAGTGTATAATCATCAATAGTAGGAAATGCACAAGTCTAGTTAGGAGAGCCACAATCCATGGTGTTACATGTTACATCTGTGGGCAAGTAGGAAAACACTGTATGCTTCTGGACTTTCTGCTTATGAACATGAGTGCTTAAAAATTCAATCTACTGGGGGCGGTGGTGGCACACGCCTTTAATCCCAGCACTCAGGAGGCAGAGCCAGGTGGATCTCTGTGAGTTCGAGGCCAGCCTGGGCTACCAAGTGAGTTCCAGGAAAGGCGCAAAGCTACACAGAGAAACCCTGTCTCGAAAAAACCAAAACAAACAAACAAACAAACAAAAAATTCCAGTCTATTTTTTAAATAAACTGAACACACTCTTCAAACTATATGAAAAAAACTTACCTTGTGAGCCAGTATGTTATTTAGTAAATGCTTTCCAGCTACAGTGCACATAGCCCTTGCAAACACTGCATTTGAATCCAATAATTTATTTGTCTTTAAATATGACAATGTGATGCACTGCTCATATTTTTAAAAGATAAAAAATAATAATATATTCCAATCACTTACCTTTAAAATTAGTTTTAGTAATTTTGCTATTATATTATGAATTTTCATTAATGTAATGATTAGAAAGAGCACATATAGTCAAGAAAATAGCCACACAGATATCACTAATAATATCAGTTGTATTTTTCTCATTTCTTTTATAAAAATGGATTTTTTTTATCTTTTGAGATTATCATTCCACCATTTTGTCCTCTTTTTCCCTTTAAAACTCATCCTTACTCTTTCAAATTAATGGCCTCATATTAATTAATTGTTTAATATATATGCGCATATACATATACATAGTCTAAATGCATAAGTACAATCTGTTCAGTCTGTATGATGGTATTTGTATGCATATGTTCAGGACTGATCACTTGATAGAGGATAAGCAGTTGGTGTTCTCCCCCTTTTCTCCTTTCTTTAATCTCAGTAGAGCACATCTTCTTTCTCCCTTTTTCATTTGTGGATGGAGACATGGAGTCCAGGTACTGTGCCTAGAATGAATTCAATGTTCAAACACATTTTATAATTGAAATATATTATATTCAAAATCAAGAATGAGATGGAATTTTAAAAAACTTTCATATTTAAATTCAAAATAGAAAAACAGAAGTATTGTTGTAGATATCTTCATGAAAACTGTGTTCTTTGAACACAACAGTGAAATGACACATTTGAACTCTCAGGAATTTTGACAGCATGCCCAAGGTCTGGGAAAGGTCTAGCCAAACAGAACCATTGTCTGCACAGGTTAGATGAGATCCTACCACTAGCAGAGGAATGGTTAATATTTGATAGTTGCTGGTAATGGAAGAGTTATGGACGTCTCTCAGAATCCAGCTCTGACCTGCTCCACCTTTCTATGGGTTCTTGGGTGGAGGAGAGAAGAATGAGGAAATAATAGATAAAAAGATAGAAAGAGACAATAAAAAAAGACAGAGACACAGGATAGCTTCCTGGAGGCCCCTGGGTCAATACCCAGCTGTCCAGAGGTTTATTCAAAAAGTTTTTGTTGTTGTTTTATAACACACCAAGGTGAGGGGCAAAAGACCTCTCCCTTTCAAGATCAAAGAATACCATACAGCCAAGTGTAGACCCTTCTAAACACCTGGTAAACACGATCCTGGCCAAATCATCCCATTATGCAGCCCTGCTGGGTAAAGCAAGCTCAGATTCTCTGACCCTGAGAAGTTCTCACTAGAGAGTCTCTGTGATATGAACTTTGGTAGGATGACAACAGTTCAGGGTAGTACCCACTTCCATTCATAGTAAACAACAGAACTAGAGTAAACGGAAAAACAAAGAAACATCAAGGTTGGATGGACAAGGAGGTGGGGGTATAGAAGATCAAAAAAGTTTGTGTGAATATCCAAACACATTCTTTGAATCTCAAAGAAATAATAAAAACTTTACTTCACTAAATTCCGTTATATAGCATATATTCCTCATAAAGAAAGGGCTGTGTCACCTTCTGCTGAAATGAAGAGGGAATTTAATTTCTATATCCATAGTAACAAAGATGTATCTGCACTTTTCCCTGGGTACTATTGAATAATTGTCAATGAGTATACAATACATTTTTACATACAAACCTAAAATTTTAGACAGTCAACAAATCAAGCCATTTTAATATACTATACTTTCTCTCTCTCTCTCTCTCTCTCTCTCTCTCTCTCTCTCTCTCTCTCTCTCTCTCTCTCTCTCCCCCCCCCTTTTGCATGCACACACACATGTACAATGTATGACTTAGAGAAATGTTACAACTTTCTGGTTTAGATTTATTTTTCATTCTCGAGAATCACAGAAGTGTTTTTAAAATGCTTTGCCTGACATCTAGGTTTACTGAGCCCTAAATGTTTTATTTAAATCATATTTTCTCATCACTAGTAACTCAGATACTTATTTTCAGACTTGTATGTGATTTATAGCTTAATCATCATTTCACAGCAATATCAAAGTTCTAGAATGTTAGAAGAATAATAAATGATTTTAAACTGATTAAAATGTTCTATAATGAAAAACAATCTTCCTTGCAATGGTAAAGTTGGACAATAATCACAGAGGAAATATTTGAAGACTTTCCTTTTACGTGTCTTACAGAGGCCAAGAACTCCATAGACACTTGTGTGATCATTAAATACAAAAAAAAAAAACCTCCTGAAACTTTGCTTTTGGAAAGGTCATATATTTTATCATGTATATATGCAGAACTATTTTATAACTTTCAGATATATTCTAAAGTATCATTCCTAATTGATGTTACTTCTGTATATTTACATAGTAAATTATATCAAAAAGTATATACCTATTTTGATATTTCTATCATATTTATTATCAAAGAAATGTAATTTCAACAGACTTTTATTGAAAATAGATTCTCTTCTCATACATTTTATTCTCACTATAATTCCCCCTCCCTCTTCTCTTCTCAGATCTACCCCAACACTTTCTCCCTTTGGGATTTAATCACTTTGTGTCACTCATTAGAAAAGAACAGGATTCTAAGAGATAACAACCAAATATAACAAAATAAATTGTAATAAGATGAAGCAAAAACTTTCCTATTGAAGTTGGAGGAATAGGAGGAAAAAAGAAAAGAGTCAAAAACTCACTCATCCTTATAATCAGGATGATATATATGCATATGTGTATGTGTTGATATTGTGTCCCTCAATATATTGTGCACCCTAATAAACTTATCTGGGGTCAGAGAACAGAACAGTCACTAGATAGACATAGAGGCCAGAAGATGGTGGCACAGACATCTTTAATCCTATCATTTGGGATGCAGAGAGCCATCTGGATCTCTATGAGTTCAAGGCCACACTGAAAACAGCCAGGTATGGTGTCACACACCTCTCAGGAAGTGATGACAGGAAGCAGAAAGGTATATAAGGTGTAAGGAACAGGAACTAGAGGTTTTTAAGCTTTTAGCAGCAGGTCAGCTGAGATCCATTTGGTTGAGGACTCAGAGGCTTCCAGTTTGAAGAAAGAGATCAGCTGAGGAGTTGATGAGGTGAGATTAGCTGTGGCTTGTTCTCCTTCTCTGATCTTTCAGATTTTACCCCATATCTGCCTCCAGGTATTTTTTTTTAATTAATGAGACCATCTAACAATTCGTGTCACACACACACACACACACACACACACACACACACACACACATACATACACACACACACACACACACACACATACAAACACAGGCACTCTCTATCTCTCTCTCTCTCTCTCTCACACACACACACACACACACATACACACACACATACATACACAGGCGCGCACACACACACACACACACACACACACACACACACACACACACACTGAAGAAGACTGGTGTAGACCTTTGCAAGCCCTCTGTTTGCTGCTTCAGTCTCTGTGAGCTCATAGGTACCTTCCTTAGTTGATTCAGAAGGCTATATTATCCTGGTGTACTCCATCCCTTCTGACTCTTAAAATCTTTCGTCATCTCTTCTGCAGAATTCCCTGAGCTCTGAGGGGAGAGACTTGATGGGGACTTCCCATTTGGACTCTCTTTATGAATAATGTCTGGCTGTGAGTCCCTGAACTCGTCCTATCTTCTGGCAGAGGAAGCCTCTCTGATGACAGTTAGATACGGAGCTGATCTGTGTGTGTAGCAGAATATCATTAGGAATCATTGTATTGATTTATTTTTTTTAATTTTAGAGCAATAGTGTTTGCTTTTGCCCCAGATCTCTGGGTTACTCAGTCTCTGGTTCTTGGATAACCAAGCAGTATTGAGTATGAGTCCCCTCTTGTGGAGTGGCACTTAAGTCAAATCATATTGGTTGGTTACTCCCACAAGTATAGTGCCATCATTACCCTGGCATATTTTGCAGGCAGGAGAGACTACAGGTCAAATATTTTGTGACTGGGTTAGTGTCCACATTTCTCTTTTGTAGCCTCCAAAGTACCTGCCTGCCCCAGAGACTAGACTGTATGGGCAAAGGCTTCATGTTGGCACCAGCTCAATTTTTTCAAGACCAATGTGTCATTTGGATGTTGTCCTCAGGACTGGGGCTTTGCTGTCTGTTTGCAGAGAGCAATCCTTTCTGCTAGTGACGGCCTAGATTGTTTGGGGATTTCGACGGGACCCACTTGGCCAGTAACCCAATCGAAAGCAGTTCAGTCCCTCCAGTGGAAGCATTTGTTTGCCTACAAAAGATAGCCATTTCAGACTGTATCCTCGACGAGTAGGAGTCCTTGTTAGGATCATCTTCATAGATTCCAGGAAGTTTCCACTGCTAGGTTTCCATACCACCACCCAAGTGCCCCCCAATTCCAGCTGTCTCCCCTGCCGCCTGTAGCTGCATTCCATCTCTCCCTCTACAATTCCTTCTGATCTCATCTTGACCCACAATTAATTTTCTAAGATACTTAAATAAATAAAATGTCACAAGAAGAATCTGTAGGCCACATACGACCATTCTTTTCCTCTGAAACCTCTTGATCCTCAAGTTCATCAAATGATCTTCAGCACCACTGTCTTCCATGCTCCTACTTCTACGGCTAATCAATCCCTGATTAAAGCATTTGACTGCGTTTATAATCCAAAGTCCCAGGGCTGGAGAGATGGCTCAGCCATTAAAGGCCAGGCTCACAACCAAAATAATCCAAAGTCCCAAAGTCCACATTTCTCTAATCAAAAGCACAGTCAGGCCTATCACACCAATACCCCAGGGTCCGATACCAATTTCCATCTTAGGATTTTTATTGCTGTGAAGGGACATTGTGATCATGGTGGCTCTTATAAAGGAAGACATTTATTTGTTGAAACACAAATACAATATCATCACATTCTCAGTTGGTAAAGCATGATGCTCTTATTCTCAGGGCCCTGGGTTCGAGCCCCACATTGGGCACCAAAATGTAACACAAATATACATTTAATTGTGGCTGGCTTACAGTTCAGAGGTTTAGTCCATTATCATCATGGCAGGGAAGCATGATGGCATGCAGGCAGACACGGTGCTGCAGAGGTAGCTGAGAATTATACATCTGGATCCATAGGTATCAGGAAGAGAAAGTGATCCCTAGGCCTGGCTGGAGCTTATAAAACCTTAAAGCCCACCCCTAGTGACATACCTCCTCCAACAAATCACACCAACGCCAACAAGACCACACCTCTTAATGCCACTCCTTAAGCATTCAATATATGAGTCTATAGGGTGGGCTATTCTTACTCAAACCACGATACCATGTCCTTGTGAACAAAAGGAGAGTAAAAACATTGCATTGGTGAACACAGCTCAAAGGTAAGTATTCTCAAGCACCTTCCCAAAGCAAAAGACACTCAGCTACCATATTTATCCCTATCATAAAGAGGCCTGTGGTGGGAACAGTTAATCTGAAGTCTTACCTGGAGAAGATAGTATACCTGGGGCCCTCTTTGTGGATCAGAGGCCCCAGATGACCTTGTGTGTTTGTTTTGGAATCTTCCCCAGAGGGTATTGTTAGATGGTAGAAGTGACTATTCTGACACTTTGCCTTCTTTCTGCTTCTTGCTCTTCATTCTTTGATTGCTTCTTGCTGTATCATGGGTAAAGCCACTCATTCAAAACCACACACAGAGATAGTTTTAACTATTCTACTTACAAACAATATTTTCTATTGATGTTTGGATTCAGTGTATGAAATTGTCAAAAACAAAAACAAGTGTAGTAAACATATTTTCATTAGCTGTCTGATCAAATGAAAAATAAGGTTATTAGTAAAATTCTGTTTTCAAACCACTTTACTCAGGGCTGGAGAGATGGCTCAGAGGTTAAGTGCACTGACTGCTCTTCCAGAGGCCCTGAGTTCAATTCCCAGCACCCACATGGTGGCTCACAACCATCTGTAATGAGATCTGGTGCCCTCTTCTGGTCTGCAGTCATACATGCTGTATACATAATAAATAAATAAATAAATAAATAAATAAATAAATAAATAAATAAATAAATAAATCTTTAAAAAAATCACTTTACTCACCTGAATATCACTGGGTTTGGGGAGGAAAAACTTGCAGATAGAAGAAAATGAAATGAAGCTGAATAGCAAAACCCAAACTAAGTTGTAGAAAATCTGTACCTCTCACAAAATAGTGGCTGAATATGAAGTCATCATGAATATGTTACATTTCTGGGTGTTCTCTCTTTCACTCTAAGCAAATGGTTCAATTTGAGATCAACAGTAGTTATAGTTTTAGAACAAAATCATATCTCATTACCCAAGAATTTAGATTCAATTTTAAATGAAACCCTTTGATAATGTATTTTTTGCTTATTCCTCATCATGATTTTAACCTGGAAATATATATTTTCCCAAGGACATTATCCAAAAAGTCTTTTCCACTTGCTCCTAACTAAACTACCACTGTCACTACTGGTGCTTTCTGTGTTAGTTGTTTCTTGCTGCTGTAACATAAATAACTGATAGGATCAAGTTAAGGAATGAAGGATATATTTCAGACTCCAGTTCTGGGAGATATAGTACATCACAGCAAGGAGCTTTGGGAATATAAGGCAGCTCATCACATGTGTCTACACTCAGGAAGCACAAAGGTATGAGTTCTTCTTGGCTAACTTTCTTCATCTTATGAAGGTGAGGCCCTCAACAAATGAACTGGGGCCAAATTAACTCAGTGTGTGTGACCTAACACCAGTACTCTAACCTAGAAAACTTCTTATAGACATGTTCAGAGGATAACTTTTTGTGTGTAAATCCTCATAGACATGCCCAAAGGCATCTCTTCCATATGATTCCAGATCTTGTCAAGGTGACAATGTTAAACATGAGACCTCTAGGTATATATGTACTTGTATATACCATGGCCTGAATCTTTTTTCATCTGTGTAACTTTATCATAGACTTTCATTTCCATATTTCTTTCCTTTGGTGTTTTCTTTCCTTCTTTGTAGCTGGTTAATAAATTGGAATTTATTATCATGATGATTAAAATGAAGTCTAATATTCATTAATTTCTCTAGTTATTCAATCAAGTTCATTTGCATATCTTCCTGGACCAACCTTCAACAGCTCTATAAATTTAGCCACCTTTCACAATTACCACTTTATACATTCAAGTTACTATCACTTTCATACTGTATTATTTTCAAATATTTCTATAAGTAAATATTGCTATTGTCTGTTCTTCCCAGACTAATCCAAGTGATACAGTTTAACCATAACCTAGACTGTACAAATTCTGTTTACAGTAACAACTTCTTCTTTTATCTGATTGAATCCTGAGGAGTGGTGTAATAGTATTGTGAAATTTTGATATATGATGATCTTTTGTCTTTAATTCTGAAGAAAGCAAGTAAGGTGATGACCAACACTAATTCAACATACTTTGATGATACAGTCTCCAAACTTCCTTAGTTAATTGCTTGGAAAGGAGTAATTTCCAAAAATCCTCAATATATGACAGGTAAATGTGTGTGTACTTATGTATCTTTTGTTAATTCTGTTTATTATTTTGATAATTAGGAACTAATAAGCATTCTGGTTCCATTGTTCCAAGGCTATATGGTTCAGTATTCTTAATTTTTTATTTGTTATTTCAGTTATGAGTTATTAATAAAGAGAATTTGAATTTCTAGTATCTGAATGTTGGAGAACTATTGTCCCATGTAATTATATTTTTAAATCAGTGTTTTATTAGTGTCCAAGCATGTGTACTTACTTCAGTATAACACAGAATTATATATAGCAGTTTAATGAAGAAGAACAAAGAAAGCAAACAGACAAACAAAAAAATGGAGCTGTTGCAGTCGCAGGAGATGTTCACGCTGCTCACAGATCTTCTGTCCTTGGGGACTCTCAGCCTGGGGATTTTACTTACAAAACTTAGGCTGGTAACATAGATTCAGTAGAACTAGCTATGTGTCTAGCATGTCCAAAGCCTGAGCTTGCGTCCCAGCAATTCTGCTCATCAACCTAAAGAAACAATTAATGTTATATTTTCCTACCTCATCAAAGTTGACTACAGTCAGGAGATTTATCAGCTTCTGAACAAAAGGGTTTCTCCTCAGAAAGAGATGTACTTAAGGGCCAGTACTGATTATGCATGCCTCTCTTCCACCTAGGCCCATATATCTTTCACAGGAGGGAAGCTTAGTTCCTATGGGCTTTATTACATCCATTTCTCAGATCTAGTTTCATAATTTTAATTAAATTTTGTCTTAAATTTGCATCTGTCTCATTTGCCATATTATATTTGCAAAATTCGTGTATATTTAAAAAGCATTCTTAATGCCATATAGATTAGAAATTTGAATCTCAATTAGGATGTAACTGTAATGTCTCTGTGTATAAGTAGGTGACTGAAGAAATAAGTACTTAGAAAAGAGATAGTAAATGGTTTCACCTGATACACCACATCATATATCCTTAGTATGGACATGGCCTTAGAGAAAAATAAAAAGGATTTCAATATCAATAAAAGATACTATTATAAATACCAGAAATTATAAATGTACATTATCACGAGACCCACTTATAATATGTTTTTATAAAAAGCTTTATCTTTTCCATGTCATCACAGAGTACATGGTTTCACTAAGTTTGTTTTACTTGTTTATGTATTTATTTATTTTTTCTTGCTTTTATTGAAAACAGATTCTTTTCTTATACACTATATCCTGATTTTAGTTTCCCTTCCCTCTCCTCCTTCCTCCCCACCTCTCCTCCTCTTTGGATCCATTCCTTTTCTCTTTCTAGCTAGGTAACAAGGAGTACCCTAAGAGAGAGTTGCATGGATCCCCTAAGAAGGGGAAATAGATAAGACCACCTGAGTAAAGTGGGGGGTATGGGGAGAAGATAAGGGAGGTGGCAAAAGAATGTGAGGGAACTGGATAATCAAGTTGGGGGAGGGAGATAGAGGAGGATCAAAAAAAGAGATATCTTGATAGAGGGAGCCATTATGGGGTTTGCGAGAATCTCAGTGCTAGAGAAATTCCAGGAACCTAAAAAGGTGAATCCAGCTTAAATTCCAAGCAATAGTGGAGAGGGTCTCTTAATTGTTCTTGTCCTATAATCAGATGGATGACTACCCTAATTGTCATCGTAGAACGTTCATCCAGTGACTGGTGGAAGCAGATGCAGAGACCCACAGCTGAGCACTGGGTGGAGCTCCTGGAGTCCTATGGAAGAGAGGGAGGAGGGATGAGCAAAGGGGTCAAGATCATGATGGGGAAATCCTCACAGACAGCTGACCTGAGCTAGTCGGAGCTCACTGACTCTGGACTCACAGCTGGGCAACCTGCATGGGACGGAACTAGGCCCTCTGTATGTGGGTGACAGTTGTGTGGCTTGGGCAGTATGTGAGGCCACAGGCAGTGGGGCCAGGATTTATCCCTAGTGCATGAACTGGCCTTTGTGAGCCCATTCCCAATGGTAGGAGGGATACCTTGCTCAGCTTCAATACAGGGGTGAGGGGGGTGGTCCTGCCTCAAGTTGATATGCTAGCCTTTTTTTGACTCACCATGGGAGGCCTTATCCTCTCTGAGGAGTAGATGAAAGGTGTGTGTGTGGGGGGGAGCTGGAGGAGAGGACCAAGGGGGAACTGTGGTTGGTATGTAAAATGGAAAAACAAACTTTTAAAGAAAAAGAAAATGAAAACAATAGGATTAGAAGTCTAACAGAAATATTAAGCTAGTAGCTCTAATATGCACACAGAGGACATGGTACAGACCCATGGAAGCCCTGTGCTTGCTGCTTCAGTCTCTGTGAGCTCACATGCACCCTGATTAATTGATTCAGGGGGCCTTGTTCTTGTGGTTTCCTGCATCTCCTCTGGCCCCTACAATCTTTCTGCCTCATCTTCTGCAGGATTCCCCGAGTTCTGAGAGAAGGGATTTGAAGGAGTCCTCCCATTTAGACTCTCTTGACATGTAATATTTGGTTGCATGTCTCTGCACCTGCTCTCATCTGCTGCTGGAGGAAACCTCTCTGATGATGACTGGATAAGTTACTGATCTATGACTATAGCAGAATATCATTAAACATCATGTTATTGATACTTTTTTTTTAATCACAGCATTTAAAACAGTTTGTACATGTTTTATCTGAATATAGTCGAACTCATCAGATTACATTGTAATATTTTAATTATATCTTCTATATAAGATTATTATTACATCATTACCCACATTCCTTTCCTCACTCAAGACCATCCAAAATACCTCTACTTTCTCTTTTTCAAATTCCTGGCCTCTTTTATGTTAGTTGTTGTTATATTCATAAGTGTATATGCATATATACTGGATCTTAGGTTGTTCTGCCCCCTTTTCAATGTTTCTTGACACTTAGGAGCAGGGGTTATTTTGTAGAGGTATCCATTGGGACTGGACTGCAGAACTCTGCATTTTGACTGGTTGTGCTTTTCTCTAGTGATCTTCTTTTATTGCAGAGAGATGTTTCTCTGATAAGGGGTGTAGACTACATTTAACTGTGGGTTTAAGGACAAGTATTTATAATGTAGTTAGGGATGATTCTCATTTAATAATGTAGCAGTTGTAGGTTCTATTTCAAGATTTATCATTTCAATAGTCCTGGGTATTTGGCTATCATTTCAGTATAAGCCATTTTTTTCTTTTGTTGAGCAGACCTTAAGTCCAATTAGAAAGATGTTGGTTACTACCAAGGTATGCTTGTCACTATTGTAAATTTGTGGTTATCATTCATGTTGGTCACTTTTGTGGTTCATGGGCATCATAGCTAGGCAGGGATATTGGTTGCTTTCTTCTTTTAGAAGCTGTCATTTCACCATCTGGTACCATAAAAGATATTCCTCATGGAAGAAGCATTTCAGTCAGCTCCAGTTCAGGGGCCATTGGGCCTTGTGTATAATTGATGATGTCTTCAGCAAAAAGGGCTAACTTCTACTTCTGGGGAGCAGCCAAGGGCAGTAACAATATTCTGTAATGCTTTGGGAGATTCTTGGACTACTCTGAACAACAACACAAAAGAGGGCTTCTCATGCCTGGGATTGAGGTTTTGTTTGAAGGATTCTGCCTCTTGAAGTGGGCATTCTCATTCCAGATGAGAAAATTAAATTTAAATTGTATGTTTCTAGCCAGATTTATGTGTATTATACTTTTATTTTAGGTATATAATTGATAATGTAATTCCTTATGACTTTACAGACATCCTTATTATTATTTTATTCTTATTTTATTTTTCCTCCTCCTTCCTTATTTATTTCCATCACCTTTTTTAAAAATGCTACCCCTTACCCATTATAATATCCTTTTTATTGCTTTTACTAAAAATATAAAAATGTATTAGGTCAATTTATTACAGCATTGACTATGCATTTTCTGGTACATGTTTTGCTTTCATTTTCCATTTTAGGTATTTCTTAATATAGCATTTCCTCATATAAGGACACATGAAATGATAGCCTCCAGTCATGATTTCACGTTTGGTGTTTGATATAGAATTCATCACTGCTCACTCTCTTGACCTTGACACACAACATGCTGCCAAAGAGGAATTATCCACGTGAGCAAAACAGTGGTAATTTCTGGACAGAGAGAAGATGAAGTTCAAAGAATGCTGCTTTTACAGAGTGATGAAAACAGCTATATTTAGGTGATGCTGTGAGAACAGGAGCAAAAGTTGTAACAAGACTTAGTCCCTGAAGAAGGTGTCTCTTCTTAGAGTCTTCTGAAGTAGTACAGTAAGATTACAGGCTATTGAGAGAGAGACTTAAACATGAGGCAGATGCAATTAGATGTGTTTTTCAACAAATATCATTTCAAAGGATATGTCTCCATAATTCAATGTCTATTCACTAGTGTTAAATGATAAAATATTTAACATTTTATAAATGTTATTACAAACATTACAGATGCACTTTCATATCAAGACTCTGTATAATCAAATTACTTAAAATCATAAGACCATCATATATAGACATCTTACAGACAGTCAAAAAAATTCCTCAGAATAATATTTAATTTCTGGCATAGAATTAAATAGAGACAAGGACAAGAAGTTACCATATTAAATGAGGACAGTAGGGATTGTTTCTTTAGAAAATCACCTGGGGAATACATGGTAGCATATTGATCCTCATGAAACAGTATTTTCAAAAGAGAAAAGAATCTGAATTTTATTTCTGGATTGATCATATGATGGCAAAAATTCATGGAAATATATAAAGTAGAGCCTATTTGAATCAGGAGCGGAGGTTAGACTTCAATGTACAGAGATGAATTAGATATAGGACATCTTAATTTAAATGCTTAGGGACCTTGAAATTTGGTAGTTTTTGCTTTAGCTGTCCAGTTACCTGTTTAATCTTGAACTTTAGTGTTCTTATGTAGAATGCTTCTATCTCATTTATTTTTTATATTGTTCCTTAAAGTAATCGGTGTCATGACCTTTCTTCAGTAAATGAGGCATTATAATTTCAAAGCCCTTCATAACAGTGTAAGGCCCATGCAATCTATAAATAAAGGATCAAATGTTTCTCTGTACTTTGTGTAATATAAACCATTGCAAAACTAAAATAAAAAAGGATCCTCTAATATATAAGCAATGTAATGTTGATATGTTACCAGAGTCAAACATTATTCTAATCCATATAATTACCATGATCATATGATAATATTGCTTTAGTTTTGTTGATGAAATTTCAATATGTATTTTTCAGTATTTGATCTAAATGCCCTGAGTCAAAAATATGGAAATCACAAAGAGATCTTATACTAATAAAGTAATGGAGAGTTTATGGAAATATTTGTAGCATGAGGATATATGTTGATACATATCTGAGACTATAAAAATCTGACATTGATAAACAGTCCTTACTTATTATGCTTGCTTTTTACTAAATGGTGTAATGATGAAAAAAAAGAAGTAAGTGTATTATATTTGACATGAGTAAGGATTGATTTAGATGCTTACAAAGGTCAAAAGTCTAAAGAATAACAAGTACAGGAGATTCTGCCTCAGTAGACTTAAAATCTGTAGTGATATTATCTGAATAACTAAGAAGTTTGCTCAGATGAAGTCTGAGACACAGGAGATTCATCTGGTTATTAAAATTAGGTGTGTGTGTGTGTGTGCGTGCGCGCGCGCGCGAGCGCGTGCGTGCGTGTGTACACGCACCTGCATAGGAGGCCATTATGGATTGTTTTCAAATTCCTTTCAATTCCTTACATCTTATCTTTGACCTTTTTCTCCTTGAAAAGCAAAATTACAAATTTTTCATGAGCAGATGATCATTTATAAAATGTTAGTTGAATATTAAAGGAAAGATGTCATATGGGTGCCATCTAGAGGGTCAGGTAATGAAAGGGTAGGCTAATCCCACATAGTCTGGTTTCTACTGGATACTGGAAGCTGCAGAGAGGTTGAGCTGAAGGATTTGGTGTGGAGTGGTGAGGAGATTCCAACCTAAAAGAGGCAATGATGTCATGATGATCTGGAGAAGACAGTCTGATCATATCCCATTGTTCCAAGGACTTGAGGACAGAAAATACAGAGGGTTTACACAGGTTTATAAATTGTTGTTTCCTTAAAAATGAAAGAGAAAAGAAGCCAAATAATCAAAATCTTATTTTTCATCAATAATATAAAAAACAGTGTGTTGTGGGTTTTAAGTGGGACCTTTAAACACAAAATATTTGGCATTTGAGTGTCAGCATTTCATTTTTTAATATAACAAATATAGGTCAACACTCTGTATACTACCTAAAGAACACAAGTAAGTGATTTTTCTTACTTCCTAGTTTTTAATCTTAATATATATTCAAAACCCTATTATTGTTAAAAATCAAAGAAATCCATTCACAAATTTAAAACATTTTGAAATATAATTTTTAACCACTGTTTAACATTAGTTCTTTTAATTACATGTGTAAATTACCCACAGAAATATACGATATTTTTTATTTTAATTTTCAAACAAATTCAATATTTTGATAATTAAAAAGTAAACTATATAACATTGATCCTCTAATTGCCATAGTCAGCTCTGTAAACTACAGGTTGTAAATCTTCAATTGTTTAAATGATTTGCCAACTAAAATAGGTAGAAATAAAAGTAGGAGAAAGAAAATAATAAACACATATTTTACGTATTGAGATTTTCCCTGAGAAAATCCTTCCAAGTCCTATTACTAGAATACAGCAGCAGAATTTGAGGTTTGGAATATAAGAGTGTCTGCACATTGAGAAGGGTACACCCAAAAAGAATAGTGAAAATATATTACTTTATCAAAATGATGGTTGAGAACTTACTGTGCTAACAGAGGCTGAGCCTGCAACACAGGTAAGAATTGTATTAGAAGGCAATGCTTGCTGAGCAGTGATTAGCAGTCAAATTAGAAAATCTTGGCAAAACATTGGTGGACTGTCAATGAAAACCCCAAAACCATACTTAAAGATAAATATTATGTTATTTAATAAAGGTATAATGCCAAAGAAACATGCTAAAATAAGCACACCACAAGAAATACAATTAGCCTCACCTAGAGCAAGGCAGTTTCCCTGAATAAATTACCAACTAGAACAACTCATTATGGTTGGCTGATCAAAATGTCAAATCCAAACTCCAAAGAGGAAAACCTATCTCAGATAAGACACATTAAGATATAGAACACAGACTGCTGAATACTGAATTGGAAGTCTTGAAGACAAGCAGAAATAAAGGACCCCTATAAATGAAACAAAAGAAGATATGAATTGTGGTCTAAAGAGGTGTAAGTGTAATAAATTTGAAAGACATTATAAGATAGTTCTCTGTTAGTAATATAAGTTAGGATAAAAAGTGAATCAGGTACACTTTTGGACTTACCAAAATAGGATAGATTATGGAATATTTTGTCTGAGTCTGTCAAATGCAAATGGATTAGACATTGTTGAGGTATTTGTTGCTTGTATATATTGTATATAGTTTTGTACTTATTGTATATAGTTTTCTTATATTAGTTATAGCTTTTTCTTTTTATTAGAATAAAAAGCAGAAATGTAGTGATATTTTATTTGTGATTAAATGTCATATTTTATTTGAATGTTAATAAATAAAGTTGCCTGGAGATCAGATATCAAATAGCCATTAAGCAGAAGTCTGGCAGTGGTAGCACATGCCCTTAATCCGATCACATGGCAGGCAGAGTCTCTGTGTGATCAAGGACACAGCCAAGTATGATGACACAAGCTTTTAATCCCACTACCAACCATAGAGACCTGGAGGTCTGTATATACAGGCAGTGATGAGGAAGTCATGTGGTTGGACTTAGAGCCAATGAGAACACAGAACATAAAGGCAATAAAAACACAAGTCAGACAGGAAAAAACTCTCTCTCTCTGGGGAAGCTACTGCGGGCTGTAAGCTAAAGCTAGTGGTGGTTATTGCTCTGACCTATTTGGCTATTTCTTCTGTATTTGGTTTTGTGTTTCTTATTTACTAAGACTGTTTAGAATTTTGTCTACACTTTTCTTTTTAAAGTGTTTTTTCCATATATTCCTATTTTAATTTAATTTTGTGTGTATGTTTGTATGTGTGTGCCTGTGTTTGTGAATGCTGTATACATGTGTACTATATGTGTGCCTGTGTGTACTATGAGGACTTCTGCATATCCACACAAGCCGGAGGAGTACTGTGTGTCCTCTAGCCTCCTCAACTTTGTTCTTCTGAATCAGGTTATCTCACTGACCCCATAGACAGGCTGCTGAACAATAAGCCACAGTGGTCCTCCTGTCTGTGTCTCCCATGCCACAAGAGTTACAAATGGCATGTGTTCACACCAGACTTATATGTGGTTACTGGAATCTGAACACAGGTGCTAATGTTTGCAGAAGAAGTGCTCTTAAACAATGAGGCATGTCTCCAGCCCTCATCTATTTTTGATTGGCACACAGTCTTTGTACCTATTGATGAGAACAGTGTGATATTTTGAATCATATATACTTTGGACCATAACCAACACAAGACAAATCATATATTTACCACACTAAATATGTATATTTTTTACAATGATCATATGAAGATTCTTATATTTGGCTATGAGATATACAATGAATTATTACTAGTTACATTACTCCACTTTCTCCTAAAACCTTTCATGTACCACAAACAGTCTATGTCTTTAGGGTGCATTAAGAATATGAATATCGGCCTTTAATCCCAGCACTTGGGAGGCAGAGGCAGGCGGATCTCTGTGAGTTCGAGGCCAGCCTGGGCTACCGAGTGAGTTCCAGGAAAGGCTCAAAGCTACATAGAGAAACCCTGTCTCGAAAAACCAAAAAAAAAAAAAAAGAATATGAATATGAATATCTTGAAACTAATGATAATAACAAGATAAAATATAATAAGCTAAAACAAAATAATCAGACAAAAGTTGGACAAGAGACAAAATCAGAAAAATAAAAGAACCCCAAGAGAAGGCACATGATCAGAGATCAACTCATTCACACATTCAGGCATATAATTTGGGCAATTGATGGAACTAGAAATATATCCTGAGCAAGGCAACCCAGACCCAGAAAGACAAACATGATATGACATTAGCTGTTAAGTAGAGAATATTCATGCTACAATCCACAGACCTAGAGAGGCTAAGTAACAAGGAGATTTCTGGGGGGATGGTGGATCTCCTTTGGAAGGGAGGATCAAACAGATTTTTGGGGATGGACTGAGGATGGGTAGGGATGGGAACAGGAGGGATCATGAGGGGGATGGAGAGAGTACTGGAAGAGATGATTGGATTTGGCAATCACTAGGAGGTGGGGTGATATGGGAACCTAATACACTGGAAACTTACGAGAACCTATAAGGGGATACAAAGCCTTCAGTGGTCATCTTCTGTCACCAGGCAAGAAATCCAATGGTGAGATTTGGACACAACTCAGCCACAAAACTGTCTACCAACAACCTGCCCTGCTTAAAAGATTGCTTGGGCAGTGGTGGCCTAGAATTTGTAGGAGAGGCCAACCAATGACTGGTCTAACTTGAGGTCCACAACTTTAGAGGAAGCCCATGCCAGTCACTGCTTGGATGGCTAGGAACTGGAAGTTGGATAGCTCAGACACCTAGGGTAGAACCAAACACAACTGGGAGAGAGAGAGAGAGAGAGAAAGAGAGAGAGAGAGAGAGAGAGAGAGAGAGAGAGAGAGAGAGAGAGAGAGAGAGAGAGAGAGGAGAAAGAAAAGAAAAAATGGTCAATGAAATGATTACTAATGATATTCTACTGTACTCACAGATCAGTACCTAGCCCAATCATCATTAGCGAGGCTTCCTCAGACAGCTGATGGAAGCAGATGCAAACACCCACGGCAAACATTAGGCAGAGCTCAGGGATCCCCATGAAAGAGGGGGAGGAAGAATTGTAGGAGTCAGAGAGTTGGAGTACACCAGGAGAACATAGCCCACAGAATCAGCTAAGCAGACCTCACAGGCACTCACAGAGACTGAGTCTGAGCTAGGCCCTATGCATATATGTTGTGGTTGCTTAGCTTGACATTTTTGTTGAACTACTAACTGTGAAGTGGGGTTATCTCTGACTCTTTTGCCTACTCTCAGGACCCTTTTCCTTCTGCTGGGTTGCTTAGTCCAGCTGAGATGTTAGGTTTATACCTAGTCTTATTGTATCTTGTTATGGCATGTTTGGTTGATAGTTCTGGGAGGCCTGCTCTTTTCTGAAGGGGAATGGGGGAGCACTGGATCTGGAGCCAATAGGAGGGGCTGGGAAAAGAGGAAGTTGCAATCAGGATGCATCATATAAGAGACAAACAAAAAGATAAAAGATAAAAGAAAAAAAAATCAACAAAAAGTACTATACTGACAGCTATAGTATACACACAGAGGACCTGGTGCAGACCTGTGTAGGCCCTGTGGTTGCTACTTCAGCTCCTGTGAGTTCATATGAGCTTTGCTCAGTTGTTTTAGAGGGCCTTGATCTCCTAGTGTCCTCCATCCCCTCTGTCTTCCCCATTCATTCTGCCTCCCCTTCTACAGGATTCCCTGAGTTCTGCAGGAAGGGGTTTTAGGTGACACTTCATTTAGAATTGTATGTTAGAAGATCACTTTCTCTGCATAACAGCTGTATGTGGGTCTCTCTATTTGTTCCCCCATCTGCTTCAAAGGGGAACTTCTTTGATAATGGCTGTATAAGGCTCTGATTTATGAGTATAGCATAATATCATTAGGAGTCATTTTATTGTTACTTTTATATTATTTGTTTATTTAAAACCAGTATTATTTGGGTTTACCCTAGGTCTCTAGGATATCTAGTCTCTAGGTCTTAGGCACCCAAGCAGTATCTGGTATAGGTACCATCTTGTGGAGTTGGCTTTGTGTCAAATCAGACATCTATTGGTTACTTTTACAAGGTTTGTGCCACCATTGCATTGGCATGTTTGGCAGGCAGGACATATGGTAGATCAAAGATTTAGTGTTTGAGTTGGTATTTACCCTACTGTTTTCATAACCTGAAGAGTACTCTTCTGTGTCAAAGACACTAGAACACGTGGGTGAAGGTTATATGTAGGCATCAACTTGACTTTTCCATGTGGACATTATCTTCTGTCACTTTGCAGAGAGCAACCTATTGTTTGTGCAACAGCCTGGGTTGTTTGGGAATTTCTATGGGACTTTTTTAGACCAGCAACTCAATTGAATGAAACCCAGTCCAGGTACTGTAAGCTGTGTTTGGTGACAAGATATGACCGGTTGGGGCTCCATCTCCATCATTATCTGGAGAATTTATTAGGATAACCTTCATATATTATAGGAAGTTCCCACTGCACTAGGTTTTCCATACTGCCCCTTGAATGGCCTTCAGTTCTATAATTCTAGCTTCTCACCTCATTTCATCCCTCAATATCATCTCCTCTCCTACTTCCTACCTGATCTTCCCATTCTTACCCCCACTCACCACTCAAGTACCCCCCTTAAATCTCCTCTATTTCCCTCTCTTGGGGAGATCCATGTGTACCCCATAAGCTCTTTATCTATGCCTAACTTCTATAGGTCTAAGGATTATAGCTTGGTTATCATTTATTTAATAGCTAATATTGAGATATATGCAAATAAATACCATGTTTATCTTTCTGGATATGGGTTACCTTGCTCAGTATGACATTTTTTACTTCATCGATTTTCTCCAAAATTTTATGTTGTCATTTTTAAGAGCTGAGTAATACTCCATTGCATAAATGCACCACATTTTCTTTATACATTCTTCTTTTGAGGGACATCTAAGTGATTTCCAATTTCTGGCTATTATGAATTGGACAGCAATGAACATGGTTGAGCAAGTGTCCCTATGATAGGATTATATATGTTATTTTTAATCAATTGTTATGTTAACCTTTTCCACACTAAAAATCAACCATGGGAGAACTTGCTGCCTGGTTTTATTCTACAATTGGAGATACATGAACACTTTGCTACCGGGCATCTACTGATCTTGCCATCTATCTCACGTCAAATTTCTATACACTAGACTACAATAAGGCTTTTGTGATTTCGTTGAATTTAATGAATCCTTTCAGATAACAGAAAGGCTTCTGTATGATCAATAGCTATTGTCTTTTCAACTTTGAACTAGTATTTGAAAATTATTTTTCACTCATTGTTGATATGGCAAGGTAGTTGAATTAATTTTTATTAAAGTCCTTATAATTCTACTTGTATCTCCTTATTATACATTTTCTCTTCAGTCAATTCAATATTTAATATCAATATTTAACAAATTAATTATTTAAGTATTAAATCAATATTTAATACAAAAATGATAATTTTAACTGCCCTACAATAGTCAAACCATTAGTTTATTCCATTGTTAATATCATGGTGTTCTAAAGTTAACAATATTTAACAATATTGTGTTGCTTTAAATTGAATGAGATATTTTCCATTTTCTATATTGGTATACACATCACAACTTCACCTATCATTAATCTATGATCTTGGCATGTATATAAATATTGCATATCTGCACTATATGCAAACATATAAATGCATATATTTTTATCTTTTCCTTTATTTTAAAAATCTTGAAATGTATTGAGTGACCCAATGTTTAGTACCAATTCATGTAAAATTTTGCAAAAATGGTATTTTAAGACTTGCATCCTTTCTTTTGGTGTATTTGCTAAGAAGAAGCCTGGAGAAGCCTGAGGATAGTATTAGACACTACTTACTAAGAAACTTCTCTTCTGAAATTATGCCTATAAACAGACTAGCATTAAATAATTATAGAGAACAGTGAAAATGTGAAATTCCTGCAAAGTACAAAAGTGTTATATTTTATACAAAGCCCTCTTCCTTCTTAATCATATTAATTTGATCAAACACTGATTTCCAAAGCAGTGATTCAGCATTTTGAAGCATTATAAAAAGTGTAGCCTCTTAGGACATATCAATCATAAGACATTTCACATTATATGAACACTGGTAAATATATATTGTCATCATGAAGTCAAACTGGAGTCCTGTGAAGTCTCTGCTTATGTTAAATACAGCACAGGTTCCCTAGTGACAGTATGAGGATCTCAAAATCCTACTGTTCTTTTGAAATTTCATTTTCTCATGATTGAACAGGAGACTTCCAGAGACTACAGAACACTGAAAATATGATTAAGGTATTTTTTACTCATATAGAAATACACACATCTGTAGTCTATTTTTATTTTTATTTTTATTTTGTTGTTGTTGTTTTTTCAAGACAGGGTTCCTCTGTTTAGTTTGGTGCCTGCCCTGGATCTCACTTTGTAGACCAGGCCAGCCTCAAACTCACAGAGATACACCTAGCTCTGCCTTCCAAGTGCTGGGATTAAAGGCTTGCACCACCACTGCCAAGATCTAGTGTATTTTTAAATATCTCAGTTTGCAATAAACATTGGTTTGTGTAAGTTCTAGACATGAAAGCTTTTTGTGGTACATGATTTCTCAAAGAGAATAAAGAAATTAAGCTATAAAAAATGAGATGCATATACTTAAGGGAACATAGGTTTTTGTACCTCAATACTTGTTTTAAATAAAAGAAATACATGAATTTCATTCTTTAATGGTGGTAAGAAGAGTGAGTGATTATGAAGAGGTAAGAGAGGAATGGTGGGTAAATAAGATAAAAATACTTTGTCCAAAATTCTCAAACAGTAAATAAAATATTAAATTATAAAAGCATTTGTTTGTTTGGAACAGTAAAAATATTTCAGCCTTAACTGATAAGGGAAATTATTATATCACTTTTAGCCTGTCTTACGAAGAAAAAGGACACACTAGAAAAATTCAGAAATAAAAACATATACACTTTTTATCAAAAAAACTGTTTCTAAAGTCAAATAGATAAGTAATATATTAAATCTAGGCAAAATTTGCATAGATAAATACTTTCAGAAAATGGTGAAATACATCAATAGTGAGGAAAACTCTTTCATCATGACTAATAATCACATAAACAAAGATCAAATCATGCCCCATTTTGTTCTTTTAGAGCCCAATAATTTTAAAAACCATGCAAAATTAAAATGTAATAAGCAATGGCGATAGTTACAAATAATTCAAATTTTATCCTAAACAGTCGTAATTGATCCTACAGTGAGATTTATTCTGTAATCATGGAAGCCAATGGCATTTACAAGCAAAATAAATTAAGGTAAATGAAGAGGAAAATTGTATCCTATGTAACATTTAGTTCATTATAGGCTTAAGCAAGTATGTCGATCCATGTTCATCAATGGAAATTATAGTGCTTGGAGACATTATTGAATGAAAAAATGATTTCTAAGAAAAAGCTTATGTTTTATAAGCATGCAAATCACTGTGTGTGTGTGTGTGTGTGCTTTCCATAATGAAGCTCTTGTAAGTTCTTAAAAATAAGGTGGATAATTCAAAGCAGTGGCAAATGCCATCGCATTAATATTTTAACATAAAGAATTTGAAACTACAATTCTGTAGCTACAAATTGTAGCTACATCATTCCTGTAACACCATTAGCTCTCTTTAATGCTTATAAGATATTGCTGGGTGGTAGTAGCACATGCCTTTAATCCCAGAACTGAGGAGGCAGAGGCAGGCAGATCTATATACATGTGAGGCCAGCCTGGTCTACAAAGCGAGTTTTAGGACAGCTAGAGCTGTTACACAAAGAAAACTTATCCCCAAAAAACTCAAAACACATTATAAGATCATTCTCCTTACTAATTGGGTTAATTAGAATCTCTATGATTAATTCAATATTTGAACATAGGTTGTTGAGAAAACTATCCCACTGGCATTCAAGTATTTCTAAATATCAGATTCCTTGCTAACATGTTATCTTATATTTATAGGAAGCCAAAATAATAATGCTAGTAATTATAATGCTTTTCAGAATAATGCTATCAGATCTCTAAAATTTTGCCCAATCTGCAGAACCATTAGCCTGTACTCTTCACAAAAGAATCTCCTTCTTATGAAAACAGAAAAGACCCTGGCTCTACCTGGGGCCACACTGGTACTAGAAACCGAAGGTAAGACAACACTGACACTACCTATTAATATGCCTTAAACCCTGCCCAACAGTCCCCAACAGTAGCATCTCCCCTGAGCTTCATATCCTGGTCCACAACTCTGTCAGAAGAATCCTGCTTTACCAGAGGACATGCCAATACTAGGAACCCCAGTCACCTGGAGCCCCAGAAGCTATACCAGTATCTAGAAACCCAGAGGTCACACCAATACCCAGAAACCCAGAATCCCAGAGGCAACACAAGCATCCAAAACCCCAAAGGTCACAAAGGCTGCCAAAATCACAGTGGAGACACATTACTGGATCTGAAGACTCACTGGCTCCCCAGAACTACAGGATACTCAGATAAGAAAACCAAAAATGAAATGGAAAACATCCATCCAACAAAAATAATTTCAGAAATCAGTATCCGAACTTATAATAAACCCAATTCCAGAAGACTAGAGGCCAATGTAAGAACATAGTCAACAGAACCCGCGGCAAGATGGACCTATAAGAGCCTCACTATCCTGGATATTCCAACACTGCTGAAGAATAAGAAAATGACCTTAAACACAATCTTATGAAGATGATAGATATCTTTAAAGAGGAAATGAACAATTACTCTAAAGAAATTCAGGGGAACACAAACAAACTGGTGAAGAAGATGAATAATATGTTCAAAATCTGAAAACCAAAATAGAAGCAATAAAGAAAACACAAACCAAGGGAATCCTGGAGATGGAAAATCTAAGTAAGCAATAGGACTATAGACACAAACATCACCAATGGAATACATGAGAAGAGGAGAGAACCAGAGGCAAAGATGATACAACAGAAGAAAACAATAGAGTGTCCAGATAAAATGTTAAATCTAAAACGTTCCTGACACACACATCCAGGAAATCTAGGACACTCTGAAAAGGCTGAATCTAAGAAAAATAGGAATAGAAGAAGAAGACTCCCAGTTGAAAGTTGCAGAAAATATTTTAACAAAATTATAGAAGAAAATGTTCCTAACTTAAGGACATGCTTCTAAAGGTTCAAGAAACTTCCAAAACAAAAAATAGATTGGACCAGAAAAGAAATTCTGCCTACCACAAAATAACCAAAACTCTAAACATACAGAATGAAGAAGGAATATTAAAACCTGCAAGGGAAAAGGCCAAGTAACATATAATGGCTGTCGTCTTCCTTGCTTCACCAGTCTGTCTCCATCTTCAGTTTGAAGGTACCACCTAACCTTATTCTGCCTCGCCATTGGCCAAATAACTTATTTATCGACTAATGGGAACTACACATATGCACAGCATACAGAAAGACATCCCATAGCACGCCTATATACAAATGAAAAACAGGTTGAGAGACAAATCATGGAAACAACACTCTTCATAATAGCCACCAATAATATAAAGTATCTTGTAACTCCAACCAAGCAAGTGACCTGTATGACAAGAACTTCAGGAACTTGCAGAAAGTAATTAGAGAAGATGGAAAGATCTCCCATTCTCATGGATGGTTATGATTAACATAGTAAAAATGGGCATCTTACCCAAAGTAATCTACAGCTTTAATGCAATTCACATTAAAATTCCAATACAAGCTGGGCGGTGGTGGCACACACCTTTAATCCCAGCACTTGGAAGACAGAGGCAAGTGGATCTCTGTGAGTTCGAGGCCAGTCTGGTCTCCAAAGCGAGTTCCAGGAAAGGCACAAAGCTACACAGAGAAACCCTGTCTCAAAAAACCAAAAAAAAAAAAAAAAAAAAAAAAAAAATTCCAGAACTTGAAAGATCATTACTCAACTTCATATGGAAAAACAAAAACACAGGATAGCTAAAATAAACCCGTACAGTAAAAGAACTATCATCATCCCTGATTTCAAGCTCTACTACCAAGTTATAATGATAAAAACATCAAGATACTGGCATTAAACACAGACAGGTATTTCAATGGGATAGAATTAAAGACCCAGACATAAATTCACACACCTATGGAAACTTGAGCTTTTACAAAGAAGCCAAAATTACACAATGGAAAAAAGAAAGCACTTGCAACAAATGATGCTGGTTTCACTGCATGCTGATATCTAGAAGAATTTAAATAGATTCTTATCTATAACCCTGCACAAATCTCAGATCCATGTATATAAATAACCTCAACATAAATCCAGAAACACTAAACCTGATAGAAGAGAAAGTGGAGAATAGCCTTGAACACATATAAAGTAAAGGATAGCCATGCTACAATCCACAGACCCTGAGAACCTAGGTAACAAGGATGGTTCAAGAGGGAAAGCTTGGATCTCCCCGGGAATGGGAAATAGACTATATTTTGTAGGTGGACTGGGGCAAATGGAGATGGGAAGAAGAGGGATTAGGTGGAGGCGATGAGAGGATAGTCCTGGGGAGATGAATGGATGAGGGAGGCATTTCAGGGTCAAGTAGAATCCTAGTGCAAGGGAAACTACCAGGAATCTACAAAGATGACCCTAGCAGTGGAAGCATTTCCTCAACTGACCATCTCCTGTGACTAGGCAAGGCTTCTAGTGGCGGGACTGAGACACCTATCCAGCCACATAACCTTTGACCTACACTCTGTCCTGCCTATGGTATGAGCAGAGGGGTGGGAAGGGTGTAGCAGAAATTCTGGGAGTGGCCATTCACTGAGAGGTCAAACCTAAGACCCATGCCATGAGAGTGAGCCCAGGACCCAGAGTATGGATGGCCCAGAGACCATAAAACCAAACATGAGAGGCAGAACAAACAAACAAACAAACAAAAAAACAGTCAATGAAATAATTCTAATGATATTTTGCTGTATTCACAGATTGGTGCTTAGCCCAAATGCCACCAGAGATGCTTCATCAAGTAACTAATATAAACAGATGAACAGTCCCACAATCAAACATTATGTGAAACTGTGGAATCCTGCAGAGGAGGGGAGGAAGGATTGTATGAGTCGGAGTGGTCAAGCACACCAGGAGAAAACCCACAGAATCAACTAACCTGGGCTCCTAGGGGCTCACAGAGACCGAACCTACAACCAGAGATATTGCATGGAACTGACCTAGACCCTCTGCACTTACCTTAGAATTGTGCAGCTTGGTCTTCTTTTGGGACTCCTAAGTGGGAGGAGGTGCTATTTCTGACTCTTTGGCCTGTTTTAGGGACTCTTTCCTCATAGTGGGTTGCTTTCTTCAGCCTTAATATGAAGGGAAGTGCCTAGTCTTACTGCAACTTAATATGCCATGTTTTCTTGATATGCTTGGGAAGCTGTCTTTACAGAAGAGGAATGGAGGGGAAGTGGTTTAGGGTTGGGCAAGGCAGGAGTTGGGGGGTGGGGTGAGAGGAGAGGAGGGGAGGGTAACCTGCAGCTGCCTTATGAAAAATAATAATAAAAAGAAACAAAACCAACAATAATTGAACATGTAACAAGATATTTTCAATTATTTTATGTTATTACTACTTTTAATATTTAATATAGTTTCTATTTTGTAGGTGGTAGCTATACAGTTCTGCAGTCTATATTATATGATATTCTTTTTTTTTTTTTTTGGTTTTTCAAGACAGGGTTTCTCTGTGTAGCTTTGCGCCTTTCCTGGAACTCACTTGGTAGCCCAGGCTGGCCTCGAACTCACAGAGATCCACCTGCCTCTGCCTCCCGAGTGCTGGGATTAAAGGCGTGCGCCACCACCGCCCGGCTTATTATATGATATTCTTATTCTGAAACATTTTGGAAATATTTCTACATATTTATTCTTAGTCATACTTTAAGTCCATGCTCATATGTTTATGCATATATATGTATACATGAATATCTTATCTAGTGAGGCTACATTCCTTGTTTAAGGAACAAATTTGGAAGAATAATGCCAAATACATGAACTATTTCAGAGACTAGGTCTCTTAAAGATGATATTAAGCTGAGAGCAGAACACATCAGTGAGTACTGTGTACCCTATGTCTCTGGTGACAGAGTTGAAAATATTAAAAAATGCATATTTGCATAGTAGCTAATGAATACACACATATCTGTAAATATTTTATTTGTAAACATTTGAATCTGTATTACTCTGAACAGTAGTCTAAATTAATTGACCTCATTGTGCCCTTTCTATACATGAATAACACAGACTCAACTATATACTTTATATGCTCAAACCTTCAAAACCTTGTACACTCCTGCTAATCCCCTTTTTCTTGTCAAATAAGATCACTTTTACTTTTATGCATTTTAAAACACTAGATTTTAGGTTGTTTTCTAATATGTTTATATCTAATTTGATCCATGTTCCTACAAACGTCATTGTGTTGGCTAGTTTTATATCAATTTGACACAAGGTAAAGTCATCTAAGAGAAGGGAACATCATTAAGAAAATGCCTTCGTGCCAGAAGGTGGTGACTCGCGCCTTTAATCCCAGCACTCAGGGGACAGAAGCAAGTGGATCTTTGTGAGTTTGAGGCCAGCCTGGGCTACAGAACAAGTTCTGGGACAGCCAAATCTACACAGAGAAACCCTGTCTCAGAAAACCAAGGCGTGAAGGATTGGGGTGTAGGCAAGTTTGTAGGGCATTTTCTTAATTAGTAATTAATGGGGGAGGGCCCAGCCTATTGTGGATGTTGCCAACACTGGGCTGGTTGTCCTGGGTTCTCTAAGAAAGCAGAAGGAACAAACCATTATGAGGAAGCCAGCAAGGACCACCCTTTCCCATGGCCTATGCAACATTTTCTGCCTCTAGGTTATTGCTCTGATTGAGTTCCTGTTCTGACTTACTTTGTCAAATAAACCTTTTTCTCTCTAACTTGCTCTTTGTCATGGTGTTTCATCATAGCAATAGAAACTTTGACTAAGACAATCATCATTTCTTTTATCTGTGAGTAGGGCTCCAATACCTCAGAAAATGCCTTCAGGTCAGAAATGTTTTACAAATGGAATTGCATCAAATTGAAGATTGTTAATGTGTTAAAATTCATTAACTGGATTTTGAGTGTGCTTCCCATGCCAGTAATAATCTCCTAGTTCATTTGTCCAAGAAACTTCCAATTTCTCTTTTAATTTTAAAGAGAAGTTGCTGGACATACAATTCTATACAAGTTGTCATTCATCGCAACACTTGAAATATTTCAGGCCACTCTGTCTTGTTGCACGCTTGCTAAGGAATGTGTGCTCTCCCCATCAGTGTGTTTCAAAGATGGATTTGTCTCCACTGATTTGTCTCAATTGAGCATGACATTCATGCTTGATGACTACTGCTGATATTTACTATGCTTTGTGTTCTCTAAACTGGATCTTTACTTTCATAAGTAATTTTATGAATTTGTAGATCCTGGTGCCTCAGATATGTTTTGTTACATTTTTCCTTTGGCTTGCATCTAAGCAGTCATGTTACATTTTTAAACGTTGTTTTATTTTAACTTGTCTTTAACTTTGGGGAGCTCTTCCTGTCCGATTTCCCAAATCACTGACTTGAATCCAGGTGTTGTCCAGTCCACTAATCATTAGAGGCATTTCTTTTCACCTGTATCACAGTGGCTTGAGTTTCTAACACTCTGTACTATGTTTTGGAATTTCCACATTCCTATTTGAATGAAACATTTTATCTTTCGTGATTTCTCCTTTCTGTTTCACCAGGGGTTTTAATATATTGACCAATGTTATCTTTCATTCATTTCCCACGAACTGGAGTGTTTGTGATATGCAATATTGTGAATTTTATATTATAGATTTGTCTATAAGTAGTGTATTCCTCCCACATTTGAAATTCAGGTAACGATCTTTAGAGGAAAGGCTTATGCTAATCCTCATTTGTTTATTCAGAGCTATTAGTGTTATGGTAATTCTCATATTCTTGTTTCATTTCACCATTAATTTTCCTAAATAGTCCTTCTCAGAGAAATCCTGCCTTGACTCTCTTTCAGATGCAAATCATCATTACTTTATTTTAGCACTACTGTTATGGCAACAAGGTGTATGTGAGATGTTTTCTCTAATGCACTTATCTCCCAAGCCTTGGATGAGTATGTATCTCTCACTTACATATTGACAAGTATTATTTCATGTCATCTTTTCCAACATAAATGAAACAATATAGGGGACTGAAAATGGGATAATGCCTTTCTTCAAAGATCTATTGATTGCCCCTTCACAGCACACATACACCCCATCACTATGAAACACACAGAGAGGAGACCATATTCTTTGTTTATGTATGTGTGTGGTGTGAGGGAGTGTAAGATTGTTGGTATATGGTGCATGTGCATTTGGTGTATGTGTACATGTTAATGAAGTGGTCCATGCCCTATGCACTCAAGAAAGCCAGAAGAAGACATCAAATTGTTCTTTCAGTCTCTTCCTCGTTCCTTTTAAATATTCTATTACTGAACCTGGAGCTAGGCTGGCAGCCAACCACCCCCAGAGACACTTCTATTTCTGCAGTTATCGTGGGGTCACAGGTGCACACGTGGTTATGCCCAGTTTTTTATGTGGAATCCAAACTCAAGTTCTCATGTTTGTGTGGCAAAACTCTTAACTACTGAGCCATATCTCTCACAGATGGTTATGAGTTACAATTGGATTGCTGATGCTTGAACCCAGGTCCTCTGTAGGAGCAGACAATGCTTTCAACCATTGAGTCACATCTCTATCAAAGGTAGAGGTAGAAATATAGTATATTTGCTGTAAAATTGAACCTTAAGAATCAATTAAAACATATGTAGTCTATAAAATGGTCCCTAAATCTACATGAATAATTTTATTATTATATCAAACTTTTATAATGTATAATTTGTCACATGTAACATACACATTTTGGGAACTGATTACAAGAAGTATTCTGGTAGAATATTTGACAACTTAAATTTAAAACTTTAGGAAGTACTTGACCCTAAGTGATGGGTAATCATGCCATTGTGACATTTCCAGATTTATGCTATTCCATTTATAAAATATAAAAGAGGGAAAGGATCAAAAAGGAATCATTTCAATAAATTCTGGAACTGTTTTAGTATTACAGCTAAAGAAAAAAATTGAATTACAAAACTCACAGAAGCAATGGAAAGCTGTAAAATATTAATAATGAACCTGTAGCAAAATGGTGACTTGGTCTTATTGATAATCATAATTGATCAAACATTTTGTGTGTAATTTCTACCATTCTTAGACAGACTGTAAATTCTTATGTGAGTTATTAAAAACCACACAGGTTATATCCTCAATGGAGAAGGATTATATGTTTTGAGTCAAAGGTAAAATTCAAAGTGACAGATTAAGTAAATTTGGTATAAAGTACTGATGAAGTAAAGATTTTCTAACAACCTATGGCCAATATGCCATGGATTGCAACCAAATGTCTACTTTGACTTGTGTGAGAAATCATAAATGTTAATAAGTATGATCTCAGTTTCAACAAGCAAAAAATATAATAAGGCATATGAATGAAATAGCTAGATATTAAGGCACTTAATGACTTTAAAATGACTGTATGGGACGAATTCTGAAAGTTGATTTATCATGGGGTTATTTGTTCTTGTGAAGTTAGAGCTATTACTTCCTGCTGCCCTTTTTCCACTAAGAAAAGAGCAACCATTAAATGTTAATGGACCTCTTTTTGATTTGGTCAGTGACTGAGAAGGAAAAGAAAATCCATCTCTAAAATGGAATATTCACACTGACTGTAATGGCATGGTGGGCACCTCACTATCACAGACAAAGGTCTTTGTGCTGGATACATTCACTGCAGCAGCATCACGGAATAGTAAAAGATACTTAGGAAAGAGTCTTTCAGAGTTAGAATGACTTGATAAGGAAAATGGCTTTATTTCAACTCATATTAGAGAGAATGTTGCAAAGAAATAAAGCCCAGCATTTTTACACATTTACATTCTGAGTATTCTGATCACCTTTTACAAGATTCAAACAGAAACCTTGTCAGCTAATTTACTGCAAATTATAAGAGTAAAAGGAGAATTTTATATGTTCTGATATCCGTCGTAAGTGGGGAAATAAACTGCTCAAGGCAGCAAAGTGAACTATAGAATCAAACCAGTTCAAAGTGCCAGGAGTAAACTGTGCAGAAAGGAAGACAGTGTACTGGTACCAGGTATTTGTGGAAGGAACTCAAAATATAATCACTGTGAGATAGTGAGGGTCGATTGTCAATATAGAAGTGATGACTGCATCTCAGACATGGGAGCCCAAAGAACCTGGCATTGGGGAAACAAAAGGAACAAAATGAAAGAGGCTGGAGTTAGTATTTACTTTTCAACTACAGTTATACTGAAATATCTTTCAGTGCACATTATTATAAAATAGGTATTCTTATTTACCTATGTGGATATATGTTGCTTATGTGGAGGTACACATATAATGGATTTGCATGTATATCTGCAAATTCATTGTGGCATTAACATTTCTGTGTATGTGTCTAGGATGGGTGTATGCATGTTTGTGAGTGTATACATATATGCATGTGTACAGGTATATTTATATATATGCATGTGGAGTCCAGAGGTTACCAATGGGTTCCTTCCTCTATTGTTCTACACTACTTTTGAGACAGAGTCTTCTTGCTGGACCTAGAAGTCAGCAACTAGGTCAGCCTACTTGTTTCTAAGGTCCTTCCTGATTTCCTTGCCCTTGTTGGGATTATGGCCAACCAAGGCTTTTTACATTGGTTCACCAATTCCAAATTTAACTCCCCATGCTTGCAGAACAAGCATTTACTGTCTGAGTCATTTTTCCAAATCCCACTCAATTAACATTTCTGTTTGTCTACTCATCATAAGTAACTTCCTTTTCAAAGATTTTATTTTGTAACTAATTAAATTTATTCATTTATTTTAGCTGAAAGTTTTTCTCTGCCCTGCCTGGTCCACAGCTTGACCCAAATAAACACATAGAAGCTTATATTAATTAAAAAGACATGGCCATGATCAAGCCTTTTGTTAGCTAACTCTTATATCTTAAATTAGCCCATAACTATTAATCTACATATCATCACATGTACCGTGGCTTTACCTGTGTCCCATTACATGTTGCTCCTTGGGTGGCTCACTGCTATCTCTACCCTCCTTCTTCCTTTCTCTCTCTTTGAATTTCTCACCTGCCTTTAAGCTGCCTTGCCATAGGCCAAATGGCTTTATTTATCAACCAATCAGAGCAACTCATATTCACAGCACACAGAAAGACATTACCCCATCACTTCCCCTCTTCTGTCTAAACAAAAGCAAGGTTTTAACTTTAACCTGTTAAAATTACATATAACAAAACAGTTATCAAGGAAGAATTACAGTTACAATATCTAGTCTATTTGTATTTTGTAAAATTAAAGAAAATATTCTATCTATCCTTTATTTTTGAGTCTAAGGTTTCACATCTAATTTATCTTTTTTTTTTTTTTAAATTAAAACTGCTGGGTTATTTGCTCAGGTCTACCCTGACTAGCTCTTACATTTAAGCTCAGCCCATTTCTGTTAATCTATATGTTGCCACGTGTTTTGTGGCTTTACCTGTGTGCCATTACATGCTGCTCCCTGGACAGTGGCATGGCATCTCCTGACTCCACCCTTCCTCTTCCCAACATCCTCCTTGTCTGATTATCCCACCTACACTTCCTGCCTGGCTACTGGCAAATCAGTTTTATTAAACCTGTGTACAAAAACAGTATCTCACATCATACTTTGGATATATGCCCAGGAGTAGTAAAGTTGTGTCTTGAGGTAGATTGATTCCAATTTTCTGAGAAACCACTATATTTGTTTTCATAGTGGCTGTAAACATTTGCAGTTCTATCAGCAAATTGCTCTGATTGGTCAATAAATAAAACACTGATTGGCCAGTGGCCAGGCAGGAAGTAGGTGGGACATGGAGAGAGGAGAATTCTAGGAAGTGGAAGACTGAGGCGGAAAGACACTGCCAGCCGCAGCCATGACCAGCAGCATGTGAAGACGCCGGTAAGCCATCAGCCACGTGGCAAGGTATAGATTTATGGAAATGGATTAATTTAAGCTATGAGAACAGTTAGCAAGAAGCCTGCCACAGCCATACAATTTGTATGCAATATAAGTCTCTGTGTTTACTTGGTTGGGTCTGAGCGGCTGTGGGACTGGTGGGTGACAAAGATTTGTCCTGACTGTGGGCAAGGCAGGAAAACTAGCTACATTGTTCTATTGTCAATGTCCTTTGCCTTAAAGAATCTCTTAAGCTTCATGAAGTTTCATTTATTTATTGTTTATCTTATTGCCTGTGCTATTGGTAGTCTGATCTGGAATTGGCTCCTGTGCCAATGTATTCAAGGCTATTCTTCACTTTCTCTTCTATCAGGTTCAGTGTATCTGGATTTATGTTGAGGTCTTTGATCCACTTGGACTTCAGATTAGCTCAGGGTCATAGATATGGATTTATTTGCATTCTTCTACATACCAACATTGCATCAGGGTGACTGTGACCTCATAAAAAGAATTTGTTAGCATTCCTTCTGTTTCTGAGTTGTGAAATTATTTGAGGTGTATTGATAATAGCTCTTCTTTGCAAATCTAGTTGAATTCTGCATTGGAACCATCTGTACCTGGGCTTTGTTGTTGTTATTTGGGGGACTTTTTATGACTGCTTTTATTTTCTTAGGGGTTTTATAACTATTTATATTGTTTATCTTGTCTTGCTTTAACATTGGTATGTGGTATGTATTTAGAAGAAATTTGTCCATTTCTTTTAAATTTTCCAGTTTTGTGGAGCACAGGTTTTAGAAATATGACCTGATGATTGTCTGTCCTCAGTGTCTGTTGTTATGTCCCTCTTTTGGTTTTGATTTTGTTAATTTGGATATTTTCTCTTGGCTTTTTAGTTAATTTAGATAAGTTTTTTATCTTGTTGATTTTCTCAAAGAACCAATTCTTTGTTTCATTGATTCTTTGTATTGTTCTTTTTGTTTCTATGTTATTGATTTCAACCATCAGTTTCATTATTTCCTGCCATATAGTCCTCTTAGATATGCTTGCTTCTTTTGGTTCTAGAAATTTTAGGTGTTATGTTATTAGTATGAGAATTCTCTAATTTCTTTGTGCAGGCACTTAGTGCTATAAACTTTCCTCTTAGTACTGTTTTCATCATGTCCTTCCCATAAGTTTGGATATGTTGTACATTCACTTTCATTGAATTCTAGGAAGTCTTCTATTTCTTTCTTTATTTCTTCCTTGACCCAGTGGTCATTTAGTTGTGAGTTGTTCTTTTTCTATGAGTTTGTAGGCTTTCTGTAGTTGGAGCTGTTGTTGAACTGCAGTTTTAATCCATGGTGATCTGATATGATACTGTGTGTTATTCCAATTCCTCTCATATCTGTTGAGGTTTGCTTTGTGACCAAGCATGTAGTCAGTTTTGGAGAATGTTTCATGAGGTGCTTAGATGAAGTCATATTCTTCTCCATTTACATGGCATGTTCTATATGTACTTGCTTGGTCCATTTGAATCATAATGTCTGTAAGTTCCATTATTTCTCTGTTTCATTTCTGTCTCGTCTCCCTGTTTGGTGGTGAGAGTGGTCTGTTGATGTCTCCCATTATCACCACGTGGGTTTTGATGTTTGGTCTGTAATTTAAGCTTTAATAATGTTTCTTTTATATATATGGGTGCCCTTGAATTTGGGGCATAGATGTTCAGAATTGAGACATCAAGTTGATGGATTTTTTTCTTTAATGAGTATGAAATATCCCTCTGTATCTCTTTTGATTAATTTTAGTTTGAAGTTTACTTTGTTAGATATTAAAATAGCCACACTGGTTTTCTTCTCAAGTTGACTTATTTGGAAAATATTTTTCTAACCCTTTACTCTGAGGTAATGGTCTGTCTTTCATGGTTAGGTGTTTTTTTTTGTATGAAGCAGAGCAGATGGATCCTGTTTGTGCATCCATACTTTTAACCTGTGTCTTTCTACTATTGAATTGAGTCCATTGATATTGAGGGATATCAATGATCAGTGACTGTTCATTCCTGATATTTCCTTCTACTATCTTCTGTGAGGCTAATATTATGGATAGGTATTTTTTAATTTGAATTTGTTCATGAAATATCGTGTTTTCTCCATCTATAGTGATTAATATTTTTTTCTAGGTATAATATTCTCACTGTCATCCATGGACTCTTAGAGTTAGCAAGAAGTCTGTCCAGATCTTTCTTGCTTTTCATGTCTCCTTTGAGATGTCAGATGTAATTCTGATAGGTCTGCCTTTATTTTTTTTATTTTATTTTACAATATAATTTAATTCTACATATCAGCCACAGATTCCCTTGTTCTCCCCCTCCCGCCCCCTCCCCTTCCCCCTAGCCCACCCCTATTTCCATCTCTTCCAGGGCAAAGACTTCCCCTAGGATTGAGATCAACCTGGTAGACTCAGTCCAGGCAGGTCCGATCCCCTCCTCCCAGGCTGAAGCAAGCATCCCTGCATAAGCCCCAGGTTTCAAACAGCCAACTCATGCACTGAGCACAGGACCTGGTCCCATTGCCTGGATGCCTCCCAAACAGATCAAGCCAATCAACTGTCTCACCTCTTCAGAGGACTTGATCCAGTTGGGGGCCCCTCAGTCTTTGGTTCATAGCTCATGTGTTTCCATTCGTTTGGCTATTTGTCCCTGTGCTTTATCCAACCTTGGTTTCAACAATTCTCACTCATATAAACCCTCCTCTTTCTCACCAATTGAACTCCTGGAGCTGCACCTGGGGCCTGTCTGTGGATCTCTGCATCCAGTTCCCTCAGTCATTGGATGAGGTTTCTAGCACGACAATTAGGGTATTTGGTCATCCTATCACCAGAGTAGGTAAGTTCAGGCTGTCTCTCAACCATTGCCAGCAGTCTATTGTAGGGTCATCTTTGTGGATTTCTGTGGGCCTCTCTAGCACTTTGGAAATCAATATGGTGCTTTCTTCAAAAATTGTGAATCATTCTCCCCAAGATCCAGCTATACCACTCTTGGGCATATACCCAAAAAATGCTCAATCATACCACAAGGGCACTTGCTCAGCTATGTTCATAGCAGCATTGGTTGTAATAGCCAGAACCTGGAAAAAAATCTAGATGCCCTTCAACTGAAGAATGGATAAATAAAATGTGGTACATATACACAATGGAATACTACTCAGCAGAGAAAAACAATGACATCATGAGGTTTGAGGGCAAATGGACGGATCAAGAAAAAAATCATCCTGAGTGAGGTAACCCAGACTCAGAAAGACAAACATGGTATGTACTCACTCATAGGAGGATACTAGATGAGGAACAAGGATGACTGGACTGCTACTCACAACACCAGGGAGGCTACCTGGAAAACAGAACCCCAAGAAAGACATGGGGATTGCCCAATGGCAGAGAAATGGATGAGATCTACATGAACAGCCTGGGCATGAGTGGGGGTAATGAAGGGAGAGGGTCAAGGGAAAGAGAACTTGGGGGAGCGGAAGACCCCAGCAGGATCATGAACAGAGAGGGAGAACAAGGAATAGGAGACCATGGTAAATGAAGACCACATGAGAATACATCTGCCTTTATATGTTACTTGGCCTTTTGCCCTTGTAGCCTCTAATATTCTTTCTTTTTTTCTCCATTTTTAATGTTTTGATTATTATATGTTGTGGGGAATTTTTTTCTGGTCCAGTCTATTTGCTGTTCTGTGGGCTTCTTGTTCTTTTATAGGGATATCCTTCTTTAGGTTAGGACAATTTTCTTCTATGATTTTGTTATATATATTTTCTAGGCCATTGAGATGGGATTCTTTTCCTTCTTCTATTCTTATTATTCTTAAGTTTGGTGTTTTCATAATGTCCCAGATTTCCTTGATGTTCTGTGTTAGGAACATTTTAGATTTAACATTTTCTTTCACTGATGAATCTATTTCCTCTATCATATTGCCAATGCCTGAGATTCTCTCTTCCATCTCCTATATTCTGTTGGTGATACCCTGGTCTACAGTTCCTACTCTCTTACCCGTATTTTCCATTTCCAAAATTCCCTTGGTTTGTGTTTCTTCATTGTTTCTGTTTCCATTTTGAGGTCTTGAAATGTTTCCTTCACATGGTTGATTGTCTCTTCTTGGCTTTTTTGGGATTCTTTAAGGGA
Organism: Peromyscus leucopus; assembly: GCF_004664715.2. Lineage (NCBI taxonomy): Eukaryota > Metazoa > Chordata > Mammalia > Rodentia > Cricetidae > Peromyscus > Peromyscus leucopus. The sequence continues at coordinate 7,517,911 of NC_051065.1, forward strand.
TTTATTGATTTCTTCTAATTTTTGTTTGTCTTTTTCTCAATTTCTTTAAGGGAGCTACTCATTTCCTCTTCAAGGGCCTCTACAATCTTCAAAAAGTTATTTTTAAGCTTGTTTTCTTGTGCTTCAGCTGCATTAGACTGTTTGGGTCTTATTGTCATAGGATTGTTACGTTCTGGTAGTGTCACATTGCCATTTTTGTTATTGATTTTGTTCTTACACTAGCATTTTGGCATGTAGATTTGGGATGGTAACAGGTTTGGTGTCGATGCCTGTGTTCATCTTTTTTTTTTGGTTAGGTGTTTTGTTCCTTTGTTTTCTGTTTCCTCTCTTATCTTCAGGCCTAAGTGTTCAAAGGTCCTGGTGACTACTCAGGTAGAGTAGCTCCACTGGGGTTTTGGAGCTTTGGGTCCCTAGATACAGCCTGGCCTCCAGTAGAGTTGAAGTTTTCTTCCAATGTTGTAGACAAGAATATAGAGCCCAGTAGGGGGATGCTATTGTTCTTACTGGCATGGACTGTACCTGGGCCTATGGAGTCTGGTGGAGTTGTGGTGAAAGGATGGCCACAGGAACATGATGAGGGTGGGAAGGTTTGTGTTGCAGAGTTGGTGTTAATGGGAACAGAATCCATGGTGTGGTAGCTGTCCAGTTGGCAGGCAGGTCACTTTGTCTGCTTGTCAACTGGAAAAGATTTATTATTTCTTAATACGCTAGTGATTATTGAAGCTCACAAAGTTTGCACCTAGGAAAGATTGCTGATTCTTCTTTATTCTAATTGGTTGTACAAATTCCTGGGCCTTGAAAATTAGCTAAGAGGGATGAAGCTTCAAAGTCAGTACTACCTTGAAGTCACCATGATCTGTGACTGAAGGTTATTGGGCATTCAGCAATAAAGAATAACAATCATTTGGAAGTTCTTGAGCACCTTAAGACCAACAAGTCTGAAAGCAGCACTTCATTCTTTCTACTGTTTTTCAGTCTTTAGTTTTATTTCTCTCTCTCTATGCTCCATAGGGAAGGCTAAGCAGGGTAGGAGTGCAGAGGATAGCTTTCTTCACATAAGTCTCACACTTTGCTGGGAATTGTTGTTTGTGTCTGAAAACCCTGGCAATTTAGAGGCAGAGGCAGGAAAATTGCTGTGTTTTTGAGGCTAGCCTTAACTATACAAAAAGATCTTATCAAATCCTAAAATTCCTCACTCCTCTCCACCAAAGCAGAGTCACCTGTTGAGCTTGACACATTTTCCTTAAAACAAGAGCACAATTAGTCAATTAGCGCCTTATGGATTTTAGTGGCATACATGCTATTAGAGTTCATTCCAGGAATAAAAGTTTCAATAATTATGGCAACTGATAATTAAGCAATGTGAGCTATGACAAGAAAAATATAATCTTTATGTGATCATATTTAAATTATTACAGACAATTTTACATTATGCCAATGTAAAACAAGTTTAAAACTAATAAGAAATTACATTGGTGGAGTTTGCATACAGGGAAGAGTATTGTTTTATATAATTTTAGGCATAAAAATTGTACTTTTCAAAAGGTAATTTGCCAACTTTTTTAACAAAGAAAATTATAAGGTATTATTATCCAAGTGCTCAAAATAGTAGTTCCTAAAAAATATTATTTTTATATCAAAAACAAAGGAAAATAAAATTTTATGACAAATTAAAAAGTCATGGAGCTTGAAGGAGAACCTGTAACCACTACTCTATCAACTCAACATAATCTCTAAGTGCATTCCAAATATCTATCCTTATACCCACAGCCTCATCCATGTGCCTTATGGAAACATAGAAGATGGAAAGATCACAGCCCTCAAACTTAGACAAAGCAGTACAGGCAACTGAGGAATTCAGAGAGCATGAGATGCAGTCTTCTGCAGGAAAGAGCATAGCAATTGGTTATCCAATACTGCATGGTCAGTCCTGAAATCACAGGCATAGAATCAGTATTGTACGAACTGAGCAGGTTTTATTTATATGTCTAGGAACACACACATATTAACATTAATAACAACAATTAAAGAAAAAGAGGCCATACATTTGAGACAGAGAAAGGGGGAGGTACAGTGGGAGCACTGAAAGGAGAAAAGGAAAGGAAGGAAAATGAAGAAATTATATTAAAATCTCAAAAAAAAAAAAAAACCCAAGGAGGTAGCAGGGGTTGTTTAGGAAGTAGGGATTCAGAAATAGTGGGGAGAGGGAGTGGATGGTAATACATTCTGCTCATGTATATAGTTTTCAAAAGCAGAAGAAGAGGACAAGCAAATTTTCAATTTCTTTAGGACAAAGGTGCCTAGAACAAAACTGAAAGATTTTATTTTGCATCCACAATTTTAAGTTTCTATGATCATTGATAAACTTAGAAAATGTCATATTTAATATGAGAAAAATAACTTCTCCCAAATTGGGATACTTTCTAGACATGGGTCACATGTATTCTGGGGTGTCTTTGAACATTCTTGTAACAAAGGAAGACATTAAATTCCTGATTCTCTTGCCTCCACATTTCACATGCCCCAGAAGTTGTGCACTATCATATCTAGTTTATGGGGTATTGTGGATAAAAACCCAGGGGTCTTTGTGAGATAGTGAACCAAGGCAAGTACTCAACTAAATGAACTATATAGCTAACATGGAATACCTAAAACATTATTGAATTTAAAACACATTGAATTGATTTTCTTCCTTGGCATGTGTTTCTTAAATATAGTCTTTAGTGAATAATCTAATAATGCATCCTTTAAGCTATTTCTTATACTTTTTAACTATGAAAATGCTTTTATTTGAAAGTGTTTAGGACAAAATTATATTATACATTTTAAAATTTTTAAAAATTAAAATATAATTATATGAAATTTCCCTTCCTTTTTCCAACCCATTTCTCTTTCACATTTCTGGTCTCTTGTTCTTTAATTGTTGACACTCACACACACACACACACACACACACACACACACACACACACACACACACATTTACATATCCCTAAATATATGAATGCAACATGCTTGATCCATGTAATATTATTTTTATGAGTATGACTTCAAAGGTGCCTATTTGCCATAGCATAAGCAATTGGGGTATAGATTTTGAGAGTCAAAGGAACAGGAAGTCTGCTGTTATATTTCATATCCTAGAAATGGCAGAGAAGCTAAACCCATGAAGTCACAACCACATGAGTGCTCAAACAAGTCCTGAATAAGGACAACACTAATAGTCACACTACCATGGTACGAAAAAATTAGGGGGTACAAATTGACAATATATTGCCAAGTATGTTATGATTGATAAATGTTAAGTTCAGTGGTTTTTAAATTCTGGTTAACAGCAACATTTAACCACTTATAGGTTTTTTATTTGTAAATTTCTTTAGTATCTATACACTCATTTTGAAGGATGAAAGGGTCTAAACATCTATTAATAACAGTATCATTTTTAAAACTTTTATCTAGAGTAAGATATCAGAATCTCAAAATATCTAGTTTTGTTTAATTTTCTTTTTACAAGTGAATCATTAGGACACCACTAGTCAAAAACAGTGTAAAAAGCAATAACTTTTATTATAACTCGTGTAATTATCTATGGTTTACCTGAATACGCTTTAATGTGAAAGTATGATATCACTTTTATAAAGTATAACCTGATAATTCAAAGTGATATGGAAAAAATATAAGGCTATTATGTGGCTTATTTGTGTGAAATTTTTTGTGCTTTTTCCATTAACATTTATACTTATTTTTTATTACATAAATATGAATGATTAAATTTAATGTCCTTGCCTCTTGTGAGAAAAGGGCAGATAGCAGCTACTGAAAGGACATATTGTATTTGATTAAATGTATGATCCCATCACTTTTTTTTTTTTTTTTTTTTTTGGTTTTTCGAGACAGGGTTTCTCTGCGTAGCTTTGCGCCTTTTCTTGGAGCTCACTTGGTAGCCCAGGCTGGCCTTGAACTCACAGAGATCCGTCTGGCTCTGCCTCTGGAGTGCTGGGATTAAAGGCGTGTGCCACCACCGCCCAGCAAGTTTTTTTTTTTTTTTTGTTAATCCCATCACTTTTAAGAATGCTATACCAAGAGTCAGGTGGATCTTTGTGAGTTTGAGGCCAACCTGGGCTACAGAGGGGGAGTTCCAGGAAAGGCACAAATCTACACAGAGAAACTCTGTCTCAAAAAAAAAAAAGGAAGAATAAGAATAAGAACGCTATACCAGTATACCAGAAACGCCTAAAATGAAAATGAAAATGAGTTTCCATTTTTATCACCTGTTCCTTTTTAACTCCTGATCTTATTTTACAAATAAATTTGTTGTTTAGGAAAAAAAAACATTTTAATGAGAAACCATTTTCTGCCAGTCTTAAGATATGCATGAAAGGGAATATCAGCTAAGATAGTCCTACACTAGATTTTAACATTAATTCTGAGATACAAAGTGTTTCTAAAATTCCTGTTTGTGAATAAAATACCAAAAAGTGTAGAAAATGATTCAATTCGACTGAGCAAAAGTGAAGAGCCAGGTAGAACTAAATCATGTTTGTGTTTCTGCAAATAACCCTAACATCTACATGGCAAAATCAACCTCACATTTAAGATTTTATATATATATGAACAAACTGTAATTTCACCTTAGCATTTGGAGAAGAAAGACGACAAGGCAGACAATGCTGTTTATCCAGTGACAAAATCCTGGGCCAAAAGGGTAAGATGCTCCACAAATCTACTCAGTCACAGGCCATCAAATAGTGGGAATGGAAAAGGAAGGATAGCAGAGCAGAAAGGTGATGAACAAAATCTTATGTAACTTATGAAGGAAAAAATGCTGGTCTTCCAGTAATCATGTTTTAAGAGTTTTCAGTTCCAAATGTTGTTTATATAGCATTTGTCAAACAAATTAGAGGTTTATCTTATTTTTTACTATATGCCCTATAAACACAACATAGTTCTAGAGATAATATTTTAATCAATGGCATCATATTTTTAAATAAATTATTACATTTAGAAATTCAGTAGATGATATTAGGTGAAGTGGAAGCCCAAAACTAGAAGAAGAAAAAATATTCAGGAGGCTGATTTTTTATAGAAATCCAGTAGAAAAGGAAAATAATTTATCAGGTGAACATTATATTTCATATGAACATTATATAAACTTAACAGAACAAGGTTCATATCAATATTTATAACATGAAAATTCAAACTGATAATCATAATTTTAAAAGATTATTATATTAATCATTGTTTAGATTCTATTTCCTAAAATCCATCAAGGTTCATATTTAAGTCTGTTATATATGTATAAATGTAATTGTTCTGTGTGTGACTGTGTGTGTGTGTATGTGTGTATATATATGTATGTGTGTGCACGTATACATTCATGTTATGCATATATGTACGTATATAGCTAGAGGTGGACTTCAGGTGTCTGTCTACTTCACTTTCCACATTATTGGAGACAGAATTTTTCAAGATTCTTTCAGCTGAAGCTAACCCATACAGCTAGATAGTCTCTAGCTCCAGGCACCGACCTCTCTCTTTAACCACCAGCTACTAATATTACAGGCATGTATGAACATGTCCAGCTTTTACATGTGTACTGGGAATAAAACGAAGGTTTCCATGCTAGCAATGGAAGTACTTTATCTATAGAGCAGTATACCAAGTCCTTGCTAATATTTTAATAATGTTGGCCAAATAATTTATGTTTTCACACTTCAAATGATCATTTAACCTGCAAATTAATACACTATTCTGTATAAAGATGCACCAAGATGTATTTATTTAACTTTACTCACAACCATTACTTCTAATCCATCCAAGGCCTTTATAATCTAAATAAAAAAACATATCAAATAAAATATAAATACATCATTCTGAATCGACACAGTATAAGTTCAGCAAAAAATAAAAATAAAAAGGAGTGTGAATATTGTTTACCTAAGTTGATGTAACATCAAACTGCCTTCTAAGTATCCATGTTTGTAGCCATAGACAAAAACTGCTGTCAATCTTTGTTGGAGAAACTTCTGTAATTTGTCAACAGTGGTGAATCAGAGACTTATTGCTGCCCAAAAATGCTGAGAATGAGGGATGAACACTTCTGACCAAAGACTGCAAATTATTGCATTGGAAATAATGTAAGGAAAATACTTAACAAATGCCAGTGTGTGGTTGAACAGGAGACATTATTTTGCTTTGTATCACAGGAGCACACATATTGTTACCAGTGCAAAATTTGTTAGTGAAGTATTCTGGAAAATCCAAAAATGAATAAGTGCCTGAAGTGATTTTATATATATATGAAACTATCACACCGTATATCATAAATATACACAATCAGTATCTATCACTTGAAAGCATATGCATATGTTATTTGCAAAGAAATACAGCAGGCATATTTTTATAAATGGAAAGTAGAATCACAATTATAAAGGGATGGAGAGGATGGAGAGGTAGGAGAGTTTAGTTAAAAGGTTCAAGTGTTAACTCATGCAAAATAAGTAGGTTCTGGATTACTGATCAATACTTTGTACATGTTTAACACACTTTCAAATCCTATAGAAGGTGGACATAACATCAGTGATTTTCTAAGTAAAATATTAATATAAACCATATGTACTAAATATATTCCCTTATTTAAAGATCAAACTCAACAAAATTGATATTTGGAAAATCTAATTTTGAAGTAATTATTGAGTGAAAAGACAAAAAACTTTGTGGCATTTTTTAAAATTATAAATATGCAAACATATCTTATGCAAGCATGCACTATTTGTATAAACACACATATTTAATAATACACAGATGCCCAAAAATTAGATATTTTGCTAAATTTAAAACATTCCTCATCTGTAAGGAGTAGTGAAATCAAACAAAACAATATAAGATTATGAAAAAATTTTCTTCTATGTGTAATGCAAAAAAATAGTAATTCAAATGACTTATTGGTCTTTAAGAGGAAAGATACATTATAAATTGTGGTCTGTGATTCTCTGGGAACATGTCAGTAATACAGGCCAGGGAAATAGCCTAACTGCAGATTTTCACCTTCATCAGCTCCACAGCAGACCGCCTGATATGGACTCTCTTCCCCCTCCCTCATCTCCACTAGATCACACAGATTTTTACCTCAAACTCTCTTCTCTCAACTCATTGCTTTCTCCCAGCCCCCAACACCAGCAGGCTTTCTGTGGGAATATCCAGGTCATGCAGGCCAGTGAAGCAGATAGGCTAAATGCGGAAATTCACCCCTTCTCATTTTCTCCAAGTCCGACCCCACAGTCTTATCCACAGCTCTGTAATGAAAGACCTGCTGTGGCATCCCTTCCTCTCTGGTACCATCTCCAATGGATCACTTAGACCTTTCTGTCCAACCATCCTTGTTCCACTTAGACCATTATCCCAGCCTTTAACACCAGGAGGCATTCCCTGAGGAAAGGCTTGCTGAGCAGGCCAGGTAAACAGATAATCTAACTACAGATCTTCACTTCTCTCTCTTCTCCTCCAAATCTCCCCACCCCCTACTCCCCACATAACCCATCTCTGTCAGCAGTCAGTATCAACATGTAGCAGACTACCTGTTGTGGCCTTTTCTCACTCTCTGGCCCCATTCTTAGGGGACTAAGCAAATCCTGGAGGAAGATACTTCTTTCTTTCCTGCTGTGGATCCCTTTGGCTTTACCCTCCAAGGTCATTCCCACTCTTGATTGTCAGCCCAATATATATAAATAAATTTGACATAGAATTCACAATGGCCACACTTATCAGAAATTTAAAAGAATTCCCTACCAGACAACACACAGACACAACATTCTTCTAAAGATCAGAGAGGCAATAGAAACAAAGGAATTAAAAAAAAAAAAAAAAAACACCCAACAAAGATAAGACCACATATCAATATCTAGAATCACAATCTTCAGAAACCCAAAGCCTAGATAACAGCATAAAGCACAATCAATAATAGGAAGGACAATATGTCTCCATTAGAGCCCAGCAACCATACCATAGTAGGCCCTGAATACTGCAATAAATTTGAAGCATAAGACAAAGACCTTAAAACAGTCATTATTTCCAAAACCTAAAGAAGGAGATACCTATCAAGGTACAAAAAGCATGTAGAATACTAAATAGACTGGACCAGAAAAGAAATTCCTTGTGGCCCATAATTATCAAAACAGTAAATGTACAGAACAAAGAAAGACTCTTAAAAGCAGGAAGGGAAAAAGACCAAGTAACATAAAAGACAGATCTATTAGAATAACACCTGACATTTTCAATGGAAACTCTAAAAGCCAGAAGGGGATGGATGTATGCCAGTTTTTTTTTTTTCTTTTACATATGTTAAAAGACCACAGATGCCATCAAAGGGTACTAACCCCCCCCCCAAATTTCAATCACAATAAGTGAAAAATATAAGACATTCTATGATAAAAACCAACGTTAAGGAATATCTACCTACAAATCCAGCTATAAATATGGTACTAAAGTGATATTTTTCTCTTCTTGATACATACCACTTATCAAGGCTAAATTATTATCAAACAAGCAATTTAAACAGACCTATAACCTCTAGTGAAATAGAAGTGTTCCTTAAAAGTATTCCAGCAAAAAAAGTCCACAGCTTTTTAACAGAGAATTATACCAGACATTTAAAGAAGAGTTAATATTAAACCTCCTCAAATAATTCCACACAACAGAAATAGAAGGAACACTGCACAATTCATTTTATAAAGCCACTGTTACACTGATACCCAAAGAACAAAAATCCCCAACAAAGAAAAGGAATTACAGAACAATTTCCCTTATGAACATAAATGCAAACATTCTTAAAATAAAACACTTGCAAACAAAATCCAAGAACACACCAAAAAGATCATCCACCAAGATCAAGTAGGCAACATCCCAAAGATGCAGAATGGTTCATCATTTGTAAATCAATAATTGTAATCTACCATATAAACACAATGAAAGACAAAAAAAAATCATCTCATTAGATTCAGAAAACATCTTTGACAAAGTCAAAACCTCTTCATGATGAAATTCATAAAGAGATTAGGGATATAAGGAACATACCTCATCATAATAACACCAGTTTCTAACAAGCCCAGAGACAAAATCAAATTAAATTGAAGGAAACTCAAATCAATTCCCCTAAAATCAGGAACATGACAAGACTATTGACTCTTTTCTTATGTAGTACTTGAAATCTTAGGTTGAGCAATAAGACACCTGAAGGAGATCAAGGGATGCATATTGGAAAAGAAGAAGTCAAAGTACTTTTACTTTCAGATGAATTACCAAAGTTAAAACAAGAAAATAACTTAAACAGAACAATAAAAATAAAGTTACTGAAAATTAATAAAATTCCTTCTAGTTAAAAAACCCAGACAAATAAAATCAATGAACTGCTTAGCTCTCTCCATTCATCTTAAGTTTTCAACTAGAATGAAGACCATTTCATCAGGGAAACTACCTGGCAATGGAGGAGCTAAATATATGAATTCATTGAGATGGAAATGGTTGATTTGTTTTACATGAAAAGATATTTACAATTGTAAATTTTATTATCAAACAGAACAATCAAATAATAATGGTATAATTAGTTATCAAAGAACTAAAGCAATGAGTTAATCAGTAGTAGTATAAATACATTTTGAACGAGAACCATAAAGATACATAATTAGTTGAGCAAGGTGTCTCAGGCTTCTAGTTCTAGCACATAGGAGACTGAAGTAGAGAGATTGTTATGACTTTGAGGTGAGCCTAATCTACACAGTGAGTTCCAGGAGAGTCTGGGTTACAGAATGCGACCATATTTCCAAAGAGAGAGAGAGAGAGAGAGAGAGAGAGAGAGAGAGAATTAACTGAATTTGAATAACCAGATTTCATAAACATAATGGAATAATGAAAAATCTCTCCCTTACATTTTACTTAATCAAGACTCCAAAAAGTCATGGAAATAAATGAAAGAAGTCCATGAGAAGGCATTCCAATTGAAGTTTAATCAAAAGCATTATATAAGACCCACATTAAATGGTTCCTGAAGTTGGATTTCTATATTTTTAGTCACCTAGTATGGCTCTTGGTTGATAGACATTCAATAACTGCCCATTGTTGAGCTAGAATCATGACTATGGTGCTAACCTATAAACCTCAGCAGAAATAATTGATTTAAACATGAGTATACATCATGTCTAAATACTCCATTTGGGTGATATAGTGAGATATGTTATTTTGTACAGCATGATCTAACACAGCATCACCTTTAAAGAGCATTTGTGAAATATTACTCTTCCCTAAGCAAACATACTACAATAGTTTGGAAAAATGCGGCTGAAGACAAAAGTTTGGTAGGTTGCTTATAAAATGTCTATGGCCCAGGCTAGCCTCGAACTCGGGTTCCTCTTGCCTCTGTTTCCTTCAGCAAATCCTACTTGTGTGTGCCACCACAACCTGCTAAGCACCAGGTGGAGCTCCAGGAATGTAATCAGTGAGAGAGAGGAGGGATTATATGAGCAAGAAATATTGAGACCATGATTGGAAAAAGCACAGGGACAAATAGCCAAACTACTGGAAACAAATGAACTATGAACCAATGGCTGAGGAGCCCCTATGGAACTGGATCAGGCCCTCTGGATAAGTGAGACAGTTGATGAGCTTGAACTATTTAAGAGAGTCCCAGGCAGTGGGACCAGGGCATGTCCTTAGTGCATGAGCTGGCTTTTTGGAACCTAGGGCCTATGCTGAGACATCTTGCTCAGCCTTGGTGTAGGGAGGAGGGGAATTGACCTACCTCAACTGAATCTGCCAGGCTGAGCTGAATCCCCAGAGGAGACCTTGCCTTGGAGGAGGTGGGAATGGGGGGTAGATTGGGAGGGAAAGCTGGGGGATGGGAGGCGGGAGGACAAGGAAATCGGTGGCTGATATGTAAAATTAAATTAATTATAAAATAAAATAATAATTTAAAAATGTCTATGGCAAATATTTTTAGCTGTAATAAAAACTCTTCTTTGTATAGATTCAGGAACAATTACTTTGAAACCTTTTAATGTATGCTTCAGGAGGGTTTGTAGCAAAGGGCTTAGGAATTATTGTTGAAATCTTTGCTTGTATTCCATACTGAAACAAATACTAATGCATCTTGATTTATCTGATAGAAGATTTCTTTCTAAAGGTATATGAAAATAAAATTTCTCATATTTAAAAATAAAATATATGGTAAAGTACATATACAAAAACATTTGATTTTTACAAACAATGTTTAGTTTTTGTATTTTTGTTTTTTTCAAAAAGAATAGAAAGAATATTCACAGAAGGTCTTTTATTGTACAGGATTGTTTTTAGCTATCTTCGGTTTTTTTGTTTCTCCATGTAAAGTTGAGTATTATTTTTTTTCAAGGTGTGTAAAAGAAGTGTGTTCAAATTTGAATGAGGATTGTGTTGAATCTGTAAATTGCTTTTGGTAAGATGGCCATGTTACTATGTTATTCCTACTGATCCATGAGTGTGGGAGATCTTTCCATCTCCTGATAGCTTCCCATATTTCTTTCTTCAAAGATTTGAAGTTCATGTCATACAGGTCTTTAACTTGCTTTATTGGGGTTACATCAAGATATTTTACATTATTTGTGACTAATGTGAAGGGTATTGTTCCCTGGTTTCTTTCTCAGCCAATGTATCATTTGTATATGGGAAGGATACTGATTTTTTTTAGTTAATCTTATATGCATCCACTTCTCTAAAGGTGTTTACCAGCCATAAGAGTTCCCTGACACAATTTTGGGCTCATTTATGTATACTAACGTATCATCTTAAAATCATGATGCTTTGATCTCTTTCTTTGCAATTTATATTCCCTTGATCTCCTTTGTTGTTGTAGTCCTCTAGCTAGAACTTCAAGTATTATATTGAATAGGTGTGGAGAGAGTGGACAGCCTTGCCTTGTTTCTGATTGTAGTTGAATTGCTTTGAGTTTCTCTCCATTTAATTTGATGTTGAATATCAGCTTGTAATATATTACCTTTATTATGTTTAGGTATTTCCATTGTATCCCTTCATTCTCCAAGACTTTTATCTGGAAGGGGTGTTGGATTTTGTCAAAGATTTTTCAGCATCTAATGAGATATTCATGTGGGGTTTTTTTGTTAGTTTGTTTATATGGTGGATTACATTGACAGATTATCATATGTTGAACTATCCTTGCATCTCTGGCATGAAGCCCACTTGATCATAGTGGATGATCTTTTCGATATGTTCTTGGATTCAGCTTGTGAATACTTCTTTGAGTATTTTTGCATCTATGTTCATAAGGGAATTTGGTCTGCAATTCTTTATTGAGACTTTGTGTGGTTTGGGTATCAGGATGTCTAAGGCATTATAAAATTAATTTGGTGGGGTTTTTTTTTGCTTCTATTTTGTAGAATAGTTTGAGAAGAATTGGTACTAGTTCTTCTCTGAAGGCCTAGTAGAATTCTGCACTAAAAGCCATCTGTCACTTCTGTTCCTGGGCTTTCTTTTTCTTTTCTTTCTTTTTTTTTGGAGGGGGGACTTGTGATGATTGCTTTTATTTCCTTGGGGGATTTAGATCAATTTTAATTGTTTATCTGATGTTGATTTAACTTTGGTAAGTGGCATCTATTGAGAAAATCATCCATATTTTTAGATTTTCCAATTTTGTGGCATAAAGATTTTTGGAGCATGACCTAATGATTCTTTGGTTTCCTTGGTGTCTGTTTTCATGTTCCACTTTTAATTTCTGATTTTGTTAATTGTATAGTCTCTCTATCTTTTAGTTTATTTACATAGGGTTTTGTCTATCTTGTTTTCCTCAAAGAACCAACTTTTGTTTTATTGATTCTTTGTTTTGTTCTCTTTTTTTTCTATTTTATTGATTTCAGCCCTGAGTTGATTGTTTCCTACCATCTACTCCCCTTGAGTGTGTAACACGAATCTTAAAAGGTCTTATAATAAATAAATAAATAAAACAGAGGTTTTTATGGGGTGAAAGCTGAAAGATCAGAGAAGCAGAACATCCAGCCACTAGCTTACCTCTACAAAATCTTCAGCCTCAAGAGAGTGAATTCCTGTTTCCTCATGCCTCATATACAGTTCTGTGTCCTGCCATATTTCCTGCTAGGATTGAAGGCATGTGTCACCACTGCCAGGTTCTATTTCTCTCATGTAGCCCAGTGCGCCCTTGAACTTACAGAGATCCAGACAGATCTCTGCCTCCAAAGTGATAATATTAAAGGTGTGTGCCACCACTGCCTGACTCTATGTTTAATTTAGTGGCTTGCTCTGTCCAATCCTGAGGTAAGCTTTATTAGGGTACACAATATATCATCAGCACATGGGTGTGTTTCTTTTTGTTATAGGTCTTTCAGATGTGCTGTTAATTCTCTGGTATGACAATTCTCAAACTTCCTTAGGGAGGCACTTGGTGATATGAACTTTCCTCCTTGTACAGCTTTCATTGTGTCCCATAAATTTAGGTATGTTTTACATTCATTTTCATTGAATATTAGGAAGTCTTAATTTCTTTCTTATTTCTGCCTTGACCCAGTGGTAATTCAGTTGAGAGTTATTCAGTTTCCATGAGTTTATAGGCTTTCTGAAGTTTCTATTGTTGTTGCAATTTAATTTTAATCCATGATGGTCTGATAAGATAGAGGTTTTTGTTTGTTTGTTATTTTGTATGTATTTTTCCTTTCAATTTTCATGTATCTGTTAAGACTTGCTTCATGACTGCGTATCTGTTCAATTTTGGAGAAGGTTCCATGAGGTGCTGAGAAGAAGTTATATATTTTATGTTTGTGTGGAATGTTCTATTGATGTTTTAAGTCCATTTGAGTCATAGTGTCTGTAAATTCCATTATTTCTTTGTTTAGTTTATTTCTGGATGACCAGTCCATCGATGAGAGTGGGCTATTGAAGTCTAACACAATTAATGTGTTGTGTTTGATGTGTCATTTAAGCTTTATTAATGCTTCTTTTACAAATGTGGGTGCCCTTGTGTTTGTAGCATAGATGTTTAAAATTGAGACATCATCTTGATGGATTTTTCCTTTGATGAGAATGAAATGTCCTTCTCTATCTCTTTTGATTAATTTTGGTTTGAAGTCTATTTTGTTAGATATTATGATGGCTACACACTCTTACCTGTTAGTTCAATTTTATTGGAAAAATCTTTCTCCAACCCTCTACTCTGAGATAATGTCTATCTTCAATGTTGCAGCAGCAGAAGGATGGTCGTGTTTTCATATCCATTATGTTATTCTGTATCTTTTTAAGTGGCAAATTGAGTCGACTGATATTGAGTGATATTAATGACCAAAGCTATAATAATAAAAACCACAAGATATTGGCATAAAAACAGATAGGTGTATCAATGGAATTGAATCAAAGGTCCAGACAAAACTCCACATACATATGGACACCTTATTTTTGACAAAAAAAGGCCAAAATTATACAATGGAAAAAGAAAGCACATTTAACAAATGGTACTTGTGTAACTGGTGTCTGAATGTAGAAGAATGCAGTTAGATCCATATTTATCACCTTGCACAAAACTCAAGTCCAAGTGTATCAAAGACCTCAACATAAAATCAGACACACTGAGCATGATAGAAGAGAAAATGGGAAAAATCATTGAACAGATTGTTACAGGAGACAACTTTCTGAATAGAACAATAATAGTGTAAACACTAAGATCAATAATTATTAATAAATAGGATCTCATGAAACTGAACAGCTTTTGTAAGACAAAGAACACTGTCAATAGAAAAAATACAGTCTACAGAATGGGAAAAGAGCTTCACTAACTCTACATCTGATAGAGGACTGAAATAAAATTATATAGAGAACTCATGAAACTAGACATTAAAACATAAATAATCCCATTAAAATGAGGTAGAGATGTAAACAGAGAATAATCAGAAGAATCTCAAATAGCAGAGAAACATTCAAAGAAATGTTCAACATCCTTAGGCATCAGGGAAATGCAAAGAAACATAACTGTGAGATTCTACCTTACACCTATGGTAAGATCAGAAACACAAGTGACAACGCATGCTGGAGAGGATGCAGAGCAAAGGGAACACTCCTCCCTTGTTGGTGGGAGTGCAAACTTATATACCTACTTTGGAAAACAATATGACAGCTTCTCAGAAAATTGGAAATTGATCTACCTCAAGATGCAGCTATACTGTGCTTGGAAATATACCCAAAGGATGCTCAATCATCCCACAAGGACACTTGCTCAATTATGTTCATAGAAGTTTTATTTGTAATAGTCAGATCTTGAAAACAATCCAGATGTCTCTCAACTGAGGAATGGATAAAGAAAATGTGGTACATTTACAAAGTGGAGTGCTATTCAGCTCTTAAAAAGAATGACATCCTGAAATTTGAAGGTAAATGGATGGAACTAGAAAAAGAATCTTGAGTGACATAACTCAGACCCTAAAAGACAAACATGGTATTCCTTCACTTATAAATGGACATGAGCTGTAAAGTAAAGGTAATCATGCTACTATTCAAAGACCCAGAGAGGCTAGGTAATAAGGAGGCCCCAAGAGGGACATTCAGATCTCCTTGGGAAAGGGAAATAGAAATGATTTTGTGGGTAGACTGGAGGCAGGTGGGGATGGGAATATGAGGGATCGTGGGGAGAAAGTACTGAAAGAGACAACTGGAAAAGAGGGGCATTTCAAGGTCAGGCAGAAACCTGGAGCAAGGGAAACTCCCAGGAATCTACAAGAATGAGCCCAGCTAAGACTCCTAGCAATAGTGGATATGTAGCCTGAACTGGTGATCTCCTATGGCCAGGCAAGACTTCCAGTAAAGAGATTGTAACCCCAACCCAGCCACATAACCTTTGACCTACAGACTTTCCTGCCTATTGGATGTGCTAGTCTAAGTGTGGCACAGAGATTGTGGGAGTGGCCAACCAGTGACTGTCCTAGCCTGAGACCCATGCCACAAGTGTGAGCTACCTGTGACACTGCCTAGACTGCCAGGACCCACAGGATCGATGTATCAGAGGCCTAGGATAGAGCCAAACAAGATTGGAGAAAAAACTATCAATGTAATGATGCCTAACAATATTCTTCTATATTCATATTTTGGTGCCTAGCCCAACAGTCATCAGCAAGGCTTTATCCAGCCACTAGTGATGACATGTACGACCCCACAGTCAAACATTAGGCCAAGCTCAGGGGATCCCACAGATGAGTGGGAGAAAGACTTGCAGTATCCATAGGGGTCAAGGACATCACAAGAAAACCCACAGAATCAACTAACCTGGGCTCAAAGGAGTTCACAGAGACTGAACCAACAACCAGGAAGCCTGCACGGGACTGACCCAAGCCCTCTCCACATATGTGAAAGTCGTGTAGCTTGGACTTCTTGTGGGACTCCTAACAGTATGAACCTGGCTGTTTCACCTGCCTCCTCTCCTCCCATTCTCTCCTCATCTCACCTCTCATCCCCCTAAATCCACTCCTCCTCTGTTTCTGTGAAAAGTGGCCAACTTCACATGGCCATCACCCAAGCATGGCATGTCAAGTTACAGTGAGACTAAGCACCTTGTATTAAGGCTGGGCCACATGACCCAATATGAGGAATAAGTTCCCAAGAGCTAAGCCAAGCATTAGGGACAGCCCCCGCTCCCATTGTTAGGAGTCCCAAAAATAGAACAAGCTATGCAACTGTCACATATGTGGAGAGGGTAGGTTGGTCCCATGCAGGCTCCCCAGTTGTTGATTCAGACTCTATGAGTTCCTAGGAGCCAGGTTAGTTGCTCTGTGGGTTTTCTTGTGATATTCTTCACCTCTCTTGATCCTATAATGCTATGGATATCACTCTATATAAATAAAACACTGATGGCCAATGACCAGGCAGAAAGTAGGTGGGACAAGGAGAGAGGAGAATTCTGGGAAGCAGAAGGCTGAGGGGAAAGACCCTGCAGCCACCGACAAGAAAAGCAGCATGTAAAGACGCCGGTAAGCCACCAGCCATGTGGCAAAGTATAGATTTATAGAAATGGGTTAATTTAAGATATAAGAACAGTTAGCAAGAAGCCTGCCACGGCCATACAGTTTATAAGTGATATAAGCGTCTGAGTGATTATTTTATATGTGGATTGTGGGGATTGTGGGACTGCGGGGCTTGGGGAACCTGGAGAGAAGCCCTCCAGCAACACTATAATCCTGCCTTCCTCTCTTCAGTAAGATTCCCTGAACTCATCCTAACGTTTGGCTATGGGTTTCTACATCTGTTTCCATCAGTAACTGGAGAAAAGCTCTCTGATCACAATGGGTAGTCACCAATCTGATCATAGAACATGGCCAGACATGGCTACTTCTCAACAATTGCTAGGAGTCTCAGTTGGGATCTTCCTTGTAGATTCCTGGGAGTTCCCCTTCCATCAGGGGGATCCCTAATGATCCCTAAATGTCTCCCCTTTCCTCTCATCTCCTTCAGTACTCTCCCCCTCCATCTATGCCCAATCTGAGTTCTTAAGTTTATCAGTGTTTTCTAGAGAAGAATAATTTAGAAAATAAAGGGGAAAACCTTTGAAACTATTATCGTTATTAGATGGAGGAATATTCTGGCAAGAAACAGACAGGCCTTTAGGACCAAAGAGAGACACTCAACTCAGAAACTCTGGAGATTTTTTTTTTGAATACAGAATGCTGGGTTCTTCTTACTTCAAGCCAGTAGAATCAGAAACTTTGGGATTGGATCCGAAAAATCTGCATTTCAAGAAGATGTATGTGTGTTTTATATGCACATTGAGTTTGAGCAGAAGTCCCTTAGGCAGAAATTTGTCACAGAAACCATTCCACCAAGGAAGATTACGCTGCCCTTCAAGAGATTATTTTGTAGGGACCTGGCTATTAATTCAATTGGGATGAACCCAAGGGACATATTTGAAGTCATTTAAATCCCGCAAAGTAAGGAGTTTGATGTCAGCTGCAGATCAGGTCCTGAATTTAATTTATTTTGGAAGCTATCAGGAAAAAAAGCACAGAACTAATGGCAAAGCTTCTGGTGTTTTCTTACAAGTGGCTGACCTGAAAAAATGTTCTTCCTCTTTAGAACAAAATAGAGACTAGTATAGGTGTTATTTCTTGCTTAAAAGACTACAATAATAAACTAATAATGTTAAATAGCATATTGGCTTTGTGTACAAAATAAGATACAATATTGATAAACTAGTACACTGACAATACATACAGCAGACAACACAGAAGGTAGGCGAGCTGTGGAAAGTAGGAAGAAGTCACCTTTCCAATATAAAAAAAGTAATGTAAACATCAGACCTCCATGGCAACTTGAGATCCTTTTTCATTTTTTTCCTTTCTTTCATCAGTTCAGGGATGACTTAATCTTTTCAGTGTGCCTCAACTTCCTGTTCTCCCTCCATAATGGTTGGAAACATAGCAGCACACTCAGAGGAAGCACACTGGAAAGTCCTTCCTTTCACTGCTGATGTTAAACTAACCAATCTTTGAACCCTATTTTTTAACATTAGTCACCGAAAGGTACATGACAGTTTTGCCAAAATAACACATGATCAGTGAATTACAGAACCAGAGTGACTGTTAAAATTACAAAACTCTGTCTTCCTTATATGTTCCCAGATTAAAGTGGAATTACAATTTGCTCTCATCTCTAAACTAATTTCATTTTCATTGATTTCAGAAATATTCACTCAGCATCCATCAGGAATGATTTATTAAACTGCTAGTGATAATTTTTTATACATATTTTTCATTTCCAAAGTATACTTCATTAAATGTCAGTAGTCAGATTCTGCACTTTCAGTGAAAATAAGATGGAATTCAAATGAAAGAGGAAAAGAATCTTGTAAAAGAGAGCTTCTTTTAAGGGTAGCTTCTGGGATAAGTTTTAAGATTATGGGATATAATTATTTTAAGTAGAAAAAGTGATGGAGAGAAAACAAATAACAGAAAAAGGAAGGGAATACAGATTTGTCATACTGGGGAGAAAACAGTCGAGTCATAGGTAACCATCCCCAAATGCCTACTACAATGAGGGAAGAGGTCTAGAGAAATCCATGACTCCTTGGTGGTTCTATGGGGCTCGCCCCTCGGCATCATTTTCTTCATTATACATCATGAGAATTTTATATCTAAGAATATACCATTTATATGTCCTAATGCCCACAGGATTCTCATAGGTAAGGTGTACGAACCAGTTAAAAGCACTGATCTTTATTAGTTTCCTATATTGATTATAAGAGATTATAGGAGAAAGGTTGGATATGGATAGAAAGTAGCTATAGTAAAAATATTGTGAATATATTCTTTACCAATAGAGTGCTTTATGAGCTTAGTGTGAAATTAACTTTGTTAAGTAGAAATGTAACCTGTTTGCATAACTAGTTGTAACAATTTCACAATTGCTGAATGATCATCTCTCATATTACAATTTAAGATAATACAGAGAATTTAAATGTATGCTCCTTGTCTTCAAACAATTCATGTAAACATTAAGGTATATTCTATCACCATAAAAGAAATATGAGCAAGTGTTATGGAAATATGTCAAGGCAACAATTACAGACATAGTCCAAAGAAGCAATGTGCTGCTTGTCCTGAAAAACAAATTTACCAAATCTTGCCT
Organism: Peromyscus leucopus; assembly: GCF_004664715.2. Lineage (NCBI taxonomy): Eukaryota > Metazoa > Chordata > Mammalia > Rodentia > Cricetidae > Peromyscus > Peromyscus leucopus. The sequence goes on from NC_051065.1 coordinate 7,537,561, forward strand.
TAAGTAAAATTGAAGTGATCACTAAAGATTAGTAAATTAAGATGAGGTCAAGGTAACTTTCAATGGATTCTTAGAGGGCATCTTTCCCAGGGACATAATTGTGATGTATTGTCATATTCTTCAATATTGTGATATCTAGTGTAGTCTGACATTTTTCAGATTAACAGAATCAGTTCCTGCACTCAGATCTTGCTATACTGTTAATGTACCACAATCATTACCAGCATTGTGACCATTTCTACCATCATTACAACTATGCTCTGCTGATAACCTGATTACCCTTTGTTCTGTACTTTGATACTTAAAATTGGATAGTGGCTTTATATCCTACCATGTCTTTTGCTTCCAGGCTCTGAGAAACATTGAAATTTAGTCTACAATAGTTCACTTTACATCAGTATTTTTTTCTATTAACTTAAGTTTGCTTCCCCAATTCTAGCAATAGTATAATATGCCCAGAAAGAAGATTTTTCCACTTGTTCATAATTCCTCTGTATGATTATCAATTGGTTGTTAATTCTTGGTTAATTATAAAGCAAGTATATCATTTTGCTTCTTTATCTAACTATAAAACTAAGATATACAAAAGAGAAACTATATAGATTCTACATTTGTTGAGGAGATAATGTGACCATATTGAAATACTCCCAGCAGAAAAAAAAAATAAAACAAACAAAAAAGAAAAAAAGTATGAACTACTATGAAGGCAAATGTTGTATGATAATTTGACAAACAAATCTTACCTGGAGAACAGAGGACAGAGCTAGCCACTAGTTAACCAGAGAGGCCAGACAGTGGTGGCACACACTTTTATCCCCAGTACTTGGGAGGAGGAAGCAGGAAGATCAGGAGTTCAAGGCCACCCTGGGCTACATGAGTCTAAAAGAGAAACAGAGCCATTCAGTGGTGGCTTCCACCTTTGATCCTAGGACTTGGGAGGCTCCGGCCTTTAATGCCAGCACTAGGGAGGCAGAGACAGGAATATAAGGCTTATGGAGACTGTATCTCAACCATTCAGTCTGAGGGTTCATAGAGACCCATTCCATCTGAGATTTCATAGATGTAAGAAGTGATTATGGCCAGGCAGTGGTGGCACATGCCTTTAATCCCAGCCCTCAGAAGCAGAGCCAGGAGGATCTCTGTGAATTTGAGGCCAACCTGGTCTACAGAGTGAAATCCAAGACACGCTTCAAAACTACACAGAGAAACCCTGTCTAGAAAAAAAAGTCATTATGGCTGCTCTGCTTCTCTGATCTTTAATTAGAATCGCACTTCAGGCAAATATAAGCAATGTTCATAAAATAAGTATAAGAATGACAGCCTACAGGGAATTACATAAGCGAAACCCCCCTCCCCTACGCAAGCTTAGTTGGAGGTCGGCAATATTTGGTAAAGGTGCATTTGGGAGAGTCACACTCTCCCATTCATAGGAAATGAAAAGAAAGATCAGGATGAATACTGCAAAGCAGAAAAATTGTAGAAATGAAAGGACCAAACATGATAGCATCAATCTCAAACACGGAAACTGTGTAAAGAAGCACCACTAAAAGAAAAAAAAATACCTCAGTATCTCATCTCTATAAAACCTATAGTGCCTGGCAACAAAACAGAACACTCTCCAAAAAGGAAAATCTGTTAAACCTCACTTTGTGAAGATTTGCATTGCACAATCCACTAGAGGGGAGCAACTGCAAAAAAGGGAAGCAATTAAAAATCTGTGTCTTTGGGGCCTATTTCATGAAAATTTTATAACTTGAGAGCCACAGAGAAAATAAAGAACCAGACAATGAGGATAAAATGATTTGAAGGATTTATTCCCCAAATATTCAAAATTGACTAATCCCCATTAGAATCTTTGGGGGTGGCACACTAAAGTTTTCAAAGAGTTTGGGGAGCTAAATTAGATTAATTAAAAAAAATACTGATGTAAAATGAACCATTTTAGACAAAATATCAAATTTTCTCAAAGGTTAGAAGAAAAAACCATGATGGGTCTAAAGGTATTATGTTATATTAAATCTTACAGAAATTTCTGGGTGTAAAAATTAAGTAAACACAAACTATATAAAGATCAACATGGTTGGTCAACTATCAGAAGTCAACAATAAAAAACAAAAACTGAAAACGCCAAATAAATTATGACATATTGCATGGCAGGTGAAGAACAGGTTAATTCAACTGATAAAACACATGGAGAATAAAAGAGAGAATGGCAAACCACTAAACAACACATAAGAGTAATTATAAAAGGTGCTTATTGTACAAATTGATTATGAGAGAGAGAATAACTCCTTAAATTATGGAGGGGGCATTTAGAGGTGGAGTCAAAATTGTCTTCATAAATCTATATATAGATTTCTCCCTTTTTTTGTTTTGTTTGTTTGTTTGTTTTTGGTTTTTCAAGACAAGGCTTCTCTGTATAGTTTTGATGCCTGTCCTGGATCTCGTTTTGTAGACCAGGCTGGCCTCGAACTCACAGAGATCCGCCTGACTTTGCTTCCCGAGTTCTGGGATTAAAGGCGTGTGCCACCACCACCGGGCATATGTAGATCTTATAGATATTAAAATGTATAAAAGTCCAGCTCACATTATACTTGATTTACTATGGATAAGGTTTACTTATGTTTATGACTATATAATCATTTTTAAAATCTGTTTTTAATAAAGCAGACCAATTATACATTATACTTGGGTATCCTAAATAGATACTTTTCACAAACAAGCTCAAAGCCTCCAACATTTTAAGTGCTATTTTAAATTTTGGAGAGTTTATTATTGTCCATTCAAGTATGAAGATGGATATTTCACAATGTAGGCTTTTGTAAAATTACATTAGCCTAGAAGTTATAACAGAGCCATGTCACATTTGGATAAGTATTTTTTAAGAAAACAATGGAATTTAATCATTAGGTGAATAGCTGAGATTTAATTACAGAATTCAGACATCATTTTGATGGTTATACAAAGTCACTTGCAAGTAATTTTGCCAAAATATCCTGAGATTTATACTTTTATAACACTCAAACCTACACGAATTTACATCACTTCCAGCTGGCACTGTCTTTATCAATCATTTAGTGAAAAGTGCTGATTCAATATTAAAATATATTAATAAAATTAATAGTGAGATATTTTCAATCAATATAAGATATTTCATTATAGCATTTTCTCTATATCTCATGTTTTTAAAAACGTGTATGAGATTAGCTGTCCTGCTCTCACACCCTCTCATCCTTTGGGATGGCGCTTCTGTATCCTCAATAAAAGAGTTAGTTCTAGTGTCCTGCTCTGGCAGAGTGCAGGCTCTGCTCTCCTGTGTGCTGTAGCTGGTGAGAGGTGGGGCTAGTTCTCCCACTCTTGATACCCTGGGGCCAGCCTTCTAACCTGCAGCAGGTAGCAAGGGCAGAGGAGAGGGAGCATCTTTCCCTCAACCATGCCACCACATGGCAGACAAGGATAGGGAAGTGTCTTCAGTGGTGTATCAGAGACCAAAGGCCTCGAATTAGACCAATGACTTATGACAATGAATATTTGCAAGTAAAGATAAAATGACTAACAGGTAAAATGTGTGACACTGGGCCACACTACAACTTCCATGATGAGATTCTTCTTCTTCTCCTTCTTCTTCTTCTTCTTCTTCTTCTTCTTCTTCTTCTTCTTCTTCTTCTTCTTCTTCTTCTTCTTCTTCTTCCTCCTCCTCCTCCTCCTCCTCCTCCTCCTCCTCCTCCTCCTCCTCCTCCTCCTCCTCCTCTTCTTCTTTTGTTATTATTGTTGCTGTTGTTTCTGTTTTTGTTTTGCTTGGTTTTGTTTTGGTTGGTTAGTTTGGGGATTTTCTTTTAAATTTTGTTCTGTTTTTTGGTGGTAGGTTGCAAGGGAGGAGGGTGGATGTGGAGAACAGAGAGGTGGGTGTGATCTGATGCATGATGTGAAGTTGCAAATAATCAATAAAATTTTACAAAATAAATGAATAAAGTGAATAAAATGTATGTAATATTTATGAAAAGAGAATAATTGCCCAGCAGTAGTGGCACACGCCTTTAATCCCAGCACTGGGGAGGCAGAGCCAGGCAGATCTCTGTGAATTTGAGGCCAGCCTGGTCTACAGAGTGAGATCCAGAACTGGCACCAAAACTACACAGAGAAACACTAAGAAAAACAGAGAGAGAGAGAGAGAGAGAGAGAGAGAGAGAGAGAGAGAGAGAGAGAGAGAGAGAGAAGTGTTTTGTGCCAGTTTATTTTTTTATAAATTAAAGATAAACTTTAGAAAATAGTCACTTATGTGTTTACATTTATTTAATTGATAGAGCAGACATTATTGAAATATGTTTAACAAAAATATCTTTGCACTGATAAGAATGTAGATGAAGGAGGGGTAAGGAAACTATATAGGGAACTTTAACCCTTCTTATGCTCAGCAAATTAGAAGACAGATAAATGATAGATGATAGATAAATAATAGATAGATTAGTAGATAGATTGATATATAATAAATGGATGCATATATAGAAGTAGGTAGATTATAGGTTATATGAAGCTGACAGTTACAGATATATGACACTGATAATATAGAGATAAAGATAATAAAGAGATAGGTGTCAATACTCCCCCACTTCACTTGTTTATTCTTTAGTCAGTGATTCAAAAACCTGAAAGCCTCTTTTTCACTTTCTTAGATAATAGAATGCAACTTTACCTCTCTATTATTTTTGTTACTATTTTTTCCATAGAAAATTGATCTTTTTCATATAGTATATTCTGATTACAGTTTCTCCTCCTTTAGCTCAAGATTTCCTCACCTTCCCTAACCATCCAAATCACACTCTTCCTGTCTCTCATTAAAAAACCAAACAGGCATCTAAAGAAGAGTACCAAAATAAAATAGAATAAAATAAAACAAAAACAAACAATCAGAATAGGATGAAAATAACAAACAAAAAGAAGAAAAAGAACCAACAAAAGCATGAGAAACACATATAGGTATAGAGACACACATGTTTGTACATGCAGGAATCCCATAAAAGCACAAAACCAGAAGCACGGATGTATATGCAGATAACCTGTAAAGTAGATAGATGATGGATAGGTGGATAGACAGACGGACAGATACATACATACACATGATATATTAGGTATAGATATGTTCTTCATTCCTTCTGGCTCTTATAACCTCTCTGCCTCCTTTTTGGCTGCATTTCCTGAGCCCTGAAGGGAGGAATTTGATGGAAACATCTCTTTTTGGACTGAGTGTTCTCAGGTCTCTCACTGTCTGTGCATCATCCAGCTGTGAGTCACTGCATTTGTTTCCATCTACTTCTGGAGGAAACCTCTCTGATGATGGCTGAGAAAGACACTGATATAGTGCTTCTCAACCTTCCTAATCCTGTGACCCTTTAATACAATTCCTCACGTTGTGGTGACCCCCATCCATACAATTATTTTGTTACTACTTCACAACTGTAAGTTGCTACTGTTATAAATAGTAATGTAAATATCTGATATGCAGGATATCTGATATGTGACCACCAAGGATGAGGAGTCATGGCCCAAAGGTTGACAACCACTGGTATAGAACCATGTTGTTAAGAGTCATTTAATGACTACTAACTCTATGTACTTATTTATTTTTAGAAGAACAGTAGTATATGGTTTTCCTCTAGATCCCTGTCCTGTTTTATCTCAGTTTCTTGGCTGCCTGAGCAGTGTCAGGGACAGGTTCCATCTAATAGAGTGGGCCTTAAATCAAATAAGAAACTGATTGGTTATGCCCACAAGCTTTGTGCTACTATTACACTAGTGCATCTTTCAGGAAGGTCATCATTGTTATGGAAGAGTTTGTAGGTGGGCTGGTGTTTGCCTTTTCTTCTTTGGTGGTGTACAGAATACCTTCCAGTACCAAGAGCCCTAGTCAGCAGGGATGGAGGCTCTATATGGGCACCAGATCCACTTCTCTGTGCTTAATGAGTTGTGTAGTTATTGCCATTAGCAATGAGGCCTTTCTGTCAGTTTGTGGAGAGCAACCAATAGCCTTGGAAATGGCCTGAGTTGTTTGAGGGTTCCTGTGTGGCTGCTTTGTCCAACAACTCAGTTAGATGCAACCCATTCCTGGGAGTGGAATATTGGTTTGGTGATAAGAGATGTCCAGTTGGGAGCCTGTCTCTCCTGTAATCAAACAACTTCGTTTAGATCACCTTTATACACGCGTATATTTTTGTTTTGCTTTATTTTGTTTTCAGTTAGGATTGTTTTAACTATTCCAGGTTCTCTGTATTTCCATATGAAGATCAACTATGTCCTTTCAATTGCTGTGAAGAACTGTGTTGGAATGTTGATGGAGATTGAATTGAATGTATAGATTGATTTTCAAAGGATAATCATTTTTACTATATTAATTCTAGTGATTCATGGTTATGGGAGATATTTCCATGTTCTGGTATCTTCTTCAATGCCCTAAAATTTTTATCATATAAGTCTCTCACTTGCTTAGTTAGAGTTACCCCATGATATTTTTGGTGGGCTATTGTAAAGCTTTATTGCTCCTTTGATTTCTTTCTCTGGGCATTTCTCTTTTGTATATAAGAATGGCACTGAAGTTTTATATTAGTTTGGTATGCTGACATTTTGTTTAAAGTATTGATCAGCTGTAAGAGTTTCCTATTTTTAGAGTCATGGATATACACAATCAAACTTTCTGCATGTAAAACTGTTTTCACTTCTTCCCTTCTCATACAACCTCTTGGGAACTTCAGTTGTCTTCTTACTCTAGCCAAGACTTCAAGCACTATATGAAAAGATATGAAGAGTCAACAACCTTGTTTTGTTGCTGATTTTTTTTTAAATTTTTATTTATTATTCTCTCATACATTACATCTCAACTGACGTTCCCCCTCCCTCTACTCCTCCAAGTCTCCCCCCACCTTCCTTCTCCAGATTCACTCCCCACATCACATTGTACCTGGGAAAAGAACAGGCCTCCCAGGGATATAAATCTAACATGGATTTGGTTTACATAAACCTAACTTAACATTGCTAGGGTTACCTTTGTAGATTCTAGGAAGGTCCCAGTGTACTAGTTTTCCAAATAGCCTCCCAAAATGTACTGCAATTCCAGTCATCTCTCAATGTACTATCTCTATCCATCCCTCAGTTTCCTCTTCCCAGGGAGATCCATACATCTTCCTTTAGAGCCCTCCTTGTTACTTAGCCTCTCTGGGTCTGTAGATTGTAGTATGAATATCAATTATTTAACAGCTAATATTTACTTAATGTGAGTACATATCCTTTTTTTTCTTTCTGGATTTGGATTGTCTTACTAAGGATGATTTTTTTTCTAGTTTCATCTATTTGTCTGCAAATTTTATGATGTCATTTTTAAAGTTCTGTGTAAAACTCCATGCCACATTTTCTTTATCCATTCTTCAGTTGAGGGAAACCTAAGTTGTTTTTAATTCTTGATTTTAGTTAAAATGCTTTGAGTTTCTCTGCATTTATATCTCTATTATTTTGAGGTATGTCCATTTTTCCCTACCCTCTCTAGGACATTTATTATGAAAAGATGTTAAATTTTGTCAAAGGCCTTTTCTGAATTTAATGAAATGATCATGTAGTTTTTGTTCTTCAGTCTGTTTATATTTTTAATTGTATTTATTGATCTGTATGTGTTGAACCATCCCTGCATCTGTGGTATGAAACCTACATGCCCATATTTGTGGATAGTTGAGATTCCTAAATCATATGGTATGGCATTATTTTTTATTTTATTATTATTCCATATAAGGAGAAAAGACTAAATCCAAGTACATGGTCAAAATAATTAAAGTAGCAAATACCTGTGAAATTGGACAAATATAAAAATAATTAGCTGTTTTTAAAAAAAATAAAATAGTTATGGGAATGACCAGGGAGCAGGTGCTGAACACTAACAATATAGGTTATATCTGTCCTAGCAGAACTAATTGATTATCATCATGGGGGAAAGTTTATTACATAACTTTGGAATAGAAGGTATAATTCTTGCCCAGTAGTATCATTTGAAGAGTCCCTTGATGCTTTTCATTATAGTTCTGACCAAAAATGGATGTTGCTCAATTATATATTGAAAAGTGAGCAGGGACTCAGACCTATTTATTTGGAAGTGACTTATTCCAATGATCAAGTTAAGAAGACATTTAGCTTTTAATAAAGAGAAATATTATACAAATCATTTAAAAAGAGGGGATATAAATGAACTGAGAGTTTTAAAGATATTTTAGTAGTGAACTGAGCTTTAGGTAACCCCAATAACAGTGTTTCCCAGAAAATCTATGTGTTAATTTAGTTAATAATGTCTCAATGTTTCAGTAACATCTGATGAGAAGAAAATAAAAATGTATTCAAAAGAAAATTTCCTCTCTTTTCTTACATAGTGTTTATAATATCAGCATCTGTCAGAGATAGAGTAAAACAAAGTGGTAGATACTTTCCCGCTCAGATTGGATTTGCTTATCAAATACATCTAAGGTGTAATTGATAAATGAAATAGATACTGTTATAATCATAATATATCTCCTTCTCAAGACTCAAAGGCTCATCTTCCAGTTGCCAGATATGTGGTCATAGAGACATGGCGATTGAGATAAGTTTAGGAATTAATCTATGCCAAAAACTGCTTCCTTACTAAATTCACAGCCTGTCCTCAGGTGCAGATATGTTAATGGTTGGCTGGTGCAGGAAAAATTAGGGTCACCGGACATATTCCTCAATTCTGGAACTAATACTTTCTTTATAGCTTTATGTGTCAACTGGTTGTACCATATAGGTCTTGTTTTTGGACAATCATTTAACTTATCTATCAAGCTCACTTTGACACTGATATTATAAACACTATGTAAGAAAAGATAGGAAATTTTCTTTTGAATACATTTTTATTTTCTTCTAATCAGATGTTACTGAAACATTGAGACATTATTAACTAAATTTACAGAATGAGATAGAATATCCATCAGATGCTTTTTAAAAGTAGAGAGATTATCAGGTTTTTTATTTCAAGAGACTACACTAAAATATTCTGGAGCAGTGAATGTAACTGTAGGTTGATTCATTCATTGAAAAAGATGTTATCTATAAAGAGATATGACTTCAGGAACTCTTGTCACCATAGGATTTTCATTTTCTATCCAGGAAGGTCATGGACTCTCCAATGTCCTCTCAGGCAAAAATGATAAGCAAATTTTCAAGGGAAGGAAAAAATTACATTGTGTTCTGTGGTGACAGAACATAACCTGCTCCATGTTGCTTCTTCACATAAGTACACAGGAACATGAGATGAGACAGAGAGTAGCAACAGTGTCTGTACAAATTCTACTATGCTGCCCTAAAACATTTATTCATACATATTCCTGCCCAGTTACTGAGTATGGTAATTACAAATTATTTCCAAAGATTTGACTAGTTAATGAAAGAACACCACTTTTGGAAATGCACAGATCCCACACTTAAATAATTGATTATATACCTGCAGGCTTGCAATGTTGTGATAAGGAACAAAGCTTAATACAACAAAGTTATAGACGTGAGACTTGCCTACAGGTGTGTGTGTGTGTGTGTGTGTGTGTGTGTGTGTGTGTGTGTGTGTATTCAGGAGTATGCCAACTTGGAGGCAAGAGGACAACCCTAAGTGTCATTTCTCAAGGGTCACACACTTTGTTCTTTGTGAGAAGATCTCTTACTGGAACTGAGAACTGATCAATTGGCCAGTGAGGACCACGATCCTTACATGCCTATCTCTTTGACACTAGAACAGAGCTGTGCTGCTCTGCTAAGCACTGTTGCATGGTGCTGGGATAGAATTTAGGTTCTCATACTTTATTGACTGATATATCTGCCCAGTACCTACCAACAAATTTTAAGACAGCTTTCTGTGAAATTTTATTCAGTATTACAGAATAAAAAATTATACATACATGTACACACACACACATCATCATCATCATAACATTCTTCAACTTTTTTGAACTTTGATTATTTCAGTATTTTGTAGAATATGTTTCAAAAACTCATAGAAAAACAACAAAAAGGAAAGTATCTGAGAATACACAAGACCACACACACAGAAGTACTATTGCTAATATCCTGTGAGATACTGGTGTGATATGAAACAATTAAGAGGATGCTGAAATAGACTCTAGAAAAATACAGATAATTCAATAAATGACTGATGCCTAAAGAAAATTGTTTCACCATGTTAACACAAGCTTATACTTTATTATTACTCATTCATGTGTTTGTAAAAATAAAGTGAGAATTAAATGATCAGATTAGAAAAGACTAATTTATTACAGTCTTTTATTCTGAATTTTGTTTCTCACTTTTATCTTTTGTATCTTCTATCACTTGCATATTTCTTATATTAAAGGACAATTACTTATTGCTACTAACTCAAAGACTCAATCACAATTGTGATTGCCTTAGTTCTATTATCAAATCCTACTCTGATTCTTCAATATAATGGATGATTTATCAGTAGGAAATTTAAATCAATTAGTTAAACTTGTTGCAAAATCCTTATCCCTATTTGCAAGACAGAAGAGTTTGATTCATGTAAAAATTATCCAGCTGGACTGCCTAGGAAGCATATTTTAATCATTGGTTTAAGGAAATACATCCAGACAAACAGAAGGAATGTATGTGTCTCTCTTCACATTTTTTAGACCAGCTTTCCCCATTGTTGCTTCCTGATAAAACTCAAGAACACAAAATCTTAATGGAAGTGCCAGATTGAGGTGATAAGCAGCTAACTTTGATAGCTATGTATATTCTTTCTCAAGAAAAAACTGAGATAAGCATATATAACGTTGTATACATGGTGTATTATGCTTACAACGCTACATAGTGCCAACTGGCCCATTTATGTTTTAGTCTGCGTTCCTGGGTTTATAGAGCAGAGCATGAAGTCAAGGGAGACAAACATGCAGGTGTTGAATCAACAGTACCATCCTGTATGTAATCTGTGACTTGGCTCTTCTACATATAATGTATCATGATAAGAGTTGGACTTTCTCTTGGTGATCTGGGTCTTTATTGAAGTGGAAAATAAAATATTTTTGCTCAGGACCATTTTGGCTCTGGTGTGCTTTTTCCTTTCCACTCCATCAGCTCTACCAACTCCGAATTTCTTGACTTTGAAGGCACTATGCCAGCCCCATCTGTTTACTCACAGATTGTGAGTAAAATTGGTTTAAGATGAGTTTATCTGTGAAGGGATGATTTTTTCGTTTCTGATTCCTATTACTGGTACACAGTGTTCAGTTGTTCTGTGTCCTCAATATGCACTTGTTCAGATGGTTGAAGGAAGGATAACAGAATATATGTGTTTTAAAACAACATAATTTACATTAATTAATTTGACATATGGGCTTACAGTCCAGCCAGCTCCAGACTTTCACTGAGAATACATATTTTCCTTAATGCCAATGAAAAAAAAATGAGAAAATCTGTCTGAGAATTTCACTAGACATTTTTTGAAGTGTTATCACTTCTCAGTAATCACTATACTTAATGCTTTATTCTTATAACTTTATATTTATAAATAATTTGCTTTAATACATTATAAGCTAATGAATATAAATTATGAAATACTCCACTGAATCATCAATATTAACATAATTTTCAGGCTTGGCTAACCGTGAAATCCTTGAAATAACCTCAATGTGCTTGCAACTCATATATATATATATATATATATATATCTTCTAAAGTCTTTATGTAATTCAAATAAAGCTACAAAGTTATAGTAAACACATCAGTAGAAATGAAGTATAAACTTGAAAAATAGGAATGTTAACTTCAAGGTTCTTGGTAATTTGCCTATGCCTTTGCTCTTAAGGAAAAGCTAATATTCACCTGATAAACTATATGAGTTACAGTTAGAACTGGTTAGTATCAACATAATAACAGAGAATTCTCCACTTACTCTTGAAATTTGACAACCAGCTAAGGCAACTTGCTTAATAGTTGATATTTATGGAGTCGTTTACTTAATATTTCACAAAGGTTAATCTTTCTGAGATGTAAAATGAGAGGATGGAGAGAAATGCAATTGAACTTCCTTCTGAGTTTTAATGAATTATGGTAGATATAAAATATGAGCTATTTTTTGTGATTTTGATGTGATAAATATAGAGTTATACATATTCAGTTGATGGTATCAAAGGAATGGGCCTGTCCTCCATATACCATTGTCTTTGTAGATGACTGATGTGAGAACCATTAATTTTTCAAATAATTTTTAATTGACTGATACTTATTTATATTTATATCCACAGCATTTCATTTTTCTGCTCTTCATTCCTAGCAAGAAGACAGTTCAAATACATACAATAATATAAAAGTTATTTTGAATCTTGTATTCTTCCAATGAATGGAAAGAAAAACAACACTAATAGGAAAATTTTGCATTATAAGATATTAAGCACTCACACACTAATTAATATTTTCTTTCTGATTTTTCAAACTCAGTACTGGGAGTAATGAGAGAAAAGATATTTTGTTAAATCCTATTTGAGTTTAAGGAAAAGTACAACTGCTGTAAATTCAAGTAACATAAGCCTGCCTGACAGAGTGACAGTTCATATTCTAAAATATGTCACACTTATATTTGAATCTAATTTCATTTTTCCTCAACCAGCAGGGTATCTCGAAGCAGATGCTCTGAAGAAAGTCATACATAGCTATTCTGTTTATCACATGTTGGGTGGCCTCCTTTCTTCCTTTTCCTTTATTGATTCTCACATCCTAGGAGTAGTCCTGTAATTGCTGACTGGTTCACTAATTCCGTGACTCATCAAATAAACTAAGTGTGAAATTGCTTGTGCCACCAATCTCCACCCTACCCAGATGATTCATATATTAGCTCTGACAGAGGAACACTAACACAGAATTAAATTTGGTATCCTAAAACAAAGTTGAAGCTCTCCTAAATGAAACTGTATTTCAGTATTTGAGCTTAGGGTATTTTACTTATTATTTTCAGATGTTATTCCTACAAGCAATATGTGAAGATTGGGTAAAATATAAGTGAAGCTTCACCAAGTAAAAAAGTTTTAATTAATTAATACTGTCATTTAAGTATTATAATGAGAATTTTTCATTTCAAAACTAATTCAAAATTGTTGATTTGCTAAAATTTATTTTATACTCTATTCTTGACTGATTTTCTATATATTTACAAATATTTTAGAAAATTTTCTAAGACAAATGATTGGACTGCAATGTCCACAGAATATATTTCTTAGTAAAGAGCATAGAGGAGAGAACGGTATTGATCCAAGTAAATGTTTTATCTTTTTAAATAGAAATGGGTGAATAGTGGAAGTTTAATTCTTTATCAAGCTACCCAGTTAAATGTTATGGTAAAAGATATCATTATTTAAGACCATGCTCAATTTTCATTTCCAAATCACATCCTAAAAACCAACACAGAAAATTATTTAGTTTCCAACTGTGAGAAACAACATAATTGAGTATTAAATGAGTATTTTTGAAAGCCCCAGATGAGAAATAAAGTGAATTTGAACAGCTTGAAGTACAATCACAATTAGATACATTTAAATTTTGTGTTACAGCTTTATATTGAAGTCATTCTGGTCAAGAAAGAAATGATGAAACTACATTAGTGATTATCAGACAACTGTTTAATATTTACAAGTTTAGCACATGATCTTCTTTCAAACATTCTGGAACTTGAAGTGCCTTTAAAAAGAACCTTGTATTCAGTGTTGAACCAAAGTTCACATGCAGTGAGGAGCAAGTCCAGAGGATTAGGTTTTTTTCATTGCTAGTTTTCTGTGAACAGAACCTCACAGTCAGGTTATAGTCACTGACTTTTCTAGCAGTCTTTAATTTACTTCTCTTCCGCCTTAGTAGTCTCAGAAGTAATATAAAGCATATGTTTCCTACCATGAAGAGATTAGACTATCAGTAAGCTCTGCAGAACTCAGCTTTAAAGACACTTGTCCTTTATGATGTTGCGAGTTAATGTGCATGTGTCTACACATTCACATTCCAAGTAAACATTTTGGTGTGTTCTAAAGTCATGTTTTCACCAACATTTGTTCATACTTCCCTATCATATATACTCTCACTTACAAGTACCTTAAAGAAAATACTAGGCATCAATATGTCACAACTGTGCAATATTCTAAATGTACATAATGTGTAATGTTAAATAATGCTAACTGAGCTCTTTCAACAAAGTAATCAAATGGAGAAAACATTTTAACAAATAATAAAAGGAATTGTTAACTTAATGTATAATGGTGACCTGATCTGAAATAAGGAAAGACTATGTTGTGATGGAGAGATGGCTCAATAGATAAGAACACATGCTACTCTTGTAGAACAAACAATTTCAGTTCCCAGTACTCCTGTCAAATGGCTCAAAATCAGCTGTGACTCCACCTCCCCTGGATCTGTCATTCTTTTTCAAAACTTACAAGCACCTACATTTAAACATGCACATACCTAAACACATACAAGTGCGTGCACGCATACACACATATGCATGCAAGGACACACACACGCATACACACACACACACACACAAATAAATCATTAAAAAGAAAATTATCTTTTTAAATATAAAAAAATGTCCAAAGAAATGATAAAGAAGAGATAGTCATTCCAACATTACTAATGTTTTACAGCATGGATATTTCTCACTTCAGAAGGTAGAACCTATCTTCCAATTCTAATTTTTTTCTTTAAAGTTGAACTATATAGCCTTAGAGACTCACTCCCAAAGATCTGAATGAAGCAGAGTAACAGTTATTTATAAAACGATTACTTGTCAAAATAAGCCTGTCTCTTAGAAGAGGAAAAATTCTATGTAATATTTAAGAAATTATGACTAAAAATAGACCCCCAATAGATAATAATGTATAAATATTGATTGTTTAACAGTTAATCAAGTGACACAATTCTAATGCAATGTCAGTAGAGGTGAGTCTATATTACTATATTATATTATATGGATATTTCTAGCTTCTTAGTATTTGTGCTCATATAAACCTACATTGCAAATGCTTTCTTAAAGGAGATAGAACAAAATTTCATGGTATAACCTTCAGAAATCATGCAAGTGTGCTGTGTCCTGCTTCTGTTCTCATCTCCTGATTACTGGGAACTGCTTTGTGTTGAATAGAGGAAGCTTCAGTTTTCCCAATAATAAATCCATGTATATTAACACACCAGGAAAGAGAGGATCAAAGTAAACACACACACTCTGCGAATGAAGTCAAATCATAGCCAAATAGTCTACCTTTATATTGTCTTGGATATATGTGGCTAGACACAGCCACTCTACATAGCATTCCACCGATGTCTTTCACCTTTTATCTATAATTTATGTTTTAAAAATCTTAAATATTTGTCCTACAATAAGAGCATGAGTACCCTTGGAATAATTTATGTGTACAGATGGGAAAAACAGTTCAATGAGAGCTGCAGTTCTTTGACCGAGAGAGATGAGCACCCCAAACCCAAGTGTATTGGATAGATGTTCAGCAGGATTCTTCCATGATAAGAGCCATTAGGTCCTAATGACTAGAGAATATAAAAATCACATATGCAATATTGTGAATTTATATTTATCATTATATGTTCTATTCTATTTACTAAAATTCTCAGTCTTTAGTGGTGTAGAACTCTAGACTAATTATAAGTAACATGGCTTCATATCCCACACATCCAAACACACATCCATGCTTTTTACCATAGTTTATATTTTACCTTTGATTCTATTTGTTAGTATTGAGATTTCCATGCTATCATCTCACAAGGCTTGTTTTGCATATCCCATGATAAAATGTATGCTCTGGGAAAGATCTGAAAAACCTAATGGTGATGAGATATGAAGGAATGATACCAAAGTAAATGCTTTTTAGATCTACAAATGAAGATCCTTGGAGTGACAGAAAGGCAGAAAGAAAATTCAAGTAGATTCTTTCCCTCATTCTTAGTATTTTGTGGATGCCTGTAGTTATTTTTAGGCTTAAGATTTCATGCTATTCCCTCTTTTATGTTAGCCTGCATATAGGTACTGTCATTGTTCAGGAAAAAAAGTATATTTTAATTTAAAAAAATTAAGAATAAATATAATTAAATAAAACCCAGGTAATATTGTTGGTATGACCAGGTAGTAACTGCTTTCTCATGTGGGGAATAATTTGAAAATAAAGATAACATTTAATTATTTTGGCATCCTGAGTAAGGATATTGGCATCAGTCATTTTGTAAGTTTATATGATATAGATACAATTTTCAGGAGCTAAGATGTCTGTCTAATACTGTACCCAGCATTTTCCCAGTCAACCAGGAAGCCCATTAGTAATATGCTGCAATTAATATATTCTAAAAAGCAATGGCTGGAGGCTGACCTTTTGAAAAATGTCCTTGATATGGTTTAGTACTTAATTATTACATTTGAGAAATAGTGATCTCATATTGGGAACTCTGATATTTGCAATAAACTCTAATGGTGCTGTACTTCTTTATATAAAGAATAAACATGAAAAAAGAATTTTATAGTATGCTGTTATATAAAATTAAAGAAAGTAATAGTTCTTGCAGGAAAGTGTGAAAAAAGAACACAACACCATAATATTAGGTTTGTTCAAAACGTCATATAAATATCTGGCAATAGTAATGGAATTTCATCTTAAAATTCTATCACACATTTTCAAATAATATTATATATTATTTATTTATAATAACCTGTTTGTTCACAGAAAAATGTAATATATATATATACAGATACTTCTTTAAGAACTCATTCTATTATCGTTGTTAATTAACTAAAGCTATTTAAGTTACGGACTGTATGCAGGAAGCAATTTAATCAAGAATATAAAAATTGCTTCAATAGCTTATGAGATGAATAACTAAGTAAAATATTTATTTTACTACAGATATTATTTATGTATACACGTGTCAGGAATAGTGTTGCATTTATAAAAACAAAGTTATTGAATGTGGGTTTATGCTTAAGACCAGCATAGGCTACATAAGACCCTGCTTAAATATGTATGTGTACATATATATATATATATATATATATATATATATATATATATGTGTGTGTGTGTGTGTGTATTTAATATATATATATTTAATATATATTTCCATTATATGTATGTATACACACACATATTGTGAGCATATCTGCCCTAATTTGGAACTTTAAAAAAAAAATCTGAGTTCTCCCAAAACATTACCATGCACTATTATTTATAGTCATTCCTTTTACTAATATGTAGTAACAGTTTCTATTATCAGTGTGTAGTAAATTTTCTTTATCTATTTACAATACTTTAAACTTCATTTATAAACATCAAGATTTTACACATGGTATGCTCAAATAAATCTATGTCAATACTCTGTAAAAATGCCAGCTGCTAATTATCTTTCACCCTTGGAACATCTGTGTTCCTGGTTTCTTTAATTTGAGCCATACATCCCTAACCTTCATATTTTATGACTTTGAACTTCCTCTCTTTGTCATCAAGCTCTTTGCTTTTTGACAGTAGTAACTGCAGGAAAGTAAAGCCATACTATACATTAAAAATCAGCTTTTATTATGTTTTCAATGTGCAAAGAAATGTTCTAATTAATCTATCACTTCCTAACTTCCTTTCATGAACAATTAAAAGGCCTACAGTAGATTTCTCAGAATATTTCTTCTTAGACATAAGAAGGGAGTGTTTTGTTATTTAACGTACTTTACTATTCAAGTCATCATAAGTATTTTAGAAATTATAAGTGTATTAAAATTTATTTTTACCTATTTTAATGAGATATTTTCTCAAACTGACTTTTTCCAAACAATGGGGAAATAGGTGACTAATAGAGTGTTTTTTCTTTTTTAATTAAGAGATTTTCTATTTGTTTTTACATATCAACCACAGATACCCCTGTCCTCCCTCCTTCCACCCCCAGCCTTCTCCCCCAAAATACGCCCCATTCCCTCCAATGCAAGGTCTCCTATGGGGAGTCAGCCGAGTCTGGTAGATTCACTCGAGGCAGGTCCAATCCCCTCTTCCCTGTACCAAGGCTGAACAAAGTGTCTCAGCATAGGCCCTAGGTTCCAAAGAGCCAGCTTATGCACTAAGGACAGGTCCTGGTCTCACTGCCTGGGAGCCCTCTAAACAGTTCCAGCTAAACAACTGTCTCACTTATCCAGAGGGTCTAGTCCAGTTCCAACTAGGGATGAGGGGGGATAATGGAGGGCAAGTGTCGGGGGAAAGAGAGCTTAGGGGAGTAGGAGGTCCTAGCTGGATCAGGAACAGAGAGGGAGAACAAGGAAAGAGATAACAAGATAAATGAAGACGCCATGAGAATAGGAAGAAGCAGAGTGCTAGAGAGGTCCCAAGGAATCCACAAAGATGACTCCACTATAGACTACTGGCAATAGTCAAGAGGGTGCCTGAGCTGACCTACTCTGGTGATCAGATGGCCAAACACCGTAACTGTTGTGATAGAACCTTCATCCAGTGACTGATGGAAGCAGATGCAGAGATCCAAGGACAAGTCCCAGGCAGATCTCCAGGAGTCCAATCGATGAGAAAAAAGAGGGATCATATGAACAAGAGTTATCGAGATCATGATTGGAAAAAGTACAGAGACAACTAGCCAAACTAGTGGAAACACATGAACTATAAACCAATAGCTGAGGAACCCCCATGGAACTAATGGAAGGTCTTTAAGAAATCCTTGGAACTCAATGGCTTTGCTGCTAAACAATATATATATATATATATATATATATATATATATATATATATATATATATATATATATTTACATTTAAATAAATTACATTTAATTAATTAAAAAATATATATATTTAAAAACCTAATAGTCTTCTTTTTTACAGCTTTCAAAATATCTACAAGGAAATAACATTTTCATGCTCCATTATAATATAGTACCCTTGTAGGCAAACCTTGTGTTCTTCCAAGTACATGCTGTCTCTCTCACTCTGTTTCACACCTATGGTAAAGGATGTGAGCTCTCAGCATCCTGCTCCAGCCTCCATGCCTGCTGCTTGCTGCCATACTCCCCCACCATGACAAATGCATTGTACCTCTGGAACTATAAACCATGTAAACTTTTTTCTATGTGGTGCCTCGTTCATGGAGTTTTAGCAAATCAACAGAAAAGTAACCATTACACATGTATATACAAACATGTAGGTAGGTATGTGTATTCTTAGATCTCTGTATCTTACAATGAACAAAAGACCCAAATATGTATTGTATTAGAATATTTTAACACATTATCTTTATATTTATGAATTTTGTGATTTATGAAATATCGGGATAACACCACAATGTATAGGAACAATTTCATTGTTTAAATTTTTAAGTGATGGACAGACTACAGGACCAAAGTAGCCTTGTTTATATTAGGCTTAAAGCTGTGTCAAACACACAATAATATTTCTTTTTTTAATTGTAAATAGAATGTTTTTTACATAACAAATTCTGATTATGGTTTGATCCTCTGCACCTACTCCCAGATCCTACCTACCTCCTCACCTACCCAAGTTCAAATTCTTTCTTACTCTTTCTCATTAGCAAGCAAACAGACTTCTAATGGACAAAATAATAAAATAAGATAAAATACAAGCAAATGCGGGCCGGGCGGTGGTGGCGCACGCCTTTAATCCCAGCACTCGGGAGGCAGAGGCAGGCGGATCTCTGTGAGTTCGAGGCCAGCCTGGGCTACCAAGTGAGTTCTAGGAAAGGCGCAAAGCTACACAGAGAAACCCTGTCTCGAAAAACCAAAAAAAAAAATAAATAAATAAATACAAGCAAATGCACCTGAATAAGACAAAACATACAGAGCAAAAGACTGAAAGAGAAATCACATATAAACATAGAGACACACGTGTGGGCATGCCCAGAAATCCTTCCAAAACATAAATTTGGAAACCATATATAAAAAGAAAAAGGTATTTTTTTGTTTGTTTTTTTGTTTTTCTGAGACAGGGTTTCTCTGTGTAGCTTTGCGCCTTTTCCCGGAACTCACTTGGTAGCCCAGGCTGACCTCGAACTCACAGAGGTCTGCCTGGCTCTGCCTCCCGAGTGCTGGGATTAAAGGCGTGCGCCACCACCGCCCGGCCGAAAAAGGTATTTATAGTAAGAAAAAAAGAAAAATATGCCCAGTGAAAGTGTTAAGAAACAAAAATTAAAAAAAAAAAACCTAATAATTTTTAAAAACCTTGAGAAATACCTTTAAGTTCATTTCATTTTGACCCTCTGTTTCTGGGTATGGAGGAGTGGTTTACATCTTCAGTGAGATTCTGTTTGAGAGAACTAATATTTCATTGCAAGTGGTTGTCAATTCGGGATAGCTTCTGAATCAGGGTGGGGGCTTCTGTCCGTCTCTCAGTTGCTGGAACACTATTTGCACAGATTCATCCAGTGCCTGTGTATGGAGCCACAGTCTCTATGCGTTCCTAAGTGTATTAGTACTGCTGTGTCTAGAGGGCCTTGTTTCTTTGGCGTCCTCCATCCCCTCTGGCTCTCAGTATCTTTATGCCTCCTCTCTACAGGGTTTCTTGAGCCGTGAGGGGAAAGAACTGATGGAGACATCTCATTTAGGAACAAGCATTCCCAAATATCTCACTCTTGAAGAATTATATTTCTCACAATTTTACTATGCGTAATAAATAACTGCATTAAAATAATAAATCAGCTTATTACTCAGGATAGACACAGTGTCAGAAATCAAATGGTTCACAAATGACCCAGGCCCCTATAGGCACAGAGGTGGTGTAGGAGCCATAAAGTGCAAGCATACTTCCTGGGAAGCTCTCCAGGCTTCCTTTTCACTTCCTTGACTGCTGTGGTATTAAAAGGCTTGGCTGCTTTTTGAAGGATGATCCCTTTTGTCCTAGGCCTCATTCTGCTGCACACCTTCATACTTGCCCTGTAGCCTGTATCTCATAATCCAGTGTTACTATGGTTATTAGCTCACTAATTACCAAACAGTAGAAACATCATTATATTATTATAATTTCGAAACTGCGTGGTTTGAGTTTTCATTAATATCATTTGATGTATGTTTCAGTGTATTTTATGAAAGATCAAGGAAGAAATTAGAAAGGATTCAGGAATTTGGGGTAATAGAAATGATTTAAAGGTATGAAAGTTACAAGAAAACTTAAAAGGCTTTTGATTCATTTTGATGAGAAAATAATGGCAAAGGCAGTAACTAATGAGGTGACCACTGACTCTGAGTGTGCACAAGTTAGCTCAAATTGTGGTCATTGTAAAACATTAATTGTGTTTTATTACACAACATAAATGAAAATTTTCAAATGTCTGAGTAGAAATAATAGGGATAGGTACACAGTGTCATGCTGTGTTTTCACATTTCATATCATTTTTCAGTCTCTTGTCATTGGAACACATGAAGACTCAAAACTAAGAGCCTCTCTTTGTATTCTGATTGCCGCTGCAAGCTATATGCATTGGTGAATCATTCTAAAATGTCTTACCATCATTTACTATTATACTAATTTCCACCAATTCAGTCAGCTGTAAGAGGAATGCTGTGTTTAACCAAAAACAGATTTTTGAAAAATATGGAGAACTCACATTTTTCAAGGGTTTGCTGTTAGCAGTTTTATTTTCTTTCTCCCTTTAGGATTCATTGTGAATTTCACCGCATATTTTAATATTATTTTCTAAAATACAGTTTCCATGTAGAGCTACTCTGCTCACAGAGGAATTCTCCACAGCCGCTATTTTCTGTGTACTGACAATTAATTGTGCTGAAACTTGATCTAAATATACAGCAGCCACCTAGGTAACACTTAACCACCAGGTGTAATTCTGTAAGTGGAAATTAGTCCTTGGGAGCCTGGCAGGGCTGGAGTACTTGGCAGGGACATCGAACCTAAGGTTATTATTTTTTCCCATACATATTTAAGTGTTCCTTTTTGAATACAGAGATGGACATATCTTTATTGTTTAATATTTACTAGCATCCTGCAGATAACTCCAAGATGCTGAGAGACAAAAACTGCATGCCAAATTACAGCTTCTTTCAGGCTAGCCTAAAGAAATAAATGGGAAAAAATAGGTATTTCAGCTTTGAGTTCCCTACCTTATCCACTACTTCTGCTTCGTTTTCTAAGTCATCAAAATTTGTCCTCCAAAAAAGGGGAACTGTTATAGATGTAACCAACCGTCTTATTAAAAAAGAAACACAGAAACAATGTAAAAGAGAAAGCCAAGAGGTCAGAGCTCAGAGCTAAAATCTCACCCTTCCTCCTGCTGTCCCAGCTTCGCGAAAAGAGACCTACTTCCTGTCGGTTCATTTTTTTATAGTATGTCGTTCTGCCTTCTCATTGGTTGTAAACCCAAACACATGACTGCCTCGTCACTGTCTGAATGTACAGCCCCCTAGGTCTTAAAGGCATATATCTCCAATGCTGACTGTATCCCTGAACACACAGAGATCTTATGGGATTAAAAGCGTGTGTCACCACCGCCACACTCTTGCTATGGCTCTAATAGCTCTGACCCCCGGACAACTTTATTTATTAACATACAATCAAAATAATATTTCAGTACAATTAGATTACCACCACATTTCCCCTTTCTATTTTAATAAAAAGAAAAAAAGCAAAAGGTTATAACTAACAAAAGAAAAACTATATACAAAAGTACAATAACTATATACAATATATACAAGTAATAAATACCTAAACAGGTATTTGACAAATCAGAGAAAATAATTCCATTATCTATCCTATTTTGGTAAATCCAAGATGTATCTAATGCACTTTCTATCCTAATTAATTTTCAACTATAACTAACTAATCTTCAACCATAACTAACTAATCTTCAACTCCCTCAGAGACCCAAGAAGGGAATAATATTAGCTAACAAAAATAAAAACAGGAAGTGCATGCAAGCAACTTCCAAAAATTTTTGTGAGTTGACAGAAACAGCCAGCTGCCTGGGCAGTCACCTGAGGTTTCTCCGCAGTGTTGGGGCATCATCTTCAGCCTATAGGCTTAGTGTATCTGACAGACTCATTTGTGAAGTGGGATGTACACAAGGTCAACAGTTCAACCTCACATTGGGTGAGAGCAGTCCACGTACCAGAAACACCTGAATTCCACTAGTGTCCTGTCATGATTCAGGATTTTAAATTCTGGAAATTGTTGACAGTTTTTAAATTCAGCTGTCCATTCTTCTTGGCTGTGTATATATGGCTTCATCTCAGCATCCCCTTCTTCTCCACATCCCTCTATTAAATGCCAGTCTACTTTTGAGAGGCATGAGCTTTCAGCTGCTGTTCCATTGTACAACAGAATCCATCAGCCCTCTGCCTGTTAAGCTGCCTTCGAAGAAAAGGGCACTGTACCTTTTCCGGATGCGAAGGCCACTTCAGGGATGGGGCCATATTGCCCTGGCCTCAGAAGATGCCTTTTGATAAAGCCATAACCACACTTGTTTTGGCAAGAATCAGTAGTCCCTTGTTTCGTGATCTGTCTGTCCATTTTGTCCTGTTGATTCGAGGATACTTTGTTGTCCAGTGGCTAACTTTTGCCAGAATGAAAGTTGACTCCATATGCAGTTTCTTCAATGCCCATATTTTCTCTAAAAGTAGATTGGTACTGCCAGGAGCCGACATGTCTCAAAAAAGAAAAATTTTCTAAGTTATTAAAACATTTTAAATGCCATATTCTATAGATCTCTGAAGGGTTTGAAGATGACCTGTCTAAAACATCTCTGCTCAATTTTTAAAACATATCTAATATGACTAAAAGTTCTATGATAATGTCTAACTACTAGCTTTCATTTCTTTATATCCTAATAGTTGATAATAATAACATTCAAGGATCAGAAATTTGTATTACATTGTTAAATGAATGGTATAAATGCAATTAGAAATATACATATAGCATTTTCTAACAATATCAGTTTCAAATTTGTATACAATATAAAACAATTCAATCCAATGTAAAGTATTTAAAACTAGTAATTGTCTTTTTCTTTTCTTTCTTTCTCTCTTTTTTTTTGTAAACAAGAACCTTAAATCTAATCTCCTTTGCTTAGCCTTTTTCCTAACCCTTGACAATAACTTGTAACCAACCCCCTAAATACTGAAAATTATCCCAGACCCAAAACCCATTAAAAAGACCAAAAAACCACCCGCCCCACACCACCTCTTTGGGAATGTGGGCGTCGTATTCTTAAAATTGCTTCCTGCTGGGTATGGGCGAAGTTTTCTTTATCCTGAAAGAAAAATTTTAGGTTAATTGTCAAATTCTAGGAGAGGTAACTATATCCTTCATTATCCAGTCTGTGTATAATGCCAAAGTTCAGGGTTTATCTCAAGTCCTTATTCAAGTAGTCTTTGAGACTGGATCATCTCAGTTAGTCATCTCAAATTTGCTCTGAGCACCTTGTAGTTCAAAGCTGATCTATGGATGATGTTTGTCAGCTTAATGATATTATTATTGTCCACGTGGAATTGTTGTTGTTGTGGGGCCCCATCTTCTTTCTGGAGACTTCAGTTGATGTTAGGCCTGGCCGTGATTTCCTGCAGAAAACTGATAAGAGACTCGAACACAGAAACATATACATGCAGCTAGCCTTTTTTCTAGAATTAGTTAGTACTCTATGTGACCATTCATATCTTAACAAAGTTTAAAATGTATATATATATATTAATCTTGTAAATTTTGATATAAAATTTATACTTTAAGAAAAGTTTAAAGAATCAGAATAGAATCAAAAGAGTTGAGATTAGTAATAGAATAGTCCCTTAATTTTGCTTTTGTCCTGTACCATAGCAGAAGATGGCTCTTATTCTGGCATGATACAAGGAGTTTGCATTTTCCTTTTAACAACATGCTTGATTTTAAAGAAGGAGAGAGCCATTCTCCAACTCCAAAGTCAGCTTTAAATTTTAATTGAACTGGGACTGTTAGAAGACCAATAGTGTTAAATCTTTAGAGAAAAGCAGAAACAAACATTTAGGAAGACATAAATTTTTTTAGATAATATATACCCATACACCGTTTCACTCTGTTTCTTGGGATAGATGATTTGTCACTTTTCTTCAGTTGTCTCATTTGTCCAGTGTTCTTCAGATTCCTTAACCTTCATTCTCCTAAAAGACAAAAACAAAAACCTTTCCCCAAGACTAATTTTGGGGATGTTTCCTTTTGACAAGTTATTATCTGATTAAATGAAAAGGCATGTGTTATTGATACAAGTTAGTTTAAATTGGATGTTCATGCTGGTTGATGAACTATCACCTCCTCTAATTAAGAGGTCTCTCTTGTTCAAATCGAACCTTTATCAATTTTGATGGTACCCACAGCTTATCTTCTCCTGTAGAAACAAAAGCAAAACCTCGTCCCCAATGTAATACATACCCTGGTTTCCATTCTGAGGTCAGCACATCCTTAAAGTATATAGGCTGATTTAATTCTGTAGTTTTTTCTATTATCCAATGTCTCTCTGCAGCTGTTGTTCCTTTCTCATTGGCATTCAGAAAATTCAAAGTTAGAAGAGCATTATGCAGTCTATTTCTGGGGGTTTTTGTTACCCATTTCTGTTTATTTAGCATATCCTTTAGAGTTCTGTTTGATCTTTCTATAACTGCTTGACCTGTAGGATTATGTGGTATGCCTGTAATATGCTTTATATTGTAATAAGCAAAAAACTGTTTCATTTTAACAGAGACATATGATGGAGCATTGTCAGTTTTGATTTGTGCAGGTATACCCATGATGGCCATAACTTCTAGCAAATGAGTGATTACAGAATCAGCTTTTTCAGAACTCAAAGCAGTTGCCCATTGAAATCCTGAATAAGTATCGATAGTGTGGTGTACATATTTCAATTTTCCAAATTCTGCAAAGTGAAACACGTCCATCTGCCAGATCTCATTTCTCTTAGTACCCTTTGGGTTACATCCTGCTGGTAATGGCGTCTGATTGTAGAAGGAACAAGTAGGACATTTCTTTACTATTTCTTTGGCTTGTTGCCAGGTTATGGAAAAATCCTTTTTTAAACCTTTACTATTGACGTGATGTTTTTTATGAAATTCTGAGGCCTCCAGCACATTTCCTATCAATAATTTATCAATCTCATCATTGCCTTGTGCTAGAGGGCCTGGCAGACCAGTATGGGATCGAATGTGAGTTATATATAAAGGATGATTCCTTTTCCTGATTGTATCTTGTAATTGAATAAATAGTGAAGTTAATTCTGAAGCATCAGGGATAAATTCTGCAGTCTCAATATGTAACACCACTCTTTCAGCATACTGAGAGTCAGTTACTACGTTGAGAGGTTCTGAAAAATCCATTAATACCAACAGAATAGCATACAATTCTGATTTTTGAACTGAATTATACGGACTTTGAACCACTTTACTTAAATTTTCTGATTTGTAACCTGCCTTTCCTTCTTTGTTGGCATCTGTATAAAATGTACGAACTCCAGATATGGGTTTTTGCCGTACAATTCGAGGCAAGATCCAATCAGCTCTCTTTATAAGATCAATTCTATTGCTTTTGGGATATTTGCTGTTAATTTCTCCCAAAAAATTACTGCAAGCTCTTTGCCAAGGTTCACTTTCTGTCCATAATTTTTCAATGTCCTCCTTAGTTAATGGTACGACAATTTCTGCTGGGTCTATGCCTGCTAATTGACGAAGTCTCAGTTTTCCTTTGTAAATCAAGTCAGAGATTTTTTCCACATAAGTTTTTAATTTTTTATTTGGTTTATTTGGTAAAAATATCCATTCCAATATAATATCTTCCCTCTGCATTAATATTCCAGTAGGAGAACGCCTAGAAGGTAAAATAACCAAAATGCAATCCAGCTTTGGATCAATACGATCCACATGTCCTTCATGCACTTTCTTTTCTACCAAGGCCAATTCTTTCTCAGCTTCAGGTGATAATTCTCTTGGACTATTTAAGTCCTTGTCACCTTCTAAGGTTCTGAACAAATTAGTCAGTTCATCGTTTTTTACCCCAACAATAGTTCGTAGATGAGAAATATCTCCAAATAATCTTTGAAAGTCATTAAGAGTCTGTAGTCTATCTCTCCGAATTTGCACCTTTTGGGGTCTAATTTTTTGTAGCTCTATTTTATATCCTAAATAATTAATAGAATCTCCTCTTTGTATCTTTTCAGGAGCAATTTGTAATCCCCAGCAAGGCAAAATTTTCTTTACTTCTTCAAATATTATTTCTAAAGTATCTGCATTTGAGTCAGCTAGTAAAATATCGTCCATATAATGATAAATTATAGATTTAGGAAATTTTTTACGTATCACTTCCAATGGCTGTTGTACAAAATATTGGCACAGAGTTGGGCTATTCAACATTCCCTGAGGGAGGACCCTCCATTGAAATCTTTTAACCGGTTGAGAATTATTATAAGTAGGCACTGTAAAAGCAAATCTTTCTTTGTCTTTTTCTTGTAAGGGTATTGAAAAGAAACAGTCTTTTAAATCAATAACTATGAGAGGCCATCCTTTTGGTAATAGAGTAGGCAAAGGCATCCCAGATTGTAGAGAGCCCATTGGCTGAATTACTTTGTTAATTGCTCTAAGGTCTGTTACCATTCTCCATTTACCAGATTTCTTTTTAATAACAAATACAGGAGAATTCCAAGGGCTGATTGATTCTTCAATATGCTGAGCATTTAACTGTTCTTCTACCAGCTCTTCTAAAGCCTGGAGTTTCTCTGTTGTTAAAGGCCATTGCTGGACCCATACAGGCTTGTCTGTTAACCATTTTAAAGGTAGAGCTGTTGGTGTCTTTGGAAGATCATCAGTTATTGTGCCCTGTTCTTGTATAATATGGATGGCTGGTGACCACTCATTAGAACAATATCTTCTAATATTTCTCTCAGTAACATGTGCTAGTTTATGATTTGTTTCTGAGATTGGAGGGATGTTAATCTGAGTATTCCATTGTTGCAACAAGTCTCGACCCCACATGTTCATAGTTATGTTAGCCACATATGGTTTTAATTTTCCTCTCTGTCCTTCTGGACCTATACATTCGAGCCATCTTGCACTCTGTTTCACCTGAGATAATGTCCCAATTCCTAACAGTTGAACGTTTACCTCCTGAAGAGGCCAAGTTGGATGCCAAAATTCTGGTGCAATTATGGTAACGTCCGCACCTGTGTCTACCAGACCAGACAACAAAACACCATTTATTTTTATCGTTAATTTTGGTCTTTGTTCATTAATAGAAGTTTGCCAAAAAATTTTCTTTATGTTTTCTCCTGAATTTTCTATTCTCTCTGTTTCATCAACCTGACCAGCATGATTTATTCCAATAGGCATTTGGTTATTTAATCGCTCTCCAGAGCAGGCATTTCCTCTATGGCTGCAGGAAAGGTTTGAACTGGATTTGCACTGGGGGCCTGCGCGAGGCCCCTCTGGGAGTTTCCCGAAGACTGAGGCAAAGGATTACCCTGTCTGTCCTTTGTTGATCTACATTCGTTGGTCCAGTGTTTTCCCTTACCACACCTTCTGCATACTCCAGAAGGAAGGGGCATTCTGTTGCCATTGTTCCTTGAAGAAACATTGTTTCTGGGAATGACCTGTCTACAGTCCCTTTTCAAATGTCCTTGCTTTCCACATCCAAAACATCTAACACTCCTCAAACCTTTTGAAATTACTTCTCCTACCCATGTATCATCATGCTCATCAGCTTCAACATTAATTGTTTCTCTAATCCAATCTTCCATAGGTGCAGATCTTGCCCTTAATGGCCTGATTATTCTTTTGCATGCTGCATTCGCATTCTCAAAGGCCAAAGATTCAATTATTGCCTTACCAGCTTCTGAATCCGAGACCATTCTCTTTACTGCTGAAGCCAGTCTTTGTAAAAAATCTGTAAAAGACTCCTTTGGGCCTTGCTTCACCTTTGTAAATGACTCAGATTCTTTTCCTGGTTCCTCAACTTTGTCCCATGCATTCAAGGCTGCTGTTCGACATAAAATTAGGGTTTGGACATCATATAAACATTGTGTTTGTGCTGAAGCATATTGGCCTTCGCCCATAAGCTGATCCTGGCAAACTTGTATTCCTTTATCCCTCCATTGTTTTTCTATGTTTTTAGCCTCCTCCTTAAACCAAGTCAGAAATTGAAGTCTCTGGCTGGGTTCCAGAACACCTTGTGCCAGGTCCCGCCAGTCCTGTGGTACTATCCTATTATATGTTGACCAAGAGTTTAACATTTGCTTTACATATGGGGAATGCATGCCATAAGATACTATTGCCTCCTTAAACCTTTTTAAATCCAACATTTCAATTGGAGCCCAATTATTTTGTGTAGCCATTTGATCAGGCATCTGCTGTACGGTTACAGGATAAATTAAGGGTGACTGTGTGAAAACAGGCTTTCTTTCTGCAACCTTATGATCCCGACTTGAAACAACTTCACTGTTAATTTCTTCTGTCTGAATTTTTACAGGTTTAACAAGTTCTTCTAAAGCTGTTATCCTGGCACTTAAATTGACTATCTTTTTAAATATTAAAATGTGGATTATTATAGTGATAAGGTGCATAATTCCACCAATACTAATATTATATAGTTGTTCCATTGCCAGACTGCCTAAAATTTCGAACAAAAACCAATTTTCTTCCAATGTACACATAAAACCCATTTGTTTTTTAATGTGGAAAAAATTCTCTTTTAGATAGTTTCCTTTAAAATATCTGATATGTTATGACTTACCAAATCTGCGTAGAACAGTAGAAATCCGAGGGGATTTTCAAAGCAGCCACCTAGTGTCCCAGGTGTAAATCCAAAGAGAAAGATATATATATATATGTATATATATATGATATATATATATACATATATATATATATATATATATATAGAGAGAGAGAGAGAGAGAGAGAGAGAGAGAAAACAAGAAAGCGTAGCTGGCTAAAGTTTAAATGCAGCCACGTGTTCCCTCTTGTGCCGAGTCAAGGCTTGGGTCTGACTTCCTTAAGCTCCAACCACGTGCGTTGGCTTTACAGGCAGGGTCCTGTTCGGCAGGGCAGGTCTGAGTTGTTTGTAGCACCGGCTTTAAGCAAGCAGGATTTAAGCAAGCAGCTCACCGATAGTCCAGCCTGCTAAGAAGCCGATCGCCGCCGCCGCCGCCGCGGGCCACCTGCCGCCCTTGCGGGAAAGCGGACCTGCCGCCAAGCCAAGCAGTTTTTAATGGATTCTTGTCACATTGGGCGCCAGATATAGATGTAACCAACCGTCTTATTAAAAAAGAAACACAGAAACAATGTAAAAGAGAAAGCCAAGAGGTCAGAGCTCAGAGCTAAAATCTCACCCTTCCTCCTGCTGTCCCAGCTTCGCGAAAAGAGACCTACTTCCTGTCGGTTCATTTTTTTATAGTATGTCGTTCTGCCTTCTCATTGGTTGTAAACCCAAACACATGACTGCCTCGTCACTGTCTGAATGTACAGCCCCCTAGGTCTTAAAGGCATATATCTCCAATGCTGACTGTATCCCTGAACACACAGAGATCTTATGGGATTAAAAGCGTGTGTCACCACCGCCACACTCTTGCTATGGCTCTAATAGCTCTGACCCCCGGACAACTTTATTTATTAACATACAATCAAAATAATATTTCAGTACAATTAGATTACCACCACAAACTGTTCTCAATCATTTATATTTTGACTTGAAAACATCAGTGTATTTTCTCTCCCAAGAATACTAGCATTTTCATTTTCAGACTGATTTCCTATTGTGCAATGAAATATATTTTAGAATCAAAATAATATTTGAAATAGAAAGATAACTATAAAAATAAAACCACAGATACTTAATTTTGCATTTTATATTTTTATTTATAAATTATGTAGTAAAATAAACCTATAGTTAAGATTATTTGAAGAGTGTCCATTAGGACACGATTTCATCTGAAATAAATTCTCTCTAAAATACTTATTCTTTAATTTTTTTCTTTAAGTGTTGATTTATATTTTTTAACTTTGTATTGATTCTTTGAGGATTTCACATCATGCATTTGGATTCCTCTCATCTCCCCAACCCCTCACTTCTACCCTCTGCCTTTGCAACCTCCCTCCAAAAACAAAAGTTAAAAGTAAACCAAAAATAAAAAAAGAACAACAAAAATGTCTAGGCACGGAAGCTGTAGTGTGGCCAAGTGAGTCACAGTATATTCTTTAATCCATGTATCTTTACTTTTGAGTGTTCATTGCAATGACTTACTGGCTTGGGTCATGGCCTTTGGCTTCTGCTACACTATTGATACTGGACCCTCATTTATATTGATTTTTGCTTCTAGTTGCAATAACCTGATTATTCAAGTAGTTTGCACTTGTTGAAGATACTCAGTTTTATTTTATAGTATTGAAAGTGGTAGAAGTTTCAGAGTAGAAACCTGGTTAATATTTAATAATCGACTACCCCATGACATCCTTCAAGAAAAATAAATTCTTAAAATCCTCCTCTGAAATCCTTAGGAAATTTCATCTTGTGCTGAAAAGAACTTTACCAAAGCAAACTTCAACTTCATGGCTGCATACTTAAAGATAATAACTGCAAAACTAAACTGTTAGCAACATATTCAAAGACTTCAGCCTTCCACTGGAGAACTAGGTCCATAGTAGGTTTGGTTGGGTCTTTCCTGTGCATTTATTTAAGATCAATCAAAAAGATCAGTGGAGCAGATTTAAACAATGCCTCTTAGATACACACATGTCATCATGCCCTGGCAGCATCTCCAGTGTTTTGGAGCATCCTTCCTCCACTAGGTAGGGTTTAAGAAAGATGAGCTGTGTGAAATCTCTTCCCAAAGCAGGTGGCCATCTGTTGTACATAGTCTGTATATTTTATTGAGTGCATCCGGAACATTTCTGGTCACTTCAATCTGTGTATAAAGCAGTTCCATATTACTAACAAAATGAAAGATACTACACAAAGTAAACATTTGCCTTGTTCCGCCACAAGATAGAATTCATGAAGAGCTTTTAAGCATCTTGACCATCAGAACTAATGTCATAGTTTTAGTTTTGTCATATGTGTTCATAGTGACATGTTATGGTCTCTGAAGTCTTTCTTTGGGTTGCTGGTTTTATGCTGTGAACACATCTGAAGAACTAAATAACCAGCTCAGGCTGAGAAGGTGTGTGCTGTCTCCCTCTCTCCCACTATGAAGACATTTCTACAAACTTGATAAAATGTACATGAATGTTGGTTTAAGATTAAATAGATTTATAGAGCTTGAATAAGGGTCAGGAATACTGACTTTTAAGTGTTATGAGACATGATCTTTGGTGTAAATAGTTTTACTCTTGCAGAACTGACTAAAACAGAAGTAAATAAATGTTTATTTACAAGCACAGACAGACTGATAGATTTGGCATATACATTCTATGTTGCCTTTTAATTGTTTAAAAGATGTTTAGAAAGGCTGACTGTCATATTTATATTTCAGAGCTGAAATAAGACAGTATACCTGACACCATGGCTAGTATTTATTAAACCAATATTTTATTAAAGTTAGTGTCCTCAATTGAAAACTATATTATGAATCGTTAAACTGAAAAATATTGAGTGACCTATTCAAAATGGCCTTCCAGGTATACATATTTGAAAACAAATGTAACATCTATTGAATAGACATCAATTGCAAATAGCTTCTCGATTAGGAGTAAGCATTTTGTCTACTTACCTATTTCAGTGCTGGGATATTTGTCTGTTTAGGACTTGTGGGTGCTGGTGCAGTCTCTGTGAGTTCATATGTACATCAGTCGTGTTGTATCTGGAATACGTTCTTTCTTTGTAGTCATACCAACAATGGATTCGCAATCTTTCCGCCTCCTCTACCATATAAATCTCTGTGCCTTAAGGGGAAGGATTTGAGAAAGATGTCACATTTAAGGCAATGTGCTCACTCTTTGCCCATTATACAGAAAAGAAACTGAATACTTCACCATGTATGAAATGACTGTAATAGATAATTACCCGCAGAAAAGTAACAAGATACAAAATTAACATGAAAATTGGTAGCTTTCATATACACAAATTATAGACTGAGAAAGGAGTCAGTGAAACAGTATCTTTTAATATATATATACATATATATGTGTGTGTGTGTATACATATATATATTCAAATATTGAAAGAAAATTGAAAAGCATAGTAGATCATGGAAATATACATTTTATCATTGTTTTCTTTATTAAAATTTTATATTTATTTTTACATACTAACCACAGATTTCCATCTCTTTCCTCTTCTCACTGCCCCCACTCTCCCCTACAAGTCCACTCACATTCCCTCCTCTGAAAAGGTAAGGACTCCCAAGTTAGCAAAGCCTGGTACATTAAGCTGAGTCAGGTCCAAGCCTCTCCCACCTGCATCAAGGCTGTGCAAGATGTCCTAACATAGGTAATGAGCTCCAAAAAGCCAGCTCAAGATGCCTCTTGTTTTGGTCTTTTATAAGTTGTTTTAATGAGAACATACTCATGCCTATGTCCTCATGCACAGCTGTAGCTTCACTGATTTTAAGATTGCAAAGTTCATAGCCTCTATTTCTTTACTTATCATTGTTTTATATATATAGACCATGAGTTGCTTGAAGGGAGTCATGCAGATACAGAAAGAGTTGGATGGAGAATATGGAATGGGCTAGGATGCTATAATACAATATTCACACATTAAATTCTTTAAAAAATTACAAATCTAAAATATTTACTTCCTATATGGTCACATGGAAGCTCAGCGTTATGAACATTCTAGTGCATTAACTTTATATAACACTTTCTTTTCTTCATTTTTTATTTTTAACAGTGGCTAATTTTTGGTGTATTACAGTGTATTTCTTTGGCCATGTACAGGCCTGTTTCTTTTTCTTTTCTTTTTTATTGAAGATAATTTATTTTCATACAATATATTCTGATCATCGTTTCCCCAATCCCAATTCCTCCCCACCACACCATCCATCCAATTACCAAGCTTTCTTTAGAAAATAATCAGGCAAATTAAAAAAAAAAAAATAAGACAAAAGAAAATCACAAGAAAAACAAATAGGGAAGCAGACACCACACACACACACACACACACACACACACACACACACACAAACTGTAAAAAAATCAGAAAGTATAATATACAAACGACCACTAAAGTAAAAAAATGTGCAGCACAGTAATATGAGAGAAAAAATCCCGCTAAATGCCATTTAGGTTGTTTTTGTTGGCCATCTACTCCTGGGCCTAGGGCCAACCCTTGAGTGTGTTTTACACACACACTAAGAGCCCACTGGAGAAACTGCTTTCCTTTTAAAACAGTTGTCACTTGGAGATAGGGTGGAAAGTGGAGGCACGTGTCCCCCTTCCCTTCTCCACCCTGGATCTCTGACTGGCTTGAACCTCTACAGGCCTTGTGAATGCTGGCACAACCTAGGTGAGTCTGTGTGTGGGTCAGTCCTTTTGTGTCTGGATGGAACTCTGTCTTTGCTATCATCCATTTCCTCAGACTTTAGCAATCTTTCTCCATAGTTCCCTGAGACTTGGGAGAAGTTTGATGAAAATATTCCATTTAGCACTGAGTGTTCCAAAGTCTCTCATTCTCTGCACAGTGTCCAGTTGTCGGAATTTGTATTAGTTCTCATGAACTGCATAAGGAAAATTCTAGGATGCTATCTAATTGATCACTTATCTATAGGTGTACTAGAAGGTCTTCAAGAGTCTTTTTATTGCTATATTCCTATAGCAGAATAATATAATCATATTTGGTTTCCTTATAGGCCCCATTAACTCTCTAGTCTTAGGTTCTTGGTTACCCAATCAGTGTCAGGCATGAGTTTCATCCTGTGAACTGGGCCTTAAACCCAATCAGAGTGGTTAGTTACTACCTTAATGTTTGTGCCACTATTCCATCATCATATCGTGCAGGCAGGTCACAATTGTACATCACAGGCTTTGTAGCTGGGCTGGTATTTACCTTTCTCCTCTTATAGCATGCATAGTATCTTCCGGTACCATTAAGACTAGTAAGTAGTGTTGAAGGCTCTAGTTAGAACCAGCTTGAATTCTCTGTGTTCAAGGAGATATGTATTGTTTTCTGCAATGGAACTTTGTCATCATTCTTTTTGTTTGCTTGTTTTTTTTTTTTTTGTTTTTTTTTTTTTTGGAGAGCAACCAATAGCCTTGAGAATAGTTTGAGTTCTTTGTGGGTTACCATGGGACCATTTTGCTCAATTAGATGTAGTCCATTCCTGGCATTTGAAGTTTCACTTTGTGACAAAAGATGTCTAGTTTGAGCATTGTCTCCCTTTATATTTGGCTATTTTATTTAGCTTTCTTTCATATATATATTAAAGGCTTATATAATAGATTTCTATGTAACCCTCTAATGGCCCTAAGTGTAACTTGTCACTCCCCATATTCACTGTCTTAACCCACTCTTCCCACTCCCTGGACTTTTAATCCACCTGCTTCATACACACACTCCATTCATACAAGACTATCTATTCTAGTTCCCATTTCTAGGGAGATACACCCCTTACCCCTAGTCCCTACACTATATGTGGAGTATCACAGGCCTATTGAAGTCTTGAAGGTTAGGATCTACATGTAAATAAACACACACAGTATTTGTCATTTTAGGTGTGGGTTACCTCACCCAGGATGATTATTCCTAGCCCTATCCATTTACTGGAAATTTTCATTATATTATTTTTAATAGATGAGTAATATTCCACTGTGTACATTTGCCACATTTTCTTTATCCATTGATCCATTGATGAGCATTTAGGTAATTTCCAATTTCTGGCTATTATGCATTCATAATACATACAATAGCAACAATGAACATTACAAAGCATGTGTCTCAATAGTAAAATGAAGCATCATTTGGGGATATGTCTAAGAATGATATATCTGGATATTGATATAGATATATTTTCATCTTTTTGAGGAACTGCAACATAGATTTCTGTAGATGTAACCAACCGTCTTATTAAATAAGAAACACAGAAACAATGTAAAAGAGAAAGTCGAGAGGTCAGAGCTCAGAGCTAAATCTCACCCTTCCTTCTGCTGTCCCAGCTTCGCGAAAAGAGACCTACCTCCTGTCGGTTCGTTTTTTTATAGTATGTCGTTCTGCCTTCTCATTGGTTGTAAACCCAAACACATGACTGCCTCGTCACTGTCTGAATGTACAGCCCCCTAGGTCTTAAAGGCATATGTCTCCAATGCTGACTGTATCCCTGAACACACAGAGATCTTATGGGATTAAAGGCGTGTGCCACCACCGCCACACTCTTGCTATGGCTCTAATACCTCTGACCCTGAACACACAGATATCTATGGGATTAAAGGCGTGTGCCACCACCGCCACACTCTTGCTATGGCTCTAATAGCTCTGACCCCTAGACAACTTTATTTATTAACATACAATCAAAATAATAATTCTGTACAATTAGATTACCACCACAGATTTCCTTAGTGACTATACAAGTTTTACACATCTACTATCAAAGAATGAGTGTTCACATGACTCTGATCCTCTCCAGCATGAATCATGGTTTCTTTTGATCATGACCTTTTTGGCTGCTGTAAGATGAAATCTTAAAGTAGTTTTGATTTGCATTTCGCTGATTACTATTTATGTTAAATATTTCTTTCAGTGTTTCTCGGTCATATGTATTTCATCGTTTGAGAACTCTCTGTTTAATTCTGTATCTCATTTTTAATTGGGTGATTTGCTTCTTGTTGTTCAGTATTTTTAGTTCTTTATATACTTTGGGTATCATCCCTGTCTGGGATGTGTAATTTGTAAAGATTATTTTCCCATTCTGTAGCTTATCACTGTAAACAGTGATAAGGTTATGCAGTCTCATGAGAAGGACCCATTTATTAATTGTTCGTCTTAGTGCCTTGCTGTCAATGTTCTATTAAGAAAGTCTTTTACTGTACCAATGAGTTCTAGGTTATTTCCCAATTTCTCTTTTTATCATATTAGATGTATCTGCCTTATGTTGAAGACTTCGACCCATTTTGGAGTTGAGTTTTGTGCAGGGTGGTAAGTATGAAGTCTGGGATGATAATAACACCAGCAGTTCTTGTATTATTCAGTATTGCTGTAGCTATCCTAGGATTTTGTGTTTCCATATGAAGATGAAAATTGTTCTTTTAATTCTTTTTGAAGAATTGTGTTGGAATTTTGATGGGTATTTGTTGAATCTCTACGTTGCTTTGGGAAAGATGGCTATTTTCACTGTATGAAGTGCTTGTAAGAGTATGGCAGACATATTTTATTTGTTAGTTCTCCTTGTGTAACTCTCTAATTTCCAGAATACACTTCAGAAACAATACGGACATTCAGCACTTTTGAGTTTCTGTCATCAGTTGTTCAGATCTGAGAGCCCTGTTCATTTGGCTTCCACACAACATTCTTAAAGCTCTGTAGGATGAAAGTCTTTTACTAAAGTGTTTTACTTCTTCCAATAACCAAAACCAAGTGATTCTTACCGCACAGTGCCTGAAAAACCTCCTCTGTACTGCATTGTGTGTTATGGCTATTTAGTAGAAGATAGGAAAATCAGCTTAATTACTCGATTGTTTATGAAATCAGAGCTGTGATATAAACATAGTTTAATTTATCAGTTGACTTTTGAGTCTTATTATTATTATATTATGTGGAAAATATATGTGCGTAATTCATAAATTAAGATGTTAAATTTGACTTTTCTAATAAAATATGTTCATATTAATCACCACTTTAAGTATGACGAATGTCAAAACTAACCACTGATAATTACATACGAAGAACCTTGTTAATTTGTTGCAGAATTGGTAAGATGGAAAATTATTGCTAATGGTAACAGTTATGTAAATTCATATATATTAAAATAATGTAAGATTTGTGTTTTACAGTGGAAAAACTACATTTTTAACTAAATAGACTTTATCTCTCATTTAAAATCACTATATTTACTGGCTTTGTCCAATATCAGTATATAATAAATAAGCATGCTATGTCGGTAATTATTGAAATAGCCTTGATGCTAAATATTGTAATCCTCAAATTTTTAAAGGATCATACTATAATAGTGCATGTATTCTGAGTCCTTCAAGATTCTTGGAAGATACCAGAATAATTAATTAGCAAGCAGTCTAAGATTATACAACAGGGATTTTAATTTGGGGATATTTATACCTTTATAGATGGACATAAATTTTACTGAGTTTTTAGAGATTTGCAGATAATTAGTATGATCTAACTATACTGGTAATACTTGATGAAGGTTATTTGTTGACCTAATTCATTGGTTTAAGAGCTGTCAAAATGAACTCTAGATTAGAAGTACATTAAGAAATATACAGTTAAAGAATTTAATGGGTAGCAAACCAAAAAGTGTTTAAACAGTTTTATTGTTAACATTTTCAAAATTTCCATAAAAATTTACTTCCTTCTATATAATATCTTCAAAAATACAAATAATTTCCCAAGCATTAATCACAGTTTGTATATATATATCTAGTATAAACGGAATACATCAGCAGTATGCATCAACATGATGGTGGGATAGGATGTTAATGTCCTCCTGCCAAAAAGAAGTTTTAAATAATATCCATACTTGAACAAAACCACATTAAAACTAAGCAAAGTGGAATGGTGAGGTAGCTCAGCAGGTGAAGATACTTACCACCAAGCTGACAGCCTGATTTCTATTCCTACACACACATAGTGGCAGTAAACAGCCAGAAGATAACTTCTGAAAGTTTGCCTCTGACCTCTATACTTGAGTGTGCCTTGGATCACAGGTACCCCCAAAGACATACAGAATAAGTGAATGAAACCAAACCAACCAAACAAAAGTCACTAAAGAAAGTGAGAACTAAAAACACTCCTATGCATTAGGGATAATAAAGATACACTTAAGAGAAAGGAAGGAAAGATTTATAATACCTGTATCATCCATCCTTTACTCAGTCTCACACAGCCCAAAATAAAGTAGATAGGCCTCAGGTACCAGGCTGTTCTTGGGATCACAATAGTAGTTACCTTAGTAAGGCCAGCTTCAGTAAGGTCTCAACGTTCTAATATGTCTCAAAGTATTTAATCTTGAATCTAGAACACTAACTTTGGTAGCCTCCAGCACCAGGCCAGTCCATCTATCAGCTATCAAGCCTACACAAACACAAACACACACACACACACACACACACACACACACACACACACACACACACACACACAGATTTCTTATTCCAGGCAGTCCCCTATGCATGAAGGCTCCTGGCCTTCTTAATTTTGGACCTTCCCAGAGCCCAACTGTTTTAACCAGTAAGAGGGTTTATGTGCTGTGTATTATCAAGTTGACAACCCTGGCCTCAGGCACCAAAACCAGAATGGATAAGCAGGCTCTGGATATGCTATATTTTTTGCAGAATCTTCCTTCCAAGCTGACTGTTGAGATTCCATATCCCAACAAATCTTGGGTTATCAGGCTCAGAGTCAAAGCTTATTCAAGAATATCCCATTATATGCCAAGGCACGCAGAAGTCTAAAGGGTTATAAGAAAATATTATGAGCAATTGAATAATCCATAAAATGTAGGCAAATTCCAAACAACATGCAACCTGCCAACACTAAATCTTGCAAAAATAGGAAACCAGAGCCAACTAGCAACCACAAAGACTAAATCATGTCTTTAAAAGCTCTCTCAGCAAAATCCCAGGTCCTGATGGCTCCTTCACTGAAATCCACCAGACTTCTAACGAAGAAATAATATAAATTATTTTCAGACTCAAATATTGAAGGTAAAGAGAATATTTCCAAACTCATTCCAAAAGTAAAGCATTATTAATGGCATGATATGAAGGTCAATCAAGCATAGTTTTAAGAATTACAGCTTGTAGCCAGAAGTTTTTCTGTGTCCTGCCTGGTTCGCAGCTGCTCAGACCTAAGTAAATACACAGAAGCTTATATTAATTAAAACTGCTTGGCCATTAGCTCAGGCTTTCCACTGACTAGCTCTTGCATTTAAACTCAGCCCATTTCTTTTAATCTATATGTTGCCATGTGTTCCATGGCTTTACCTGTGTGCCTGTTATATGTTGCTCCCTGGATGGCGGGCTGGCATCTCCTGACTCAGCCTTCCTCTTCCCAGAATTCTCCTTTTCAGCTTATACCACCTATAGTTCCTGCCTGGCTACTTGCCAGTCTGCATTTAATTAAACTAGTATACAAAAACATTATCCCACAGCAACAGCTCAGGGCTCTTAGTAGAAGTTGGATATGTAATATGTACAAAGTTTGGGAATTTTAGTAACAACATACAAAATGGTAGTTGTATTAAGGAAATAGAGTCAAGAGATATGTGTTCAATAGATGGTTATAGTTAACAACAATTAACTGTACTACTAAAAAATAATGAGGCTAGATATTAATTGTTCTCATCAAAGAAAAAGGATAAGTATATTAGGTAATATATATGTTAATTAGTTCTACTTACTCAATCCATGATGGATGCATATTTTGCCTCACTAAACTATATATGCTGAAATTATATATGATAAAAATATCTATCATATTTTTATCATTTAAATTAAGTGAATTATAATAATCATGTAAATATTTTACTTCAAATTTAAGATTGGAAGACTACATTCAATGAAATCCATAATTTTTGCTATTGTAAATAAGTGTACAAATGGAGTGAAATAATTTTATATGTGAGGATATGGTATATCTGAAAATACCTACGAAGTTACATAGATCTATTGGAATAAACTAATTAAAATAGAAAAAGTGGAGTTTTAGCATGCTGTAAAATATGACCAGGCAGAGGTAAACATCTTGGGTGGCACAATCTATTATGAATTCTTTCAATGATGTTGAACCAATATATAATATTGATAATAAAATTGGAGCTGCCACCAGGTAGTGGTGGTGCACATTTTTAGTCCCAGCATGTAGGAGACAGAGACAGGTGGATCTCTGTGAGTTTGAGGCCAGCTTGGTCTACAGAGCGAGATCCAGGACAGGCTCCAAAGCTACAGAGAAACCCTGTCTCAAAAAAATCAAAAAATCAAAAACAAACAAATATATGGGGCCTGCATTGTTGGCACTTCTGTATTAGTATCCAGAGCTGCTATTATAGTCTCTGATAATTTGATACTATCACAGATTTATCAAGGGAATTGAAATGGTGGTGTGTAATTCTGTAGTCACAGTCCTTAAGTTGTAAATCCTTCAATTGTAAACAAGATTTTATCCTTTAGCAATTGGGTTTACTATCAAGTTCTGGAGGGTGACCAAGAGCATTGTCAATACACTCTGATGTGCGAAGACCTTTGTGTCCTCATTGGCCAGCAGCTCCTAAAGAAGTCTCCCATCTTCCCTTTCCAGTAGTGTTATTTTTTTAAATTTATTATACTGCGGTGTCCACCAGGGGCATTGTTGTTGCAGGAATCTTAAAAGTACTTATTAATAAAATCAAACCTGAGGCGAGTTATTGGGGTCCATGCTGGTAGATCAGAGAGACAGAACAAGCCACAGCTATCTCACCTTGCCAGTTCCTCAGCTGATCCTGTTTCCTCAGACTGGAAGCTTCTGTGTCCTCATCCCAATGGCTCTCAGCTGAACTGCTGCTCAAAAGCCTGAAGCTTAACCAGCCAAAATCTTCACCAGCCAAAAACTTCTAGTTTCTGGTCCTCACACCTTATATATCTTTCTGCTTTCTACCACCACTCCCTGGGATTAAAGGCTGGCTTTCTGGGATTAAAGGCGTGTGTCACCATGCTTGGCTATTTCCAATGTGGCCTTGAACTCACAGAGATCCAGAGGGATTTCTGTCTCTGGAATGCTAGGATTAAAGGTGTGAGTGCCACTATTTTCTAGCCTTTGTATCTAGTGGCTGTCTGTTCTCTGACCCCAGATAAATTTATTAGAGTACACAATATTTTGGGGAACACAATACCACCACACATTGTCACCTTGTTATATGGTATATATACATATATATGTGAGTATGTGTGTGTATATATATGTATGCGTGTGTGCTTATGTATATATGGAAGTTTCTACATTAGTAGATTTCCATATTAGTTTTTCTAAATGACTTAATTGCTATCCATCTTCCCTCTTCTATCCTCTGTTTCCATCCCTGTCCCAAATTCAACTCTTCTTTGTCTATTATTATCATTTAACCTTGTGTTCTATGTTTCTTCCCTTGAAAGCCACCCTCACAGGCCCTTATTAAGTTCCTGACCTCTATAGGTTTTCCAAATGAAAGAAATATCTAAATATTCAAAGATAACATCACAAATAACAAAAACATCTGATGTTTGCTTTTCTGGGTCTGGGTTACATCACTCAGAGTGATGATTTCCAGCTCCATGCATTATCCTGCAATTTTCATATTTCTTAATAGCTAGGTGGTATTTCATTGTGTAAATTCATCATATTTTTATAATCCATTCATCAGCTGATACACATCTAGACTGTCTACAATTTCTGACTGTTGTGAATAGAAATGCAAAGAACACAGAGGAGCCAATATCTTCAGAGTAGGGTCTAGAATCTTTTCGTTACATGGCCAAGAGTGACACAGTTGGATTGTATGGTAGATCTATGTATAGCCTTTTGTGAAATCTTCATAGCTATTTCCTTGGTGGATAAAAAAGTTTGCACTTCCAACAGACATGAGTAACTGTTTCTGCTTTTCTCACAACCATACCCGCAAACACTCTCTCCCTTTATTAATCTTAGTTATTTCATTGAGGTAAGGTGAAATCACAAAGTTCTTTTAATTTGTGTTTTCCCATTAAGTAGTAATTTGTATTTCTTGGATAAGACTTCTCTGTTTAGTTTCATGCTGACTCTTAATTTTTCTTTGTTTTCTCTCCTTTCATTTTACTTGTTCATTCATTAATTTATTTATATTTATTATTATTATTTTACTTTTGTGACAGTTTCTCTGTATATCCCTCACTATCCTGGAACTCACTGTATAGATCAGGCCTGCCTGGAACTCAGAGATCCACCTGCCTTTGCCTTTCAGTGCTGAGATTAGAGGCATGTACCACCATTGTCTGGCTCCTACTAATTTTGAGATTATAATATAATTAAATCATCTCCTTTCCTTTTCCTCCCTCATAGCCTCTCATGTACCCCCTACCCCATTGCTATCATTTAAATTTATGGCCTATTTTTCATCAATTGTTGATACACATACACACGTATACTGTTTAGTCTTTAAAGTGTTACTTGCATGTACATGGTTTCAGTATTGATTATTTGGTATTAGCTAGATGTTTACTTTCTACAGTTCTTTGCATATTCAAGATACTAACCCTCTGTCAGAAGTGTAGGTGATAAAGATATATTTTCCTTATTTCAGAAGGGCTGTCTCTTCACTGAAATGATTCTGTCATCCACTGTATGCCTTTTAGTTTCATGAGGTTCCATTTGTTAACTAATGAGCTGCATGCCAATGCTACTGTGATCAGGTTCATGAAGTCCTTTTCTGTGTCACAGAGTGAACGATATTCTCCAGTTTTTCTGTCAGTTTAAGGAGATTGTGTTACTCTGATCTACTTCTCAGTATGCTTGCCATTTACCTAATGGAAAGCTACTGGTTTTTCGAAAGTTAATATTGCATACTGCTGGAGGTTGAATGTATTTCCCAGCTATAGGTGTTTTTTGGTTATCTCTTTAGGGTCTTTTATACACAGAATCATATTATCAAATACGGATGCTTTGGCTTCTTCCTTTCGTATTTCTGTTCTCTTTATCTCCTTCATTTATCTTAATGATCTAGCTAATGCTGTGTGATGTGTTGAAGGAGGAACATACTTGTCTTGTTTCTGATTTCTTTTTTATGTATTTATTTTTGCTTCTGAATCCTATGGAAATGCTTTGAGTTTCTTTCGATTAAGATGATGTTGGCTGTCAGCATCCTGTATATTAACATTACTATGTAGATTATGGTCCTTGTATTACTAGACAGTCCATGAAGTTTATCCTTAAGGGATGCTGACTTTCTGTAAAGAGTTTTTTGGTTTTTCTGTTTGTTTGTCTGTTTTTTCTGTATCCAAAGAGATGAC
Source organism: Peromyscus leucopus (assembly GCF_004664715.2). NCBI lineage: Eukaryota > Metazoa > Chordata > Mammalia > Rodentia > Cricetidae > Peromyscus > Peromyscus leucopus. The sequence goes on from NC_051065.1 coordinate 7,581,703, forward strand.
TATTTAGTTTCTGCCATTTAATCTATTTTTGCTGTGGATTACGTTTATTTATTTACATATGCTGAAACATCCCTGAAGCTCTAGATGATGCCAACTGGATCATGACTTATAATGTTTTGGTGTGTTCCTGAATTCAGTTTACAAGTGCTTTATTAAGAAATTTTGCATCTATGTTCATCATAAATATTGGCCTATAATTTTTTTTTTTAATTTTCTGATTGAGTCTTTGCCTGGTTTGGGCATAATGGTAATGCCAGTTTCATTTAAAAAATATGTAAGTAAAATAGTAAAGAAAATAGTCTATCATCTTTAAATTGGGAAGGTTGGGGAGTTCAAGGGAGGTTATCTGGGAGGGGCTAGAGGAAGAAATTGGAAGAGGAAAGAGATGCATCTATTTTAATTAAATAATTTAAAAAGAGTTTGAAAACATTCCTTTTCTATTTAGTGGAATACCTTGAAGAATATTGGTGTTAATTCTTTTTTTTTAATTATTCTTTCCTTATACAGTATGTGCCAAATACATCCTCCTCTCCCTCCCTTCCTCCCCTCCTCCAAGTGTGCCCCCCCCCCCCCGGCTTTCCCCAGATCTATGTTTCCTCTTTCTTTTCTCACCAGAAAAGAGCGGGTCATCCAGTTATATCAAACCAGCACGGAATAACAAGATGCACTCCGACTAAGCATGAACCCTCATATCAAGGCTGGATTAGGTAACCAGTAGGAGGGAAAAGGTCCCATGAGAGGCGAGAGAAGCAGAGACACCTCCACTCCCCTTGCTAGGAGTTCAACAATAACCCAAGCATAGGGGCTAGTGCAGATCCACGGCTGCCACTTCAGTCTCCGTGAGTCCCAGTGATTCCTGCTTAGTTAATTCTGTGGTGTGTTTTCCTGGTGTCCTTAACCCTTTTGGCTCCTACAATCTCTCCCCACCCCACCCCCACCTATTTACAGGGTTCCTAAAGCTCTGCCTTTTGTTTGGCTGTGGGTCTGATGATGATTGTGTTAATCATGATCGTATAGCAAAATATAATTTGTAATCACTCATTTCATTGATTTTTTTTTTAATTTTTATTTCAGTCATTTAGTTCTACTTCAAGTATCTGAACCATCTTTTCCTGATCCTGCTGGCCATCCAGGCAGTATTGGACCTGGGCTCCCTCTGGTGGCCTCAAGTAAGACCAGAGATTGGTTAGCCACTCCCACAAGCTCAGAGCCATCAATGCCCCAGTATATTTTTCAGACAGGCTAGTCCTAAGTATTGCTGGGGGGGTTGATGTCCAGGTCTTATAACTGAAAACCTAGCAAAGTCTGGTAGAATTCTGTGCTGAATGAGTCTGTCCTTTATGTCTTTTGGCTGTTAGATTTTTAAGTGACTGCTTCTATCACACTGGATGTCATGAATATATTGAATTTAGTCATTTTATTTTGGTTGAGTTTTGATAGACCACATGTATCTAGAAAGTCATTCATTTCTTTTATATTTTTTCAGTTTGAAGGAATATAGATTCTTGAAGTATGTTGAAAAGATTATCTGAATTTTCTCAGTATCTCTTGTAATGTCTCCCTTTTCACATAAAATTTTATTAAGCTGAATCCATACTCTCTTACTTTTGATTAATATGTCTAGAGGTTTGGCAATCTTTTGATCTTAAAAAAATAAAACAAACAAAACCTCCAACTGTTTCATTGATTCTTTGTATTTTTTTCCTATTTCAATCATTTTATCCTTACTTTAAATTATCACTTCCCATCTAATATTTTGATTTTTTTGCTTGTTTATCCAAGGTCTCAATTATTAAATTGATATCTTTCACATTTTTTGAGGGAGGCCTTTAGTGTTTCAAGCTTTCCTTTTAGTACTGTCTTCATTGTGTCCCATGGATTTTGGTATATTTTTCTTTCATTTTCAATCTATTCTAACAAATGCACAATTTTATTCCTGACTGTGCCTTTGGCCCAACTGCCATTCAGTGTTGCATGGGTTCAGTTTCCCTAGGAATGCATGCTTTCTGTAGATTACTGCTATACAGATGCTGCTCTGTCCCATTTTAATCAGATACGAAGCTGCATGCAATTTCGAATTTCTGATATTTATTGAGACTTCCCTTGTTTCCTGATATGTGGTGAAATTGAGGAATGTTGGTCATTTAGAAGAAACTGTATTCATTAGTGTTTTGTTGCATACCTGTCTCAAAAACACAGATTAATCAAGCTGATACTCAGTTGAAAGTTTCATCTGGCTATCTACCTTAGTGGTGGAGTTGTGCACATTACCAGAGGAGAAAAGTAATCATCAGTTTTACCCACCTGTGAACTCTGAGGGCTATTGTGACTCTCCAAAATGCATGAGAAAAAGCCAAAAGAGCCTACCACTACACAAAGGACTATAGAAAACAGAGTAAAGCCAGGAGTGAGACAGGTGGCCCTCCCCAAAGGACAATGCACCAATAGGTTGTGTAGTGTGAAATGTTCAGTCATGAAAACATATATAAAAGTAGCATTGTATGACTCAACTGGTTATATTTTGGGATATATAGATATATATAGATATTTATATAATCATATTTTTGTTGCATAATAATACACAATATATGCATATAATAATTAATAAAAAGAGGCCATTTATTTGAAGTAGAGCCGGTAGAGGTATATGGATTGGTTTGGAGGGAGGAAGGGAAAGGAGAAATATAATAAAACGCAATCTCAAAAAAAAACCCAACACATCCATAGATTATGGTATTTCTTAACCCTCATCAAAGAAACTTCTAATTGAATTAAATGGTAAATCAGAGACTCACAAATGGTCCAGGTGCAGATAATAAAATAGTGACCAATGTTCAGGCCTAAATGGGACATCTATATCATGTAGCTCTTCCCAGAGCTCAGAGATCATTTAGGAGGAGAAAACAGAAAAAGCATAAAAGAGAACAGAAAAAGTGTAATTATCTACCACTTCTGGTAGGTAATTACAAAACAGTGTCTTTTAGGCGCAGCAGGGAAGTTGCACATTGCACATATGAACACACAATAGCTGTAACTGTATAAACAATATGTGCACAGGCTGAAGAGAGAAGAAGAAAACACCAAATCCTATCCTAGCTCAGAAACTATCAGCAATTGATAGCTCCTGGAAGAAGAAGAGTTAGTTTTCTTTAGGACTATAGCTACTGGTGGGACACTATGATCCAGCTGAAGGCCACAGATTAAAGAATACATGGACAGCACAAACTGAACTTGAAATTTTAAAAGAAAAAAGAAAGAAGGAAAAGAAAAAGAAGTGGGTTAGGTAGAGAAAATGAGTTGGGCTTGGGAGAGATTGGGGAAGACAGATGAATATGTTAAACACACATTGTATGAAGTTCTAAAAAATCCTATTAAAATATTTCATCATTGAGTTGACAAGTTGGAAAGGATTGTACATTATAGCTCTTTTCCTTTAATCCAAAGCATATACATCAACAAAGACAAAAGGGAAAACAAACTATCATCAGGAAAGTAACCTACAAACCAAATTTCTGCATAAAAATAGAAGTATGTGGTATTCAATCAATCAAGTACTCGGAAAATTAATGTGACAATATTTTTTAATTAGAAAAACTACAATTTTCTACTCAAAATATGATGAATGAATACAGTGACTAGAAGATTAGTTTTCTCTACACCTGCACCTAGCAATTACAGCTGCGATTTGAACAACTTTTCTTTTCTTTGTTCTGAAAAGCTACATTTTATATTGCACCCCACCTGCATTCAGTACAGAAGTCTGAATAGCAATTATGCGGCTGTATTTAAAAGACAAATAAAGCCTATAATTATAACTTTAAAAAATTCACTAACATTTGAATTTGTGCTTGAATCTTAACAATGCATGGAATAGAAATGGAAGACAGAAAACTTTACTTGTAGAATGGAGATATCTCTGGGAGAGAATAAAGGTTCTTAGGATATAATCCACCCTGTGAAGCACTTAGCAGTTGATGCTATGACAACTGAATATGAGAGTTTCCAATAGCCAAATTCACAACTCTTATATCCAGGGAAATCAATTCCAAATTTGCATTTCATCTAAGCTTTGACAGGGAAATAAAACCACAGAAATTTTAGACACAGATGCTCGATTCTTTTTAAATCATGGGTAACATTATTTTAAATAATGAAAAATCTATGTCAAGAAAAGTTAAAGGTCTTTTTCAAGTTCATATTACTCATTATTTAAAAATGAGAAGTGAACTGAAGGCTCTTGATTTTCAATTGAAGAATGTCTTGAATTAAAACATCTGTTTTTAAGAAGAATGTTTTATTTAAATATTAATGATAAATAGAGAACGTGATGTGCTTGTGAATAGAATTATCTGTCAGAGAAAGGTAATGATTTTTTTTTATTTTCAAGCCACAGTTTTTTTTGACTTTGAGACAAATTAATATGCCCAATACATTCACTAAAGGTTTCTCTCTCAATTATCCATGAAAGAAAAAATATCCATGAAAGGACATATAATCTGGTAAGGTACAGGAAGCTATCTGTGAAGACAAGACCTCTTGTAGAATTACCACATAGTCAAATAAAGCTAAACTTTAAGAGAAATCATGTCATTCTTTCCTATATAATCTATTGGTATCTTAAAACATATTGCATTAGTTGATACCTTCTGCAAATGAAATTTTAAGAAATATGAGTATTTTAGTGTAGTTTGTCATCTATAGAAATTTGGGATCCCTCTGATATGCTGCTGAAGGTTATGAAAAGAATGATCTTTAAAAGAGAACAGAGTCCAACTTAACATTTAACTTTTCAGTAAACATCAGTTTATTTGGTATTTTTCATTGAAGTAAGCATATCCATTAGCATTCTCCTAGAGTCTGATTCACCTCTCTAGAGCACTTATTTCATCTTTCATCCTGGATATTTATTTTCCTGTCTCTCCCCTGGTAGTTTTTAAAATCCTTGAGGGCACTATGTACATTTATTTGTTTATATAGATCCTAGCACCTTCATTGTGTCATATACATAGGAAGTAAGTACTGTCAAATTAATGAATGAAAGTCATTAAAATGTCTGTGTATCAAAACACAAAGAATGCGAAGATAAATCAACCTGTCAGGTGTGCAGTTCTATGACAGTATTATATTTTCCCAAAGCACTTAGGATATATTTGATGAATCATTACATAAACTCTCTGTACTTTGGGAACATTAATTCATGTTTCACTTATTCATTAAACTCTGAATTTTTATAAGAATAATACGGTATACAACCCATAAAGAAGCCAAAAGAAAAATACATACACAGTTCATGGTTCTACTAAAGAGTTTTGGATATACTAACTAGATCAATACACAATTAATTGATTTTTTCCATTCCATATACAAAGACAAAGCTACACAAATTATGAATAAGTAATCACCATTTATATTATTACACTCATAATATTTGAAAGAATAAATTTGTTGTAACTTCTATGAATTACTTAAAAGTAAAACTATCTACATTTTTGTGTAGCTCACTTACTCTGTATATGCAGAAATGCAAAATAGCAACGAATAAACATGATTTATTTGGCAATAAAACTGAAAACAATTTGTAAGTCAAGGAGAAGTAGATATTTTTAAATTGTGGTAAATTTACAGAATAAAAGCCTAGTTATATAAAATATTTTAAAGGGTAGCAAACTTTTTTTTTTTTTTTTTTCGAGACAGGGTTTCTCTGTGTAGCTTTGTGCCTTTCCTGGATCTCACTTGGTAGTCCAGGCTGGCCTCGAACTCACAGAGATCTGCCTGGCTCCGCCTCCTGAGTGCTGGGATTAAAGGCGTGTGCCACCACCGCCCGGCGGTAGCAAACTTTTTAAAGACATTTTAAATTATATTTTAGATAGTTGTTGGTTACCACCGAGATATGAGCACCACAGTTGCATTCTTAGGGTTATTGTAATATTCTGATCATTTCTGTGGCATACAAGCAGCATATCTAGGCAGATCCATTGTATGCTCCCTTCCTTGGGAGCTTAACTATCGCCCTCTGGTACTCGGAAAGCTAATCCTCAGAGAGGAGTCTTTCAAGTCATTTCCAGCTCCAGTCTTCTGAGTCTTGTCTCCAAATTGTACAGTGTCTCTAGCGATAGAGATTTAACTTTTACCTCTGGGAGGCAACCAAGAGCAACAACAACAGTGTATTTTGAAAAGGTCTCTTGGATTCTCCTGACAACAACTTGAAAGGAGTTTTTGCCATATTGTATATTGGGATTTTCTTAATCCATTCTTAATCCATGGCTCTTTTGGAGCCCAAGTGATGTAACTTCATATATGTATGTCTAAACCCATAGACTTATTTGTGTAGGCTTATATGTATTGTATGCAATTTTATTTTTCTTTTTTTTATCCCTTTAAAAAATTAATACTTTTAATAATTCCTCGAGAACTTCATAGTTGCATATAATACATTTTGATCATATTTGCTCCTCCTCTTTCCCCTACTCTTTCCAGATCCACCCCATGTAATTTCTTTTTATTAAGAGATTTTCTATTCATTTTACATTACCAACTACAGATTCCCCTGTCCTCCCTCCTCCCACTGCCCCCCCCCTGCATTTCCCCCAACCTACTCCCCATTCCCACTTCCTCCAAGGCAAGGTCTCCCCTGGGGAGTAAGCAGAGCCTGGTACATTCCTTTGAGGCAGGTCCAAGCCCCTCCTCCCTGCACCAAGACTGCAAGACTGCGCAAAGTGTCTTACTATAGGCACCAGGCTCCAAAAAGCCAGCTCATGCACTAAGGACAGTTCCTGGTCCCACTGCCTGGGGGCCCCCTATACAGTTCAAGCTCATTAACTGTCTCACTTATCCAGAGGGCCTGGTCCAGTACCATGGGGGCTCCTCAGCTATTGGTCCACAGTTCATGCATTTCCACTAGTTTGGTTAGTTGTCTCTGTACTTTTTCCATTCATGGTCTCGATATCCCTTGCTCATGGAATCCCTCCTCTCTCTCATCCATTGGACTCTGGGAGCTTTGCCTGGGGCACAGCCATAGATCTCTGCATCTGCTTCCATCAGTCACTGGATGAGGGTTCCATGATGACAGTTTGGGTATTCAGCCATCCGATCACCAGAGTAGGCCAGCTCAGGCATCCTCTCAACTACTGTCAGTAGTCTATAGTGGAGTCATCCTTGTGGATTCCTGGGAACTCCCTAGCACTCTGCTTCTCCCTATTCCCATGGTATCTTCATTTATCATGGTATCTGTTTCCTTGCTCTCTCATTCTGTTCCCATTCCACCTCAAACATCCCACTCCTTTAAGTTTTCATCCTGCATCCCTTGCCCTCCATTACCCCACCCCCGTTTGCTCATGTAGATATCATCCATTTGTCCTTCATAGGGCAATCCATGCGCTCTTCCTATGGTCCTCCTTACTAGGTAACCTCCTTGGAGCTGTGGGTTGCAGTCTGGTTATCCTTTGCTTTATATCTAGTATCCACTTAAGAGTGAGTACATACCATGTTTGTCCTTCTGAGTCTGGGTTACCTCACTCAGGAGGATATTTTCTAGTTCCATCTTTTTGCTTGCAAACCTCATGATGTCGTTGTTTTTCTCCACTGATGTGGAAATGTGTATATTACCACATTTTCTTTATCCATTCTTCAGTTGAGGGGCATCTAGATTGTTTCCAGGTACTGGTTATTTATTTTTATTTTCTTTAATAATGTGATTCCTTATGAATTTTCCAGATATTCTTGGTGTTATTTTACACTCCTCCCTACCCCCTTATTTATTGACCCCTCCACCCAATAGTTCCCAATTAATGTATGCTACTTTAAATAAAGCCATACTTATTGCTGGACAGCTAGATAGCAACCCAGCAAATAGTGAGGTCATAGATCTTAGAGAAGAACTTATTACATCTACTTTACTAACCCAGCATAATTTAGCTGTATTCTAAATATTTACATTTATATACCCAGATAAGTGTAGCTGTCATTACTCATCAAAGATACTTTTTTTTCAACAGATGAAGATCTATTTAATAAAGTAGAGAAAAAGGGATTGTGGGTAGTCCAACCACAGTTGATAGATCTCCTACAAAACTCTTGCACCTAAGGCTGAGAGGAAATAAAGAAGAAGGGCCAGAAAGATTTTAAGAGCCAGAAGATCATGAAATACCTTGTGTGTTTATGTTTCCTAGAATTAACAGGGAAGGTTAACACATAATATGCTAGGTATATGGCTGCCTAAACAAAATATGAAGAACTCTAACACTAACAGATATGTTCATATGGAAGGAGGAAGTTTCATATGACCCTACCTAACAAAGTACTAGAGGCAACTGAGGAGTGTTGAGAGTAAGAGAAATATATACACACACATACACATATAGTCTCTTTTAAAGCCTCTTTTTCTTTACTTGTTATTGTTAAAGATAAAAAGAGCTTTTAAAAGAAACAATAATTTCAATAGAGAGCAAGAGTGGTACATGGGAGGAATTGGAGCAAAAAAGGGAAAAACAAGATTCAATTTTTAATTTTAAAATGATGTATATATACATATATGTATGTACACACACACACCACATATATTCCTTTGTAACAGACAAACTCAATTCAGTGTATTATCTAGGAAAGAAATCTAGATGTGCTCACTGGCACATAAATAAGTGAAAATGTATCTTAATAAAAAGTGATATTTTAGAAAGAGCATCTTAAAACTCTTGATTACAGCCTTAACAGAACACAAACTATGACACATGATTTTTTATAACTCATTATTGATTTTGTTTAATATATACTATCTGAATGTAATATTCTACTTATATGTGTTTAGTTTTGAAAATACAATTTTAATTTATTTGACAAATATAGTAATAACCTTCCACTTAATTCACTGTCATCCATAATTAGTATCTAAAATAGTGCTAAAAATGTTGAGATGTATTATAATTCAGAAAGAATAATAGGGGACTAGAGAGATGGATTACTGGTTACAAGTATTTGATACTTTTTTTTTTTTTTTTTTTTTTTTTTTTAGACAGGGTTTCTCTGTGTAGCTTTGCGCCTTTCCTGGAACTCACTTGGTAGCCCAGGCTGGCCTCGAACTCACAGAGATCCGCCTGGCTCTGCCTCCCGAGTGCTGGGATTAAAGGCGTGCGCCACCACCGCCCAGCTATGTATTTGATACTCTTAACAGAGGCCTTGATTCAGTTCCCATAACTCAAATTGCAGTATAAAACCACCTATAACTCCAGTTTCGATGGGTCAGATACCATCTTCTGATCTACATGAACAGTAGGTATGTACATGATACAAATATATGCATGCAGGCAGAACACTCATACATATAAAACAAAATAAAAATTAAAAAGACATATGAGGTAGAGATGATTAATAATGACCTGTAGTAGAAAGCACTAGACATAACACTAAACACAACATCCATTCTTGTGTTTGATAAAATGTCCCTTGTTTTTCTAGTTGGAATCAAGTGGTCACTCAAATGATTATGATATAATTAGAAAATCAATAATATGTTTTACATCTTTTCTGTATTTCTTCCTAGGGAAGTAAAATATCAAGATGTTTTCTATCTCACTGGGAAATGTAATAATTATAAATATCCCGATGCGAAAGAATCTTCACTCTTATCTGACTTACTGGTAAAAGTTAGTCAAATAAACCCAAGAATAATAGGTCTATGAAGCATGGTTCAAATAACTTATTATATTTATAATCTCTGAGTATGGATTCTATAAAATAAATACCCAGTGTCAGATTCCATGATTGCTTTCTTTTTGTCTTATGTATTTGTTAACCATGACTTTCAAGTTTCATGCTAACTTTTCCTTCTTCCTCCATCATTATGACAGGAGTCAGGAGGTTGCTGGAATATCTGTTTTATTTCTCATAAACTTTGTGTCTGTTTCTCCAGTGTTATCTTTTAAGAAAGTATTTCTTGGTTATATTTCCTGCATTTTCCTGTCATACTTGGGACTTACATTAGTCAAAGTAAGGAAGCATATATAGGCCATGAGCTTGGATTAAATAACAGACTAGGTAATTCATTTTGGACAAGTGATTGTCTTATTTAGAGATAATATCACTGACAAAAACAATCAATTAGCTGTGAGCTCATCATTTGCAATAATGAAATAAACCTCGTGATCAGTTGTTATGTTTGCATGACGTGAACACCATAAAGAACACCTGGAAACTAAGTCTGTTCTCTATTAATTTTAAGTAAACCAAAAAGAACTAGTGCTCTACTTATAAAAATGTACAAAGAAAAATATTTAAATGTAAGTGAAATTAAACATCGAATGAAGCATCTAAATTTGCTATACTCAGTATGTAATAATAGAGAACAAGATGTACCTAATATTTACCTCGCTGTGGTCTTTCCAGCTTACATTTTGTGAATGAAGATCAAAAGATAGCTGCCAGAAACCAGCTGTCAGCTACGGGATCCTTTAGAAAGAGGCTCAGTAGACAATTAACTGTTTCAATCAAACTCATGTGTCTTCCTTGTGGAGTCCACATTCGCTGGCTGTTGTTGGTAGAACAAAAAAGGTACATCCCCTTTGCTATAACACAAGATAGCTCTGAAATAGTCTTTTTTTTTTTTTTTTGGTTTTTCAAGACAGGGTTTCTCTGTGTAGCTTTGTTCCCTTTCTGAATCTCTCTCTGTAGACCAGGCTGGCCTCGAACTCAAAAAGATCCACCTGCCTCTGCCTCCCGAGTGCTGGGGTTAAAGGTGTGTGCCACCACCGCCCAGCTCTGAAATAGTCTTGAAGCAATGCTGGTCTGCACTAAGTTAACTCTACCTTCATTTGACTTGGCTTCATTTGTTAACTTATTATGTTCCTTATTATTTAACTGGTCAAATATGTGTAATATGTGAAGTATCTAGTAAATGAATTAATAGAAACTATCCAATTACAACATAAAGAAATCTTCCTGCAAGTTCTGTTCCTCATCATAACTCTTGGAATCTCAACAAGTAGCTACTATTGTTAAATTGTTTTGACAATAGTAGGCATTTTTGTATAAATCAAAGGTATATTATTATATGCAGGTGACATCACTCTCTGAGAGCTGACCCCGAGTATTTTTCTTGCTTTATTAGGAAATATAACCAAGAAATACTTTCTCAAAAGATAACACTGGAGAAACAGACACAAAGTTTATGAGAAATAAAACAGATATTCCAACAACCTCCTGACTCCTGTCATAATGATGGAGGAAGAAGGAAAAGTTAGCATGAAACTTGAAAGTCATGGTTAACAAATACATAAGACAAAAAGAAAGCAATCATGGAATCTGACACTGGGCATGCTGATATTTCATAGAAATCTGGCCCCGTAGGGGACAATTTCACAATAGAATTTTATGTGACAACAACAGCTGTCAGATGCCTCCAATTCTGTCACAGTTGCAATCTTAATTTCTGGACATACTTATTTCAGCTTTTCATCTTCTATCTGCAATATGGCTTAAAGTTACATTTAGAAATACAGAATCTTTGTAGTCTGGCACCCAATAACTCACGTGACAGGAAATACATTGGGAACAATAACAGAAATGCAGGTATTTTAAAAAGAAAATGATTTGGGAATTCAAATAGTAACTTAAAATAGTGGTTAACATACCAAAAAAATGGAAACCAGTCTAAAACAGAGTGAAACATCCAACTTAGACAAAAATTATTTTTTATATACCTTGTTTTCCAATGTCCATCAGTAAGTTGGACAATATCAGAGATTTCACTTCTGCAAGCAACTGATAGTCTTTCAAAATCTGAGCATGAAAAGATGGCAAAACTACAAATGCTTCTCATTACAAATATGTAAATGTCCATGCAGACGGAATTCCTTTCTTGACACTAAAACCTTAGTAGATAGAATAAAGATGTATCTTCGGAAAGGAAAGGAATAGTGCTTTTTTCTTCTATCATTTGCCCGGTACATGCATATTAAGTTGCTAATGGTATTCACTAAAGCAAGTTTTATTTACTTTCTTGGTGCCTCACAAGGCACTTTGCTTTTTGGCCTTGACCACTGACAACTCATCGCAATTCTTCATTAGACAGGGAATTGCTCAGCCTTGACTACTGACAGCTCATGAAAATTCTTTGCTGTCAGAAGGTAAGGTTATTCTCCTTAAAAGATATGGGGACTGCCACTATTATTTTTCCATGATTACTCTATCTGAGACATAGAAATGGTGGCCATTACTTCAATTTCTGAATTACTTAAAATTATTTATAGTAGAGCCCTCCTTGCTTCTTACTAACTCTTTATACCAGTATGGTTTTGATGATGTAGTTTTTTTTTGTTTTTTTTTTTTTTTGTTTTTTTTTGTTTTTCGAGACAGGGTTTCTCTGTGTAGCTTTGCGCCTTTCCTGGAACTCACTTGGTAGCCCAGGCTGGCCTCGAACTCACAGAGATCCGCCTGGCTCTGCCTCCCGAGTGCTGGGATTAAAGGCGTGTGCCACCACCGCCCGGCGATGATGTAGTTTTATTACAATGGAAGAAATAATTGTTTGCTAAATTACTTTTTAAATTTGATGTATCTTATTATCTTTAATGTAAATATCTATTTATTATCATATACTCATATTCTGTATCTTTTTATTTCAATTCTATAATGGTTTCTCTCCTTTGAATTAGTTTTACAATTTAGAGATTTTTGTTTAGCAATTAATAATTGTTTATATTGTTAGATTTTTACTATGTCATTAAATTGTAACATTTTAAAGAGTTCTTTATATTTTTGTTGAATTTATGTATTTTCAAACAAACATCAAAATTTTGAAATAGTTACATGTCTTATAAATGTCAAAATATATGGTAATTTAGTTAACTGCATACCCTTTATTCCTAAGGAACTTTGAAACAATATTTTTAAAAGTCTAAATGTCAAAATCCTAATTTCTGTATTGATTTTAAAGTCCTAAAAATGGCTTTCTCTATTTCCCAGACCCAGTCACTCAGGATCCTCTCTAGCTCTCTAAAACAGCAATAGATCATGAGCAGAGGCCCCCCTTCCAGCCTGCTTACATCTCCTGTAGATCCCATTGACCATTCCCTTCTGACCTCACCCCCGCCCCCAACTACTCACTGCATCACAGACCCCAAAAACAGCAATACATAACTCTGAACGCACAAGCCAAGTACATCAGTAAAACAGGTAATAACAAGCCATCATTTAAAATCCAGAGAGGAAACAAATCAAGGAACAAAACAGCCACCAACAAAGACAAACCTGGAAATCATCATCTAGACCTATCATCACCACAAAAGCAGATGCCTATATGCCAGCATAATAACACAATCAATAAAAGCCATGGCAATATGTCTCCCCCAGGACCCAGTTATTGTACAACACTAGACCCTGAATATTCCAACATAGCTGAAGCACAAGAAAAAGACCTTAAAATCAAATATATGAAGACAATAGGCGTCCTTAAAAATGAAAATGATAAAGCCCTTAAAGAAATCCATTAAAATATAAACAAATGCATAAATCCCTTAAAGAAAACTAAGAAAAAAAACAGTTGAAGGAAATTAATAAAACTGTCCAAGACTTGAAAATGGAAATAGAAACAATAAAGAAAACATAAAGTAAGAGATTTCTGGAAATGAAAATTTTAGAAATTTACACAGGAACTATAGAGGCAAGTTTCACAAACAATACATGAGATGGAAAAAAGAATTTTAGGCATTGAAGATATGGTAGAAGAATTGGATATACTAGGCAAAGAAAATGTTAAGTCTAATACTTTCTAGCCAGAAAACATCCCATAACATCCCAAATATCCAGAAAACCTGGGACACTATGAAAAGACCAAACCTAAGAATAATATGAATAGAGGAAGGAGAAGAATACCAGCTGAAAAGACCAGAAAATATTTTCAATGAAATCATGGGTGAAATTTTTCCCAACATAAAGAAGGATATGCCTATAAAAGTACTAGAAACATAGAGAACACCAAATAGATTGGACCAGAAAATAATATTCCATCACCACATAATAATCAAAGCACTAAACACACAGAACAAGGAAAGAATATTAAAATCTGCAAGGGGAAAACGCCAAATAAATTAAAAAGACAGACCTAATAGAATTACATCAGGCTTCTCAATGGAGACTCTAAAAATCAGAAGGGTCTAGATAGAAGGGCCACAAACTCTAAGACATCACAAATGCCAGCCCAGAATGCTGTGCCCAGCAAAACTTGTAAACACCATCGATGGAGAAAATAATATATCCCATGCTAAAGCCAAATTTGAAATTTTTCTATCTACAAATACAGCCCTTTAAGTCCTCAAAAAAAGAAATTGAAGCTATCAGAAGATGGAAACATCTCCCATGCTCATGAATAAGTAGGATTAATATAGTAAAAATGGCCATCCTACCAAATGCTATCTACAGATGCAATGCAATCCTCATCAAAATTCCAACACTATTCTTTATAAGTCTTGGAAGGACAATTCTCAACTTCATATGGAAAAACAAAAATCCCAGTATAGGTAAAACAATTCTGAACAATAAAAGAACTGCTAGAGATATTACCATGCCTGGTTTCAAGTGCAATTCAGAGGTATAGTAGATAAAACTACATGGTATTTGCATCAAAACAGACAAAGTGACCAATGTACTTGAATTGAAAAGACAGTCATAAATCCACACACCTATAGATACTTGTTTTTTGATAAAGAAGCTAGAAATACAAGCTGCATGATCAGCAAAGGTGCTGAAAAAACAAGATAGTTGCATGTAGAAGAATCTAAATAGATGCATGATTATTGCCTTGTGCAAGCCTCAAGTCCAAATGGATCAAAAACCTCAACATAAAATCAGATTCTCTGAACCTGATAGATGAGAATGTGAGGAATAGCCTTGAATGCATTGGCACAAGAGACAACTTTCTGAACAGAACACCAATAGCACAGGTAATAAGATCAACAATTAACAAATGGGACTTTATGAAACTTAAAAAGCTTCTTTCTATAAGGCAGTTGGGCAGTGGTGGCACACACCTTTAATCCCAGCACTCAGGACTCAAAGCCAGATGGATCTCTGTGAGTTTGAGTCCAGCCTGGTCTATAGAGCGAGATTCAAGAGAGGCACCAAAACTACATGGAGAAACCCTGTCTCAAAAAACAAAAACAAAAAGCTTCTATAAGGCAAAGGACATTGTCAGCCCAAACGGCAACTTACAGAATGGGAAATGACTTTTAACAAATCCGCTTGTGATATAGACTAATATTCAAAATATTTAAGTGTAGCTGAAGGTTTTTCTGTGTCCTGCCTGGTATGAAGCCATTCAGACCCAAATAAACACATAGAGTCTTATATTAATTAAAACTCCTTGGCCATTAGCTCAGGCTAATTATTGACTAGCTTTTACACTTAAACTCAGCCCATTTCTGTTAATCTATATGTTGCCACATGTTCTGTGGCATTACCTGTGTGTCGTTACATGCTGCTCCCTGGACAGCAAGCTGGAGTCTCCTGACTCAGACTTCCTCTTCCCAGAATTCTCCTTGTCTGCTTATCCTGCCTATATTTCCTGCCTGGCTACTGGCCAATCAGCATTTTATTAAACCAGTGTACAAAAGCATTATCCCACAATATATAAAGAGCTAAAGAAACTAGATATCAAATGAACAAACAAACAAAATAACCAAATAACCCAATTAAGAAGTAGGATAGAAATATAAATAGAGAATTCTCAATAGAGGAATCTCAAATGGCTGAGAAACACTTAAATGTTAACATCCTTAGTCATCAGGTAAATGCAAATCAAAAGTACTTAGAGATTCCATCTTATATCTGTAAAACCAGCTAAGTTCAACAACACAATGACACTTCATGTTGGTGAGTTTGTGGAGCTAGGGGAACACTCCTCCATTGCTTGATGGAGTACAAACTTGTACAGCCACTATGGAAATAAAGATGGTGGTTCCTCAGAAAATTAGTAATCCATTTACCTCAAGACCTGACTATACTACTCTTGGGCATATAACCAAAGGAAACTCCATCCTACCATAAGGACACTTGCTTGACTATGTTCACTGAAGCTTTATTCAAAATAGTCAGAAACTGGAAACAACCTAGATGTTCCTCAACCCAAGGATGGAAAAAGAAAATGTTGTACATTTACATAATGGAGTACTATTCAGCTGTTAAAAATGACATCATGAAATTTGCAAGCAATTGAATGGAACTAGAAAAAAAATAACCCTGAGAGAGGTAACCCAGACCCAGAAAGACAAATAATGTATGTATTAATTTATAAGTATATATTGTCAGTATATATATTTAACTTATAGTTAAATAAATGATAAGCAAGACCAAAACAAGTGTGGAAAAGAGGGCCTTAAGGAGGATGCATCCATCTCCCTTGGATGGGAAATAGAGTAGATTTTGCAGGTGGATTGGTGATAGGTGGAGACAAGAGTGAAAGGGATCATTTTCAGGGCAAATGGACTGTAGGGAATAAGCGTGGGGAGAGACATTGTAATTGGATGGTATGGGGAGTTGTGTAAAAAACCAGGGCATTGGAATGTTTCTAGAATCTTTGAGGGTCACCCTGATAAGGATTCCTAGTAATGAGGGATATGAAAACTGAAGGATACATCTCTTGTACCCAGGTAAGTTTTCCAGCAGCAGGACTGAGTTGCATTAGGTAAAGTTGTTGGCTGAGGGAATTCCATGGAAATACACAAACAATCTAGGCTGATGCTAAGACAGAGGGCTGCTCTCCCAAACTGTCAGCAGGACCCTCTTGTGAGCTGCAAAAATATATTATAGAGATTCAGCTGTGTATTAAGGCTATACCTTGACCAGCCAAGGGTCCTATCAAGAGGCAAGCCATTGATTATGAACATTTGGTGATATGATATCCAGCCTTTAATATTTCAGCTGTCTTCTGCTATGACATTCTTTTGTGCCCAGACCAAATGGCAAACAGTCCAGCCCCCCAGACCTTCTGAACTACTAAGTTACTAAGTCCTCTGTTGAGCTTAGGAGACAAGCTGGCAGGAGATGCATAGTTTTGTTTCCTGTGCTAATGAAGCTCAGGCCATCCCCTTGCCTTGAGGAGGCCTAGTGGTTCTCCAGAACAGTTGACTGAGGACAAAAGAGGTTTTTACTAATCAAGGTGAGAAGTGAAACAACATTCATGAGGAGGCAGAGAACCCCCATGCCCGGGGAAAGAGAGGGCAGGCATCTTCTGTAGAAATGGACAGAAAGTCACAGCGAGAGAGAAGAGAGGATGACAGAGGTTCCATAGAGGGCAAGCAGATCTCGGGTAGAGTTTTCTGAGTGCTGTGAATAGAGAGTAGTAGAGATGGAGAAAGAGGATACAGAGGACGAAGATGGAGCTGAAAGCATAGGAGTTAGTCATTAGCTGGACTATGAGCTAGGGAACTGGACAAACTGCAGTTATGGAGACAGGATTTCATCCCAGAGAAAAAAAGTAGACGGATATACAGCTTGGTATGTCTAGAGTTGTTCCTGCCTTGAATGCCTGGTGGAGTTATAGCTGAATTGATAGAACTTTGTCTTAGAGGAATAAAGTTAATGAACATAAGAACATAGTGTACATAGATTTTTTTTTCCGTAGATACCCCATGCCAGATGGAGCTAAACCCCAAGATCCCTGGGTACTCCATAGGACCCCATTATCAGGAACAAAATCAATATATCTCATTGAACATGGAGAAGTAGAGCTGGTGCTGCATGGAACCTTCATCTCTATATTCTAGGTACTTTGATGCAGGAAGGCACTCTGAAGGCTAGGGAAATAGAAGCATGGATGCCATCCCATTCAAAAAACCTTTGACCCTCAATGTGCCCTGCCTATAAGATGTTCTGGAGAAATAGTGGCATAGAATTTATGGGAATAGACAATCAATGGTTGCTTTAACTTGAGGCCCATGCCATGCAAGGAAGACCTTGCCTTACATTGCCTGGACAGCCAGGAGTTAGAAACTGTATAGCCCAGACACCTAGGGAAGAACCAAACATAACTGGCAAAAAAAATCAGTGAAATGATTCCTAATGATATTCTGCTATACTCATAGATAGTAGCCTTGTCTAACTATCATCAAGAGGCTCCTTACAATAACAGAGGGGAGCCGGTACAGAGACCCACAGTTACACATTATGTAGCAAGAGTCTAAATTGCAGGTCCCCATCTGGTCCCTGCTCTTGAAGCTCAGGAATCCCATGGAAGAGGGAGCAGGAAGATCGCAGCAATCAGAGGATATGGACTACACAAGAACAACTCTGTATGTATGTTTTGGCTGTCATTTTGGTGTTCTGTGAGTGAGACTCCTAACTGTTGGAGCAGATGCGTCTTTGACATTTTGCCTGCACTTATGACTCTTTTCTCCTGTTGGGTTGCCTTGTTCCACCTTGAAATTAGAAATTTTGCCTTGTCTTACTGTACCTTGTTTTGTCCTATCTGGCTGCTGTCTCTTGGAGTCCTCTTTTCTGAAGGAAGAGTGGGGTGTGGCTCTGGGAAAGAGGTTTGGTCAGGGAAGAGCTGGGAAAAGTAAAAGTAAACTGTGGTCAGGATATATAGTGTATGAGAAAAGACTACTTTCAATAAAGAAAAAGTAAGTTCTAAAAAATGTTAAAGTAAGTAAATGAAATCTTGATGACTATAAACATTCCAGTCGCAATGTCATGAGCCACCTTCAGAAATACTCATTTGTGCTTCCTGATTGTGTAGCACTTCATCAGATCCTTTAGACAGAGCAGGAAGAGACAGTTTGCTTTCCTATTTTCCCACTGTGGACTATCTATGCCACTTTTCTGGATTCATCTTCCCATCTCTGAAAAAAATGCAAACAAAGATGCTTTCATAACACTTTCTCTAAAGTAAGATAAACACTATTTCAGCAAACAGTAGAGAGAATATCATCAATACTTCCTAGTTGTTTCTAGATTAAAGATTCTTCTCCATCAGTTAAAAAACAAGGTCCTGTCAGCTGTAGCAGAAGAGTCCACATGACTTAGTTTAGGAACTCACCTACTGGTATATCTAGCTATATCTATCTTTCTATCTATCTATCTATCTATCTATCTATCTATCTATCTATCTATCTATCTACCTACCTATCATCTATCTATCTATCTACCTACCTATCTATCTATATCTACTTGTTTATTTAATATACCTATCTATTTATTTATCCATTCATTTATTCATTCATTCATTTTTTTCTCCAATAACTGGATGAGGTATGAGGTAAGTTTCAGAGTGCATTGCAGTCAAAAGACAAATCTTTGTTCGTAAGTGTGGGATGTGTTCCACTTGGTGTATTGCTTTTGAAGTATCATCTATTAATCCCAGCTGAAGATGTCTGAATGCTTCTCCTTCATAGCAGATAACAACTTTTCAGCTTTTTGCCCTCTCTTCTAGCCACTTGGGAATTGGCCATCATTTATCTTTTCTAGTTATCCTTTCTTACAATAGGAAACTTCTGCTTATTTTCTTGGATGAGATGTTTCAACATGAGTCATAGTTTTCTCTGTATCCTTCTCAAGAAACTATTCCTTGGGGGCATACACCCTGCCCCATACATGCATAGAAAGGCACCTGGACATAGAGAGATCTAGCCAACACTGCCTCATACTTGAGTCAAATAGGAATACTTATGACTTCAATAAAAAACACCTTTGAAATTAAAGGGGGTGTAATTTTCTTTCTACTTGGAGATTAATAATCTAACAGAATAATAATCTACTTAAAGCAAAATTACTCTGGCCTTTTCAACATTCTCTATAAACTTGGGGTGTCCATCAGCTATTCCAAACACAGTAGATTTTGCTCACCTCTTAGAAGGCCTCCCTGACTAAGTCAGGCATCTATTTGATTATATAATTTCCAGTTCATTGCAATACCTTGTTTTGTTCCGTAATTTTGTAGCTTCTCTCAATGTGGAGAAAAGTGACAACTGTGTCTAATATTTATTATTATATATATTCAATCAGGATGATTTCATATTTCAAGAACTCTGCTACTCACTCTGGAAATTCAGCATAATAAAATGTACAAGAATAATTAAACTTTCCTTGTGCTATATATTCTCTGTCAATCTAATGATGACTTTGCAGGATACTGCAAACTTTATATCTGATAGAGGATTAATATAAACTATCCAGAACTCAATCAAAGCCATAATCAATCAATCAATCAGTCAATCAATCAATCAAAGTGCAAAAAATTAATAGTTGCCAAAAAGATATATAAATCTTGCAAATTTTTTGTTGTTGTTGTTTGAGACAGGGCTTCCTCTGTGTAGTTTTGGTGCCTGTCCTAGATCTCGCTCTGTAGACCAGGCTGGCCTTGAACTCATGGAGATGGCTATGACTTCTGAGTGCTGGGATTAAAGGTGTGCATCATCCCTGACTGGCTCTTGCAAATATTTTAAATATATCTCTAATATTTGAATTTGACATGTAAGGCAAATTAAAATGAATCCAATTTGACATAAATGATGTTTTGGATCAAAGCATATATATTCTTTGAATTTGCAAAATTTTAGCATTGTTCTCAGTCACATCTCTCCTTAGTTTTCCTCTGGTTTCTGAACTATGACCTTCCCTTTCTCTGTGCTTCCATTCTTTCAGATTCAAAACACAAAAATCTTTCTCTGACGTCTTCCATGGTCATCTCACATTCATATAATTGCTTTAAATTCTGTCCAGAACATTTTAAAATGTACATATTACATTTCCTTTATGCTCTATCATTTACTCCCTTTAAATGCCATAGATAACATATATGCCCTTATTATTTAAAAAAAAACATTGCCTAGAAATTATTTCAGGGCTAGAAAGCTAGTTTCTAAAATGTGTTCATCTTTGATTGGCCCTACATGTCTCACAACTCTAAGCTAAACAATCTACATCTGTTCTCTCATGTTTCCTTTTGCATTTAGTCTATTACTATTTTCTCCAGGTTCACCACTATTCACATGTAATGTAGAAACTTTTTCAATATATCTATGTTTCTCTTCAAGACATTTTATGATCTGTAATTACTCTTTCTTCTTTCAGTCTTTCATTCTTCTTTTTTTTTCAAGTAAAAACACAAACATGAGATTTCATTCTTTAACAACATTTCTGATTGTAGCTCTTTAAACCTAGGTACATTACCACAGAGTCACTAGAACTATATAATTTTGTATTATTGACATTCTGAACCTGTTAAATTTATGTGTCTCATTACTTTATCCTCAACACCTAGTAACCTCCATTCTACTCTTGGTTTCTAGACCTTTATCACTGTATTGTAGACTACCTTAAGTAGAAACAAGTCCACCTGATTTTTTATTTGCTTATTTCACTTTGAATAACATTTTAAATTCTCTTTGTTACAATATATGGCATTGTTATACTTTAATGTAGAATAATCTGCTTCTATTATCCACTATTCCATTTAAATACATTTCAGTCTTTTCTTTGTCTTGGCTACTGTGAACAATGTTTCAACAAAGATGGAATGCAAACTTATCTTTGAGATCCTGATTTCAATTCATTTGAACAAATTCTGAGGCAAGACTGCTTTTTAATGTAGTACTTTTGCATTTAATTTGAGAATATTAGCACTTAAATAATAGATTTATCCTGTATATTTGAGTTTGAATAAAGAGTACATGAGAATATATCTTGGTACATGTAAGAAGTTGGTAAATGAAGCTATTATTATCTCATAGTACTAGGACTAGGACTATATGTATTTGTCTGTTAGATCTAATGTTTATATGCAGAGTTTTCATGTTCCAACTGCCTGTTCCCAAATAACCAACAGCTGCTTCCCAAGTAGCAGACTCAGAGACTTAATATAAATTATCAATGCCTGCCCAATAGCTCAGACTTGTTATTAACTAGCTCTTACAACCTAACCCACTTTTATTAATGTCTGTGCTGCCCTGAGGCTTGTGGCTTTTACCCCTATCTGATTTTGTGTGTTCTACTCATTCTCCTTCTGCCTGGTGAATCCTCTGACTCCACCTTTCCTCATCCCATCATTCTCGGGTTGGCTTTCCTGCCTAACTTTATCCTGTTCAGCTATTAGACAGTCAGCTTGCTTATTAAACAAATCTTAGCAACATGTATTCATACAGTGTACAGGATAATTCAACAGAAAATGTTATTATAAATTGAACCTTCGTTTATCAAAGACTAAGCATCCAAGTATTTTGATTTTGAAAATATATAAATTAGTACTCTAAGTTTTGATAACATTTCATGTAATCAAGGCTCATTTTCAAAGAGTTTCTCTAGTCTACATATATCAATAATCTGTGTGTGTGTTTGTGTGTGTGTGTGTGTGTGTGTGTGTGTGTGTGTGTGTGTTCTGGGGAATATAATCCAAGGCCTTCTACATGTTAGCAAGTGCTCCAGGCTGAAAAGATGGCTATTTTTCAAATTATATTTCACATGACTGATTTTTAAATGTGAATTGACAAGAAGAAGCATGTAATTGATTGTGTTGTATTAGAGAAGTTATTAGGAAGTATGGAGAAACCTGTGTGTCACCCTAGCTCACACTCAGCAGATGCTTAACTAGGGCACTTACTTGATTTCCTTCTAGCCCAGTTCTTTTGTCTGTAAAAGCACTATTAGAGAAATCTCATAAATTTAGAATACAGATGTGTCAGAAAATATGTCCATGTGGAAAAGAAACCAAGAATGATAAATCCTGACTGGTAGGTTTATAATCTAATTTCAAGCACTTAATAACTGTCTAACTCAAGTTTCTCTGACATTTGAAATTTAATTTTCCTCACCCTCCAAAAATTTTTTTAAATGTTTGCATATTTAACTGGTTTTCCAATGTAGTTATAATTTCTGAATGTGGATCACTTAAAGACTCAGGAAATACTAATTTAAAAGTAGGAACAAAATGATAGTAAAGTCAAGGATTGATGTTGAAGTCAAGGTTCTTAGATCCAGGCCAGACAAAAAGACATACATATACCATTTTTGCATCCCAGGGAGGCTGAGTTCTATGTAGGTGCATGATGTAGGTGCATTGCAGCTGTAGTTTTCTCTCCAGGTCCCACCAAACCCCGGCAGTCCAACAGCCCACTTAAAAAATAAACACACAGACGCTTATATTATTTAAACTGTTTGGCCTAATGGCTCAGGCTTCTTGCTATCTAGTTCTTATATCTTAAATTAGCCCATTTCTATAAATCCATGCCTTACCACAGGGCTCATGGCTTACTAGTATCTTAAATGTTGGTACTCATGGCAGTGGCTGGCAGCGTCTCCTCTGACTCAGCCTTCCTGTTCTCTTCTCTCCTTCTCCTGTCTATACTTCCTGCCTGGCTACTGGACAATCAGTGTTTTTTTAATTAACCAATCAGAGCAACACATTTAACATACAGAACATCCCACAGCACTTCCCCTTTACTTTTTTTTTAAAGGAAGGTTCTAACTTTTATATAGTAAAATTATATATAACAAAACAATTATCAAGCAAGAATTGCAGTTACAATATCTAGTCTATTTATAATATCTAGTCTATTTGTATTTGGCAAAATTAAAGAATATATCCTATTTATCCTATATTTGTGAGTCTAAGATTTTATATTTAACTTATCTTTTATCATAACTAAGGAAATTATAACTATCTAGTCTTTAACTACATCAAAGACTCCAGAAGGATATAATATTACCCAAGTAAACAGGAAATGCATTGTAATCAACGTCCAAAACTCTAGAATGATAGGGACAGCTGGCTGCCTGGAGAGTTACCTGAAGTTCCACTGTAATGTTGGGACATCCATCTTTAGCCTATAGGCCTAAAGTCTCTCAGTCCCTTTCCCCTGTGTTCTGTAGAATATCTGGCAGTCTCTTCTGTGAAATATAAACCTAAAGGACCATCTTGCCTTGTAAAGTTCAGTGGTAATCTTTCCATGGGTCCTGTTTGAGTTTAGCTTGGTTTACCAGTTCAGGCAAGAGCAATTTCTTGCCCAAATGGCTATTTTTTTTTCCAAGAAGAAGATAAACTCCATATAGAGTACCTTTGATGCCTATCTTTTTCTTTGAAGTAAATTGGTGCTGCCAGGAGCAGACATGTCTCATTGTCCAGAAAATCTAAATTTTTAAAACATTTTAAATGTCATATTTTGTAAGTCTTTGAAGTGTTTGATGAACCTAATTAAATTATATTTATGTATACCTAGAAAACAACATGACTATAAGTTTGACTATAATAGAAGACTAATTATTAATCTGTATTTCTTAATTAGCTATTACAATCTAAATGAGTTACATAAATATAATACCTCAAAGGAGAATATATATATATAGTATATATATATATATATATACTATATATATGTATATATATAATATATAACAAAATTAAGTTTAAACTTGTATCAATAAACTAAAATCCATAGCATTGTAAAACATTTTAAACAAGTTGTTCTTTAAAAGTAGATTCAATAATCTACCCTTTCATCCTATCATATCTATATCAATACATATTCTAGAACATGTCCTTATTGAAATTATAGCTACTAGTTAAATCATACTCCAGTACCTTCAGTAGTTGGAAAAAAGGGAACAGCCTACCATTGCTAAATATATACATAGTTTACATACAAATGAGGAAAGACCTTAAGTTTACGGCTGCATAAGTATTAGAAAAGTTTTTCTCTCATTAAAATTGTTGTGTGGAGCTGGCAAGACAGGTCAGTGGTCATTTGCCACTGACACTGGTGACATGATTCAGATACAGGGTCTCACATGGTAAAAGGAGAGAACGAACTCATGCAAGTTGTCCTCTGACTTTGACAGGCACATTGTGGCATTGTGTGAAAACACACACACACACACACACACACACACACACACACACACACACACACACACACATACACACACACACACACACACACACACACACACACACACACACACCTGTAGCTGGAAGTTTTCCTGTGTCTCAGCAGGCCAGTAGTCAGGACAAATCTCTCCCACTCACCTCCCCCAAGTAAACACACAGAGGTTTATATTAATTATAACTGCTCAGCCATTAGCTCAGACTTATTACTGACTAGATATTACATTTAAATTAACCCATAATTCTTATTTATGTTTAGCCAAATGGCTTGGTACCTTTTCTCAGTTCTGCCTTGTCATCTTGCTTCCTCTGTGTCTGGCTGGCAACTCCTCACTCTGTCCTTCCTCTTCCCAGAATTCTCTTCATCTGCTTACCCTGCCTTTACTTCCTGCCTGACTATTGGCAAATTAGCATTTTATTTATCAACCAATCAGAGCAACACATATTCACAGCATACAGAACAACATCCCACAACACAAACCTGCTAAATAAATAGTTTTAATAAATATTGTTCTTTGTTACTTAGTGGAAATAAGATAATGAGATTTGATACACAAAACAAGAATTTTTAATATGGGTTTATTATTTAGAAAAGTAAATTGCCTATTAGTAATTATAATCTACCTGCAACTAATTCATCAATGTCTTTAAAACTGACTGTAGATTAAGAGATAAATATGAGAATTGTGTTTTGCTTCTCACCTTTGAAATATTTTCAAACCAGTACCTGGGCTATATTTGCTCTCATTCTAACTACAGCATCAGAAGCAAAATGAAGTACTTATAGATTCCAAAGCTCAATAAGTCATATTATTTTTCATTCAAAAAAGAAAACTATTTGACCTAGTGACAACAGAGCTGTATCAAAGATAATTAGTCAAGGTGAAATCATTAGAAGAAAATTAAAAAGGATCATAGGAATATATCCTTTGCAAAAATCTGCTTATAAAACAATACATAGATACCAAAATCAATTATAATTTGTGGGCAGAGCTTAATGAATACAATTCTAGGACAACTCAAAGAATTCTCATTAGAACTTATTGGTAATATGTAGATTCAAGTCAAGGCATGTTTTCTGTATCAACAGTAAAATTTATTCTGTATTCTACTCATACTTCTTTTCTTATTTTATTGAATGATAGGAAAATGCTAAGTATTTCTTTGAAACATATAAAAGGATAGGATTTGAGTTCAATCATTTCTTCCTCATATAAAATGAAATCTTACACATTCTAAAAGCAATCCAAGTGAACTAAAGACAAGATCTTTTATTTCTGTGAAAGACTTGTTACAAAATCATTATCAGTGAAAGGTTAAATAATAGAGATTCATTTAGTTTTGATCTAGTGAACAGAAAATCACTTGTAATATTTGGAGCTTTTATGAAATGAAAAGTTGTGCTGATTCCTGAAATTAATCTATTGTCTTTCATGCATTGGACAGGAATATGACACCTTTATGTATTTCTCATTTTATTAGCTACTCTTTTATGAACATCTCAGTCTGAATAAAATTACTATAAATTCTGAATGAAGGAATTTCACAATGCAAAAGTGCTAGAAATATTTTATTAAACAACCAAAAAGATCTTAGAAATTCAAATGCTTTCTCTATCATAAAATTACATATGTTGTTACATTTCTTCTCTTGTTCATACATTTACTGCCAAGCTTACCTATAAGCATTATTTTATGATGATAGCATTTTCTCTCATCAACTTGAATATTTAAATGTAAATAACCATGCTCAGAGATTTCTCCAATAACTTGCATCATCATACTACTGAACAATTTTTTATTCATTGTACTAATTTTAGAATTAGTGAACAATACAAACAACATATGAAAATTGTGATATAGGAACACATAGTTTCATTAAGATTTAGATATCAATAGAACCAAATATCTATATAACCTTCATTGCACCATATCCCAAGACAAGCTAACACATCAGCAATTCTGTGAGGTGAAAATGGTAAATATGATAGAGTTCTTACTTCCAGACTTTATACTCCAGGTAGTTTGATTGTTTTTGGTGTATACAATTAAAAACCCTTCTCCTGAAGGCTACATCACAGTGTTTTCATATGTGGATGTGAGAGCAACACCACAAATTGATCCTGTACAACTGACTATCAATGTTTGCTTTGTGAATTTCAGTTGTCCAATAACTCTTACCCTAGAACTAAGGTTTCACCTTTAATCATGGATCTACATAATCTCATAGTCTGGCTATAATTTTTGAATCATTGGCAACTATATGATTTCCCCCATATACAAGGTTGAATATGCAGGCCTTAATATGTAAAGAAAAATAAGTTCAAAGTTGGTAATTCTCAAAAAGAATGATATGGTATTTTTTAACTTTAACAGAATGAAAAACAATGTTCTCTTCAGGGGTGTGTATTTACTGCACAGTATGTTGGGCAGCTTGAGGACATTTGAAGATACTTTCCACATATAATGAATTTTGAGCATATTTCTACCATAACCCACAATTTTCTTCCTTCTTTTCTCTTCCATTGGTCCCTTATTTGTGAAGAAATTATTGCTTCTACTTCCATGTCATGAAATACATATGTAATTTTATTTGTCTAAAAGTTTTCATTTCTTATGAAAATGGGGGCAGATGAAAATTGTGGAAAACACCATATGATAATTAAATTCATTATTCACTAAGTTGCCCCCTGGTAACCTATTGTGGAAGTTGGGTGTGTGTTTCTTTCTTTAGTTTTAATTTGGTCCATGTACTAGTAGCTTCCTGTAATAGAGGACAGTATGTTGTCCTGTATTTCACAAACTTTCCTAGGACTTTTCTGTCTTGTTTTTCACTTTTGTGCAGGTGTATTAGTGTGTTTCCATTGATCAGTTTTGAGACATTGTAGCTGGAGGGCTTCTCTCCAGGTTCCCCAAGCCCCGCAGTCCCACAATCCACTTATAAAATAATCACTCAGACGCTTATATCACTTATAAACTGTATGGCCGTGGCAGGCTTCTTGCTAACTGTTCTTTTATCTTATATTAACCCATTTTTATAAATCTATACCTTGCCACGTGGCTGGTGGCTTACCGGCGTCTCTACATGCTCTTCTCCTGGCGGTGGCTGCAGTCTCTCTCCCAGCCTTCCGCTTCCCAGAATTCTCCTCTCTCCTTGTCCCACCTACCTCCTGCCTGGTCATTGGCCATCAGTGTTTTATTTACATAGAGTGATATCCACAGCAGACATTAAAAGAACTCTGCCCAATGCAACACCAAGGAAAATGCAATATGTCTAATAGAAATGTTTGTCCAAGACTAGAGATAGGGAGTACTGGAAACTGGACATTTTCTTTTCTTTCACAATTTTAGAAGCTTTTTGGTAAGCATCTTCATGACAAGCATAGTTTACATATAGGTGTTTAGTCTTTCCTTAATGAAGCATACTAAATTTGAAGTTACTTAACACTGCCTTTTAAAAGGTATTTTTCATTTCTCCTTGAAGTGTGTAAATAATAGGGCACAGCTAGCACATGATTTACAACCTTCTTCCCCAAACAGCTCTGGTTGCAGCATTAAAATCAGACTTTTTTAAGATGAAAGAAAGGAAAAAACTGTTACAACATTCTTGTTCACTGTGAGTTCTCAATATTTAAATCATGGATTTTTATGATTTAATATTCATAAATGCAAGTCCAGATAAATCACTGAAATGACCTTAAGATAATGACCACTAATATATTTTCTTAATTATCTTCCATGTAAAGTATCTAGTTTTGAATTGAAAAATAGTTGAAACCTGCCAACTTAACAATGGTTTTTGGTACCTAATTGCTTTAATTCATGAGGAAAGAACAGATGGAATGATTGCATACTGTACAGCATCCTTAACATTTACTTTGTTGGTTTACTGATAAGCCTATACTCAGACTATTTCACTGTCTTTACTAAAAAGAAAACATCATTCGGGTTTAATTGCATTGAAATTATTCCACTTCAATTCATTAAACTAGGAAAGAGCATGGACAATTCTAGAAAACTAAGCATGAGTTATATAGTATTGACTTCTTGAGGGAAACCTTACAGGTCAAAGGTCAATGAGCTTAGTGTTTAAGGAAATATGAGAATTCAATTGAACACAGGGATTTCGAAAGTGTGGCCCCATGGGTAAAAGAACACTTTGGGCAGAAAAACATAATAAATTTAAGAAAAAAGCTTGAGATAATCCTTCAGATATATTGTGTAACTAGTTCCTCATAATATGCTTGAGTGTATAGTATCTCAATGTCAAGGTGATTTTATGATTTTAGAAGGTGAAATGATTATTAAGTTCACTAAAGAATGTCTTGTGCCTCATTTCCTGGGACTACTGCATTAGTGAAATTGACTTTTATGGTCTCTATTCATATACTTTCTCAATGTCTAGAGTGGCTGTATCTCCACAGTCTTGCTCCTGTAAAATTATGTAGGACAAAATGAATCAATGATCAAATGAAAGAGTAAATCCAAGTATCTAAACACATTTTTAGTAAGCTTTGGATTTTGTTTGGTAGTTTATCAAGAGAAATTTTATCATAGTATTTTTACTTATTCCTTGAGAATTTTATGTATTTGTACAATGTATCCTCTATATATGTAGCCTTCCACCACACCTTTACAAGATTATCCCAAATACAGAATACAATGTATAATCACATCCAGCCCTCTACTATATCTCTACAACTCCACCTTGATCTCCCCCAATACATGTATACAAGGTATCCTCATAATAATCAGCTCTCTCCTATACCTCTGTACCTTCACTGGTCTTGCCCCCAACTCATACCTCTCTCAAGTTCACTTTTTTCTTTTTATTTAACCCATGAAGTGCAATTGGTACCCCTTACACACAATAGTGTACTGACTACCTCAGATGGTAGAGCATGGGACTCTTAATTTTTCTACCTCTTCTACAATGATCTTGAGGTGGCAAGGGAAGGTGATGTGGTTGTCCATTTACAGCTGAGACCTTCACATTCACTTATTCTGTGTACATGGCTCAGTTGTTAGTCTCTATGTTAACTGTGGTCCACTACAAAAGGAAGCTTTTCTGATGAGGTTTAAGAATTCATGTGTGTGTGTGTGTGTGTGTGTGTGTGATATATATATATATATATATATATATATATATATATATATGTAGTATTCTAGAACTGCCCTGAAAACTTTCTCCCTAAAAGCTAGCTTTCATAGTGTTAGAAGTCTGCTGTGTTGTAAAAATCATCAATGGTCTTATGAATCTATGAATTCTACCTGCTTCAATAATGACCTGCCAGAAAAGACCTGCCCACTGGAGAATCAGTGACATGAAGGATATGTGGCTAACCAACCACTTTGTAATTAGATTTGAGGCCTACTTGACCAGAGGAAACTCTTAATTATTACTATAAATAAATTAAAAAAACATGCCTTAGGAGGTCATAGGCCCTGAGAGAATCTACTTCTCTTGTCTTGGTAAATGGACAAGTTGTCAAACTGGCTTCCTTTTTTTTTTTTTTTTTTTTTTTAATATTTATACATAGAGTATAGAATGTCTTCAAACTTTGCCAAAGGAGGAAAAGAAAAGCTTAACAGTAACTCATGAACTACATTCATGTTTTTTTTCTGTTTTCTACATGCACCCCTCACATATGCATAAAGATCATATACACATACACACAAGGGTTGAGTATAATTTAAAAAAGACCAGCAGAGACATTTTCTCTATATCACACAGATACAAAAATAAAAGAATTTCTACAAACTATGATTTGATGGGAAAAATAGACTGTCAAGTTAAATGCTGAAATAAAAAATGGGGTTTATTGACAACTTTGAGCACAAAAAACAAAGTAAAGATTTTCCAAATGTTTCATCCCTGAGTCTGAGCCAGGATATGACAGAAGGTCTTTATGAGGATGTATATTTACATGGTCAGAAATACTTATCAACTTAAGTGGTATCTTTCTTTTTTTTAAAGATTTATTTATTTATTATGTATACCGTGTTCTGTCTGCATATATGCCTGCAGGCCAGAAGAGGGCACCAGATCTCATTATAGATGGACGTGAGCCACCATGTGGTTGCTGGGTATTGAACTCAGGACCTCTGCAATAGCAGCCAGTGCTCTCAACTGCTGAGCCATCTCTCCAGCCCAAGTGGTGTCTTTCTTTAGCTCTCATTCATTTAAAAGTCTAGAAACCAGTTGACTTATATAGCTACAAAACTATGAATACTAAAATATCTCTATTCTAAATTTTGTGTATTATTTCAATACATGAAATATAGGACAATCACTTAAAATTTGGTAACTCTACCAGAATTGCATGTTTGACATTGCAGAGACAGTAAAATTCCCCAGAATAACTTTACATACATCTCAATGAATAACAAAGCCCAAGGATGCAGACATAATAGAAATAATTATTTCATAAGACTTTATAGTATTTGTGATGGTAAAATATTGACAATAATGTCATGTTTCCACGAAAAAATTAGGTGCTAAGATAGCATAGAAAATTTAACAAATACTTCACAGGAACTGCTCCTTTACTGCATAATAAGGAAGAAAATGATTTTCTAAGTTCAAGGGAAAATGAAAGTGACTTTAAATAATTTAAACCTTCATGCAGAATAGATCATCATTGTGATTGTACTAAAAAAGGAGCAAATCTAAACATAATGATTCTCTGATAATTCAAATGGAAGCAGATGGCTATCTGAATATGAAAATATGAGCAAGTATAAAATGGAGAGATTTGTGAGGAATACACAGATATGGCATATATGCTCAAAGCAACCATGTTTTCCATTCATTTATCTTAGGTTTTCATATTGTGTGTAAGTAAAAAAAAAGATTTTGTTCCTCAAATTCCACACTATATGAACATTTTTTCTTTATCTTCTTGCCTGCTTGAATGTTTAACTACATATTGAGAGATGACAGAAACACCATTTTCTATATGTATTTAGTATTTAGTTTGGTTGGACATTCATGCAGCATTATTTTCCATTTTCTTGTGCACTAATAAGTGAGAAGCTTAGGTATCAGGAACTTGACCAGAAAGTAAGTCTTCATTTCTTTTAAAACGCATGTACTTCCCTGCTGCTCCATCAAGTTTACTTATGCAAATGCTGTTGAATGAAACTGGACTCTCAGACTCCCTGTGTAGTCACTGTAACTGCTGATACTTTGAAAAGTGCTCTCAGATTCCTCTAAAAATGTTTGGACAGGGTAATGGTATTTATAAAGATATAGAAAGGAAGACCATGAGACAACAAATTATCAATTCTTGGAAAAAGTACCTGCTGCACTATTTTCTACTTAAGGAACAGTTATTAAACTCATGATATGGCTAGCTGTATTTCAGTTATCAAGAAATCTTTCTGGGATTAATTTGGCTTCTTATACAAAAGACAAGATCAGAGGTTTCTACAGCAGTATGGTCCTGGACCACCTACGCAAAACACAAAGTACTGAAACCATGTTTTAAGTAAAATGTACCAAGAGCACCTGAAACAAACAAAAAAAGGGATTTCATTGAAAATACTATGAGTAAATTGTCAAAAATTCATTGCATGTTTCTGATTATTAAAATTATGTATTATAACTTGATAAAGACAGAAGTGTTATAAATTATACAGTACACTTTGGATTTGAACATATCTATAAACGAACTATAACTCATGACCTCTGGAAACACAGAATAAGTTAGACATAAAACCTTAAACTCACAAATATAAGATAGATAGGACATCTTCTTTAATATTTTAACTACAATTCTTGCTCGATAATTGTTTTGTTATATGTAATTTTACCATGTTAAAGTTAAAACCTTCCTTTTTAAAAAAAAAAGGGGGGGGGAAGTGCTGTGGATATTGTTCTATATAAATAAAACACTGATGGCCAGTGACCAGACAGGAAGTATAGGCGGGACAAGGAGAGAGGAGAATTGGGGAAACAGGAAGAAGCGAGGAGAGACACTACAGCCACTGCCAGGACAAGCAGCATGTAAAGACGCCGGTAAGCCACCAGCCACGTGGCAAGGTATAGATTTATAAAAATGGGTTAATTTAAGATAAAAGAACAGTTAGCAAGAAGCCTGCCACGGCCATACAGTTTATAAGTAGTATAAACGTCTGAGTGATTATTTTATACATGGATTGTGGGACTGGGGTCTTGGTGGAACCTGGAGAGAATCCCTCCAGCAACAGATAAATATGAAATTTAGGCTCATATAAAGTTCATTAAGAAGGTTGTATTTATATTAGATGTGACATTAAAGTTGTGAAAACATGGCATAGATCATGACTGATAGAACTCTAATTATGTACGTAGAAGGTAAATGGTAGTTTAAGGGCATGAGATATAGCAGGAGCTGGATCTTGGGAAATGGTTGCTTACAACTGACAATAATGGATAGTTAAGACATGAGTAATATAAAATGACACATTGAATATGAACCACAAATCTACTACTATATGATACACAAATAAATGATAGTATATAAATATGTTATAAACTAGATTGAAGTAAATAAAGTGGTCATTTGACTTTTTATGCAGACTAACAAAATATATTTAAGAAGTGATCTCTAAAAATAGAATATAGAATACAGTGGAGATATAGAAGTTCATAGAAACTGTTTTAAGCTATACTTTGTATATTCATTACATATGCCAAGTTTTTAAGGTGCTTAGGGGGATAATATTTTCTAGTGAAGCTATTAATAATTGCTAGAAGAAAAAAATGAGAAAAATAAAAGGGTACTATACAGTATTCAGTAAAAAGTAAATACACTTTGTTGTGATAAAACAGATTTGGAAATAGCATGTTATATTTAAGTGAACTTTGTCACTTGTGGACACAAAGCAAATTAAGACATTATTTTTCAGAAGGTGAATATTATTTGAAAATAATCCTAAAATCCTAACATTTTCATAGACAGTTTTCAAGAGGGTATCTTGCAAAAGTGATGTCCAGAAATGTTTTATCTTGGTCTACTTTGTTTCAGTTTAATGTAGCTGGAGTATTTTTCCTACATATATGTCTTTGCATGGCATGCATTCTGGACCCAAGGAAACCAGAAGGGTACATTAGATGCATTGAAACTGAAGTTGCTGACAGTTGTGAGGCACAAAGTAGTTGCTGGGAATCAAATGCAAGTCCTCTGGAAGAGCAGGCAGTGCGTGTAACCACTGAGTCATCTTTCAAGTCCCAGAATTGTAGTTTACACAAAATCTTTAGAATGGCTGTTTCATAGTACTTCCTTATATAAATTGCTCTCTATCAATAAGGAAGTATAAGAGATGAATTCACACAACCACAAAAGTGAAAGGAGCTCTGAAAGTCATTGATGCATATGACTCACCTTTTATCCTACTCTGGTGATGTCGCATGCAGCTCCCCTGTGGTGATATATTGTGTACTCTAATAAAATTTCTCTGAAGATCAGAGAACAGAATAAACCACTAGATTAAACATAGAAGCCAGGCTGTGGTGGCACACACCTTTAATCCTAGCACTCAGGAGGCAGAGGTACCTCTGAATCTCTGTGAGTTCAAAGCCACCCTGAACTACATGAGATGACTCGGTCTAGGACACAAACGGAGCCAGGCAGTGGTAGCACAAACCTTTAATCCCAGTACTTGGGAATCACACACTTTTAATCCCAGCATTTAAGACCTCATGCCTTTGCTTGGGAAGCACACACACCTTTAATCCCAGCACTAAGAAGGAAGTAATGGCCTGGCAGAGAAAGGTACATAAGGTGTGAGGAGACAGGAACTGAAGGCTTTTCAGGCTGAGGAGTCCTAGAGGTAAGACATGGCTGTGGCTTGTTCCTTTGTCTCTCTGATCTTTCAACATTTACCCCAATATCTGGCTCCAGGATTTTTATTAAGAGACCATTTAGAAATGCTACACTCCCCTAGTCCTTAAACATTTAAGAAGTACTGCCATCAAATACAGAACTCCTACTAGAGTTCCCTAAATCCCATGATGTTTAGGGTATCTATTGATAACTTGCAAAACCCAAAAACTACTGGTGCCTGCAGAGTTTTCAGTATAATAACCTATGAAATGTGACAAGTGAGTTGGTTAAATAATTAAATAAGTGAAAATAGAGACATAAGGTAGTCAGACAAGAATGAAGACTTTGATCTTGTTCTCGCCACATTAAAGCCAGCAACCAGAATTTACACTACCACATAATGGGAAGAGGTGACTGATACACTGTCATATAAATCCACTTCTGGGAGTTATATGTGCCAAGAGTTTTCAGTGTATTTTTGCAAATGTCCTGAATATGCTGTTTTTCCATCCTGTTTACATCAGACAGGTACCTAAGATAGACACATTGGAACTCTGGAAACAAATCCGGAACATAAGAGAACCCCTGTTATCAGAACATTGCCACACTTTCTAATTTTGTCTTCTGTAATGCAAAATCATTCTAACAAGAATTAGACGGATTGTATGAGATGAATTAGGTAAACCTTGGATGGTACAACATTTTATGTATTTTCACTGAACACATGATTAAGTATACACAGATCCAGAAGTACTTTGTCATTTATCTGGAGACATCATTGTCTAATTAGAGTTGTTAATGGTATACCAAAATTATTTAAAACATATTGCCCTTTATTTATCAGGAAGTATTTATTTTGTTTGACAAGAGATTGTGACCTGGTGTTCCTATTCATATATTCTGGGAAATGCTCAATTTCATTTTTATATACACATTTTACTTAAGTTGCATTTGAAAATAAAAGAAAGTCATTATCATTAAGAATTTATGAAGAAAAGTCCTCTGTCTATAGTCATTTCTCTATGCTGTTCTCTCTCTCTCTCTTTTTTTTTTTTTTTGTTTTTTCGAGACAGGGTTTCTCTGTATAGCTTTGTGCCTTTCCTGGGACTCACTTGGTAGTCCAGGCTGGCCTCGAACTCACAGAGATCCACCTGGCTCTGCCTCCCGAGTGCTGGGATTAAAGGCGTGTGCCACCACCACCTGGCTCTATGCTGTTCTCTTTACTCCTCAAATATTTTTCTAAATGTTAAACCAAAGCAATAGAAAAAATCATGAGAGAAACTGTGGTGTATTGGGGCTTAAAAAAAAGTCAGACAAGACTGTAGAAAAAGGAAAGCAGATTTAAGTATGCACATAGCACAATATGAAGCAATGTGGCTTCGTATTGTTAATGTCAATGTCAGGAAGAGGCCAACATCAGTGTGACTCAGAAGGCATGAAGTGCCTCTACAAGTAAGAAGCAGCCTTGCTAGACACTAGACAGGCTCTCCTGGCAAAGCCTAAAATAATAATTTGTCAAACAGCTCACAAGTGTGTCAGAACAAAAGGGGCATCTGGTCACTGAGTATTTTATCAGAATTGTGCACAACAGAAATAATAAAATTAGCAAAGAATCATCTGTATGACAGACAGGTGCATAATTACAATATAAATTAAATGCATTTTCCTATAAATGTACATTAAAACACCAGCTACATATACCTTAGTTAATGTCACCTTTAGATATTTAATCTAAATTATATATTTGTATAATAGCATAATCTAAACATACTGCTACATTATAATATAATGCTGTATGAAATGACTAATCCCTGTAATAAAGAGAGTACATGATTGTTAGCACAGTCAAGAGAAATGTTAAATTATTATTTTCCAAATGGAAGATTATTAAACCATATATTTTCTCTCATGAAATTATCCTGACACCATAACTAAGGACACACACATTTTACATAATTTACCTATTTTCCTCTATCTATCTGTAAATTTTTTCTAAATAAAATTGCAATTGTAGAAGATACTTGGAATCTAATGATAAAACTGTTTCCCTAATTGGCTTAATTAAAAAAGAGTTTAAAATATCTTGGTGTGAATTTTGTTTTTAAATGTGAATATTCTGAAGCATTATGTGAATAGAATTATTAACAATCATTTTAACAGTGAAAAGAACAATTACAAATTTAGGCAAAAATCATAGTTTTCAAGGATTGTTCTCTCCCTCATAGTTCTTCCCTTTCTCTTTCTTCTTTACATATTGTTCTCTCTCTCTCTCTCTCTCTCTCTCTCTCTCTCTCTCTCTCTCTCTCTCTCTCTCTCTCAGTTGAAGTAACAGAACTATGATATGCAAGTTTTCAAGATCCCAGGGAGAAGAAAACATGGTGATGCTAGTTGAACTTCTGCAACTGCAATATCCTGGGCACAGAATCAAAGGTAAAGTTCACACCTCTCTACTAACATCAGTAACTAAAGAAGTGGGAAAATACTCTTAGGACTGTATGCAATCCATTGGGGAAAATAGAAATTTCAAGAGCAAAATATTAAAAGTTAGAAAAGTTAATGATCTGATAGAGAGATAACATTTTCCCTTCGTGGCAAATTTTGATGATGCATTGTTTATGAGGTTTTAAAAAATTGCATGAATATTCCATTAAATATATCAGATATTTTACCAATTGCATAATTTATAGTTCAGGATTTACAAAGCAAACAATGATGAATGATGTATGGATAACAGTCTAGTCTGTATGTTACATCACACTAGGGGTCCATCACAAAATCATCACCATTTTGAGAAACACAAGAGATAGTAACAAAGAGGAAGAATGTGAAGAAAATGAAACAATACAGTATTGGTGGACAGGAATTGTGGAAAGCAGAAAACATGGCTTAAAAACACAACAGAAGTAGCATTACCATGGGATCCAGAAAATGCTTTACTCCAAAGACATGTCTGCTCTCATATATTCACTGCAGGATCATTCATAAAAGCTAAGACATGGCAGCAAACCAAAGAGTTGCTGATGATGACTATATAGACAAAATGTAACACTCAGTAATATAGTATTCATGCATAAAATAAGGAGATATAGCCATGTTATAAAACAGATAAACTTTTAAAGCACCGGCAGAAAGAAACCAAGTAAAGGAAGACAAATGCTCTATGAGCTTATTGATAAGTGGTATCTGAAGAAATTGAACTTAGGGAGAAGAATGAGGTACTAGAAGTATTGGATATGATGAAGTTCTGATAGAAGTTACATACTCTCTTATAAGCTGGATAAGTTCTGAAGATCAAGAGTACATTGTAGTAACTACATTCAATTATACTGAATTGCATATTTGACATTTTCTAAGGGAACAAATTCAAATTCACTTACCCTACAAACAGTGAATATGTAAAATTTTAAATGGTAAATCAACAGGATTGTTAATCATTTCACAATATAATAGTATTTTCTTACTCTTTTAGCTTATTCTCCATAGGTTGAGTTGTACAGGAAACTGTAAGTCTGAAAATAAGGCACGGAAAATGACTTTATATTTTTGTTATAATTTATCAATTTATTATTAATAACCATTCCTTATTATACCTAATTTATAAACTAAGCTTTATTATAAACTTTACAGGTAAAAACATAGTATACACATATGTGTGTGCATGGATACACATATAGTTCAGAATTATGTGTTGTTTCAGACACCAAATGGGGATCTGAAATGGAATGCCTATGAATAAATAGATATTTAGTGTAGATAAATATATCAAAGAGTCTCAATAAAACAAAATAGAGTAACTAAGGAAACAAAAACATGCTGATGGATTTATAAAAAGCACAAACTTACCAGTGAGCAAGATACATCATTTATGGATACATGTACATAAAATGTCATTCACCAAAAAGAATTATGTCACTATTCACAATGGGCAAAATTATAGAATCAGACCAGGAGTTGCTGTGGGATGTTAATGTATGTCCTGTGGGAGCCCTTCTTGGGTTCCTTGTGGCGTTACCCAGCAGGTCCGTATAGAGAATGATTAGGACCATGGGCCTGAGTGCAGGTGTTTGAGATGGTCTGCACTTGGCTGTGCTGGGGGATGGTCTGTATGTCAAGTTGTTCTGATTGGTTAATAAATAAAACCTGATCGGCTGTGGCTAGGCAGGAAGGATAGGCGGGACTAACAGAGAGGAGAAATAAAAGGACAGGAAGGCAGAAGGACTGGCTGCAGCCGCCGCCATGACCAGAGACACTGCAGCCGCTGCCATGACCAGCAGCATGTGAAGACGCCCGCCGATAAGCCACCAGCCACGTGGCGAGGTATAGATTTGTAGAAATGCGTTACTTTAAGATATAAGAATAGTTAACAAGAAGCCTACCACGGCCATACAGTTTGTAAGCAATATAAGTCTCTGTGTTTACTTGGTTGGGTCAGAGCGGCTGTGGGACTGGCGGGTGACAGAGATTTGTCCTGACTGTGGGCAAGGCCGGAAAACTCTGGCGACAAATGGCGCCCAACGTGGGGCTAAAGAAAAAAAGGGAAGAAAAAAAAGGGACTAAAGAAAAAGGACAAATGAACAGGGATAAAGGCCGGTGTTATGAAAAAAAAAAATACTAAAGACAAAGTCCCTTAACCAAGAGGTGCTCCAATAAAGTGTGATCTGAGAAGAATCCTCGCGTGGTGGTAAAGAGGATTCAGAACTCAACACACGGAGCGGTGACGTCGGTAAGTTCTCCAGGAACGGTGACGTCGGTAAACGCCCCACAGTTCCTAATTCTCTCTCTCAAATGAGCGGCAGCCGCCGGTTTGAGTTACTGGCGGGTTGTAAAAATGTACATAGGCTTGGAAGAGAGAGGAAAAGGAACATAGACAGTTATATAAAGAAATAGAAAGTTTTAAAATAATAAAGTCTTTAAAGAGAAAGTAAAAGTAATATAAAAAGCCATATAAAGATGGATATCACACAGAGAGTCTGGATTATATTGTCTTTGGGATTTTTAACTGCAGAAAAACATTTGATCATAAAAGATGTTGAGTTAAACCAATATGTATATATTAAAGATATCTTGACTTTTAAATTTGGATATAAGGATGTGTTACTTTGGAAAGGAGACTCTGCTTTTGTCTCTACAGAAAGCCAGAGGCTATGGATTTGTTCCAGATTAAGATACATCAGGTTTGACCAGCCAAGACCCCCTGAAGGTCTCTGATGACACCATGGCCCAGATGATCCAACATCCAGAATCGTTTCAAGGCAACTGGCTCAGACGATACGGTCTCACGGACTACTCCATGATCCTAAAATTTTCTTTGCGTCCCCATAAGATACAGCGCCCCCCTCCAGCAGGAAGTAGTTAAGAGAAGCTACGCCCAAATTCCCAAATATACCAAGCTGGCTTTGGAGATGTGTAAAAGTTAAAACCTTCCTTTTTAAAAAAAAGAAAAGGGGAAGTGCTGTGGGATGTTAATGTATGTCCTGTGGGAGCCCTTCTTGGGTTCCTTGTGGCGTTACCCAGCAGGTCCGTATAGAGGATGATTAGGACCATGGGCCTGAGTGCAGGTGTTTGAGATGGTCTGCATTTGGCTGTGCTGGGGGATGGTCTGTATGTCAAGTTGTTCTGATTGGTTAATAAATAAAACCTGATCGGCTGTGGCTAGGCAGGAAGGATAGGCGGGTCTAACAGAGAGGAGAAATAAAAGGACAGGAAGGCAGAAGGACTGGCTGCAGCCGCCGCCATGACCAGAGACACTGCAGCTGCTGCCATGACCAGAGACACTGCAGCCGCCACCATGACCAGCAGCATGTGAAGACGCCGATAAGCCACCAGCCACCTGGCGAGGTATAGATTTGTAGAAATGCGTTACTTTAAGATATAAGAATAGTTAACAAGAAGCCTGCCACGGCCATACAGTTTGTAAGCAATATAAGTCTCTGTGTTTACTTGGTTGGGTCAGAGCAGCTGTGGGACTGGCGGGTGACAGAGATTTGTCCTGACTGTGGGCAAGGTGGAAAAAGTCAAGCTACAAGGAGTCCATCAGCTGAAATGTGAAAAGCATATAATCAGTTTTACTCAGTCATTAGGAAGAATGAAATTATGTCATTTTCAGAAAAAAAATGAATTGGAAACATGACATTCAGCAGTAAAATATATCAGAAACAGGTAATTATTACATAGTTTCTATCATAAGTAAAAGCTAGAAAACTATAAAATAACAGTAAAGTGTCGGTGACATAGAAGGACAACAGAAACAGGGAAATAAGAATGAATAACAAAGGAGGTTATGATGAACAAAGTACATTATATGCAAAGGTGGAAATGTCATGAGGAAATCCCTTACTTCACATTACTGATATGCACTACTAAATGCTTTTCTGAGAATTTTAGTGGATAACCATAACACTATGGGGTAATAGCCAGTATTCTGCAGTCTCCAGATCTACGTACCACAGAGGGAAGTTATGATTGCCTTGGTAGTACATCCCTGTAGAAATTTGTACCCTGGCCCCAGTCTTAGAGAACAAAAGAAGACCAAGTTGATAAAAATCTGCAGCTTTTTGTGCAAGAATTATAAGAGATGATGAATTTCAAGAAATTGTTATTGTGTCTTTCATCGCCGGAGAGTAGTGGATGCTTGATTGTAATCACAGAACCTTGTGCTGGGATGTGATGGAGAACTACAGAAACGTTTGCTCAGTTGAAGCATTCAGCCACTAAGATGAAAGTGATCCTCAAGGACCAAGAACAAGAGCTGTGGTTGACAGAGGGGTAGAATCTATACTGCAGCTTTCCTCTGGCTGATTACCCACTCGATAAATCAGTGATGTGTCATGAAAGCGAAGACAAGTTTTTAAAGTCAATTTAGATTATCCTTTAAAAAGTTCACAGTGGAGAATGACATGAACAAAAATCTCAACCCTTTGGAAAAGAAATGTCCTATGAGTAAAATTCACATGGTGAAACTTGGAAACTTAATTTTGACTTCTTACTTAACTATAACATGAATTAACTGAAAAAAAGCTCCCAAATATAAAAAAAAAGGTGAGAAAACTTTCAAAAATAAGTTACATTTTATTAGACACAAAAGTAGTGATACAAGAAATAAACTGTGTGTGATGGTTGTGGGAAAGCTTTTATGCAATTCACAAAACTCAACTGTGGTCCACCAGTCACTGTAGAAAAACATTATGAATGCAGTCTCTGTGGGACCATATCCACAGAGGATATTAACATGCATAATATCATACATCTGTAAACTTGTTTGAGTAAAAGTAATATGGCAAGACCTTCATTATAATTCATCCCTTTATAAGCATTCTAGGTTTATGTTGGGGAAAAACTCCACCAGTGTACTTTATATGACAAAGCCTGTGGTATTGCCTCTGTGCTTGTTACAAATCCAAGAATACACACAGGATGGAAATCTTAGCGACATACTGAAAGTGGAAAAGCCTTCATCTTGAAGTCCTATCCCCTTTGCCATCAACTATCTCATAAGAGAGGCAATGTCCATAAATGTAGCAATTGTGATAAAGCATTTTCCAAGAACTCAACTCTTAACTACACATCAGATAATTAATCCATACTTAACATTTATTTTGTGACTATAAAAATGGCTTCAGTTTAAAATTCAGCAGATAATTCCTAGAGAAAAGTCCAGTTTGAATAAATACTGAACATATGATTTCCATAAAAGTAATCTGTGCCAATCACATTTAGGCAATAGTAATAAATTTTATCAGAAATAAGTAACACTGAATTAAATATAATATGACATAGATTGTGGAATGTAGATATAAACCAATGAACAAGAGAAACTCTATTGTATCATTTTTAACAACTATGTCAATTTAAAATATACTCTTATCCACCAATACTGAATTATCTCTACTAATTCTTCAGTAGCATAGTATAATGAAATTCATAAATCCATAACACAGGAGTCAGAGGCAGGAGGATTGCTCGAGTCTAGGAGTTAGTCTGAACAAAATGAAAAATAAAAGTTCCCTTAGAAAAAAATTATACTTATTTTTCTTCCACTCCTAACATATATATGTTTAATTTATAAAGTAAGAAAGTGTAGTTTAATGTGCAGCTTGAATTTTAACACTTTCTTCCAATTGCAAGCATGTTAAGGGTCAAGGCAGTGTTTACTAAATCTGTCTTATTAAATATAGAGATGAATATTTCATGCAAAATGTTTTATTATGTATGTAAACAGCCAAGTCTAAATAGCTACTAATTGAGAAAAAGACAGTCGTGTTCTATGTCACAGTAAGTTTTAAATTGAAATTCTTTACTAATTAAAAGGAACATTTTTACTTTACAAAGATGAAATAAAGTAGATTTAGTAGTTCTAAATTCTAAAAGTGAAATGAAACATTCAATAAGTAACTTGAATAATTGTAGACAAGAGCTCAGAAAGTCATATTATGAGATAAACAGGAAATTATTAAGTAAATCATTGAAGAAAAAGTAATTTTATTTATAATATTTTTATGTGTGTGTGTGTGTGTGTGTGTGTGTGTGTGTGTGTGTGTGTGTGTGATACTGGGGCTGATAATACTGCCCCCAAGAACCATAAACAACCAGAACCCCAGAACCAGGAAGAAAAAATCTCTTTTAGTATGATTGGTCAGGGTAGTGCAAGTGATTCCAAAAACAATACAGACTATGGCTGCTACTCTTGTACCATTTCAGATATGTCCCATTGCTGACAGATAGCACCACACACTTAGGGCACAGGCATCCAATGATTTGAGCTTGATCTAATCTGAAAGCCCCCTTCCTGAAGTCTAGCCTATATAGCACCAGAAAATAGTATACAAGCTGCCAAAGGAAGGAAGCAATTAATAATCCTACTCAGTTGTGCCATTTATAAACCATAGAAATGACCCACATGACAAGATATTTGTAAAGGTAATGACAAATGACATTCATATGATTGTGATAACCAACAGCTGTCTAATTAGACTGAAGGTACACTCAAGAGTAGAGCAACCATACATGCTACTAGAAATCTAGGCAGCTTTTGGGGATAGTGAGGCCATGGGTCTTAGTAAAGAATCTACTCTCACCACTTTCCTAGACCAGCATAATTTCTAACTACATTCTAAAACTCATCCTTATACCACAGATAAGTGTAGCTACCACTCCTTTAAACCTTTAAACCTTCTCTTTAGAGCAAATGGAAACCATCACAGAAAATTTTAACTGGAAACATAGTCATGACCACATAAACAGGACCTGAACAATGGCAGTATCAATTGGCATGCCAATATAGAAGGGGAAAGTCTCATAGGGTCACACCCCTGTAAAAGGAACTGTAAGTAAATGATGACAGATGAGATTCAGTCTCTTCTAGGGATAAGCCCCTTAACTGGTAGTTCAATACAAGGTGGTAAACCCTGGAACCATAAACACAGAAACAACAAAAAATGGACCCAGCTTTATTGGTATA
The DNA here is from genome assembly GCF_004664715.2 of Peromyscus leucopus. Classification (NCBI taxonomy): domain Eukaryota; kingdom Metazoa; phylum Chordata; class Mammalia; order Rodentia; family Cricetidae; genus Peromyscus; species Peromyscus leucopus. The sequence goes on from NC_051065.1 coordinate 7,625,824, forward strand.
TTTGTGCATACCTAAACATGTATATATGTTTATAAATATACATATAAAGTCAGGGAAGGTGTTGGATGGAAGGTGTTGAAGGTACCCCTTGGGAGGTGTTGAATGTGGGAGAGAGGAGAAGAAAGGGGAAAAGGATATAAATTTATTTTAATTTAAAAAGTGTAAGAATCAAAATAAAAAAATCTAACTCCAAGATTCAAGTTTTACAGCAAAGGCCCTTGTAGATGTAATTCTGAATGGTTTTATTAAATAAGAAACACAGAGCCAAATGCAGAGTTAAAAGCCCCAGAGGTCAGAGAGCAGTAGCTAAGAGCTGAGATCAAGACCACCTTCTTACACCTCACTGCTGCTGCCGTCCTTCCTCTGAGAAAGAGACCTATTCCCTTGTGTCTGTCTTTTTATTGACTTTCTGTTCTGCCTTCTCATTGGTTGTAAGCCCAACCACATGACCTCGTCACTGCTTTTCTATACAGACCTCCAGGTCTCTATGGTTGGTATTGAGATTAAAGGCATGTGTCTCCATGCTGGCTGTATCCTTGAACACACAGAGGTCTGTCTGTCATGTGATCGAGATTAAGGGTATGTGCTACCACTGCCAGACTTCTGCTACATGGCTTGTTATTAGCTCTGACCCCCAAGCACTTTTATTTATTAACATATAAATAAAATTACATTTTAGCACAAATAAAATATCACCATAGGCCCTATAATAGTACAATAAAGAAATAGATAATGTCGTAAGTACTGACACTAGAAAGTGAACATGGAACCCAAGAGTGGCTCATTCTAGAAGAACAAAAGTTGATACAGAAAGCACACTGGGGTATCTCAATTATCTTTTGTAAAAGGAAGAAGTAGCTTGTTTTTTTAACCTATAGTTCTTCAATTCTAACAAATGAAAAGAACATAAACTTAGATATTTGATACTGATGCTAAAGGAACATCATGTAAAAATTTAATTTCAGATGAAGAATGCATTCATAAATAACTGCTTATAATGACTTGTATACTCATAACCAGTATACTCTCCATCATGTGTAAACAAAAGTTAAACCAAAAGAACATCTGTGCATAATCTTTGTGATTTCAGGGCCCATAGATTTTCTTATCAAGCTTTTTCAGATTATATAAAGGAATGTTTTTGATAATGTAGGGTAATATATTCTGATTATGAAATCATTGCATGTTTATTATAGTAATGAAATTTAATATATTTATGTGGCTTTTGTATGTATAATTTTGCAGTTAAAAGTACAAACTAATTTCTGAATTAGAATGAATTAATCTGCAGTTAATGATGCCTTAAGGAAGATTAAACTGGTGTTTGGTGATTTTTTATGACAAATACTAGCCACTGCATTTATTAGTTTACTAATCTTCCCTCATTAAAAGCAGGATGAGAAACATTTAATATTATTTTAGAGATATAGATTGCAAGAAATTACTTTTCTGTTGTAAAGGAAACAGCCATTATGTTGAATCTTCTCAATTTTACAATTGCCTATTAGTTTTTATTCAGCATTTCTTTACTTATATTACTAAACACAACTTATAGCACCTATAACTTTAGAAGTTTCTTGATATTTTTCAGTTTCTGTGATTAAATTTAATGTTCTTAAAATCTAAATAGTATGGCAATATATTAAGATTTTTAATAAAACACAACACACATAAGCATTAAATTTCAACAAGAATATCACAAATAGTAAATAATTAAACTAAAAATTTACCATGGACTATTGCTATTTGAATAACAGTTCCCATCTATGGGCATAGGGTATTTACTAATCTCATAAAATGAATTGATAAATGAGCCAGTAGTTTTTGGAAGAGTTATGAAGAATCAGTACTGATTGTTCAAACTTGATATAGAATTCATATTTATCATTACTTAGGATATACTCTATGGAATTCAACTTACCATAAGTATCCCTATAAATAGAATCAAAGAAAACTTGACATAAGTGAAAAAGTTAAAGGTATTCACAGAAAAGAGTATGGAAGGAGCGGACAAAATGAATGAGGTTTAAAGATACTGGCCTTAGCCGGATGGCGGTGGCGCACACCTTTAATCCCAGCACTTGGGAGGCAGAGCCAGGTGGGTCTCTATGAGTTGAGGCCAGCCAGGTCTAGAGAGTGAGTTCCAGGACAGGCACCAAAACTACAAGGAGAAACCCTGTCTCGAAAAATCAACAAAACAAAACAAAAACAAACAAACATTGGCCTTAACAATCAGAGCAACAATGCATCCACAAAACAAGGAATACAGGATAGCAGAGAACCTTGAAGAGGCAGAGGATGGATTCTCACCTGGAACCTTCAAGGACATATATATAGCCCCATGGACATCTATGTTTAAGCTCTGTGAGGCTGATTTGGGGAATAATGACCTCTGGGAATGCCAGAGAATAAATATCTGTTTTCTATAGCCAAAGTTTAAGCACATTGCTTAGTTGTTCTTTCTTTTTCATTCTGTTAATTTATAAAAGTGTATAACTAATGTTATTGTGGTGTTATGACATTATGTTTCAGAATGCCAAATCTAGGTAATTATCATGTTTTCTCACATGCAGTCACAATCCATTTTCTGGTTCTTTATCATAGTAACCACAGGAAACCAATTCAAAGACCTATTGTAATTTTCTGTTTTAGTGAAGCAACTTTCTCTTGTTGTTGACTTCCAAAGAGACTTACTTATTTTATTTAGGTCAAATAATTAGTTGAATTACAACAAATTGTGATACCCAATTCAGTAATTTTTATTTGTCAAAGTCAGTATTAGTATTTCCCTTCTTTTCTTTCTGACTTTATTTTTCCTTGAAAGCTCTGATATTTACTTTCCTGGTCTAGTTGGCTTAAAAATTATCAGTATTATTGATCATCCATTGTTTTTCACTACAATTACTGTCCTTATTTTTCTCCCTAATACTATTTTAAAATTAATTATCTATTCTTTTAAAAATATTGGAGAAATATATTCTTCCCACATATCATTCTAGCTCAAATTATTTTTATATTGTGTTTTTCTTTTAATTTCATAGCATAGTCCCTGTCATTTCATCTTATAGCCTATTTCTAAACTTTGTCAAACTCACTGCTTACCTAACAATGTGTTTATTTTATACATATTTATGGAAACAGTTAAAAATAAATATATTTACATACAATATGATTCAGTATTTGGATTTTTCTTTTATCCTGGCCCATGGTGTCTAAACAATGTTAGAAAATGTATGTACCCAAAACAGTGTGTGGGCCCCTTCTCTCATTCTGCTTTGTTGACCTTACTGTCCTCTGAATTTCAGTTTACAATTGCTCAAGATCCACCACAGTGACCTTCTCTAGGAAGAGTAGAATTCTTATGATCCTAGGCATTATCCATTTACTCAGACCAATTTTCTTCAATGTCTCTGTCATTCAGCTTCACACCTTAGAGGAAATGCTAATTAATTCAGAAATTTTACCCAATCTAGGCCAGGTAAATTTGATTTACTATTCTATCACATACATTCTGTTTATATGTTTCACAGAATTTGCAAACTCCATAATATAAAAAAAGTTATTATTGTAGGAGAGCTTTTGAAACAAACACATTACCACTGAATATGTGACTTCAATTAATTTATTTTTTAAAATTTTGAAAGTTCACACTCCAAGATCACAGAGTATTCAAGGCTTCTGCCTTCTTACTTCTGGGAGTCAAAAGAGAGATGTTTCAGGTCTCCTGACTAACAGAAAACTCTCTTCACCTTGTGTCATAATGTCATTTCCCCCATGTCTCGTGTAAGAAAGACACATTAATAAAACTCACAGGCTTTAGATAACATGGCAGATAGCCTGAAACTGGAGGTACGTGATACCTCGCAAAGGCCCACACTTTATAACCCACCTCAATGTCGGCTATGTCTCTCTAGTTCTGAAGCCTCCAAAAATGGCACCACCTGCTGGGGACCACGTGTCTATGCACATTAACCTACTGGGGGTATTTCACATTCAAACCATAGTGTGTACAAGCATTTTCTCAGTAGGGCTATTTATAACTGCCCTGAGATTGTAAATTTTTCTAAGTTAGTTCAGCTCCAATGCCTAGTCATTTAATAAAACAACTTGACTGTTCTAAAGAAATCATTTTGCACATTTAGTATTTATAATCAACGGAATTTTCACAAAATAGATTAGCTTTAATACTAAGGGTAAACCTCAGACAATCAGCAGAAGACTTTGAAAGATGAAAACTGTGATTTCCCAGCCAGAGAAGAGTTCAGTCAGAAGACTACCATTTCATATCCCTTCTGAGTTGTCAGCCTATTGGCTTATTGTGAAGATCCCAGACTTAAGACTTGCCAAACCTCAAAACTGTATGAACCAATTTCTTAAATATAATATACACACATATTAATATATTCCTTGAATATGCAATGCACATATATATCCATATGTATATGTGTTGGAAACAATTTAAAAGGTATAAAATTTAAATAATATGTACCACATTAAAGCAGTGAAGTTCGATAGCATAAGCACTGTCAAAGCACAGTTCATACAGTTCTCAGCAAATAATAGTGTATAAAACAATACACTCAAAAGAAAAAGCTATCTCCAGTGCATTTTGCTTCAAAAACATTACAAAAAAATGTGCAAAAATAGAGTAGATTACTGAATCAGAGCAATGTTTATGTTGGAGTTGAAATAACATGCCAAGGGCCTTCGACATTTGTAGCCCTTGATCTGGGTGACTTTTACATTGATGAATTAACTTCTAAAAGCACATTGAATTAAGGCTTTACAATGTGTTCACTCTCCATCTTTATCTCTGCTGAGCAGATTGGAATCAGTTTAATCACATTGTCATAATAGTTTGAATTTCTCTGATGAGTAATAAATCTGTAGAACATAGAAAAACATCATTGTTGTCTGCAGAGCCGGAGTTTAGGAAGAAATTGTGCTGAAAACTGGATACTGGACTAACTGCAAGCCTCTGGTGAATAATTCACAACTAACTGAGAGTGAGTGAACTCCAGAGAGTTTTTTGTTGGCATATGTTTACATTTCAAGGGACAGTGAGGTCAAAGTTCTTGGAGATAAATTTGCATCCTAATCTCAGGAGACTGGGAGTTTATCTGGCACTTGCAAAGATTCATTTGCATTCCAAAAGATTAGTGTGAAAGCCCTGGATTCTGGTCACTCTATCTACAATGAAAGTTTTGTCTCTCAAGATGGAGATGTGACAGCAGCCACTTTTCCTGCACATAAGCAGATAAAAATCCACTTTCTCCATTACTCATCTGTGAAAGAGCTGGAAGTTCAGGAGTGATTCTATCTGGATTTCATCACATTGCACCATGCTGGGGCAAGGATATCTGGCATAGTTGTTATTATGCAAATAATAACTAGTTTCCTACTTTCAAAATAAGCTATATTTATATTTTCAATATCTGTTGAAAATTAAAAATAAAAACAAGACAACATGGGATCTCCCAATGCATCTATTAACCATTTAAAACCCCAATTGTGTGTGCATGCACATGTGTGTGTGTGTGTTCTTATGTACTTCAATGAGGTTCATTTCATTTCTAAGCATTGGTTTAAGTTGTGGGTAAACCTTTAACAACAGAAAGATAATAAAGAAAAATATTTAGAGATATATAAGAGATAGGAAGATAAACAAAGAAACTTCATGTGAATAAATTGAAAAACTGTTTATTAAAAAATATATATATACATATATACATATATATATATATATATATATATATATATATATATATACATATATATATACCAGAAACAAAAGACAATGACTTTCTTGTTCATGAATATGGGGAAAGAACATGATTTCAAAGTTTAAAAACATTATTTCAAATTTTTGTTGTTGTTAAAAAATTAACAATTTCCCAGGCAAACAGAGAATAATTGATTTTGTTTTCTGGTTAGAGGAGAAATATAAATGTCAGTGAGTAGAAGCCATATCTAATAAAAGACATTGCCACACAATTTATTTTTTCTTACATTCATTCTTTAAATTCTGAACCTATTAGGATAGATAAAGTAAATAACGTTAATTATGATCTGTTTTAAATCTCTTACTTGTGGTAGAAAGACCTAAAACACTTAAAAATATAACTGCTTTTGTTGTGTTTAATTCACAGTCCTATTAAAAATCAGTCTTTGGTGTGTGTATGTGTGTGTGGGGTCCTGCTGTTATATAGGACAGAGGCTGCAAGTAGACTGAAGTGATGGTTATTCCCTACTGAGGAAGCATTTCAATAGTAAACTTTAACAGCATGACTGAAAAAGAGTGAACTAGTCCATTAAATTTGTTTTATTCCTGTAAGATTTTTTGCTCCAAACAGGAGTAGCTGCTACCATTCCCCACAGAGCTGCCCATTTATTTAAGTAATTCCTTCCTCCTTACTGGGCAGAATCATGAACTTCACATTGATTACATGGATCAGCTGGGTCACTGACATCCTTCAGTAATGCATCTGATAATCTTTATCCTGTTGTGAAATGTGCAATCCATTCTTTTGAACATCACTGAACAACAAATGTCATCACTTCATTTGGGAACTTCAAAAATTTCTAATAATACCAATATACCCATTTTAAAAAACTGAGATAGATGTTATTTTTAATTAATTTGAGCATAAAAGTAACACTAACCTCATATAACTTGAAATATAGCACAAAATAAGCTGTCTTATTCTTTCAAGTTTCATGAAACCACTTTTTAAAGTTTTTCTTATAATGTTACTATGGTTTGCATATTTTTTGCTTTTGTCCCCCCTGTTTTAGGTCATTGGACTATGGCTAGAGACATGGGTCAGTGGTTAAAAGCACTTGGTGCTTTTCCAGAGATCCAGAGTTTGGTTCCCAGTATACATGTCAGGCAGCTCACAACTACCTGTTCTAGGGGAGCTGATGCCTTTTTTCTGGCCTCCCTATGTACCTGATATATATCATATACCTACATAAAAATAAATAAATCTTTAAAAATATAATAGTGCTAATTACCAGAAACATTGTTGTTTTTATCTTTTAGGTAAATGTCATTGCCTACATTTAGTTTATATTTAGTGTGAGAAAGAATTTTGTTTTTTATGTAATTTATTTTATATAATTACTAAGCTAATCCATTCTACCACTTTTTATAGTAAGCAAGCTTTGCCCTAGGTCTGTATAGCTTTCCTCAATAAAGATTCTCTAATAACATTGTGAAGACATAGAAATTTATTCTGCCTTACCATTGGCCAAAAAGTTTTATCTATCAACCAATCAGAGCAACGTATTTTCGCAGCATACAAAGACATTATGTATGGTGAGGCAGATTAGGGTTAGGTGGGACATTCTAGCTAGAGAGGAAGAAGGAGGACAGAGGAGATGCTGCAAGCTGCCACCAGGAGAAGAAAGTTGTGAAGATATCTGTAAGCCATGAGCCATGTGCAAAGTACAGATTTATAGAAATGGGTTAATATAAGAGGTAAAATCTAGCTAGTGAGAGGCCTGAGCCAATAGGCCAAACAGTTCATAATTTCTATAAGCCTCTGTGTGTTTACTTGGGTCTGAGTGGCTGCAAACTGGGTGGGACTCAGGAAAACTTTCAGTTAATTCTGATTGCAAAATAAGGAAATGAGGCACAATGTTGTAGCAACTGCTTAGTCGTGAATTGTCTTCCAAAGGTTTATATGTGGACACTTGATTTCCAGATGGTGGCACTGTTATACTAACCTGTGGAAACTTCAGATCATGGAGCCTTTCTAGAGAAAATGACTTAAGTGTCTCCTGAGGTATACCCTAGCCCCATTTCTGCAGTACTACTTTCTTTGGAGTGCCAGCTCCCAAATAATGACACAGAGTTTTCTTATTAAGTATGAAAGTTTGGCCTTAACTTAGGCTAGTTCCCAACTAGCTTTTAAAACTTAAGTTAGTCTGTTTATGAAAATCTACATTCTGCCACTTGTCTGGTTACCTCTCCTCAGTACATGTCCGACTTCCTCAGTGACTTGCTGGTGAAGCTCCATCTTTCAGATTCTTCCTTGGAGTTCCTCTCTCTTCCCAGAAGTCCCTCCTATCCTTTCCTGCCTAAATACTGGCCATCCAGTTCTTTTTTTTTTTAACCAATCAGAAGGTGCCTTAGGCAGGTGTAGAAGGACAGACACATCTTTACACAATGTGATCAAATATCCCACAACACATTCCTGGTTTCAGTTCCCTCAACTTCCTACCTGCTGACTCAATAGAACAGAGAGTCTTATATTCTGAATGCCATAGATTGGAGCTAGTCCTGATGCCATGCCTTCTCCACAGTGATAGACTATATCTCTGAAACCATGAGCTAAAAAACAGATGTTTCCTCCCTTTAGCTGCCTCTTGCCAAGTATTTGGGGACAAAGAGAGGTAAAGTAACCAATACAAAAACTGGAACAAGAAGTGGAGTCATTGCTATGACCATTTTCACTGTATGTGTTGGAAATGGTATGTTAGAAGAATATTGGAGAATTTGGAGCTTCAGGCTATGGAAACTCTGGCCTACTATTCTTATGTCCTGAAAATCTGAATGAAGCTGAATTTAAATGTAATAAGCTAATTATCTGGAAGAGAATGTTTCAAGACAAAAATACCATCCTGGCTGTGTCATGAATATTGCCCAGTGTTTTCAGTCATGTTTGCTATGAGAAAAATTAAGAAGGTATAGTAGAAAGATATGGACAATGTTTATTTCTGTGAAGAAATGAATATGAATGCAGTTTAAGCTGTGGATAGGGCAGAGAAGGTGGATAAGGACAAAGGAACTGCAATTGTTCAAGAGATTAGCAATACAATTAAAAGGAAATTGCACTTTGCACTAGGGTAACCAGAAGAGTGTCTTGGGAGCAAGACCCCACCTTTGTAGGACTACTGGCTGTAAAACTAAAACTCATTTTGGAAACAATTACTTGAAAAGAAAACAGATGCACAGTGTACCTTTGCTGCATAATGGATGCCTAAGGAGATGTTCTTCCTAGTTCAGGAATGCAAACACTTGCCCACTGCAGCCACAGTCCAGGAGAGCCAGGATACAACTAAACCAGCAAAACTTACTACCATCCTCCATGTATTTTTATTTTTATATGCATGCACAATACAGCATCACAAGGTCATGATGCTTGAAGAAGAATTCTAGAAAGCCACTGATGACAGACGATGTGTAACAGGTTCCCATTCTTTTCGTGAAGCATGTGACTGCTCTATGTTGGTTGTATAGGTCAAGCCAGTATGGCAATAGATAACTTATTACATCAGAGATGTTTGGAATGTGAGGCATCTGCAGAGGAAAGCAGCAGGTATCAAGTGGAGCCAATAACAAAGGAAGACTATGTGTATTGTAGGCAGTGAGGCTGCAGCATGGATTTCCTGGAGCCATTTGAAGACCCAGTGATGCCACAGTGAAAATCATGTATCAGATATGGAGCATCAAGCCTTAGTGTGTCGCCTCTGTGACAATAGTCTTGCTTTGACCCAGTCTTTCTTTACTTTCCTCTTGTGTACACCGTTGTATGCTAGACTTTTGCTATTTTCTTTTTTACTTAGCTGGAATTTATAATTTTAAGGCTTTTTTGAGATGAGTGTTGAAGTGTTTTAATTTTAATAATACAGGGGGGATTTGAAATTGGGCCAAACATCTTTGGATTATGAACCTATAGAGGTCAAGTACAGAAAGTTGTAATTATGATATGTAATTTTCCCTAGAAAATCATGTATTTAAACACTTGGTCCCTAGATAGTAGCATTGCTTTGAATGGCTCTAGAATCTTTAGGAGGTGAGGTTTTACTCAAATGTAACTGAGTCACTGGTGAATATGACTTATGGGTGGTAGGTAAACTTTGTTTCTGGCTTGAGTTCCCTTTTCTTCCTTACTGCCAATATGATGTAGTGAGAATCACTTTCTTGCTGCCACAGATACCAGGCAGCTATACTTCCTGCCCCACCTTAATGGAGTGAATTCCCACATACCATAAGCAAAATGAATTCTTTGTCCCTTAATTAGCTTCCTGAGACATATTTAGCCATAGTGACAAGAAAAGTTAGCTAACACAGAGGGAACTATTTAAGAACACAGAACTATTGACACATCATGATTCCAACTCGAGTGTAGTTTGAGAGTCTGTATTTCTTCATTTTATAGCTCGTGGCCCAAGGTATTATATATACTTGGTCATTTATTCTATCCTTTGCAAACTTGATTTGCAATATACAATTCAGTTTGGATGTCTCATACTAACATATTATATAAAGTATATGAACATATTATAAAAAGTATAAGAATCATAGTCTCTAGATCAATTACTTTATCTTGAATGGCCAATAAGAGTGTGATTCACCCTGACTTTGATTCCAAGTATAAGAGCGCAAGTACCTATAAGGCAAGCAACCCACTGTCAGTTTCAATACTATGAAATAACAATAATGGACATGAAAATACAGAAAAATAAACATGGAATAGATATAATTACATCCAAGAACTGAATACTGAAACGAAATCATCTACTGAAACAGTCATTTCTGAGAGTGTTGTATTTTCTGTTGATAGGCATTTCTGAGAGTGTTGTACTTGCTGTTGTTAGGCACACAAAGCTGACAATCATTTCTGAGAGTGTTGTATCTGCTGTTGGTAGGCATTTCTGAGAGTGTTGTATCTGCTGTTGGTAGGCACACAAAGCTGACAATCATTTCTGAGAGTGTTATATCTGCTGTTGGTAGGCACACAAAGCTGACAATCATTTCTGAGAGTGTTATATCTGCTGTTCGTAGGCACACAAAGCTGACAATCATTTCTGAGAGTGTTGTATCTGCTGTTGGTGGGCACACAAAGCTGCTGTTTTTTTCCATAGAGGTCGTGCCTGTGGCAAGGCAGGGTCACTTTGCAATGCTGTCCAAGGAATGAACATCTGACAGAAGAACATTTTGTTCTTCAGTCTCAGCTGTTACATGTAAATAACAATTATGGAAAGGTTTGAATTAAAAGTGTGTCCTTTCTGATGGGTTCCATTTGGTAATTCCCAATTCCATTTAGAGAACACTGTTGTCATTCACAAATGCAGATGTCTAAGGTGAGGCCCTAAACTCTAAAGATATTGATACTCTTTCTGAAAAAAAAAATGTCTATGAAATCTTTTTGAGAGGCAAGTTATTATGTCTGGTTTTTTTTTTTTTTTTTTTTTTTTTTTTTTTTTTTTTTTTTTTTTTTTTTGGTTTTTCGAGACAGGGTTTCTCTGTGTAGTTTTGCGCCTTTCCTGGAACTCACTTGGTAGCCTAGGCTGGCCTCGAACTCACAGAGATCCGCCTGGCTCTGCCTCCCAAGTGCTGGGATTAAAGGCGTGCGCCACCACCGCCCGGCTATTATGTCTGTTTTTATTGATAGTTCCATTTAGTAATGTAGGGGAAATTTATTCTCTGCTCTTCTTTTTTGTAACTAATGCTGACCAATAGTCATGAAAGAAATACACAGAACATAGACATAACACAACACATTCCAAACAATTTTACAAGTGTCTAGCTCATTATTCTGAGTAAATAATTTTACATAAGATACTTAAAAACCACTTTACTGCTGGAACATAGGATATCTTCCAAATGTGCAAGCCCATGTGGATAAAGTTCTACTGGCCAATTAAAACTATAACTTTAGCTAAGAAAAAAGATTTTTAACATATAATTTTGTATTTTTAAAATTATACTACCTGTTACAGAAGTAGTACATGAGACCTAGAGCTTATGTGAGTAAAACATGTTATTAATAGCTTAGAGGCTATAGCGACAAGAGTTACTAGGTTGCTCTGAGTTAAGAACACTGAGTAGGGGGTTTATTAGGTTGCTCTAAGTTATGTTCACTGTGTAGGAGAGATGCCTTTATGAAATACTTTGATGAAGGAATGAATAAAGGGATTAGAGGAGAAAAGTGATGACATATAAGGCTTCCAGATACTGATAGCAATAGTGAGGTCAATGATTTATAAGGTGTAGGGAAAAAAAATACAAAACATTTGCAAAAGCAGAGTAGACTAAAGCATTAAGCATATCGAATCAGTATTAGACATATTGAATTTAAGCTCATTTACAATTAGCAGGATGTGTAGTTCTCAGAAATCTATGGAGAAATATGATTTAGTGTTGAATTGATAAGTAGTATTCCATGTAAGTAGTATTGTTTACAAGGATGTTTGGGGATTAATTACTATTCACAAATATCATGTAATAAATGTTTTCTAAATTACTTATGGACCAATATATTGAAATTAGCAAAATTATCAAGATAATAAATGTACTCAACATAAACAATAATCTTTTTAACACCAGAAGAAATATATACATTTAATAAATACATCGTTCATACATTATGTCTTACTTAGGACCCCTAATTTACAATTACTTAAAAAGTCACCATTCAACGTATTTAAGATTATTGATTAAGTAAAATCAAACTGAGAATGTGTAAACAAGTAAACCCTGACTCAGGAAATCAATAATAGAGAAGGGAGCCCAATGATACGGCATCCCTCTGCAGTCACAGGAGCTTAGATCTGAAGGCAGAGGCTGGCACGGTTACACCACAAGTCTGAGTCCAGACAGACCTGCATAGTAATGCCACACTTCAGAAGGAAAAGAAGAGGAGGAGAGGAGAAATATCAGCAATCTACTTAAGAATGATATCCGGGAAGGTGCAGAAACAAAGACAGGCAGGCCATGTATGGAGAGGGAGAGAAGACTGAGAAAGAGAGAAGGTGAAGACAAAGGACCGTAATTGTAAAATCAGGAAAATAAAATTGCAACCAATTAAAGACAGTTAATTTTAAATCATTTTAGAGTTATTTACATGTGATGTGTGTTGTATGCGTGGAAGGCAGAAGATAGACAATTGCCAGGTGTTATTTTTCGTATCTCTTTTTCCCATGTGGGTTCCCATGTTCGAATGCAGATCGTCATGCTTGAAGGGCAGCTCTCTCACTGACTGAGCTAGCCCCTCCGTCCTTGGACATAAGGCAGTGTGATGACGGAGAAGGTACTTTAACAAAGAAGTTTGACAACAGTTAAAATATTGGTGCCAAATACAGGAAGACAAAAATATGAAATATCAATGAGTGAAGACATAACAAGGAGAAGAATGGAAATGCTTGAAGTAAGAGGTCGTGGGCTAATTCTCAATGCTACAAGCATCTTAGGTTTTTTTTTGTTTGTTTGTTTGTTTGTTTTGTTTTTAAATGAGCGAAAAATTGAGGGGAAGGGGGAGGGTTGGTATATAGCTTACTCCTGGGATGATTGTCTATCTCGTGTATGTCTTTGGATTGGAGCTTCAGCATGGTTTACAAAATGAATGGAATAAATTTAAGCAAGCTAAAATAAAAGAAATAAATATCAATAATTTATGTGAAGTTGTAGTAAAATATATGTGTACATATATTCTGTGTTATTTTAGAAATTATCTTTAACTTAAATCATATATTTTATGTATATATGAGTGTTTAGACTGCATGTATTTATGTGCACCTTGTGTGCATGGTGCCCAAGGAGGCATCAGATCCCCTTTAACTGGAGTCACAGATAGTTGTGAGAAGCCATGTAGGTGCTGGGAGTCTGAGTTCCTTGCAAGAGCAGCAAGGTCTCTGAAAAGTAGAGCCATCTCTTCAGCACCTTAACAATATTTTAAAACTACAGTAGCAAGTGTAATCATGAACCTCTGATCTTAACATTGTAATGCTTGATAATAATACCATGCAGAAACAGACTGAGCTCTTTACCTAGAAATTTTAAAATAAGCCTTCAAGTATGCTCATGTAGGAGGGTGATATCCCTCAATGGTACAGCCTTGGGGTTGCCTTTGCTCAAGTAAATTTCACTCCCCATGTAAACAACCCCAATTAAATGTGACTGATCATAAAAACCAAAGCAGAATTAAAAAATCATTTAAAAAGGAGGGACAGCTATTTGGAGGAAGAAAAAATTTATCAGAGCTGTAAGGCTAAAACAAGCTAAGTTAAGGCCAGGTATTTATAAAAATTAATAAGTATCTGTGTATATTTATTTGGGAGCTGGGTGGCAGGCCCTTCCCAAAAGAACAAAGAGTAAAAGAGCAAAAACAGAAAAAAAGAAAAAAGAAAAAAAAACAAAAACAAAAACAGAGGATGTGCCTAGTATTATTGCAACAGGATAAGCCATGTTTGGTTGATATCCTGGGAGGCCTGCCCTTTTCCGAAGGGAAAAGGAGGATGAGTGGATCTGGAGAAGAGGAGAGCTGAATGGGGAGGGTCATGGAGGAGAGATAACTGCAGTAGGGATGGAACATATGAGCAAAGAATAAATAAAAAATGAAGCAGAATAGAGATATACTGATACAAATATAGGAATGATTCTAACTTTACATATCTTTATATCTTTTGATATTTGAAATTACCAATTATTGTTAGTGAACCAATGCGTACTTAGAAATTTTAAAGTTTTAAACAATCAATAAAGCTAAAAATGTAAATGAACTGAGGAAAAGGAAGAACGAACTATTTTGTTGTCATAGACGTTAGTGGGATTGGCCATTATGTAAGTCACTTTGACCAGTCTTGCCTTATTGAAATCAAAAGGAGATTTTCATTCATAGATTTCCTAAATTGCTTGACTATTTGGTACTTTTCAAATAGGAGATACTGAGAGATAATGGAATTATTGTTCAATGAATGCACTTGGAGATAATGTGAAATTCTGACTACTCCATGACATTAAAGAGAAAAAAATTCTGAGTAGTTTATCAGGCATTGGCAATTACTGTTTAACATTTCATAATCTGGTGGACATGCAAGGCATGTGTTTTTAACAATGCAATTACAAATGCTTTCATAAAAATGACAGGTAAAATTATCACCATTGCAAGAAATGCTTTACAATAGAGTAAGATGAAATGCTGCTCTATATGGGTGAGCTTGAAATCACTTCATGCTGAAGTAGCTCCATTAGTCCTTTGAATGACCTACATTTTTAATTTGGCATGAGACCATTTCAAGCTATGTAGTGAAACTAATGAGGCTGCTACAACTGTGCAAAGCAATAATCAACACTTCTTTATAGTGGAGAGTTTATTAAGTCCATACGTGAGGTGAACTATGGCAGCTTTACTTTAAGAAAAGAGACATGTATTTCTACTGTTTTCTTGAGTAAAAATAAATATTCCAAATGTGTATGATGCCTGGAAAAAGTCCAGGACCATTAGTTACTTTCAAACAAATAAGTAGCTCTAAAAAAGTCACTGTTTGCAATGATTACAGAGACAGTTTTAGTGTTTCTTGGAATGCTTCTGCAACTATTACGAAAACAATAGCCTGGTGGGAAACTAATGGTCTTAGAAGACAGAAGTGATGACTCTCAATTTGGACTTGGCATAAATGTGCACTTACTCAAACTAGGATTTTAATTTCTAGCCAAGAAAATCTTGAAAAGGGGACTTATTCCTTAGGAAAAGAAGTGTGAGGAATGAGAGTACAACCAAACATATATGACACATAATAAAATTATTCAGAAACCTAAAAATTATCTCAGGTCCATCTAGGTATAATAGGTGACAGAATAAAAGAAAGAAAAGCCGGGCAATGGTGGCACATGCATTTAATCCCAGCACTTGGGAGGCAGAAGCAGGCAGATCTTTGTGAGTTTGAGGCCAGCCTGGTCTACAGAGTGAGATCCAGGAAAGGCGCAAAGCTACACAGAGAAACACTGTCTCGAAAAATAAAAAAAAAAGAAAGAAAGAAAGAAAGAAAAAGCCAAACCAATAAGAAAACACTGGTGAATCTCATTTTAGTATACTATTTCCTTTCTTCTCTAGAATTTGAGAAAGATTACACACACACTGAGAGAGAGAGAGAGAGAGAGAGAGAGAGAGAGAGAGAGAGAGAGAGAGAGAGAGAGAGAAGAAGGAAGAGAAAGAGGGAGAGAGAAATAAAATCTTAGAATCTTAGAAATAGAACTTCTTCAATGAGTGTTAACTTTTGGATTCATTTTCAATTAAGATCAAATAAATGTTTCTTTCTGCTACTTGATTTCAATTCTGATACCTACACACAAATGTTATGAGATGAAGTCTAGAAAAGGAAGGCATACTGCTCAGTATTCAATATCCACCCAGATTGCCACATACTAACGTCATAAACTAGTGGGTTGCCTTTAGGAGAAAGTTACTACTTGGGATAAATAAGCCTGCTCATGCTACTAGACACTTTTGACTTTGAAAGCTCTAAGGAAGGTCAGGCACATAACAAGTTAGGGTTGAAAGAAGGCATCTCAAAGTGCTTTTATTGAGCGAAGTGCTGAAAGCTGACTCAGTCAGCCAGGAGGAAGCAGGTTAAGTCCTTCAAAGGCCATGTGCCAGGGCAAAGGGTACAGAAGGAACCAAAGGTGCACAGGAAACTAGCCTTACCTCCTCGTTAGGATCTTGACATGAAATTGAAGGAGGCAGATTCGTCAAAGTATATTTCAATATGAGAGGGCTAGAAATACTGAACACAGAGGTGTTCAATGTAAAAAGTGTGAATGCAATGGAGATATACCTCTAACATCCTATAGCAGTTCTGAGACATTTGGATGTTCCATCTTTCTTAAATGGAGACACAACTGCTCTTCTTTATTGTTAGAATCATAACACCCCCTGTCTGCTTTGCTAGGCTAAATGATGCTTTCAGAAGAAATAAAATGAATAAAAATATTGTCTGATAAAAAAATAAGTTCTGTACCTTATGAGGTCAATATAAAGTCTAGATAATCAAATTTGAAAGGAGTAAGGCACACCACATGTGGTAGGTAGTTTCTCTTACTTCATTTCATCTGAAGAGTTCAGAATTGAATTGTGGATATTTTATAGGTATTCAGTAGGTCACTAAATAGGAGTATCAATGGTACATATTAATCAACTGAATAGCTTGAATAACCAGATTTATTTATGGGTCACACTAAGTGATCCTTAGCTCTTTTTCTACTGTCACTACCTAAAAGTCTTAATGTTTTCTGACAGCCCAGAGACCTAGGATAGAACCAAACATGAATGGCAAAAATAATAATAATAATAATGAAATGATTCCTAATGGCATTCTGATGTACTTACAGACCATTGCCTAACCCAATTGTCATTAGGGAGGCTTTACCCAGCAACTGATGGAAATAGATGCCAAAACTCACACTCAAACATTAGGTGGAGCTCAGGGAATTCTGTGGAGAGGGGGATGAAGGATTATGGGAGCCAGAGGGACCAACTACTCCACAAGAAAATCCACAGAATCAACTATCCAGGCTTATAGGGCTCACTGAGACTGAACTGCCAACCAGAAAGCTTGCAAGGGACTGACCTAGGCACTCTGTATGTTATAGTTGTGTAGCTTGGTCCTCTTGTGGGATTCCTAACCATGAGGACAGTGGCTGTCTCTGATTCTGTTGTCTGTTTTGGGGACCCTTTCCTCCTACTGAGTTGCCTTGTTCAGACTTAGTAGGTGCTGCGGGCCGCAGGAATGTATCATAAGAACTCAGCTGGTTATGGCAAAGTCACTACCTGGAGGGATCAGGGAATTCCTCCAGAGGAAGCCAAATCCCTAGGAGTTTTTGGTGTTACTTGGCTTGTTATATATCAGCTGTATTCTGTTATGAAAATCATGTGTGCCTTCATAGTTTTCCCAATTGACTTTTCCCTAAGAAGAGCTAACAGTGTGGACTGATCACTCTCTGGACATACACATTCCAGGCATTTTGAGAACAGTCTCAGGAAAGGCTTTCTCTGGAATCAGATATCTCCCCTAGCCACTTTCAAGGACTAAAGGAGACATCACCCAGGTGGTCACCCAATTTCCGAGGATTAACAGTGATAACAACCCACAGGCGAGTCTCCTGACTTAAGGTAAATTCCACAAGGGGACACTGCCTAGGTCAGGTAGACATTAAGTAATAGCTTTACACAATTTAGCTCAGACCCCTCCTCTCTTACAGCCTTACTAACTTTATAGACCTCTAACTACTTACCTAACCACTTCTAGGAATATTTAGATAACCTTCTGTGCTAACACCTATGCTCAGCCAGAACTCCCAGTTCAAGCCTCCCTGTAATTATCATTATTGGTAGCATCCGGCCAGGTCCATCACCGGATGGAGGAAAGTACCTTATCAGAGATACCTCTGTACTCTCTAAGAACAGACTTAAGCATCCAGGCCACCTGTTTGAAAAGGCCTGGTGGATGTGCTAATTAAGCTTAACTTCCTCCTTTCCCAAACCTTACCTCCAGTTCCAGATCTCTCTTTAGCTATCACCAGAGGCATCTAGCTGTACACAGGTTGCCTAGAGACTGAGCACACTTTTCCCCACCCTGCAGAAAAACGGCAGACAGCCTGAACAGATAGGAGCCACAGGAAAAAAGAAGACAGTTTTATTTTCTCCCATTGACCTAGCAACTCATAGATTTTTAACATCTTTTACCAAACACATTTAAGATTATAGTTGTGCACATAAGATCCCTCTTCTTAGATATTACCCATATTTAGCCTTTAGTTAGTTCATTAGTCACTTCCCCTTTGGGTCACAAATGGTAATTAACAACTAGAGCCCCTCTTTGTAATTCTTATCAACCCTCCATTTGATCCTGATAATGGACAATCACTGCCTGAGGAAGTTCAGGCTGGGTTTCCTGGGTGGAGGGGAGGATTGTGATTTCTGGGGGATATATAACTGTAAAGCGAGGGAAAGAAAAAGGAATAAAGAAAAAGTGAATGGACTAAAAACTCAGTGTGCTGAGATTCAATTTACAGAAAATAGTCCTCGCCGTCAGTAGTTCTCTCTCCTGAGCCCCTGGGATGTATAATATTGAGGCTGGTTCCTCCAATATTATACAAGAAGTAGGAAAGGAAGTGCTTAGTCTTACTACAACTTGATGTACCATATCTGTCTGATATCCATGGGAGGCCTGCCCTTTTCTGAAGAGAAAGGAGGAGGAGTGGATGGGAGGAAGAGTTTGGTCAGAGGGACTGGGAGGAGAGGAGGGAGGGGAAACTGATTGGGCTGGGAAATTAATTAATAAATTGATTAAAAAATTAAATTAAAGATGGCCGTTGCTGGCACTTGCCTTTAATCCCAGCACACGGGAGGTAGAGCTAGACAGATCTCTGAGTTTGAGGCCAGCTTGATCTACAGAAAGAGATCCAGGACAGGAACCAAAACTACACAGAGAAACCCTGTCTCAAAAAAAATCAAAATTAATTAATTAATTAATTAATTTTTAAAAAGGAAAATTAAAGACAACATTTATAAACACAAAAACACAGCTCTTACCTTTAAAATAAGAAATAAAAGATCACTATTGAGTTGGATTATTTTTCTGTTTTTGTTTTTGATTTTTTTTTTGGTGTGGTATTTATTACCTTGACCAAAAAGGTACTTTTCAAATTATCTAATTTTCTCTTTCTTCACTTTATTTGCTTATAAAAGGTCTAACTCTTAAATTTTGCTAAAGCATTTTTAATATTACATTTTTTTTTTTTTTGTTTTGTGACAGATTTTCTCTGTAGCTTTGGAGCCTGTCTTGGATTAGCTCTGTAGACCAGGCTGGCCTCGAACATTGAACACACAGAGATCCACCTGGCTCTGCCTCCCAGTTGCAGGAATTAAAGGCGTGCGCCACTGCTGACCGGGTATTTTACTTCTTATTCAAAACTTGGGAGAACTAGATCTAGAGCTCAGCTCCTCAATATGTGTGCCATCAGGTGTATGGCTCTTAAGACATAAAATACAATGTGTAAAAATTAAATGCCTGAAGAGTATCAAACATTTCTTCTCGAAATCTACCAGAAACAGATGACTGGTTCCTATTGCTGAAGATACTATATATCTTGGTGGCAAGATATTAAAAATCCAGACTGGAACTGATCTGGGAGCTTCCTTCATGCTGAGTAGCATTTGTAATGCTGGAAGTTGCTGTGTAGGTTTCTTGGAGAGAATGGCATTACTAGCTACATGTGAACATTGTAGACTATAATACAAATAGATGAGCCAATATGCGCTCCTGGAGCAACAGTGTGGTACTTCTCTTATGATAGCAAGCTTTGTCACCTCAACACAGCCTAGATTTACCTGAGAACTTTGTGAGAGAGGATGAATCAAATAAGCAAGTATGTGTTTATTCTCTTTTTGTTTTTGACTGTGGATATGATGTAACTAGTTGCTTGAGTTCTTCCCTTAACTTCCCCCAATACAATGGACTGTGAGCTGAAATTTTAAGGTGATAGTTTTTCTTCTCAAACTTCTTTCCTTCAGGGTATTTGTCACAGCAACATAAATGAGTCTAGAACAACTGTTATGAAATCAATAACCCACTCAGTGTATTTGAGGCCCCTCCTCAAGAGGGGTAATAGAAATGGAGTCAAAAACCCATAGCTGAGAATGTCATAGGCCTGGAAAATAGCGTGGAAACACTACTGTTTACCTAATTTGACATTATATCAACACCCTTCTAAGCATCAAAATATATATCCACAGATGAATTATATTCTCAGCCTTAATCGGAAAAGCTTTTCAACGAATATCATCGAAGAAGGAAAGGAGAAAATATCGAAGATATCAGAACTAGAAATCAGGAACATGGATTGACAAAATGCTATCTTCTGGGAATAAAACAGACATTACAACCATAAACTCATAGCATCTGTCGATGCATGTAATGGGTCTGTAGAAGACTGAGCTTGTGTCGTCAATTAACGGGACTCACAACTCTCTGTAAAAGTATTAGCTGCTAAAGTTTCCTGCTTAAGGGGGAGACAATATCTTCAGATGTGTAACTACTGATGAGATTTATTTCAGAAAGACACACTGGGTGAGGCTGAGTCACATGACCGGTGCCAGGGCTGACAGTGGACAGCAGTTTCTGAAAGCATTTCCTAAGGGAGGATGACACACTGAAGTAGAAGCGCAGGCACTTCTGACAACACTGCTCCCCAGAGGTGACTCAAGAGGCTGTTGGACAGACACGGTGTTCCAACTCCTGTCTGGACACAAAAGCAGAACACTGCAACAAACCATAACCATCCACTCTGGCGAGAGGCAAGTGTGGCCGGTGACGGAAGACTCAAGAGTAGAGAAAGGTTCTTTCTAGTATGTGCTGAGGCGAAGCAACTGTGGAAGCTGCTTTACATGACACAATACCTACAACAGATAGTTCTCTCTTTTTTTTCTCCTTGACACAGAAAGTAATGAGTACAATGGAGGCTGAAACCCAGAAGCTTAAACATCCCACTCAGATTTTCCAATATACTCAAAGCAATGCAGCACAGCCAGGCTGTATAAACCATTTGATCAAAAAAAAAAATCTTCTTTTGTGTTGTAAGGAAAATTGAAGATTCCTGGGAGTGCTCTCCTATTAGTTCACGGCAACAGGACAGGGAAGCTACACATCCACTTTGAGCCTTCAGTCTCTCTTCCTGCTCATATGTGTACTTTGCTTCTCCTGTAATGATTTCAGGCTCAAACAAGTGCCTCCTTAGGGAAAATGATCTTCTAGTCCCTGGGAGAGACATCAAGACACTACTGGGGTCATATCCCACAACTTAAATCACTTTGTCAGTTCCAGACGTCGGTAACCATCCCCTGGATACATCAAAACTCACATGCACAATGTTATGCTTACTGTCATGGAAGGTGGCTGTGGGTGCACGTTCTTCAACTGTGATGGCTTCTTGGCAGCTGTCACAGACCCGGATTTCAAACTCAAAGCCCATAGGTGGGATGGAAGGGTGCTTGGAGCTACACTTGCTGGACTCAGCCTTCCCACATTTCCAGCAGTGGTGCTGTCTTAGGCCAATTTTCTTACCGTCCCACATTTGCCTCAAGTTCCAGAAGAAAGGCTCGTCACATTTTTGGCAGGAATCACTGTCCAACCACTCAGGGGTCTCCTGCCTTTCCACATCAATGTTCAAGACAATATACCACACCACATGAGATGAGCTGACTTGTGTGCTATGTATAGGAAAGGGCTCGGACATTGTCACAGAATGATCAGAGAAGAGGCAGAGAAGCCATCAGTGGCTGCTTATCTCTTCCATTCCTCCATTGAAAAAGTAAAACATTACCTTTAACATGTCCAGTTTTAGTTTTTCATATGGATACTAGAAAATTTTAAATTATATATGGGACTCATAATTGTTCCTTATGTTGTTTCTGTTTGATATGCTAATCTGAGATTAATAGGAAGAGTAAGTTTAAGCAATTGATTATCCTGGTTACTGGTTTAACTGAGATCTAGAGTTGATATTACCTCTAGTTATAAATAGATCAAGTTGGTCAAACAGAGGGAAAAGCATCTTTGATATGAGGTTCATGAAATTATTTCATCTAAAATACTTAATTTAATAATGAAATAACTTCTTTCAAGGCAAACCTCTGCTTGTTAATTCTGGAATTTTACTACTTGAATAGTTCTCATGGTTGACATACAAAGTCTTCATTGTGAATAAGAAAGGAAAAAGTCACAAAATTTAAGTTTTAGAGAAGTATTTGCTCAAAAATATTAATGTATTATTGCTATTTATTTTCAATGGTTTCAAAAGATAATTATAATCACACATTTTCTTTTCATCCTCAGCCCCTTTAGTGTTGAATATTCTTTAAAGGGAGAAGGGGTGGTGTTTCTTTCTCTCAAAGGGACTATATGGTGGATGCTTTCAGAAAACTGTATTTTCTTCACTTTTTCAATAACAACATATTTTATGTGGAACATTTCTAGCCAAACTTCAAAGGGTGCATGCTTTAATAACATAGTAGTGAGGCCAATTTTATTTTTGCTTTAAAATTTATGTCCTTGTGATTTGTATAAAGAGCAGAGTTTCTTTAAGTTTCTCTTTAAAGTAGAGAGGCGTAGCATCCTTTAAAGAAGCATGATGTCTCATTAAACGTTTAAAATATGCATTCAGCAAAAGGATATTGTTATCTTTAGAGGGTGGATTTCTGCATCTAGACAAATTATTACGATCTCTTCTTTGTATTAATTCATATAAAGTGAAGGACAAATTCCCTTTTATTCTTTAAAAAATAATCATTTTATAAAACAGTGCTTGGTATAATGTAAATGCCTAGATATTTGTTAAATCACCTTAGTACTTCATTTCTCACGAGTTTCTGCAGATTATGGCCAGGCTTGCTGCAATGCTAAAATATCATTCCTCTAAGTTAACTATTCTTTTACCACATACGAATTGTATATTTTGGTATAAATTTCAGTCAACATACACATTACTTAGGAATTTTGTTTCTACCAGTCACAAACATAGCATTAGTTTAAGGTCCAAAGAGACTGGAAATACAGACTAGACATAAAGCTGCCTCAATAATGGTAACTGGCTTGCTATTTGTCCTGTGCATTTGTGACTGGTAGCACGTCATTCATTATGAATATTCAAATAAACATATGTGCAAATCTAACATAGCTTACTTTTTGAAGACAGTTTAACAATATTAGACATTTTTATTTTAGGAATGATGATAGCAGGTTTTATATTTTCCGTTTTTTTTTTTTTTTCTGTCAGTATTTTAGGCTCATTCTCAGAGTATATCAATGATAGCCAGGTATTTTATAAGCATGAAATCGACCCACAGCCTTTCAGTCACGCAGCACAGGAAATCAGGGAATCAATCTCTGTAGTTATTTGTCCAGGACAATGTGAAGATGGTTTATGACTGATAGCTTCTTTAATTTTTGGCTCTATTTCTAGTACAAAATCAGCTAGAAAAAGTTAAGCAAATATACTAGCTAAACCAATCACAGAAGATATTTAAGTTTTCTTACTTTCAGAATCCTCATGGCTATTTCCAGGAAGAGATTAACTGAAGGCTCCCATACTTTTCCATGCTGCATCTTTTAACTTTCAAGTCTGCTCCCCTCCCTGGCTGACTGTGAGTGGCTGATGAGTGAAGTGGCAATTATTGATACCCTTCTTGCAACATGCCTTTATCTCTTTTATTCTGTCTTCTTGTATTTCTATAGTTCAAAACTTTAACTATGTTGCAGCGTCTTATGACAAACTCAGAACTTAAGTCAGTGTACTTTTGTTGTTTCCTCAAATTTAGGATTATTAGAGTGATTTCATTGATTAATTTATTCTTTAATATTTCCCTTCCATTCACTCACTTTAAAGGAATACTATGTGTCTTAAAATGATTATCATCATTTTTTTCAATAACTGATTTATTATTTTTGGAATTTTAGCAGTACTGTGAATAAAACTCTTTTTTTTTTTTTTTTGGTTTTTTTGTTTTTTGTTTTTCAAGACAGGGTTTCTCTGTGTAGCTTTGCGCCTTTCCTGGGACTCACTTGGTAGCCCAGGCTGGCCTTGAACTCACAGAGATTCGCCTGGCTCTGCCTCCCGAGTGCTGGGATTAAAGGCGTGCGCCACCACCGCCCGGCTAGAATAAAACTCTTAATAGTATTATAATTATTTTCTTCAACAAGTTTCTAGTTCACAAAATTTTCCAAACAATTATGATTTATATGTTCATAATAAAACTTTTGAAAACATTTTGCTAAAGAATTGAACAAGATAGATTTCATATTAAATACTCAACTAAATAAATTTCAGAAGATCCATAAAGATCAGTGAGTTTAAAAAAAGCAAATGAACAAGTGCTTCCATTGCATAGCTAATCTAGATTTACACACATGGGCGAAAGAGAATGCAGACAGTGAGGATGCAATATTTGTTTCTACTTAACACTTTTACTTAAAGTTAAGTTAAATAGAATTTTATCTTACTTTTGAAAAATGGATTGGATTATCCATCACCAGGATAATTATAGTCAACTAAAACACTTTCCTTATGCACAAAAGATTTTTTTTACTATACTTCTCCTTCCTTTATATCAGCAGTAAACATTAGTAAAATTGCGCCTGTATTATAGATTAAGATTAAACCACAATGTAAACCTGTTGCAATTTATGTTAAACTTAAAATATTTAGAAATCATATATGTGTATTTGATATAGCATGGAAAAGAAATTAAAAAACTTGGAAAAATGGAACATGTGAATTTTAGTAGGCATGCACAACACTTCAAAGGAAGTATCTGTTAAAATGCAGATAGGTAATCAACAATTCCATGGTAGAATCCAAGTTTTCATATCTAACACCTCCCAGATGATACCAATGCTACGTTGGCATTTTAAGTATAAAGGACTTGAAACATTCTAGTTATGTGCAGAAAGTAGCATTCATTTACACCTTAGAGAGATCTGATATGTTTTTTTGGAAGGACAGAGCACTAGATTCAGTCTCCTCTGAATGTGAGGTAGTTGGCCTCATTGACTACTGGGAGGATTGTAAAAACATCAGGAGATCAATGTTTGGTTTGTAGTATTGGAATTGAATTCAGTGTCTCATGCGAGGTAGCTGATCATGCTACCACTGAGCTGCACCCCCAGTCTCTAGGAATGCAATAATTTTAGACTGCTTCTCCATTGCCTAGTCTGCAGTACGTAGACGATGGTCGTTAGTTTTCATTGTGGCACAGCTACTACACTGAATCCTGACAATAACATTGAACATTAGGTTTATGTTTTAGATATTTTCTGCTCTTTAGATGACTCATTCAAAATAAAACAGATTTCTCACTTCCATTTCCTTATTGATAAAATTATTCTTCAAGCAATTCGGTAAAATTTCCAAGGCCTACACGTAAAGATTTCAGAAACAAGTATTCAAATCTAGAAAATCACTTATTCAAAGTTAGACATTCACAAATTAAATCCAAAACTCCTGGAATAATCTTACAAAAAATCAAAGTGTCAATGAGTATCTCCTTTTATCAACATTTTATGCAGTGTTAAGAATTACTAAAAAGTATTAAGGAAAGTGAACCATGCATTTCTTAAGAGCAGAAACATCAAACCACTATGCCCACACATCTTTTCATATTGGATAATTCTGTCTGGACCAGACTACATGAGATTTCTTAATAATATTGACAGAATTATCTCAACGAAGGCTTGCTTTCCAAATGTGATCAGCTACATTTTGTGTTCTATATAGCTATCAACATCCAGCTGGAAGCACTTCAGCGATAAATAGTCTCTCTTGAATAAATAGGAATAATCTCATCCCAAAGAGGCAAATTTAACGAAAAGCTTAATGTAAAAGACTTACTTACTCTGCAACCCTACATGGAACTCTTCTAACTCTACCCCCTACAAAACAGTTGTAATGATAGATGGCTATTTTAGTATCTTTCAAACTTTCATTGATAGGCAATCTCTAGAGAAGTTATCACAACCTGTATACTCAGATAGAAAGCAATCTGCTAGCCGGGGTAGTGGTGGTGCACACCTTTAATCCAGGCACTCGGAAGACAGAGGCAGGCAGATCTCTGTGAGTTCGAGGCCAGCCTGGGCTACAGAGTGAGTTCTAGGACAGGCTCAAAGGTACACAGAGAAACCCTGTCTCAAAAAACCAAAAACCAAACCAAACCAAAACAACAACAACAAAAACATCTGCTAATAAGAAATGATAATTTGACACATAAGAAATGACACAGTAATATTGAGGTCACTCATTTATTTGGAGGACTCACACCGACAAAGTCAGAAACTAGGCAGGTGGACAACAGTACTGAGAAGACAAACTCCAAGATGCAGGGCAGGGTCTGAGGTTCAGAATCAGAGACAATGGGGATTATCAAACTGTACAAACTGTCCAGCCAAATATGCACGGCAGCAACAGAAGCCAAGAGAAATGTAAGAGAATCATGAATTTTCATAGAAAAACAACAAGGTCCGATCACCCAGAAATGCTGAAACTACTGGACAGCTATTTGGCTCAGGCCCAGGCTTTCTAATTGATTTCTGATGAATATAGCAGCTATTCGCACCTTTCCTGCATCTTGTAGGTGGGAGGAGATAATGGTTATCATCTGTCATGAATGTGAGATGCCTAGTTGGGGGAAAGCAAAACATCCTGGCTAGCAAATGAGTCCCATCTAAACTTAAAAAAGGGATATATTGAACAATTCTGGAGCTTCGTAAAAATTGGGTAATTATCAAAGGAAGACACATTTTAACTTCATTCTGATCTGTTTCATTTATACATTTTAATTTAGAGTAAGATTTTTGGCTCAGATAGTAAATTCAGCTTCATTATCAATACCTCATTTTAGCTAAAGCACTTCTATCAATGCTCATTTACCAGAGTAGAAGTATGTGTTAATTAAGAATAAAACTCTTCAGTTGAGGAACCAAGGTTGCCAGGAGATTATTCTCTAATGTGGTGATTCATTTAAATTTAAGACTTTTGGCAGTATCAGCATATTTAAATCATAATATTATAAATCAAAACTTATACTAATCAGAGTTTACTTTATACATGTATGAAATTGTGAAAGAACCAATTCAATGAAATGTATTTTAAAAATGCACCACACTCTGTGTCTCTATTTCTAACATGCCAAGAGAAGAAAAAGATAAGATTGATTTGGAAGGCTGGGTCTAGGGATTCATCAGGAATCAACATTGGAGAAAATAATATTATACATACTGAAGAAAAGTGAAGGACAACACACCTTAGAATTGTACCATACAGCACTGGGGTTCAGATTCTATAGAAATGACTTGAAGAGCTGGTGACAAAAAACTTCCTTCAAAAATATTTCTCTTCAATTCCAGTAGCAAATCTGTCCATAAATTGTGCAGTGCATAATGTTCTTTTCATCACATTTATCCTTTAATGCTGAGTGATGGATACAAATTACATTTTTATTAATGATTTATGACTCTGAGCTGCTTTACAGAGTATTCATCCTTTTCCTATAACTTATGCCTATCTGTTTCTCCGAGTGGCTGTTTGTATTTTGTTTTTTGGAAGCTGTCATCTAAAGAAAATGATATGATCCTATTATGGAAAGAAAATCACATTAATTACTTCAAAGTATCTACCTTCTAATTGCTTTTAAATTTTTTGATATTTTCTTTCTTTCCATTTTACGTGTATGACTGTTTGTCTGTATACTTATGTCTGTGCACCATAACAATGCCAGGAAATAGCAGAAGATAGAGTCACATCCCCTGGGACTAAAGTTACAAAGGACTGTGAGTGGCCAAGGTGTGGGAGCCCGTTCTCGGGTTCCTCGTGGCTTTACCCAGCAGGTCCACATGGAGGATGATTAGGACCACGGGCCTGAGTGCAGGTGTCTGAGATGGCCTGCACTTGGCTGTGCTCAGGGAAGAGTTCTTTTGCTGTACCCCTTGGTGTCTCTATAAAAACCCTGGACCAGAGACAGTCGGGGCCCGTTGGAATAGGTTCCAGGCCGTCTCGAGGCTATCCTTTATTTTCTATATGTTTATCTCCACAAGATTCTCCGCTATAAATCCTTCTATCTAATATTTCCTACTGCTTGCACTCAAGAAAACTCTGGGGAACTGTGGGGGTGGTGGGTAAATGCCCCATACCAAGGGGGCTTGGAAATGGGTAGAGTCTTCTGGAATAGCAGACAGTGTTCTTAAACTCCAACACATCTCTACAGATTCTTTCACTGTTTATAAAGCTACCTTGGTATTTTTTTTTTTCAATGTCAGGCTTGCTCACAGAAACTTCCTCTTAACTCACTACATTTTCTAGATGCCTGATGCCTTTATAAACATATGCTGCCTATCATCTATGAAGTGAAAAGAATATTTGGGCATAGTGAGATAATTCATGAATTCTTTCAACTCTACTTCTGTTTTTCATTGCTACCAGATTTCACTTTACTGCCCATACATATCATCACATGCTCTTGCTGACAAATCTAATTCACATATATCCAGAGAGCTTATTTTGTACAATATTTTCTCACTTTTCTCTTAAATAGTAGGTGTTTTAAAAATAAGTAAGTAGTAGACAAAAATCAAAAGTATACTGTTTTTTTATATTAGGAACAGACAGGAGGTTGACTAATGTAAGTATTTTTTCAGGCTTTCTGGAATGACATTCATTACTGACACATGTAGGCAGGGCTAAGTCAGCATTTTCACTAAAGAGTCAATTTTCTTTCAGCAGACCTGCTAATGCTTAAACTACTATACCCAGTGGCTAAGCCATGCACCATAATCAATGAGGAGAGAACCAGTTTCTTTTTCATGAAAATACAATATGCCAACAAAACCATGTCTGCTGCATATTGTACAAAAAAGAACATATTTTTCTACTTTAGACATTATACCAGAACCGCAAGATTTTGGGAGTAAATGGTGAAAACTGAAATCCTGGGTTTACATAGGATTTATAGATGAGTTAGCTTAAAATAGAGGCATTTTTTATTTTCCACAAATTTTAGAGTATAATCCAAGAAATTATATTATAAAATAGAACATAATATAGACATTTGATGGTGACTGCCATACCACCATGTCCAGAGCCTCTGATCATTGATGAAGATGTTGAAATTCAAAGCCTAATTCAATTACCCAGTTCCTCCAAGCACATAAGTGAGCTATTTAAATACATGGTCAAAGTTTCTCTGGGAATACTAATTTACTAAAACAACAATCAAGACATTATGGCAGCTTGACAGGTTTAGACTAATTCTATGTATACATTTGAGTGATAAAATATAGTCCAATGTAGCCTCCATACATATATAATGAATAGTGTTTAACGTATAAAATATTGTAATAAAGCAACTAAGTCACAGCCATTTAAGACAGTTGATTTTCAGCTAATTATAGCCACCTTGTGATCTTGTTAGGCCCCACTAGGGTAAATTTTGACAAAGGAGAATCAGAAATATATATATGTATATATATGTGTGTTTTTTGCAGTCATCCAAGATTATAGGAAATATTGTCTAAAACACTGGACCCCTCTGTTTTTCAGAATGTTTTTAACTCAATATCTGCTAATATAATAGGAGCAGAATAGTCTAGATGAATGTGTAGGTAAAGAAAAGCTTTTTAGGTTGTTGATTGAAGTTTAAATGGGTGTGCAAGTCCACACTGATTGATTAGTGGAGAATAAGCCAATTGTGCTTGGTTCCTTGTGCTTTATCAGACATATTGATTGTAAGTTATGGAAAAAAGCTCATGGGATCAAGTTTCACCACTTACACTCATGTATTCTTTGTGAAGAGACCTAGGAAGAAAAGGAGAAAGGGAAGGAGAGAAGAAGGAAGGAAGGAAGGCGTCAACAATGTGAACTCTCTAACAACATTGCATTCATGTTATTTTTCAGCCCCTAAGATTATGATAATTACTGAATGTTTAGTAATAAAGTTGTCAATAACATGATTGTGACTAGATATTATTAAGTTCAATTAGTTTTAAAAGATTATATTCAAAGTTGTAGAGAGAAATACTGTTCTCATATTACCCAAGAGGTAATCTTAAAAGATTGACTGTAATTATAATAAGCCAAATGAACCAATTTAACTTTTAGAATTGAGAAAGTGGAAAGTCTCAGGTTTGAGCAACTATATCAAATACATAAACATAACTGTAATAGAGTTACCAGAAAAAGAAAATGCAAAAGGTGTGAAATTTTTTTCCTGAAGCTATTATGATTTGATGTAATTATCTGTTCTCCCACTGAATAAGGCCAGTAAGTTACACCTAGAATCACCTAGAATTACTCAAGGGGATCAACATCTAGAAATATCATGCTCAAAATGATGATTAAAAAAAATAGTTAAATGTGTCAATATGGGTGTTTCACTGAAAGACAAAAGAATAGCAAGGTCTAGGAATTGGTCTCACCTCCAAAAAAGAGCTATGAAACATGGAATAGCTTCTTCAAGAAGTAATTTCTGAAATTTTGAAACATTTGATGGATAGGAATATATATGTACAAGAAACTCAACTAGATCTAAGTAAGTGAATTTAGAGAAATGTAGATCACTAGAAATTAAAATCAAGGTGTGAATAATCTAAAAATAAAATATATGCAAGGAATGGGATATCAAGCCTCAAAAAAAGCAAGTACTGTTAGGATAATATAAGTAATATTTGGATGGAAATTGAGACATGATTCTAATTGAAATAAATAAAGAATAAATGGTCAAATATTACATTGGTAGGTATATATGACAAATCTAGAATTTACAAAGCAGTAGAGAAAAAATGTAGATATAGTATATCAGGAGATAGTACAATGAAAAATGAAAGACTAATGCTTAAGAAGATATTACAGCCGGGTGGTGGTGGCGCGTGCCTTTAATCCCAGCACTTGGGAGGCAGAGCCAGGTGGATCTCTGTGAGTTCGAGGCCAGCCTGGGCTACCAAGTGAGCTCCAGGAAAGGCGCAAAGCTACACAGAGAAACCCTGTCTCGAAAAAACCAAAAAAAAAAAAAAAAAAAAAAAAAGATATTACATCATTCCCCCCACCCCACCCCTGCCCATTAACACCTAAAGCAGGTGGGAGAGCTGGCCCTATGGTCATAAGAATGTGAGAGCTGCCCTTGACCCCCATCAACTGCAACACTCAGCAGAGCAGGCCTGCACCTTGTCTGGACAGTGCAATGGAAACAACCATGTTGGCAGAGGTGTTTGTGAGCCAGCCTTGAAGTACTGAGCAAGGGAAAGCTGTGCCCATCACCAATCTGTCCCGTGGAGGCATAGGTAGGGAAGAGTTGTGTGCTGTGCCCCCTCCCACCTCAGACAGGTAGGAGAATTGGCCCTCTGGTCTTGAGAGCAGGAGAGGTGTCCCTCCCCTCACTGACAGCAACACTTGGGAGAGCACATCTTGTCCCTCACCTAGGCAACACAATAGAGCCCACCCTATTGACAGAGAAGTGAGTGAGCCAGTCCTGAAG
The DNA here is from genome assembly GCF_004664715.2 of Peromyscus leucopus. Taxonomy (NCBI): domain Eukaryota; kingdom Metazoa; phylum Chordata; class Mammalia; order Rodentia; family Cricetidae; genus Peromyscus; species Peromyscus leucopus. Next base: position 7,657,623 of record NC_051065.1, read on the forward strand.
TTATAAGCATGAGAGAGCTGTCTCCACTACTTGTCTGTGGGAGGAGAAGAGATGCCCCCAAGGCCTGCCTGCAACAGACAAGAGCTTATGCTCCCCCTACCAGTTGCAGCACTCAGTGTCCAGGATCTGCTCTGTGCCTAGGCAACACAGCAGAGCTGGCCGGTGGTCAGAGGTGAGGGTAACCCACCAAGGTGACCAAGGGAGAGCTGTCGCCATTACTCATCTCACATGTGGCAGCGCAGGTGCAGGAGAGATGCCTCCCCACTCCCCACTCATCAATGCCTGCGACAGGTGGAGGAGCTGGCCTTGGGGTCATCGGAGTGGGAGGTTGTCCTTGCTCCTTACCAGATGCAGCATTGGGGAAAGTGGTTCCTGTGCCTTGCCTGGGCAACACAAGAGAACTGGCCCTAATGGTGTAGGTATGAGAGAACCAACCCTGAAGGCATAAAAGTGGGGGGACTGGCCCGGCTCCTCCCTCATGGCTGCAAGAGATGAATTAGCCGGAGCAATGCTGGAGAGCTCAGCCTGGTTGTGAAGACAGCGGAAAACAGGCAGGCAGACCAACCCTGCAGCTGTCCAGGCCCAGATACAAGGTTATGACTTGGCCTGCCCCATTATCCACTGTATCTATGATTTGCTGGAGCAGGTGAAGGATTCTGACCCAAAGACCCATAGCTACAGGATCTCCACAACACAGGACAGCAACAAGATTTCCCAGAAGAGTCCCAGTGAGGGCCCAGCATTTATGGTGCAGTAGAAACTGGAGGCCTTGAACCAGATCAATGACTCTTTGCAATGAACACTTGTGTAAAGATACTGGACAAAAGGGTTTACTGCATGACTCACTGTGTCACACTGCAGCTTCCATGGTGAGATATTTAATTTTTTCCCCTTTTCATTCTTAAATTTCATTTTATTTTTTTTGGGGGGGTGGTTTGCAGGGACAGAGGGTGGACACAATGCAAAAGGACAGGGAAATGAATGGGATCAAGATACATGATGGAAAAGACACATAGAATAAATTCAAAGGAAATTTTAAGTAAAAATTATTGCAGCCAGGCGGTAGTGGTGCACACCTTTAATCCCAGCATTTGGGAGGCAGAGGCAGGCAGATCTTTGTGAGTTCGAGGCCCGCCTGGTCTACATAGGGAGAACCAGGAAAAGCACAAAGCTACACAGAGAAACCCTGTCTTGAAAAACCAAAAAAAAAAAAAAAAAAAAGAGAGAGAGAGAAAGAAAGAAAAGAAAACGTATTTCATGTTTCTAATCCATGTTAATTTCATTGTGAATGCACTCTATGGTACATACAATTTTATCACATAGTAATTATGATTACTTTCCTTACACGCATTTCAAAAATGTGCTGAATAATCAGAAATAAATAACAACATTAAGATTTATATATTGAAGCATAACCAAGTCTTGAGATTCTCCCTGGGAGAAGCATGGAAAGGTGTATTTACTCCATGCAGTGCATTAACAGAAGAAAGAAAGGAATTAAGCACATTTTTGGAAGCCAACGTACATCTTACAGCTCTATAAAGCAGAACAGGTATCTCACAGCTACACTACTTACAGACAGTTATACCACTGAGAATTCCAATCACAAGTAATTAATTACCTTTGAGGTCATTTCAGGTTTGGGGTGTCATGAAGAGTTCAGGAAGACCCACAACTATTCAAGGTGTAAACAATAAGAGACTGCAGACTGTTCGGTCCTAAGTGTGACATCTACTTCACGCCGTTTCCCAAGGCTCAGGAATCATGGTTGAAGAGGATGTGGAAAACATTGTCAGAGGCATGGGTGGTGGGTGAATACCAAGAAACTCTTTTCTGCATCAGGAGTTTGGCTGCACAGATAAATTCACAATTATTGAGACAGTGTGCACAAAATCTGCCTCAGGCTAAGCAACATTCCAGCATGGAGAGGAGAAGTGGGTACCAAGTCCCACTCCTAGCAAAGGGAGGATTGGCAGTTGGCAGCTTCTGAGAGAGGGAAAGACAGTTTTTTGTTGTTGTTGTTGTTTTCTGGGGTTTTTTTGTTTGTTTGTTTGTTTGTTTTGTGTTGTGGGTTTTTTTTGTTTTTTGGTTTTTGGTTTTTTTGGGGGGAGTGGGGTTTTGTTTTAAGATGGAGATCCTGTGTTGTTTTTAGTTGTTCTTCAGAAATGTAAATTCTCTCCAAATTGAAACATTTGCTACAAGAAGAGAGGGAAAGCTAAAGAAAGCTCCAGGGAGCAAACTAAAGGTCACACTCCAGGGAGAACAAGAAGTCAGAGGAGTCATGGGGGGGGGGAATATCCAGCAGTTAATAAAAGGAGTAAATGACTGCTGATGAAGAGTCTGGTCAGAGAAACTGCATAGTCTCTTGGGTAAAGGAAGGTACTCTGCAGGCTACCAAAAAGAAACCTGGACAGCCCCTCAGCCACAAAACCTTCCACCTACAATCTGTGCTTTCTGAAAGATACGCTAGGACAATGGTGACTCAAAACTTGTGGGAGTCCCAACCAATGAGTGGTTTAACTTGAGGCCCAAACCACGGGAGGGGAACGATGCCCTACACTGCCTGGAAGGCCAGGAACCGGAGACTAGATAGCCCAGAGACCTAGGGTAGCACCAAACATAACTGACCCCCCCCCAATCAATGAAATGATTACTAATGATATCCAGCTATACTTACTCATAGATCAATGCCTAGCCCAATTGTCACTAGAGAGGCTTTCTCACACAGCTGATGGGAACAGGTTCAGAGACTCAGAGCCAGGAACTATGCAGAAAGAGAGTCTAAGATGGAGGTCTCAATCAAGTCCCTCCCCTGGGGCTCTGGGAATCCCATGAAAGAGGAGGAGGAAAGATTGTAGGAGTTAGACGGTGGAGGACACCAGAAGAACAAGGCCTACGGAATCAACACAGCAGGGCTCACATGGGCTCACACAGACTGAAGTGGCAATCCCAGGGCCAGCGTGGATGTGCAACACGCTCTCTGGGTATGTTACAGCTGTTAGCTTGGTATTTTTGTTGGGACTCATAACAGTGGGAGCACGTTTCTCTGATTCGTTTTGTCTGCTCTTGGGACTCAGGACTCTTTCTCCTATTGGGTTACATTGTCCAGCCTCGATATGAGGGCTTGCGCCTTGTTTTATTGTATCTTGTTTAGTCGTGTTTGGTTGTTGTCTCTTGCAGGTCTGTTCCTTTCTGAAGTGAAATGTGTGTGTGTGTGTGTGTGGGGGGTTATAGACTTGAGTGGAGTTAAGAGGAGTGGGTGCAGGACAAACTGGTTGGGTTATATTATAGAAGAGAAGAATCTGTTTTCAGTAAAAAAAAAAAAAAAAAAAAAAAAAAAAAAAAAAAAAACGAGAGAAAGAAAAAATATTGCGGAGCTGCCTGCAGGTTCATCAGGGAGCTGCAAGTCTGCAGACTTGGGACTCGTCACCGATGTCGGATGGGCTTTCTGGTTACACAGCCAACTGTGAGTTATCCCTTATACTTGTGAGCACCCCCTCAACTACACTGAAGTTACTCACCTGCAGCCTGAAGGAAGTTTTCCTGTGTCCTGCTGGGCCCGCAGCAGCTTTTTAAAATACTCAGAAGCTTAATAGTAATCACAAACTATTCGGCCTATGGCTCAGGTTTTTACTAGCTAGCTCTTACATCTTAAATTAACCCATTTCTAATAATTTATGTGTCACCACGTGTCTCATGTCTTTACCTGTGTTCTATTACATCTTGCTCCTCCTCTTGGCATCTCCCGACTCCGGCTTCCTTCTGCCTGTATTTTTTGCTTGGAAATTCCACCTGGTTATAACCTGTCTTGCCATAGGCCAGAGCAGCTTCTTTATTAACCAATAGCAGCAACAGGTATTCACAGCATACAGAAAGATCATCCCACAGCACTAACTCTAATAAAAAAAAAACTCATTCAACAAATTAGATAATAATGGAGTCATTAATATGGTCTTATGGGAACTCATTTCCTGGGGTGAGTAGCTCTCTCTGTCTCTCTCTCTCTCTCTGTCTCTCTGTCTCTGTCTCTCTCTCTCTCTCTCTCTCTCTCTCTCTCTCTCTCTCTCTCTCTCTCTCTCTCTCTCTCTCTGTTGCATTTACCCTTTAAGAGTCTGCCATACAGCACTTTCGATAAGATACTACCCTCCAGTGAAGGCGACACATTCAAGATTGTATGTAGCACAAACTGTATTAGATTTTTTTAAAGGTGCATACTAATTTGGGTAGATAGGTAAGGGGAATGTATCTGGGAGGTGTTGGGAAAAGAATGAATGTCATGAAATTCTCAAAGAAGTTATAAAAAGTGAGAAAAAGTAAGAATAAGGGACTTACTAATGTATGAGCATAAATTTTAAAAAATGATTAAAATAACTTAGCAGTAAGAATAAGAACTCTGAAGACTGAAAGAGGCTGGAGATAACTCAGTATATAAAGTGTTTTCAAAGCAATTTTAAGGTCCTGAGTTAGATCCAATCACCTGTGTAAGAAGAGCTGGGTGCTAAGGGGATAGAGACTGGAAGATCTCTGGAGTTTTCTGGCCAGCAGAACCAAACGAATGAACCAAACTAATGAAAGAACTGTATGTTCTGAAAAATCAGGGTGGAATGGAACTCAAGACTGGTCTTGGGATTCCACATGTACTTGTCTGAGTGTGTGTGTGTACCAGAATAGGCAAAGCATATATCAGAAAATACACAGAGGACTGACAGGTATTTTACAAGATGTTCATCAGCACAATTCATCAGGAAAATGAAAGTTAAAATCACAATAAAATAACGCTGCAAACTTCTAAAAATAACATCTTGAATCAAGGAAAATATAAAATGTGTTGATACAAATGCAAAGAAATGTGAAACCTTAGACACTATTGGACCTGCCATTTTTCCTTCTCACAGCCATCATTAATTGTCTGTAGTTCTTTGATTAAGGATGAGACCCCACAATTTTCTTTTTCTGTTTTCATGTTATATGTCCATTGATGCTGCTATTGTTCTGGTCTTGTTTATGCAGCTATGTTTATAAGAAACAGTTGCACAGCAGATGTGGTATTCTGGCTATGACCATCTCTCTACCTTTTCTTCCTTGATGTGCCCTGAAGCATAAATGCAGAAACAGTCAGTGATGTAGATATGTCTGTTGATGCTGGGTTCACCACAATCTATTAATCTCTGCATCATGTCTAATTATGGTTTTCTGTGATAGTCTCCATCCATTTAATGGAAAGAGTGGCTGCTTTGATGAGGGGTGGTAGTTACAATTATCTGTGAGTATAAGGGTAGGATTTAGCATGTATTCAGGATTAGGCTGATCTGTCAAAGTTGTAGTAGTAGATTCTCTTCTAAGTTCCATGATGCCACCAGTCCCTGAAATTGGCTAAATTTCTAGTACCGGGAGTGGTTTTCCTCCTGCTGAGTGGGCATTAATTCCAGTTAGACAGCAGTTGGTTGCCAACAAAATGGAGCCCCTCCCAGTTATTCTGTATCTTATTAAATATCACTATTTCCCCTCCCAAGTTCCCCTCAATGATCCTCTGATATTTTCCTAGTTGCTGGGAATATGCATGTAACTATACTCATTTCTGAGTATTTGGAACTAGGTCATGGAGATAAGGGAAAACATGCATCATTTGCCTCTCTGGCTCTGGGTTCCTTTATTCAGTGTATATCTTTATATCACATTCTGGGTTATCTTACTCTACAGTGTAGATTTGCAGTGTATACCCAGTTCTGGGTTATCTTACTATACATTGTAGATCTTTATATCTGGTTCTGGGTCACCTTACTCTACAGTGTATATCTACAGTGTATATATAGTTCTGGGTTATCTTATTCTACAGTGTAGATCTACAGTGTATATCTGGTTCTGGGTTGCCTTACTCAGTTCTAGATCCATCCATTTTCCTGTACATTTCATGATTTCCATTGTACTTCAAATAATGAATGCATTATGAAAGCATGAATATATATATATATATATATATATATATATATATATTAGAATAATATTAAGCTGTAAAGAAAATGCCATGTATTTGCTTAAGTCTATAATAATGGAAGAGGGTAATGTCAGAACCACAGACATTACATTCTCAGGACCACGGGCACTACTATTTAAAGTATCACCATTGGCTCCTGTGCAGTTAGTATTCATAATAAACTACAGTAAAATAATTTTCATGGTGTTAAGTTTTTCAAAAGGAAAGCTATTCATCAAGAACAAGAGAAATAGTTTATAAATGTGCATTCTCACTAGTATGGTAGCAAAAGATAAGAAGGTTTCACATTGTCTTCCTAGGAAGATCACAATCAGCAGTAACAGAGAAGTGTTTCTATGTCATGATTAGAGATATGCTTTAGTACTCACTAAGAGGAGACATCTATCACAGTGGTGATTTAGATGTGACAAATCAAGTAACTTTTGTACTGGTTATGATTTGGTATGAGGGGTCTAATCACCTGCTCTACACTTACTTTTAGACCTTAAAAGTTAGACTCTACAAAATTTAGAGTATTGTAAGCAAGGCCATACAAAGAAAATGGATTAAAATATAATAACAGCTTCTTCTACCAGTAATAATTACATTTTAATGAAAATTAATATAACGTATGAAAATCAATACAATTTTACACATATTAAGATTTTATTAAGATTCTGATGTGAAGAAAATGGGGAGTGCTCAATAACATTGGTTTGGGACAATGATTTCTTGGAGATGACACTAAAACAGAAAACAAAAAAAGAAGACAGGCAGAATTTTATATATTCAAAAGTTTCTGTATAAATATGGGGAAAAAAGAAGAGTAAGAGACAACCAAAATAGTTGGTGATATATTTATAAACATAACATCTGACAAGGTGTTAATATCCATAGTATGTATGAAAGAATTAAAAAACATGAAGTAAACAATCTTATTTTAAAAGTAGGTAAAAGACTTAAATAGAATTATCTCAAAAGAAGGCATACAGATGGCCAATAAGCATATGGATAATAATTAACATCACTAATCATAATAGAAAGAAAAATTAAAGCCACATGATCAGTCTCATAATCATCAGAGCATATCTTATCCAGGGACAAAACATAGCAAGATAGGAGAAGATGTGGGGAAAGGCAGAACTATTGGTGGACCTGGGAATCAGTAGTCATTATCCAGGTTCACTAAGGAGTGAAATGTTTAATGACAATGTGATGTAGCTTTGCTGCATTTTGGTATATATCAAAAGGAATTGAAACCAGTTTGTCAACATATATTTTCCTCCCTATCTCCTTTGCATGGTAATGGTGATCACAATATGCAATCAATTTAAATATTTAAATGGCTCATGAAATTAAAAAAAAGGGGATATAAATACACAGTAAACAGCCAAATACTACAGACTTTAAAAAGAAGATCTCAACATCAGCAATAGCATGGATGACATTGGAGAACACAATAGTGAGTGAAGTAAGCAGGGAAAAGAAAAATAAATACTGGAAGATGTCTGTTACATTTGGAATAAAAAAATATCAAACATGAAAGTAAGCAGTAGAAAGGTGACTGGTTGCAAGAGGTTCTAAAATGAAATAAAGGGATGGAGATAAGGCAGCAGCTGGTAAAAGAAATGGAATTTTACGCAGCAACAATATGTTTTAGTAATATATAACCAGGAAGAAGAGTTAATTATTATATATTCAAATCATTAACAAATAGAATTTTAAATGCTTTTATCACAAACAGAAGGATGCAAGGTCTTTGGGGGTTAGAGTCAGCTTGAAAATCCACAAATCATACATATATCAACGATACTGCAGTGAACCTCATAAACGTATAGAGATTTATTTTTAAATTACAAGTAAAAACTTCAAAGAATTATGCTTGTTAGTTCGTGTAAAGCAAAGATCATTAATTAATTCCATCTATATTATACCATTTAATTTAAACTTTCCAATTCATCTGGTAAGAAAAGTACATTTATATTTAGGTTATTATGTAAAATTTATATGCACCATGAAACTTGTTAAAAACTTACTATATTAGAAACAAGACAAATTCAGTCTCTGCCTTAAGAACATTTGTGATTCTAATATATAACAACACTGATAAAATGAATAATAATATAACATTTTTTGTGATTTATAAATTAATGATATACTACCAACATACATATTATTAGGAGTCATATGCTTCTTAAAAGTACTATATCTTTTTTATCACATTCATTTATTTAGTGTGTATGATCACATGTGCTGAGGTCAGAGGGCAGCTTTCAGGGATAGGTTCTTCCCTCTGGCCATGTGGATCCCAGGAATCTGACTTTCCTTGTCAGAATTGGCAGCAAGCACCTTTATCCACTAGCCATCTCATAGGCACAAACTCACTATATCTTGATAGTGTGTTTGAAACCAAGAAGTGGTTCTTCTTTCTGATACTTTTTTCCTCAAAAAATGTATCACAAAACACTTCATCATAACAAGACATATCTATTTATTGTGGGTTCTCATTTCTTTTGTGTTGGCAGAATTGGACTAGTACATGGTTCATAAATATAAATCTGAAAATTTTGGAAATTTGTCTTCCAACCCAAAGCACTAGAAGAGTTTTTGGCATGACTCAAGTTTTGAAGCATCTGAGTAAAAAACATAAATTCTTTTATTTATTTCAAAAATTGAAAAACCCAGTGGCTCATGTACAGACAAGCTAGGAGAGCAGATATGACTTGTATAGGCAAGGAAATAAACCCCCAGTCTTCCGTGATTAATGTCCAGTTTTCCCCTTGGTGTTTTTGAATGATTTTTTTTTTTTACTTTAAAATTGTTGTGCTTTTCCAACTGTGTTCATAACCTCTGTAGAGTCAATTCTTCCAGCTTTGTCAATTATAGATCAAGTCCACACCACTAAATCGGATGCATTTCTGCACTTGCATGTTCTACAAAACTGCTCATCACTCAATCACATCCTCACTCACTGTGGATATTGGCAGCAGACACACTGATGGTACACAAGGGAACTTCAGGTTCAGCTGCACTGAGGTTGCCTGGGTGACTTCCAGTGTAGTCTTGGAGCACACTAAATGGAACTGCTCTGCCTATTGTCCTGAAAAACTCTGGATATGCAAAACCAAGGTGCTGCTCTTTGTGAGGAATACAGTTTAGGGGGATGGACTGTCAAAGCATAATGCATTAGACAATGATTGAGGGAGTTGCTTCTCTCAGAAGCTATAAGCACAATCTTTGGATAAAAGCCTTTGTCTGCATAATTACCTTAGCAATTTCAAATTTTTCTTTACTAACCTTCAGTACCCATGCATGCTTATATGAGAAACAAGTTTTTTAAGCTATATTCAATATTGATAAAACTTCATTGTGAGAAATAATGACATACTGCAATGGACTAAATGTATGGGGCCCTCATGTATGAAACTGTATTTCCAATATGACAGCATTTGGAAGTGGACCCTTTCAAATGTAGTTAGATAACTAAGGGAATGGAGCCTACACAAATGATATCAGTGCCTTGATAGAAAAAAAATAGAGAGATAAAGTACCCTTTATCTGCTGTGTGAGCATAACATAAATTTGTACTCTCCAGTGTGGAATCAGGTTGTCACTTGAATCCAGCCATGAAAATACCTTGATCTGTAAACTTCAGATTCTTGAACTGTAGAAAATTATTTCATGTAGTTTTAAGCCACCCATTATATAGCCCCTTGTTTAAAATCCCAGCTCATTAGGACTTTCTCACATTTAATTTCATCTCCACAGTGACCAAGAAGCTAAGATGACTAGGTTTCTTTCATAGAAGGGAAAATCAAGGGACACTTTTGCCTAAAGTGTCACAAGTGACACAGGAGGAGAATTTGGGCCTCCAAACAGATGACATCAAAGTTTTTACTGTAAATTAATTCATACTACTGCTTATGGAATTGTCATTTAATTATATGCTATAAATTCCAAATAAGCAATGCACTTTATGAACTTATCTCTGCACCTACTAACCTTCAGGAGAAAATGCACATACAAATGACACCATGAATACTTTAAGTGAACAATTAAAATATCTGGGTTGGTAGAAATCAGGCATGACTTATTAGCAGGAATATAACTGAAGAGTAGTGTGATGACTTTGGGTTTGATGGTATATTCATTAACTTTACTGTACACACAATAAGTAGCATTTTTACTTTCAAGGTGACAAAAGTATTGTATTGGCAATTCTAAACATGTGTTTTTCAAAGAGCTTTTATTATACCAAATAAATGATCTATTACCTTCATGATCTCTCTTGTTTCATGTTCATATTATTTTATTCACCAGTTTTTGCAAAAATTGCATATAAACAGATGGTTGATTTTGAAAGTTTTGCCTCATGTAGTAAATGTATCTCTGTCCAGATGGATACCAGGCTTCAGTGCCAATATTGTACCTTTACCATATGGACAAGAGATTTATGGCAGGAAACACTACGTTCAGTTTTATACCTCAACAAAGAAAATGTTTGATTAATTGCTACTCATAATTAAATTTTGTAATCAGAAAAACAGTGAAGAACAGATTATTTAAATAAAATAAAAACCATCCTCATCAAGATATCCATAAATGTGTAGTTAGAATATCTTTCTCAATATATTACAAATTTCAATTAGACAAACACACTTTTAGCGAGACTTATTGACATGTAGTTTACTTAAAATTAATCATTCATTGGGGATATGGTCCTGTAGGTTTCTGCAGAATAACCTAGTGATATCAAAATCACAACCAAAATATATAAAGAACTTTGCATTAATAACTGAGTTTTTACTATTGGTTAGAAAAAAATTAGAATAATTACTGAGAATCTGTTATATTTACGTGTGTGTGTGTGTGTGTGTGTGTGTGTGTGTGTGTGTGTGTGTACATATTTGTGGGGGATGTGAGTGTGAGAAACATTCAAAATGGTTTGTTCATGCCACTTACTACTGTGAACTATTTTACTTAAGTGTTAATCCAACAATACCTTATATGAAAAGTCTCAGTTTATTTTAAAACATTTAAGCTGTTATTTTTTAAATGTTTAATTACCTTGGTTTTATTCATTAAAAGAGTTAGAATTTATGTGTCTATTTTCATGGTAAACTCTTATCTATAGCTTTCTATTCTTGTGATTCACTGTGTTTATTTTAGAATCAATGTAAAAATTGACACAGATTAATTAGGAGCATGTTTGGACATTTTTGCTTACAAAGATTTATGTAAAAGTGGCATTATTTTTCTTCAATAATTTTGGCAGTCTTCTATGTTTAAGTCATTGAACTTTTCTCTATAGGAAGCTTTCAACCTACATGTGGAATGTTTTCAATATTGTACTATTCAGGTTATCTGATTACTTAACATTAATTTTATTTATTACAAGAAATCTGTCACTTCATGAAAGTTGTAAAATGTACTCAGATGAAAAATGCTGTGGGATGTTCTGTATGTCCTGTGGGAGCCCATTCTTGGGTTCCTTGTGGCTTTACCCAGCAGATTCGCATAGAGGATGATTAGGACCATGGGCCTGGGTGCAGGTGTCTGAGATGGTCTGCACTTGGCTGTGCTGGGGGATGGTCTGTATGTCAAGTTGCTCTGATTGGTCAATAAATAAAACCTGATTGGCCGTGGCTAGGCAGGGAGTATAGGCGGGACTAACAGAGAGGAGAAATAAAAGAACAGGAAGGCAGAAGGGAACTGCCAGCTGCCATCAGGACAAGCTCATGTGAGAATGCTGGTAAGCCTCGAGCCGCGTGGCAGGGTATAGATTTGTGGAAATGGATTAATTTAAGCTATAAGAACAGTTAGCAAGAAGCCTGCCACAGTCATACAGTTTGTAAGCAATAATCTTACAAACTCTATAAATCTCTGTGTTTACTTGGTCGGGTCTGAGCCGCTGTGGGACTGCCGGGTGACAAAGATTTGTCCTGACTGTGGGCCAGGCATGAAAACTCTAGCAACAGAAAAATGTATAATAATATATTTTAGCCAAATATAAAATTTTGACTAATGTCATTTCTCTTATCTATTCTGATTGTTTTGGATTTGTTAGTATTAATTTGGCTTTAGTTTTTTAACAACACAAAATGAACATTCATGGAGTAAAATACTAATAGTGAGTTTATTACTTGTTGAAGTTTGTCTTTTATTTCACACATTTTATATGCATAAATACCAGCATAATCATTTATCCCTGACATATTAATCATGTAATTACTTCTGAGTTAATTCATTTGTAAAAAATTATTTGTTCTAAAATGAATTTTATGTGATATTGATAGCCATCTCAATTCTCTCTTCATAATATCTTATGTCTTATTAGTAACTCTGAGTTAATGCTAGTGATTAGGAGAAATTAGAAATTAATGAGAATCTGTTATATATACAAGCATACATATAAGCATATATATATAGTGTGTATGTGTGAGAAACATGTTTCCCTTTTATTGAAAATAGTTTTTTTCTCATTAATATATCTCGATTACAGTTTCCCCTTCTTCTAGCCCTCCCAGTTCCTCCCTACCTACTTTCTCATCTGGATCCACCGCTGTTGTGGGATATTTGTACGTTGTGTGAAGATGTGTTGCTGTGATTGGTATAATAAAAACCTGAATGGCCAATAGCTAGGCAAGAGGTATTGACAGGACTTCCAGACAGAGAAAGGACTCTGGGAAGAAGAAAAAGTAGAATCATCAGGCAGATACAGAGGAAGCAGGATTGGCAGTACAGAGATGAGGTGATGTACCATGTTCCAGAATGTAGATTACAAAATAAGGGTTATTTTAAGTTATAAGAGCTAGTTAAGAACAAGCCTAACCCAAGGCCAAGATTTCATATTATAATTAATATGTCATTATTTGTGAGCTGGCAGCTGACAAAAAAGAAAAAAAAAAACTTGCTACAAATGGCATTGAACATGCAGCATCTACACAGAGTCCACTGCTCATGGAATACAAAAGCATGGCTCTTTTAAGAGGCTCTACTATGAAACAGAGTACTTACAAGAGACTAGATAGAATGTTGGCCACAGGGCAGACACAGCAGCTCCCCTGAGCTAGGATGGTTAAGTGGACAAAAGGGGTTGGAGTCAGCCACCAGTACCTAAGTGCCTGGCAGCAGAGGGCCCAGCAGGTTAAGGCTTGGCTCACATGGTCAGAGAAGGCTTCAAATGCAAAAAAAGTCAGGACTGGGCAGAGTAAACGTCTGAACAGATATAGTATGCGTAAAAAGAATGCTTAGATGCCGAAGAAAGAAAAAATAGGTATAGACAGTCATAGGAAAAGACAAATAGTTTAAAAATAATACAGTAAAGTCTTTAAAGGGAAAATAAAAAATGTTTAAAAAATAAGTTATATAAGGCTGGGAAATAATATAACACAGGGAGTTTGGACCTTATATGGTGCTTTGCTAATTTCAATTTTTATGCTAATGTACAGAGAACAAAAGCTGCTGAGAGACATTGGATTGTGTAAAGGACTGTTGAATTAAATCAGCTTATATATTTTAGAGATGTCTTGGCTTCAAAATAGAAGTCAGGAAATATGCAGCACTGGGGAGAGGCTATGCCTTTGTTTCTATAGGAAACAAAAATCTATGGATTTCTTCAAAATTAAAAAAAAAGATAAGATTTAATTGGGGGATACTTCTTGAGAATCTTGGCTGCGAATATGGGGTGAGAAGCCAAGGAAGACTACAAGACAAGTGATGTACAAGATAATTCCTATCCTATGGGAGCAGCTCTGAGACCAGATGAGTGTAGCGGGTAGCTGTTCCAGCTATGACTTGGAAGTATTACCCCCATTGAGGCTCCGGTAACTGTCACGCCAAAAAGGCAGAGCCAAGACAGGAGTCCTTAAGACCTGAGATCTGGATGTGCTGGCTCTCTTGGCTCCTGGATCCTGGACGCTGGAGGTAGATTGAGCAGAGTTTTCCAGAGAACACCACTGGACTCCCCTATACCTTTCCCGGATCCTTTAACCTATCCCTTTACTTGTAAGTTACCCCACAAAATAAACCTCCCTTTTAACTACATGGAATTGCCTTAATACTTTCACCAATAGATGAGGCATGATAAATCATGTTGACTACAGAGTTCTCATGACATATTATTACATGTCATCCTTAGAGATTTATATTATAGTTTGGTTATACAGTCCAAATGGACATAAAGTTGACAGATTCCTTTTACCTCCTCAAATATAAAACAAAAAAATCATCTTTAGCACATCACATATCCCATACTTATGTTAGTACAGATATGTATGTTACCTTTTAAACTCTGTGTGTTTTCAGAACAAAAAGACTGGACACCAGTGAAGACAAGTAAACCAGGTGATCCAGCCTCCCAGAATGCCTCTCTTATAGTTTCTTCAAAATTCTGCAACCCGAACAGTTCAAAGCTGCTAGCTGAGAAGATCCAGCCTCATAGACTCCTCCATCCAAAACTTCAGATAATCTCTACGCTTTCCCATCACACAGAGACTAACCAAAAAAGAATACAGCTAGTTCTCCAAGGACTTGATCATTATCACAATTTTCTCAGGATCCTCTAGAGATGCCATTGACCCAAGCAAGCAGGAGGGAGTCTAGAAAACACTATACCCACATACTCAAGAGCTGGAGGGGTGGTTTGTTTTGTTTTGTTGTTGTTGTTTTTTGGTTGGTCAATGGATTATGGATGTTTTTTCATCATTTGGGGGAGGGGTTGGTTGCAAGTTGTTATAGGTCATGGTCAATGAGGAAACTAAACCAAGGAGATTAGATTTAGGAATTTCATTCTGAAAAGAAAATATATGATAAAAGTGTAGATTATTGAATCTACTTTTAAATTAAAAAGGCAATTACTAGTCTTAAATATTCTACATTTCTATGGATTTTTGTATATTGATGCAAATTGAATTTGTATTTATTGATAAAAATTTAATTGATACAAATTTTATTTATATTATACTGTATACATATTTATACTCTTATTTAAGGTATTGTATCTATGCAGCTGATTTAACAATGTATTATAAATTTCTAGTTGTTAAATTGTATTTTTACAAACTGCAATGGAATAATCCTTCTGTATATTGTGTGAATACATGTTGCTATAGTTGGCTTAATAAACAAGCTGACTGGCCAATAGCTGAACAGGACAAAGTTAGGCTGGAAGGCCAAACTGAGAATGATGGGATGATGAAGGGTGAATCAGGGGAGTCACCACCCAGATACAGAGGGAGCAGGAGGTAAACATGCCATGCTAATAAAGGTACCATCGTGTGGCAGAGCATGAATATGGTATGTGTTAACCTTAAATGTTATAGCTTAAAATGTAAGAGCTGGTTAGTAATAAGCTGGAGCTATTGGCAAGCATTTATAATTTATATTAAGTTAGTTGGGAAGCAGCTGCCAGTTATTTGAGAGTAGTGATGAGACAGGAAAACAGTCCAAAACAATTATTTAAGATAATTAAGAAATACAGAGTAGTAGTTACTCATCTAACAATCAAATTTGTGGCCATACTAGGTATGTTTGTAAGGTCAAACAGAGATATATTTTAGGTAGACAGATGGTTTTCAAACATGTGAGAGAGCTACAGAATATGGCATTTAAGATGTTTTAATAACATAAGGCTTTTCATGACAGTGAGACAGGTCTGCTCCTGGCAGCACCAATTTACTTCAGAGTAGATGATGGGCATCAAAGAACCTCTATGTGGAGTTTGCTTTTATTCTAACAAAGCTAGCCATTTGGGCAAGAATCTGCCATTGCCTTGACTGAAGACAGTATGTTGTCCAAATTGAACAAGCAGGAAACAAAAAAGACAGCTGCTGAACTTGGCCAGTCGAGGAAGGACAGTCCTTCAAAATTCCTGCTTCACAGAAAAAATCTGTCAGATATTCTAGTCCTGCAGGTCAAAGATGGATGTCCAGATTTGCAAAAGAAATTTGGGTCACTGTCCAAGCAGCTAAGTGTCTCTGTCATTTCTATAGTTCTGGAAGTTATTTACTCTGTACTTACTGTTTACTCAGGTAACATTTTATCTTTCTCCTACCTTTGATGGGGTTCTAGACTAGATAGCACCTACAGTTTTCCTTGTTACCAAATTTAAAATAAACACTCACAGAAGCGGTATTAAGCATTTAATGTTCAGATACATAAAAATGTAAAGTGTTTCTCTAAGAAAATGTTTTGAGATCTAAAAAGACAGTTTTGGTAATACAAGTTAGGACAGAAAGTGAATTAGGCACAAAACTTTAGACTCACAGAGATAAGATATATAATGAAGTATTTTTCTGTGAATTTTCAAAATGCAAATGGACTGGACATTGTGAATGTAATTCTTACCTGATAATTGTTTTTCTTGTATATAGTTTTACTGTGTTAGAGTTAAAAACTTTCCGTTTTATTTAGACAAAAAGGGATAAAGGTTGTGGGAAATTTGTATACCATGTGAAGATGTACTGCTGTGATTGTTGTAATAAAAAGCTGAATGGCCAATAGCTAGGCAGGAGGTATAGATAGGACTTCTGGGCAGAGAGAGAACTCTAGAAAGAAAGAAAGGCAGAATCCGCAGCCAGATGCAGAGGAAGCAGGAGGGGAGTACAGAGATGAAGTAACAAATCACATGCCAGAATGTAGATAAAAAATATATATATATGGGTTAACTTATGTTATAGGAGCTAATTGAGAACAAGCTTAAATATGGCTAACCTTTCATAATTAGTAAATAAGTCTGTGTTATTTGTGAGTTGATGAAAAAGTTTGCTACAACCCCCTTTCTTTCTCTTATTATAAAACAAAAATGTTTCTAAGAGATACAATGAAATAAGGTACAAAAACTAACATATCAGAATGAAACAAAAGAAACAGAATGAAGAAAAACCCCAAGATAAAGGTGGAAGAAACATAAATAGACAGAGACCCACTTACATGCAGGAATTTTGTAAGACCACTAGACTGGATGGCATAACATAAATGCAAAGGATTTGTTTCTCCAATGATACTCATTTGGAGAAAACTAAATTTTCTTTTGCAAGCGGTTAGCAGTTGTAGGCCCTGTACATGCTGGTCCAGTCTCTGTGAGTGCATCTATTCTGCTGATGGAGAAGGCCTTGTTCCTTGTGGCCTTCTATCCCCTCCGGCTTTACACACTTGTTATCTCCTCTTGCACAGGACTCCCAGACCACTGAAAGGAGGGATTGGATGGGGACATCACATTTAGGGCAAATTTTTCCAAGGTCTCCCAATCTGCATATTTGCAGATGATGTGATAATATATAAAAGTGACTTAAAAATTCTTCTTGTAAGTTCCTACAGCTAATAAACACTTTCAGCAAAGCAGCTGGCTTCAGACTGAACTCAGAAATTCCAATAGCCTTCCTATATAGAAATGACAAATGGACTAAGAGAGAAATCAGGGAAACAACACTTTTTGCAGTAACATCAAGTAATATAAAATGTCTTGTGGCTACTGTAACCAAACAAGTGATAGACTTATATGTTAAAAACTATAGGCCATTGAAAAGAATGGTTGGTATGTAAAATGAATAAAAACTTCCTTAATGATAAAATTAATTACATTAAATTGAAAACTTATTTTAATGGAAATTGATAACAAGTCTTTGAGAAATAAAGATTACCATTTAAAATGAACAAAAAGAAAGAAAAGAGAAATTGAAGAAAATGTCAGAAGACAAAAAGTTCTCTCATGTTCATGGATCAGTAGAATTAGCACAGTAAGAATAGCCATCCTACCAAAGGCAATCTATGGAGTCAGTGCACTCCCCGTCACAATCACAATACATTTTTTCACATGGGTTTAAAGGGAAATCTTCAGCTTTGTATGGAAACACTAAAACAACCCAGCATCCCTAAAACAATCTTGAATAATAAAAGAACTGTTGGAGGTATCATCATTGCTGATCTGAAATTGAACTATAGAGCTGTAGTAATAAAAAAAAGCACAGTATTGTCACATAAAAGACATATTTGTCATATTTGTTAGTGGAATTGAGTAGAAGATCAAGACTTAAATCTACATATGTGTGGACACCTGATTTTTTATAAAGCTAGAAATACACTAGAAAAAAAATGACAACATCTTCAACAAATGGTGCTGGTTAAACAGGATGGCTGCATATAGAAAAATCAAAATAGTTCTATACTTATCAGCGCACACAAAACTCAGCTCCAAATGGATCAAAGACCTCAACATAAAACTAGACATGCTGAATCTGATAGACGAGAAAGTGTGGAATAGCTTTTCATTCATTGGCACAGGAAAAGATTTTTCTGAACAGAACACCATTCCTATAGTTGCTAAGAGCAACAATTAATAAATGGGACCACATAAAACTGAGATGCTTCAGCATGGCAAAGGACACCATCAATCAGAAAAGCAGCAGCCTAGAGAATGGGAAAAGATTTTTTTTTACCATCTACACATCAGATAAGGGTTTATATCCAAAATACATAAAGTATACAAAAAATTAGATATCAATAAAATTAACCCACTTAAAAATTGATTACAGAAATCTCTAAAGAGGAAATTCAACTGCCTGAGAAATACATAAATAAATGTTCAGCATCTGGGGCTGGAGAGATGGCTCAGTGTTTAAGAGCACTGGCTGGTCTTCTAGAGGACCTGGGTTCAATTCCCAGCACCCACATAGTGGCTCACAACTGTCTGTAACTCCACTTCCAGGGTACCTGACATGCTCATACAGATATACATGCAGGCAAAACATCAATGCACACAAGTAATTTTTTTAAAGGATAAGAGAAAATATTAAAAAAAGAAAAGTTCAGCATCCTTAGTCATCAAGGGAATGCAAATTAAAACTGCTCTGATGTTTCATCTTACATCTGTCACAATGGAAAAGTGTTACTCAGGGGATGAAGGGTGTGAAGTAAGAAGAATACTCATCCATTGCTCAGGGGAGGGCAAACTTGCACAGCCACTGTGGAAATCAGTATTTCTGTTACTCAGAAATTTAGGAATTGATCTAACTCAAAATCCAGCTATACCACTCCTGGGCATGTACCCACAGGATTCTTAATCCTACCATAAGGACACTTGCCCAGCCCTGTTCATTGCTGCTCTATTCATAATAGCAGTAAGTTGGAAACTACCTACGTGCCCCTCAATCTAGGAATTGATTAAGAAAGTGCAGTACATTTATGCAATGGAATATTACTCGGCCAGCAAAAAGATAAAATCATGAAATTCGCACATAAATGAATAGAACAAGATAAATTAATCCTGAGGTAACTCAAACCCAGAAAGAAAAATATGATGTTTACTTATATGAAGTTATTAGCTGTTAAACCAATGATAGACAATCAAGCTAAAATATATAGAACCATGGAAGTTAAGTGTAGAGTAAGGAACCAGTCAGGAATCAGATATATCTCCCTAGGAAAGGGATATAAAATAGATAGTTATGGATAGATTTGGGGGGAGTGGAATGGAAGGGTCAAGTGACAAGACACAAGGAAGATAGGAGAGAGAGAGAGAGAGAGAGAGAGAGAGAGAGAGAGAGAGAGAGAGAGAGAGAGAATTAAGGATCTTCTGAGAGTAGTATGAAAGCAGTGCAACAGAAGCTTCATAAATACATGTGTATATATGAAGGTGATCTAAATGGAATGCTAAATAACAGGGAAGACAGTTCCAAATGGCAATCTTTTGTCAACAAATGAAGCTACTGTGATTGTGATTGTCTTATATATAATTGAATTGTTGACCTAAAGACATTTCATGAGAAGCCCCTAACAATCCAGACTAATGCCAAGACTATGGGCTGCTCTCTACAAACTGAAAGTAAGGCCCTATTGCTGAAGACAACACCTATACAATTCATTGAATATGGAGAATTTGAGCTGGTGCCTGCATACAGTCTTCAGCCCTATGTCCTACTGTCTTTGGTACAAGAAAGTACTTTGTATGATATTTAAGGAAAAACATAAACACAAACCCAGCCAAAAATCCCTTTATCTACAAATGTGTCCTGCATGCCCAATATGCTAGGACAATGGTGGCACAAAGCTCATAGTAATAACCTATGTCTGATTTGACTTAAGTCCCATTTCACAAAATATCCCATACACAACACTCCTTGGGTGACCAATAACCTGAAACTAGATGCCCTAGGGACCTAGGGTAAAACCAAATACAACTGTTCTAGAAATAAAACTTGTGGTAAAATAGCTCCTAATAATATTCTGCTAAATTCATAAATCAATGCTTTGCCCAGCCATCATCAGAAAAGCTTCCTCCGTCAACAGATTAATGAAATACAAAATGTATATATATTTTAAAGTAAGTGTGTGTGTGTGTGTGTGTGTGTGTGTGTGTGTGTGTGTGTGTGTGTGTGTTATGTGCAGGTGAACACAGGTGCCATAGAGGCTAAAAGAAAGTGTAGCCACTGGAGTAGGAATTAAAGGCAATTGTGAGCCAGCACACTATGGTGCTGAGATCTCACCTTAGGTCCACAGGAAGATTGAAATATGCCCCTAAACACTAAGGTCTCTGCAGCTCCAAAATATGTATATTGATTATGGGACTGAAAGACTAATTTTAAAAAGAGTGCACAAATGTTTGCAAAAGCTTTTTATTTGAGCTTTGCAAAGTTCAGTTAAAATCGGTAATTGTTTCTGGATAGTTCTTTTATAGGAGAAGTTGCAACCACTAGAAAAGCATCAACTGAATAAAACATTAAAATGCTTCTAATGCCCACAAGAAGATGACACAGCTAACACTTGGACATCTCTGGAATGGTAAATATAAAATACAGATAAGTTATTAATAACCTAGCAAATATTTTTTCTGATGCTTCATAAATTTGATAATTTAGTATAATTTGAAACTTTCCCAGTATTCTACAGTCTACAAAGGTAAAATTCAAAGTGCACATAGCAACTAAAAATCTCAGGAATTTATAGAATATTAGTTTTCCCTTTTCAGGTCTACTGAATGTATAACAATAATAAACTGCCTAATAAAGTTCCTTCTTGAGTTTAGGAGGTGGAATGGCTAAAGATTAGGTTCTAATTGGACTTTCTTTGTACTACCAGCTCCTGAATATAACACAGAGATTTATTATTAATTATGAAAGCTTGGCCTTAGCTTAGGCTTGTTCCCAACTAACTCTCAAAACATAAATTAACCTGTTTATATTAATCTACATTTTGCCATGTGGCTCATTACCTTTTGTAGACAAATTTCTAAGTGGTCTTATTACATAAATAAATAAATAAACAAATAAATAAATAAATAAATAACCACAGAGCCAGAAATAGGGGTGAAAATCTGAAAGAGATCAGGAAAATAAGAGTAGCTAAGAGTTAACCTTACCTCACCATGCTGCAGCTTCCAAAGTGAGCTACTTCCTGTCTACTTGTACCTTTATTGCCTTACTGTTCTGCCCTCTCATTGACTCTTAGTCCACCTACCTCACTTTCTTGTCACTGCCTGTCTATACAGACCTCCAGGTCTCTATGGTTGGTGCTTAGATTAAAGGCGTGTGTCACCACTTTTGCCTCTGCTCCCTAGTATGGCCTTGAACACACAGAGACTCTGCCTGTCAAGTGATTGGATTAAGGGTGTGTGCTACCACTGCCTGACTTTTGTGTTTAATTAAAATGGCTTGCTATTTCCTCTGAACTACAGGCAAACTTTTTTTTTAACATACAAATAAATATCACCACATTTCAGCACAAATACAATATCAATACAACCTTTCCTCCATACTGTTTGTCTGACTTCCCTCTCTGCCTTGGTGGTGAATCCTGCCTGTCTTCTTCCTATCTCTGGTCAGAAGTCCCACCTATCCTTTCCTTCCTAGCTATTGGCTGTTCAGCTCTTTGTTAAACCAATCAAAAGGTGCCTTGACAGAGGCACATCTTCAAACTATACAAAGTGATTATCCCACAACTTTAGGTCCCTATTGTGGAATGATGCAATCTTTCCTTCAAACCTAATTACTACATCAGGAGGGTGTCTGGGCATATTTCATTCTATTTTTTTTTCTCTAACCAAACACCAAAGATCTATAAAATGCATGGTATATTTGACTCACCAAGGAAATAGAAGAAAATACCATGTGCTTTTGTTGAGGCAAAATTTCAAAGGCAAAAGAGGATCTACAAGAAAGGCAAAGCTGTGAATATGTTGAAAACAATGAGTGTTCAAATATCATTAGGAGAAGATAAAGCTACTTAACACTCTGAACGGATCATAGCATTGTTTTAACTGTACCTGGGATATAAGTAAAATGATACTTTACAACTAGTCAGAATTTAGGCAACAACAATATTTACTTAATAATTAAATAAAACAAGAAATCTTTTCTGCCTTGACACTTTTATTAATGCCTTCCTAGATTTATTATCTGGAGTTTCCCTTAAATATTTTCAATTCTGCACATATTCGGATGCAAGCTTTAGCTCAAAGTATATTCCCAATGCAATATGTGCCAAAATCCACCCAACAACATTTTCTTCTCTTTCTGGCTTCCAGACGTTTGGCCCAAGATTTATCTACAGTGATTTTCTATTTTTAATGTACTTTATTGTGCATTAGCTTAAACAAAGTTTGCAAGAAATCATTTTTTTTCTGTTTTGAGATAAGATATTTTTGACTCTAAAATTAAATTTAGAAATCATTTGGAATATTTTTGTTTCTCAGTCACCAGTGTGTGTATGTATAATATAATTATATAATTACATAATTATATGTACATATATATATATAATTTGTGTAATATATACTTATAGTGTGTATATACATATACACATACACACATGTATATATATGCACACACACCATATGGTGTGTGTGTGTGTATGTTTGTGCTTTGCTAGAAATTAATAAAACTGTCATGTCTTTCTTGCCTGGTATTTGCTATGCTGCGTTAAAAAAGCTTTCATTTAAAACCTAAGTAGAACACAATTATAGAGTCTCATTGTAAATATTTAAATTAAAATGTTCAGGCTCTAGTGCCTTTCATCAACCTGTTTATTATTTATTTTGTAGAATAAATTGACCCAGAAGTCCAGATGAATGCATACTTTCAAGGCACTTGTTCCTTGTGCTAAAAATAATTGCAATAAAACACATTTCTTCAAGAGTTGCTACTCTCTTCAATATAAATTACTATATTTACAGATAGAAGAAATAAAGGACATAGGATTGAATACAAACCAAAGATGAATCCCTTGGTCTTCAATTTGGCACAGACAAAGGATGTTTGTAGTTGTTTAGAGGATAGTCTATCCATTCATTACTGCAAAACAAAATTGGTTCTTTACGAAAAATGAATTTTGCTCAGAGGCTTGACAATCCTATTTAACACAATGAAAAACTGTTTATTAAATCCATCCGGGTCTTCTTAAAGAAACTGAGACAAATAGTGTGAAGTAATAAATAGCTTTTTGCAGTACACAGAGAAAAGAAAGGGACACTTGCTGGTCATTGTCAGGGTGGTACCTGTTTCTTAGAGCTATCTGTAAATGTAGCACAATGGCCATCAGCAGCAAGTAGTCAGGGCAAACCATAGACACAGGAAAACATTAGGAGTGTGTATGCCATGTACTGTATAGACAGAAGGTCTAAATCAGCACAGCATTTGGTCCTATCAAATATTAATTTGTGGCATTAATCTAAAATGTTTATAAGACAAATATCAACTCTAAATATTGCAGTCCATGAAAAAAAGCGAATGTAATATATTCTAGGTAACATTTGCATTTTGAAGGATCTACTTTAGTTTTTAAAAGTCGGCTAAAACAAAACAGAACTCTACTTTTCTCTAGACTGTTCTGTGTTCTGAGAATTTGAGAACACTGGATAAATGCTCCATAAATAAGATTAACCAAAAACATAAGATGCCTGTAGAGACTTCAGGAATGATCAAGATGGAAACAAAAGTGGGTATTTTCCTGAACAAATAAGACCATGTTGTGAATTATTAAGTAACTTGAGAGCTATATGACAAAATTGTAGAATTTTTTGATCTTAATTACAGTGCACAATTAGATTTGCTCCCTTAAGTATTTGAGTCTAGTAGTAAGTACAAGCAAAAATTTTCTCAGTAAGACTTCAGTACATAAGAATATTTCTTTCTTTTTAATTGAAAATAAGTTCCTATCACATACTATATCCCAAACACAGTCTTCCCTCCCTCCACTCCTTTCAGCTATCCCCTTCCCTCTCCTCTCTCCCAGTTTCACCCTTCCTCAATTTTTCTTCCAAAAAAGAGAAGGCCTCAAAGAGACAACAAGCCAACGTGACAAAACAAGGTACAATAAGACAAGGCAAAAGTCCTCATATCAAGGTTGGACAAAGCAACCCAATAGAAGGAAAAGAGTCCCAAGAGAAGACAAAAGTGTCAGTGACACACCTGCTCCTACTGTTAGGCGTCCCACAAAAACACCAAACTCACAACCATAACAAATATGCAGAGGACCTGGTGTAGACCCATGTAGGCCCCATGCTTGCCCCTTCAGTCTCTATCAGACCATAGGAAGGCTGCTTAGTTGATCCAGTAGGCCATATGCTCCTGGTGTGCCCCATGCGATCAGACTCCTACAGTCTTTCCTGCCCCTCTACTGTAGGTTTCCCCAAGCACTGAGGGGAGAGACCCGGTGGAAACCTCCAATTTAGACTCTCTTCATATAATGTATGGCTATATGTCTATGCACAATCTGTTATCTGCTGCTAGAGGCACTGATCTATGAGTACAGCAGGATATCATTAGGCATGATTTCATTATTCTTTTTTTGTCCAGTAGTGTTTGAGTCTACCCTATGTCTCTAGGCTATCCAGTCTCCAGCTCCTGTCCATCCACCCAGGCATGGGCTGCCTCTCATGGTGTGGACCTCAGTCTACACTAGACTACTCACACAAGTTCTGCAGCACCATTGCTCCAGCACATCTTAGAGACAGGAAAGATTGTAGGTTCAGGGTTTTGTAGCTGGGTTGGTGTCCAGGTTTGTCTTTCTGTAGCCTTCAAGGAACCTTCTTGTTTCAAAGAGACTGGAAGTTAGGGGTGATGGCTCTATGAGGGCACCAGATTGACCTCTACATGCTCAAGGAGCTGTGTGGATGTTGTCTTTGAAATGGATCCCCACTGTCAGTTTTTGGAGAGCTACCCTCTGCCCTAGCATCAGCTTGGATTGTTTAGGGATATCCATGGAACCTCCTTGGCCCACGACTCAACGGAATGTAACCCATTTCCACCATTGAAAGCCTTGCCTGGCTACAAACAATGGTCATTTCAGACATTGTAGTCTCCAATTAGTAGAAGTCCTAACTAGAGGCACCCTCCTAGATTCTAGAAAGTTTCTAATGTACAAGGTTTCCATAATGCTTCCCAAATGCCCCTGATTCCATCTGTCACTTCCCAATTCTGTCTTTCCTTCCCTTTCCCCTCTACCTGACACCCCTTTTCCCATCATCACACGACCAAAGACCAACTACAAATGTATTCTATTTCCCCTTCTCAGGGAAATACATGCACCCCCTGCCTACATCACTCTTTACCCAACCTCTCTGGGTCTGTGGATTGTAGCTTAATTATCATTTACTTATTGGATAATATCAACTTATAAGTGAATACATACCATGTTTGTCTTTCTGGGTCTGGGATGCCTCACTCAGGATGATCTTTTCTAGTTCCAACCATTTGCTTGCCAATTTTATGATGTTCTTGGCAGAATCACCTCACTTGTCCAGATATCTGGATAAATGACTTTTGTTTGAAACTGAATACTGTTGCCTGGGAGAGAAGAGAGGAGCCTGCACAGCACCATTATGACTAAGCAGAAGATAAAGATCCACATTATAGTCTGGGGCCCTCTGCTCTGGGCATGGAAGAGAAAACATGGGCCCACCAGGCACCTGATGGGCTCTATTACGGTGAGCAAATATATGGTGGGGTATTGAAAAAAGAGAGAGATAGAACAGTTCACATAATATGGAAAGAGACAGATTTGAAAAAGGTGAAGGCAGCGAGGAGCAGGCTGAAGTGGGTGGCCTGCTTGCCACATGGGGCCATGGTGATGCTCAGGCCTGAGCTGCAGCCAAGGGCCATGTCTGTACCCGTGGACCTGCTGTAGCCATGGTCTGTGTTGATGTCCTTAGCTCCTGTCACTACCGAAGGCCGAGAGAATAGGGCTGCACAGAATTAGATCTACCCCTCACTGGCTGCAATATTAGGGAAAACTGGTTCTACCCCTCACCAGCTGCATCACTGAAGAGAGCTAGCTGGTCCTGCACATCACCTGAGCAGCATGCCAGAGCTGACCCTGTTGGTTGGGATACGGACAGGCTGGCCCTGAGGGAAGGATAGTGGAAGGGCTAGTCCTGTTTTCTGCTTGTCTGCATGTAGTGGTGAGGGCAAGGGAAAGATGCTCCCCAATGCACACTGCCACCTCTGTCAGGTGGGAGGGCTGACCTATCCCCTCATCAACTGAAGCACTAGGGAGAGCAGACCCTGTCCCTCACTAAGGCGGCACACTGTAGCTGATCCTGTTGACAGCGGTGCAGGTGAGCTGGCCCCAAGAATGCGAGTGTGGGAGATCATGTGCCATATGGTGGTATGAACAAAGGAAAGATACCCTACTCTCCCCCACCACTCACCACCTGTGGCATGTGGGAGAGCTGGCCCTATGATCAGAAAAACCGGTGAACTGGCCAAGCATCTTACCTGTTACAACACTTGGGAACCAAGCCCTGCACCTCACCTGGGCAGCTCAGTAGATCTGATACTGTTTGTGATGGACGGTTCACGTGAGCCACTCCCAGGGAGTGTGGAAGAGCTAGCCCTACTTCATATCTGTCATGCAGTGTGTAAGTGTCGGAGAGATGCTCCCCCTTGCCCCTTGAGCCTTGCCCCTTGCTGCCTACAGCACTCAGGAGAGCAGGACCTGCATCTCACCTCCGCACATAGTAGTGCCAACTCTGTAGAGTTGGCACTACACCTTACCTGGGCAACAAAGTAGAGCTGACCTCATTGATGAAAGCATTGGTGATCTGGTGCAGGGAACATGAGTGTGAAAAAACAAGCCCCACACTTCATCTACCATATGGTGGTGTAGGAAGAGAAAGAAGTCCTCCATACCCCTCTAGGCCTGTGGTAGTGGGGAAAGCCATCCTTGAAGTCACTAGAGTGAGAGAACTGTCTCTGACTCTCACCAACTGCATTGCTAGGCAGAGGGGCCTCTACACCTCCACTAGGCAGCACAATGGAGCTGGCCCAATGAACATGAGAACAGGAAAAACAGACCTGCCCCTGGCTTCTTGGTACATAGGGTAAGCTAGTTGGGGCAGTACTGGAGAGCTCACCCTGGTGTTGAGGAGGAAGGAAAGTTGGTTGACCCACTCAGCAACCAACCAGACCTAAAACTAGAGCAATGAGTTGGACTATCCATCATCCATCCCATCTATTATCTACTGGAGCACATGAAGGGGCTGGTAGTGGAGACCCAAAGTTACAAGACCTCTATGACACAGGACAAGAAGATAATAAAGAGGAACCAAGGATGTAGCAAAAACCAGAGACCTCAAACCAGACAAAAGACTCAGTGCAATGAACACTTGCAAATGACAATATATGGACTAAAGGACTTTTTCTTTCTTTTAAATTTTATTTTAAAGGTAAAAGGTGGTGTTGCAAGGGTAGAGGGTAGATGGGAAGGGATCAGGAAATGACTGGGATCAAAATGTATAAAGTGGTTCTTCCATAAGGAATCAATAAAAGTTAAATTTGAAAAAGAAAAACTTCTAACCAATAAAAAGTCCAGGACAAGTTGTTTTTAAAGCATAATTTTACCAGACTTTCAACATCAGTTCTTCTCAAATTATTCCACAAAATAGAAAAAGAAGGGATATTGCCCAATTAATTTTATGAGGTCACAGTTAGCCTGATACCCAAACTACATAAAGACTCAACAAAGAATTACAAACCAATTTTCCTCAGGAACATGCATGCAAAAATACTCAATAAAATACTTGCAGCCCAAAATGCCTTACAAAATGCCACTGAAATTTTGGCAGGGATTATGAAAACTTTAAGAACATTTTCAATAACATTGACATGTTCACAATGTGCTGTTTTATCCTTATTGTGAAGTTGACTGAGCGCTCATCCCAGCCTTTGTGTTGAGGCATGCCCCTTCCTTCCTATTCCCATGAGTGCTTTTATTATGCGGTGATGTCTAAATTCATGAAATATCTCTTCTTAATTTGTTGATAAGATCATATATTTTGGATCCTGAGTCTATTTATGTGCTACATTACATTTATCAATTTGAATATGTTGGATTATCCTTGAAATTTAGGTATGAACTTAATGAAAGGCATATATGATTTTTAAAATTATGTCATTGACTTTTGCTTGCATGCCTTTTTATTTGTCGTTGTTATGTACATGTTATTGATAGACTGGGGGTAAAGGAAACATTCTGGTGTCGAGTAGAATAAAAACAGGGCAGCCACCGTGAAAAATAGTTCACATCTTCTTCCAAGATCTAAAAGCAGAACTACCATATGACTAAACTACAGTATTCCTGGACAGATTCCTCAAGAAACCCAAGTCAACATGCAACATATACACTTGATGAGGCACTATTCACAAAGCCAAGGATGTGGTTGGCCTAGATGTTCACCAACCAAAGGTGGATAAACAGAACATGGTGTAATTCACAATGGAATATTCAATCATTAAAAAAACACATATTTTCAGAAAATTGATGGAAATGGGTACCATCATGTTAAGCTAAATCAGCAAGGCTCAGAAAGCAAGCAACAGATGCTTTTTACCCTCCAATTTAGAATCTAAAGAATAAACAAAAACATATAAACAAACAAAAATTAAAACAAACAAACAAAGACAAGAATGAATCCAGAATGGATTATTATGATTAGGCTACATTGTAGAAGATCAATACAGACAAGGCAAGTTTGAACTCAAATCTCAAAAAATGCAACTTTTCAGATGCTAAGTCTTTATCTTCGTCTGTGCAGATCATTGGCCTAAACGTCGGGCTGTGAGGTGGGGCTGGTAAACTCTGAGACATACACACAGGACCTGTGCACTGCAGAGACACTGTATGCCCCACTGGAGCTGAGGAGCACTTGTGAATCAGCTCCACATCAGTGGTGAGTCACTCTGTAAATTGAAGGTTTTTTTTCTTTTTAATTAAGCATAATTTTTCAGAATTAAAGCAAGAAGTATGCTTTTGTGAGGATTTTAGATGGGGAAAGGGAGAGCTGAAAAGAAATAGAGTAAGAAATCAATTATTAGAACATAGAAAACCCCAAACAAGCCAGGTATAAAGTGGTCAGAAAATGAAATCTCAGCAAAATGACTAAAAACTAGAGGAATGAAAAGAAAGGAGTAGCAAGCCAAGCCAAGAGGTTTGTTGTTGTTGTTTTTTTTTTTCATTCCCCAATGATAGACATCAGCATGTTCCTACTAGAAACACGCGGTGTTCTTGCCAACTCTGCAGGCCTGCAGTTTTCAAAGCTTCAAAGAAAATTGTCTCTAAACATTCAATTTAAAAGACACATAAGAAAGCTTGTAGTTCAACTTCAAAGACGAACCAAAAGGGCATCTCACCATTTTTAAAAATACAAAGTCTACCACATTGGAGGGCAATAGGTAAATCCACTTAGGTCACTGTACCCCTCTTGCTCAAAGGCTATTTGTTCTGCCTGAGTTTGAATTTCTGATTCCGTGCTTGGGAAAATAGTGTGCAGCCAGTGAAAAAGCATTATGATTAAAAAAAAAAAGTAGAAAATGTGGAATGCCGCTTTAAATCCTTTGGATGCTTACAAGAAACCACACAAATGCATTTTATAGAAATGTTTTTATCTGTTTGCAGAAGAAATGGAAAACTGCACTGTCCTTCTGAAATAGCAGCTTCATTGAATTGTTACACAACAGAGGTACTTTCAAAGATAACATTGTGCAATGTAGGGCTGCCGACAGCCATTAACCTTGTATATCACATACATGGAATTGAAGGCCAGCATAGATTAAGGGTATTTGAGAATACAGCTACTGAGCAGCAATTACAGGCAGGCTGTGTTAGCTAGTAAGTAAAATAAGGAATGTAAAAACAGTCCCTGGCTTTATGTCATTTAAGAGAAAATTGCTTTGCCACAGAATATTATTGTCATTGTTGTTTATTCAGAACTACTGTGAAAATTAAAAAGAATGTTTCATCACAACAATTAGAAAAATTCTAGTACATAGCTGAAAACAATTGAATGTCTTCTTAACAGATAAAAAGTAACCAGGTTAAACATATTTTAGGACCTACTCAATTATACTTTTTTTTTTCTTTTTTACCAATTGGCTTTCTTTAAAGATTGATTTACTTTCAAATTATGTGTACTGGTGGTTTTTACCTGCATGCATAGCTCTGTACCCCATGAATACAGTTCCCATGGAGGCTAGAAGAATACACTGAATCTACTAGAACTGTAGTTACAGACACCTGCAAGCCATCCAGGTTCTGGGAAGATCAATGAGTACATTTAACAACTGAGCCATCTTTCTAGCTTACTGACAAATTATTTTTTATTGTCTCAATATATTAACATATGTCTGTTGTAATCACTCACCATTATATGTTGCAGAAGCTTTAAACATATTTATATAGTATTACAATTATCTCCTCACCATAAGTTAATAATATAAGATTACACAGTATATTTCCAATATTCCTCCATTCTTTCCTTTGACGTGTCTCTTGCAACATTTAAGTTCTATTGAGATTTTAACTTCTCAATGAAATCATATTATTAAAATCAAACAGCATTTGTCATTTCATATCTGGTTTATTTCACTTTGCAATAGCATTTCAAAGTTCACCTATATTATATCATAAATCAGAATCTGTTTCCTTTTGGGGGTAGATAATATTCCAGTGCACATCCATTCATAGATCCATGACCATTTGGGCTCTTGCCACATTTTCACTGTTGGGAACAATGCTGCTATGAACATGAGTGCACAAATATCTCTTTTTTTGTTTTCTCTTGAAAAAGATTTTTTTTTTAACAACTATCAAATAATTCCATTGCTGGGTTACATGGCAGTTGCATGTTTATCCTTGTTAAAAAAATACCTAGCAAATCATTGGCTTCAAATAAAATCATGAGAGAGCAGAGTTTCCTCATGGTCACCAGCCTCTATTGCTGTCTCTTTAGCCATCCTTGTGGATTGAAAACTGAAACAGCATAATGCACAAATATCTCTTTAAGACAGTTTAATCCTTTTAGGTTTATAACTTTAAATGGAGGGGCTGAATTACAAGTTGTTTGACTCTAAAATGCTTACCACAGGCTCATAGTTTGAGTACCTATTTCCCAAAATGTGGAGTGACTTTTGTGTTGTAGAGTCTTAGTTTAAAATGTATTACATTCATTTATGCTATGGAATGTTTGTTTAATGATGCAAAGACATGTTGCATTCTTTTATGTTGCATTTGTTTAACTCTGTAAAGCTGTGTTACTTTGCCTACCCAAAATACCTGATTGGTCTAATAAAGAGCTGATCCACTAATAGCTAGGCAGGAAAAAG
This sequence comes from Peromyscus leucopus, assembly GCF_004664715.2. NCBI lineage: Eukaryota > Metazoa > Chordata > Mammalia > Rodentia > Cricetidae > Peromyscus > Peromyscus leucopus. The sequence goes on from NC_051065.1 coordinate 7,689,189, forward strand.
AAATAGGCAGGGCTGCCAGGCAGAGAGAATAAGACGAGAAAACTAGGCTTGAGAAAGGGATAAGGAGCAAGAAAAGAAGTGCTTTGGAATAACCATTCTGTACACTGTGAATATGTTTTACTCTGATTGGTTTAATAAAAAAGCTGACTGGCCAATAGCGTCAGGATAAGTTTAGGGGGGAGAGCCAAACAGAACACTGGGTGGAAGAAGGGCAGAGTCAAAATAATCACCAGAGACAGAGAGAAGTAAGAAGGGCATGCGATACTGAGAAAAGGTAACAAGCCACATGGCAAAGTGTAGATAAAAATATGGGTTAATTGAAAGTGTATGAATTAGCTAGTAACAAGCCTGAGCTCTTGGCCAAGTATTTGTAACTAATATAATCCTCAGTGTGTTTTTTTTGGGAGATGATGGTGGGACAGAAACTTCCACCTACAGAGGAGAGGAGGGTGCCAGGGGCCAGCCACCCAGCCATAGAGCCAGCCACAGAATAAGAAGGAAAGAAAGATATGTAGAATAAAGAAAGATAAAAAGCCCAGAGGCAAAATGTAGTTATAAAGAAACAGGATAATTTAAGTTTGAAGAGTTGGCCAGAAACAAACCACGTTAAGCCTGGGCATTTATAAGTAAGAATAAGTCTCTTGTGTATTTACTTGGGATCTGGGTGGTAGGACCCCAAAAAGTAAAAACAAAACAACTACACTTTTAGAGACTGGCAACATATTAGAAGGTAATGCCACACTGTCAGAAGTAGTCAATTTGTGGGCATTCTGTGGTTAGAGTTGGACTCCTGGTTTCTGCCCCTCTCTATTTCCTGGTTTTTCATGAGAGGAAGAACCTTAACTTTGAACTCTGCTAGCATAGTCTTGGAATTTACTCATCTTTCATACAGAAAATGTATATAATTTCTTCCATTTTTCTTAATTGACTCACACAATACTGCTCAAGTTTTAAAATCAGTGATTTTATGAGCTCTGGAAATTTGAGAAGTCATCTCTGTAAATAGTGCTTTTAAGATAATCTCTTACCCACAGACACTATTGCTGAGGACTATATTTCTATTTTTTTTTAAAATATTTGCTTGCATTTAATGTAATGTATGTCACAGTTTCACAGATTTTATAAACAGCTGTTATAAACGTTCTATAAAATTCATTAATGAATATATAATTTTTAAATAAATCACTAAACTCTGAGGCACAGAGCTGTGCTGTCATTTTCTGTGGTTAGCATTTTTTTTTACCTGAGCCCTAAAGAGCTTGCCACCTGTCAAAGCACTCCACTGAATGTCAAGCAAATCAGTCACTCGGGAGAAGACATGTTCTCCCTGTTTTCCCACAGCCACTGCTGTTGACATAAATTTTATGATGTGTTCATTGCATTAAAAACATGGCAGGTCGGGCTGGAGAGATGGCTCAGCCATTAAAGGCTAGGCTCACAACCAAAAATAAAAACATGGCAGGTATTTTAGTCTAAAGAAGAGAAAGTCCTTCAGAGACAATAGATACTCTATCAAATAGTTCTGATGTATTCACATATAGACTGCATATGGCTATGAAGATTTCACTCAAGGCCACACTGAGGTGTCCTCAAACCACAGTCAGGTTTGGTTTCTCTCTCTCTCTCTCTCTCTCTCTCTCATCTATTCATCTGTCTTCTATCATTGCTCTTCATCACTACCTGTCTTCTATGTAGAAAATTATGTGTCATTATTATGTTAGTATAAAGACAAGTAGATTGATACCATATTAAAATGATATAGTGTCATTATTGAAAATAACATATAAAAGTTGCCTAATTTGAAAATTGAGACTATTTTGTGAATTCTGAAGTTTTGTGAGTGGAGACACACCATGAATACTGTGTTTAGTAGACATGCATGACTTGTCCTTGTTTCCTACCATCTCAAACTCTATCTACTCTTCAAGCAAAGATTCAGCATTTCCAATTATAAGACAAAATTCCAGGTTTTCCAAATAAAGATTATATTTATTTTCAAAATAAAGATTACATTATTTTATTGCTTCAAGAAAAAGTATCCTTTTTGAGGTCAAAGTGTTTATTCAAAGTAAAAAATAAAAATTTTAAAATAAAAAATTCATATCACCAAGAGGTGATATGACTACTTTGGATTATCTATTTAAGAACAGTTTTTTTTTTTTTTTTTTTTTTAAGTAAATTTATTTTACAACATCATTTAGTTCAACATAATAGCCACAGATTCCCCTGTTCTCCCACTCTCGCCCCCCTCCCCTCCCCCCAACCACCCCCCATTCCCACCTCCTCCAGATCAAGGTCTCCCCCGAGGACCGGGATCGACCTGGTAGACTCAGTCCAGCCAGGACCAGTCCCCCCCTCCCAGACAGAGCCAAGTGTCCCTGCATATGTCCCAGGATTCAAACAGCCAACTCATGCAACAAGCCCAGGACCCGGCACCAACACATGGCTGCCTCCCAAACAGATCAAGCCAAATGACTGTCTCACCCGTTCAGGGGCCTGATGCAGTTGGGGGCCCCTCAGCCTTTGGTTCATAGATCCTGTGCTTCCATTCGTTTGGCTATTTGTCCCTGTGCTTTATCCAACCCTGGCTTCAACAATTCTCGCTCATATAAACCCTCTTCTTTCTCACTAATTAGACTCCCAGTGCTCCACCAGGGGCCCAGCCGTGGATGTCTGCATCCAGATTCCTCAGACCTTCCTTGGATGGGGTTTATGGCACAACTAACAGGGTGTCTGGCCATCCCATTACCGGAGTAGGTCAGTTCCTGCCGTCTCTCGTCCATTGCCAGCAGTCTTTTCTGGCGGTATCTTTACAGTTTTTGTGTATTAGTTTATTTAATATTGTTAATACCTAAAGATGCTATGTGATCAATATTTTAACATTATGAATAATATGTGTTGGGGTATTATAATTTTATTAAAATGCATATATTTAAATATTTAATCTACAGGAGTATGGACTAAAAGAGTTATTGAGGTATACTATTTGATGAATATCAACATTAAGATCACTTTCTATCAGATAAAGATATCATTTATTTCAAATTTTTACTTGAACTATACAAGAAGAAAGCTTTTTCTTTTTCTCTCTTATTTAGAACTGTCTGTGACCTTTTTCATCTAGCTCATAGCAAATCATTACTTGATACCATTTTCTTAATAGCAAATGAAATAATTCCACCAGCCACTAAGCTTCAATACAAATAACCCAGAAGTAGAAGCTTAAGATGAGCTAAGACTAATTTCCACGGCAAATTAGTTTACCAAGCACTTTAATGAATACTTGGATTTATGTAAACTCATACAGATTTACAAATGAATGATTATATGTAAACACATACATATATATGACATAAAGTATACATATTTAAAAGATAGTAGAAAATAATTTATAGTTGAAGTATAGTATAAAATACTTTTGGTTTTCTAAATATGAATAAGGAAATATATGTCATATAAAATATATTAAAATATAATAAATATGAGAATATGCATTTAGAATATAATTTACACACATATATATTTTAAATATGTCTTTCTCTCTTTCTATATATATATATATTTGAATGGTAACTGAAATAACTTGCATTTGGAATATATTTTATTTTATGTATAGTTAACACTTTAGGAATATTTTAGGAATATCTAACTTCATTTTATGTGTATAATTTTAATAAAAATGTAAATTGTGCATATATATGTATCAGAAATTAAAATTATTGTGCACATACACATCTGTGATTACTATGTAAATTTTAGCCACACCTGCACATTTCAAAAAAGTGGTGAATTCTATACTCTTTATCACTGTTCACACAGTAGGTTTAATATGTTATTTTGGATTTAAAAAATATTAAAATGTCTTTAAATAATAGTGGAAATGTGCAAATTCATGAAAATGAAACCCTCTTATCTCATGACTTGCTTTTTTAGATAAAAGATAAATTCAAAAATTATTTATTCATTTTACATATCCACAGTTTTCCCTCCTTCCTCTCCTGCCATTCACTCCTCTACCCCTTCCTGATGCAAAGCTATCCATTCAGTCTCCCATTTCTGTTCAGAAAAGGGCAGGCCTCCCACAGGTATCTACCAAACACAGCACATTATCTTGCAGTAAGACTAAGCACCTCCCCTTGCGTTGAGGCTGGACAAGGCAAACCATTATGAGGAAGAGGGTCCCAAAAACCTGCAAAGGAGTCAGGGACAGCCTCTGCTCTCACTATTAGAAGTCCCCAAAGAAGGCCACACTACACAACTGTCACATATATGTAGAGTTCTTAGGTCAGTCCTATGCAGGGTCCCTGGTTGTCAGTTCATTCTCTGTGAGCTCCTATAAGCCAGTTTATTCTGTGGGGTTTGCTTGTGGTGGCCTGGACTCCTCTCGCTCTTACAATTCTTTCTCTCCCTCTTCTACAGGATACTCCGAGCTTGGTCTAATGTTTGGCTGTGCATAACTACATCTGTTTCTGTCAGTTGCTGGATGAAGTCTCTGTGATGACAATTGGGCTAGGCACCAATCTATGAGTATAGGAGAATACTGTTAGGTGTCATTACATTGATTTTTTTTTTCTCCAGTTGTGTTTGGTTCTATGCTAGGTCTCAGAGCCATCCAGCCTGTGGGTCTTGGCACTCTAGACAGTGTCAGGGGTGGGCTCATTCTCATGACATGCGTCTCAAGCTGGACCAGTCATTGGTTGGACATTCACTCAATTTCTGCACAACCCTTATACCAGCACTTCCTGTAGGTAGGGCAAGAGGTAGGATTAAGTTTATGTAGCAGGGTTGGTGTCCCAGTCCTTCCATTGGAAGTGCTGCTTGATCATAGGAGTTCAGGCTATATATCTTCTATTTCCAGGAGTATTAACTGGGGTCATCCTTATAAATTCCTGGGAGTTCCCCTTGTACCAGGTTTCTATCTGATCCCAAAATGGCCCTCCTTTCCAGTCATCTCTTTTAGTACATTCCTTCTACATCCCTTCCACACCTGATCTCTCATGTTCTCATCGCCATCCTCTCTGAGTCTACCCATGAAATTTCTTCCATTTCCCTTTCACAGAGAGATCCAAGCATCAACCTTGAGCCCTTCTTGTTATCTAGCCTCTCAGCAGTTATTGATTATACCGTGATTATCCTTTACATTACAGCTAATATCCACCTTTAAGTGAATACACACCACGTTTGTCTTTCTGTGTGTAGGTTACCTCACTCAAGATTTTTTTTTCTAGTTTCATCCATTTGCGAGCAAATTTCATTGAGGACTATTGGGGTCTAGCCCCACGATAGCCCTCTCCCAGAGTCTGTGGAAGAGTCTACAACCAGCTGATAATCTAATCTTAGACAATATGAAATGAATCTATGTACACGAAACTTTTTGGTCCATTCACTTTATTCTTGTGAGTCAGTTCTCTCTCTCCACAGCTTCTATTGTACTCTCTTATTTAGCTACTGTCATGCCTGATTTCTCACTACATTTTTCTACTGTTCCCTCTAAGTGCTATCTTAATTCTGTCATCTAGTTCTGCCCCATCTAGGTTCTCATCCATTTAGTTCTTTCTCATCTCAGCCCCTCTCCCATCTCCTTCTTTCTCATCTTGTTCTTCCCCACTTGGCTCTTCCTCATCTTCCATGTTGTCTTTCTAGTTCTCTCTTCTAGTCCTCCAGTCTCTTCTCCTCAAGTGTCTGAGATTTACAGTTATATACCCACTGTGAAAATTTAACACATTTTCTTTATCCATTCTTAGATTGAGGGACATCTGGGTTTCCAGGTTCTCACTATTAAAAATAAGCTGCTGTGAACATAAACATGTTCACCTGTCCTTGTGGTATGATTGAGCATCCTTAGGGTATATGGTCAAGAGTAGTATAAATGGGTCTTAATTTAGACCAATTCTCAATTTTCTGAGAAACTGCCACATTTTTTTCCAAAGTAGGTGCATAAATTTGTACTTTCACCAAAAATGTAAGAGTGCTCCCCTTACTACACATCCTTGCAAGCATGAGCTGTCACTTATGATTTTGATCTTAGCCATTCTGACAGATGTAAGATGGAATCTAAAAGTAGTTTTTATTTGCATTTCCTTGATGGCTAAGAGTGTTGAACCTTTCTTTAAGTGCTTCTTGGCCATTTGAGATTTCTCTGAAGGTCTGGTAGAATTCTGTGCTAAAACCATCTGGTCCTGGGCTTTTTTGGAGGGCAGGTAGTGTTGGAAAACTTTTATGACAGCTTCTAGTTCCATAGGGGCTATAGGTTTATTTAAATTGTTTATCTGATCTTGATTTAATTTTGGTATGCTGTACTTATCCAGAAAATTGTCCATTTCTTTTAGATTTTTTTTTCAATTTTGTGGAGTGTAAGTTTTTGAAGGACGACCAAACAATTCTCTGGATTTCCTCAGTGTCTGTTGTTATGTCCCCCATTTCATTTCTGATTTTGATAATTGGGATATTCTCTCTCTGCCTTTTGGTTAGTTTGGATAAGGATTTGTCTTTCCTGTTGAATTTTCAAAGAACTAATTCATTGTTTCATTGACACTTTATTTTTCTCTTTGTTTTTATTTTATTGATCTCAGTTTGGTTATTTCCTGCTGTCTACTCCTCTTGGGTGTGTTTGCTGCTTTCTCCCCCTAGAGCTTTCAGGTATAGTGTTAAGGTGCTAGTCTGAGATAGCTCCAGATTCTATATGAAGGCACTTAGTGCTACGAACTTTCCTCTTAGCACCAATTTCATAGTTTCCCATAACTTTGGGTATGTTGTACATTCATTTTCATTGAATTCTAGGAAGTCTTTAATTGTTTTATTTATTTTTTTTACTTGACCTAGTGATAATTCTATTGAGACTTTCTTTGTTATCAAGTACATTTGCAATTTTTGAGAAGGTTTCATGAGGTGCTGAGAAGGTATTTTGTCTTTGGGTGAAATGTTCTGTAGATATCTGTTAAGTAAATTTGACTTATGTCTGTTAGCTCCATTATTTTTCTGTTTAGTTTCTGTCTGAATCACCTGTACATTGGCGAGAGTGGGGTATTGAAGTTTTTAACCATTAGTGTTCAGGATTCAATGTGTGCTTTAAGCTTTAGTCAAGTTTCTTTTACAAATGGGGTGCATTTGCACTCGGGGCATGTGTAGATTTTTCCTTTGATGAGTATCAAATGTCCTGGAACTCTTTTGATTAATTTTACTTTGAAGTCTATTTTGTTATATGCCAGAATAGCTGTACCAGCTTGCTTGTTAGGTCCATTTGAATGGAAAATCTTTTTCTAACCCTTTACTCTGAGGTAGTGTCTATCTTTGATATTGAGATATGTTTCTTGTATGTAGCAGAAGGATGGATCATATTTTTATGTCTATTCTGTTAGCCTATGTCTTTATTGGAGAGTTGGGCCCATTGATATTGAGAAATATTAATGACCAATGATGATTAATTTCTGTTATTTTGTTAGTGGTGGTGATAGCAGTGTGTGTGTGTGTGTGTGTGTGTGTGTGTGTGTGTGTGTGTGTGTGTTGTTGTTGTTGCTGTAGTATGTGTGTGTGTCTTTCCCTTCTTTGGCTTTTGCTTGTGTGAGATTATCCATTGCTTGTATTTTTTTTTTTTTTTTTTTTTGGTTTTTCGAGACAGGGTTTCTCTGTGTAGCTTTGCGCCTCTCCTGGAACTCACTTGGTAGCCCAGGCTGGCCTCGAACTCACAGAGATCTGCCTGGCTCTGCCTCCCGAGTGCTGGGATTAAAGGTGTGCGCCACCATGCCCGGCCCATTGCTTGTATTTTAATGGGTGTAGTTACCTTTCTTGGGTTGGAGTTTCCTGTCTAGTGTATTTGGTAAGGCTAAATTTGTGGATAATATCATTTAGATTTGATATTGTCTTGAAATATCTTGGTTTCTCCATCTATTGTGATTGAACATTTAGTTGGTAGTCTTAGTAGTCTCTTAGATTCTGTAAGATATCATTCCAGGCCCTTCTGAATTTTAGGGTTTCTGTTGAGAAATCAGGTGTTATTCTAATAGAGCTGCTTTCATCTGTTACTTGGCCCTTTCCTCCTGTAGCTTTTAATATTCTTTCTTTGTTCTGTATGTTTATTGTTTTTATTATTATATGATCCAACCTATTTGGTGGTTTGTAACCTTCTTGTATATTTATAGGCATGTGCTTTAGATTCTGAAATTTTTCTCCTAAGATTTTGTTAAATATATTCTCTGGGTTGTTGAACTAGGAAAGCTCTCTTTCTTCTATTCCTATTATTGTTAGGTTTTTTTTCCTAGTTCCCCTGATTTCCTGGATGTTTTGTGTTAGGAATTTTTTAATTAAACATTTTCTTTGATAAATCTATTTCTTCTACATTATTTTCCAATCCAGAGAGTCTCTTTTCCATCTCTTGTATTCTGTTGGTGATGCTTGAATCTATAGTTAATGTTGACTTACCCAGATTTTTTCATTTCCAGAATTTCTTCAGTTTGTGTTTTCTTTCTTGATTCTATTTCCATTTTCCGACCTTGAACAATTTTCTTCAACTGTTAGTTTTTTCTTGGTTTTCTTGGCATTTTTAAAAGAGATTTATGGATTTCCTCCATCTTTTTGTTTGCTTTTTCCTCAGTTTCATTTGGTGAATTTTTTTTTTTTTTCATTTTCTCTCTAAGACCTTCCTCATCTTCAGGAAGTTGATGGTTAAGGTCATTTTCTTGTGCTTCAGCTGCATTGGAATGATCAGATCTTGCTGTTGTAGGATATCTGTGGTCTGGTGGTGCCATATTGACTTGACTATTGTTGGTATGTTCTCACATTAGCATTTAGACATCTGGTTTGGAGATGATTATAGCTCTAGGTGTTGATTCTGGAGTTTGTGTTTGTTGAATGTGTATTTTGTTTCTTGGTTTCTATTTCCATTTTTGTCTTTTATTCTTTGTGGCCTGGATTTCTAGTGGTCAGTGTGACCTCTAATCTAGTAGGAAGTCTCTGTCCAAGTTGGGAACTAGGCTTCTGGTGCTTATCTTGGCCTTTGGTGCAGCAGGTTGTCTCTATCTTCTGACTGGTGTGGCCTGAGTTTTCTGACTACTATTGTCTTCCTATGTTCTTCTGATTGATGTGGCCTGCGTGGGAGCGGTGGAATTCTGCCAGAGTTGTAGGCAGGGCCCAGCAGAGGTACTGGTGATGAGGTGGAAGGGGGAGAAACTCAGGATGGGTCCAAACTGGAGATTGGACTATAGGAAGTGCAGCAGCTTGGTTGGCAGTCAGGTCACCACTCATTCTTCAGACTGGTGTGGACTGTACCTGAGCCAATTAAGTCTGCTGGAGCTGTGGGGGAGTGGGAGGACTGACCATGGGGAGGATGATGGGATGGGAGGGCTCGGGCAGTATAACACATCTTGGGTGAACAGAATCCAGGGAATGGAGTAGTTCAGTTGGGAGCTAGGTCACTCACCTGTTCTTCAGACCGGTGTGGTCTGCACCCAAGCAGTACGATTCCACCAGAATTAGGACAAAATGTAACTTTTAAAGCAACTTGTGCTATTTTGTGTTGCTTTCTTGTCAAAAGAAGAAGAAGAAGAAGAAGAAGAAGAAGAAGAAGAAGAAGAAGAAGAAGAAGAAGAAGAAGAAGAAGACCAGGCTATGGTGGCACATGCCTTTAATCCCAGCACTCAGGAGGCAGAGCCAGGCTGATCTCTGTGAGTTCAAGGTCAGCCTGGTCTACAAAGTGAGATCCAGGACGGGCACCAAAACTACACAGAGAAACCATGTCTGAAAAAAACGAAAAATGAAAAATAATATCATGACATATTTTATTTTTATTTTTTTCGAGCCTAAACTGAGGGGATAAAATCTACTAAAATGGAAAAATTATCTTTCCTAATCAGATGGCTTTGCTTTTAATCTTCATTATGTTTCCGTGAAAGAAAACACAATTTATAAAAAATAAACATGAAACTCAACTCTCTCATTTCCTGCTCATATGAAAGCACTCATGATATAAATGGAATAAAATAAATTAATGAAACATAAACTCAGAAGGGAATTTATTTTTTAAACAATTTTAACTTAAATTCTCCAAGAAAACTTGAATACTGGTGAAAATTGATTAATTTTGGTTCATTTAATTCAAAACAAATGATAGTTTTAAGATATCTTTGACAGGGACAAACAAAGCCCATTTAATCTGTTGACTGCACACTGGGGATACAAAGTAATACTTACTCCACCTGTGTTTTTCCAAAGAATTTTTATAATAGTTATAGCAAGCACTGAAATTGAAAAGCAAATGTTACTGCCTTTTTGAGTGCTGAACATGTTAAAGACTTAGGTAGAATGCCCTTTAAAGAAACAAATTGAAAACAGCCAAATTCCGACACTGTCTGAAACCATCCCAACACAGAAAAAAAGCTATAATCCACTTCCCATGACTGAGTTCTAGTTAGTAGGTGTCTTTAAGCACTGTAATGACTTTTTAGGAAATTGTGTATACCAGAGTTTGGGGCATAGATGTTTAAGATTGGTGTGTCTTCCTGGATAGTTGTTTTCTGGATTAGAATGTAATGTCCTTTATCTCTTAGGGTTATTTTAGTTTAAAGACTGTTTTGTTGCATATTAGAACAGTGACACCTGCTGCTTCCTGGCCCCATGTTCTGGTCCAGTGTTCCTCTCTTCCTTATGTAGTCCTACCTCCTTCCCTACCACTGCTAATTTTCTTCTAATTGCCTTAAAAATGAATAGTCAGGGATCTACCAATCTGTCTGACATTTACCAAAACTTAGGTGACCGAATTTGAAAATTTATTTAGATGCAAATCTCCCAGCCTAATATAGAATTTCTTAAAATATATCTAGTAATATATTACAGTAACAATATTTCAATACTTTTTTAATTTTATGTATCATTAATCCTAAGCAAACCCTTGGACCTAATTTTTTGGTTGTTGAAAATTGCAATGATAAATAATTAAAATATGAGAGAACAGTTCAGGAATACAAGGCTTTCTTAGAATGTGGACAGTCTTGTATTCAATTTTCCACACTACAAAAATAAAAATACCTACCTAAATAAGTATATAAATAAATTAAAAAAGAATGAATTTCCAATATAGGAGTTAAGGAGGTATTAATGCCAGTTAAAATTCTACCGAGCTAAAGAATTTCTTGCTGAGAAGTGCAAGCCTTTAATCTCAACACCTGGGAGGCAAAGACAGGCAGATCTCTGTGAGTATGAGGTCAGCCAGCCTAGTCTACAGAGTGAGTTCCAAGATATCCAATGCTGTTCAACAGTGAAATCCTGTCTCTCAAAAAACAACAACAAAAAGAAAGAAAGAAAAAAGAATTTCTTTTTGAGATAAAAGTTCCAGGACCATCAAAGCCATGCAACTTTTATTTTAATTTAGTTGTCATATTTCAAAGTAAAAAAATTTGTTGTTACAAATTTATTGAAAATTTAAAAAATTAAAGCTATGCACTTTTGTATAAATTTGTATGTTACGAAATATTTAGGAAACATCTTACTTGGAATTTTCTTTATTTGTACTTTCACCTAGTTTGAGTATCTCTAGGTCATGAACTATAATTTGTCACTTAGGAGTAATAAGTGTTCATTTTCCCCTCTTTTAACTGTTGAAGAACTTTATAGGAAGAAACTCTGAGTTCTTTTAAATTTCACTTGTTCAACTATTTCTTCCCTTGAAATATAGCAATACAGAGCTGCACAATCTTGCCCTGCGATCTAACTCTAAGCACCTGTTTCTTTATCTATCCTTTTACTTATAAAGAGATTTGACAGCAGTTTCCATGCCTACCTCATGGCACCATTGTTGAATACAACTATTTAAATGTATTTCACCCAATACCATGGTAGCTGAATAAGTGGGGACCTAGAAAGAGAAGAGCAACGGGCTATTGGATAGATTAAACTATAACCAAGAAGGAAGCATCCTCCCTGATGGTTATCCATCATAGTACAAAAGGTGCTATGTAAGCTGAGGGGAGAGAATTATAATCAATAGTCTTACTCAGTTGGGTACACTGAGTGAAAGAGTAGTGACTGACCAGGGAAAATGAGTCCATTGGTAGGAATAGAACATCTGTTGTGGAACTAACCAACATAAAATTGAATTTGATGCTTGTTTCATGATAGAGAATTCAAATCTAGTACTTGATCATGGTTAAAACCTGCTTGGGATGTGTTAGAGGGATTTGGAGAGATGGTTTATTCAGTAAAATGACTGATAGTTAGGCTGGAGGACTCAAAGATCCTAGGTAAAATAATACCAGCATCTCTCTATTACCCCAGAGCCAACTGGCAATAGAAACAGATGGACCTTGAAGCTCATTGGCCAGTCATCCTAGACAAATCAATGAACTTCAGTTTTTTGAGACACCTTTATTATTTTTTTATATGACTTGCTTCTAAGAAGAAAGAAACAAAGAAAGAAAGAGTGTGGATTTGGTTGGATGAGAAAGTGGGGAGGAGATGGGAGAGAGGAAACTATAATCAGAATATACTATATGAAAAATGATTTATTTTCAATAAAAATATAAAAGTGATGCTAAAGAAATGTAAAAGAAAGAAAGAGAAAACCATGATATGCACAAAGAGAATAGTTCTATTGAAGCATAATTCTATGTAGGCTTTAATTTAAAATATTGTTAATCTCATGGGCATTTGAAAAAAAGAGCAACTGCAAAATAAAAAAATAAACAATATTGAATGAACAATTTGAGTGGAAGAAGAGAAGAAACTCTTAGGATATTGTGGTTTCTTTTAATATTTTATTTATTATTATTCAATAAGCCTGGGAGTCAAATATTTGGTAGTAAACTGATTGATCAACAGAACAATGTAAAAAAGATCACCTTACCCCTTTATCCACCTTCCCCATCTAAAAGACGGAGCTTGTTTTAAGGCCCTCCTTGTTATCTCTGTATAGTCCCTCTATCTTCCTCTGACTCAGCCAGAAAACTCTATGATCCACTTCATTGGTGGTCTCAGGGCATGAATGCAAACAAATCTCCTGTTACATTAGGACACCCCCCTCCCCAAATAAACTGTAAGCATGATCATGCAAAGACATCCAAGAGTGACTTTGGGACTTCAGGCCCATCTGCATGCATACAAACACATGAATACTTACATAAACAAGGAGAGAGAGAGAGAGAGAGAGAGAGAGAGAGAGAGAGAGAGAGAGAGAGAGAGAGAACAAAAGGCAAGCTGCCAAGAGAAGTCATAGGCCCTACTGAGGAAGTGACTGTTCTTGTTTTGTTGAGTGGAAATATGTGCCCATCAAACTGGCTTCTAAATAACGGTGTCCATACACATAGACTAGAGTTGCTGTCAGCTTTGATCATAGAAGTATATTTTTGCAGTGGTCAGTTGTAACTGCAGAGATTCACACATGGTCAAAGTACTGATAATAAATGACTGTTGGGTGTCTAGCCATAAATATATTACCCCTTCCAATGCTTAGGGGACATCATGTAAGAAGTGGATTAATGAATCTAAAAGCCAAAGGAAGGAAATGAGAGTGTGAAATGCTTGCTTGCAGGTATGATAGAGCTATTGCGTATTCAAGTTCATGTATTTATTTTCAAAAAAGAAAGAAAAGGGGCTTCAGCTGAAGTACCCTTTACAGGTAAATAATGCTACTCCCAGAAGTCATATATTACCAAACAAAAATCTCTCTGTCAAGGATCGAGTGACACCCTATCAGTCATTGATCATGGAGGCTGCAAAGCCACCACCTGAACAATACAGCTGTCACCAGTACTCTGAGATCACATTGTCTCAGACATCATACATTTTCTTTGCAAGGCACAGATAAATTAGGATGGAGTTGATCTAGAAGTTTGTTTACCACAAGCTAGTTCTCATAGTGCAAGATGGTGCTAGGAAGTCTGCCGGGAGAGCAAAGTCATCAATGTTCCTACCCAGCTGTAAGACTTTCCAGCAACAACACTAAAATGCCAGGCAAGATGTACCTGTTTATATAATAGTAGCATGGATGTCACGAAAATAACAAACCATTTTAAGATTGGGATTGAAAACTGCCCTGTGGTGGTTTTTATAAGAATGGATGACATAGACTCATATACCTGAATGCTCCGTTATCAGAGAATGGCTCTACTCGTGAGGGATTAGGAGATGTGCCCTTGTTGGAATAGGTGTGGCTTTGTTTGAGTCAGTATGTTACTGAGAGTGCACTTCCAAAGCCCAAGGCCCTTCCAGTGGCTGTCTCTTCCTGCTGCCTGTGGTTCCAGATGTAGAGCTCTCAGCTCCTTCTCCTGCACTGTGTCTGCCTGCATACTACCATGTTTCCTGCCATGGTGACAATGGACTAAAACTGTAAGTTGTAAGCCCGCCCCAGTTGAATGCTTCCCTTTGTAAGAGTTACTGTGGTTATGGTATTTCTTCACAACAATAGAATATCCTCCACAGGGGAGAAATCACACCCATCAGTGTAAACCTGGTCACAACCTCCTAAGTGGCAGTGGAGACATAGGCCCTAGAAGATAATTTATCACTGGTATTTCAATGAATAGTCATGTTGTCAAACTTCCTCTAAATATGCTTAACCCTGTAGACTAGCTGTGGTTGGAAATGCCTCATTTTTGCAGGAAGTATTGTGAATGCAGAGATCCATAGAAGGCCAGAGTGGAGAGAATAAGTGACCCTTTAGTACTGAGTCTGAAACAGGCCATCTCTGGCATTCGTTCTAGGGAAACAGTTCATGGTGCAATGGGGTGTGCAAAGGATGCAAGAGCCAGACATTGAGAAGGAGAGCTGGGAAATGCTGCCTTCTGAACACAGCACAGTTGTAATCATGTACTTACAGAATCTATAATTATCTGTGCAAGTTTCATCCAGACCAGACATGCTACCAACCCACCATCTCAGAGGTTCTACTTAAGAGGAGAAGTCATATTCTTCAGCTGTGTAGCCCCTGGTAAATAATCACTTCCCCCACCTATTCCCATGTAAGCGTTCTAATTAAGTATAATATTTAGGAGCACACACATATGCATGTCACAATAATTAATGAAACTAGGGGACCTGAATTTGAAAGAGAATAGGAGAAGTATGTGAAAGAACTTGGAGGGAAGAAATGGAAAAAGGAAATGATATAATTATATTAAATCTCAAAAATAAAAGAAATATTTAAAAAATAAACATACCTAGCGCCTGGCAATGGTGGCACACTCCTTTAGGCCCATCACTTGGGAGGCAGAGACAGGTGGATCTCAATGAGTTCAAGGCCCACTTGGTCTACAGAGTGAGTTCCAGGACAGCCAAGGCTACACAGAGAAACTCTGTTTTGAAAAAAAACAAAAAACCAAACCTAACCAAAACAATACAAAAACATACCTGGTTCCCCAAATACTTGAATAAAGGACAAATGCTTGGGAAAATTAAAGGATTAAGTGGGTGTGGAAGGTAGATAAGAGAGAATACAGGATGGTAAGAAAATCAAAATAATATATATGTGAAAGAATAAAAATACAATAAACTCAATATTTACATATTAGCAACAGAAACAAAAAAAAAAAAATAGCCCAGAGTTTGAAGACTGTTGCCAGAGCCTATACTTGAAAATGCTGTGCTTGGCCTTTGCAATTAACTTACAGAAAGAACAGTAGGGTTTTGTAAATAAGATTCTTCCTTATTGTACATACTTCTGTCTCCTTTCTGGATAGAAAGAGAGTGAAGGGGGAGAAGAAATGGAGGGAGGGGGAGAGAGAAAGAGAGAGAACTTTAGATCTCTAAGAAATAGACTCCAATCCCCACATTTCTGAGCACACTGAAAATGGTGTCATTTCACAAGTCCATCACAATTTTGACTACTCAGGTGCAGTGACTTGTATTATTATCTGACCAGCTTTCCTCTGTCCCTTTACGTGGTTCTGAGAAGTCTGTCAGGTTGGCCTACAAAGGTTCATTTGCTACACAGTGATGACAATTACCTGTCTCCTCCTCTTTTGTAGCCCTTTAATCCCTAAGCTGCTGCAAATTTTGTCAACTAAATTTATATGTATCCTCATTTGATCCAGACTAACAAATCTAGGGTATTCTACTGAGTGGTGAATATGCCAGCAAACCAAGCCCACTAAGGGGAAAGTAAATAACACAGGAAGGTACCCAATGTGCAAATAAGCCTGGTGACAGTTGCCAAAGGAAGGAGGTTGGGTCAGGGATCATGGACCAGGTACCCAGGATTGGATTAGATTTAAATTATTGGCACACTGTGTTCAAAGGACAAACTGTAATGTCAGGTAGAATGCCTGTGACCTAAGAGGATCCACACTAATAAGTTGTAGACAACCTGAATCAGATGCCTACTTTGCTACTCTTTTCTGAGGTTTTTAATTACTCCATGAGACATATCATATTTTACCCAATGTTGCATCAAAACATAGTGTTTTTCCCCCTTTTGAAAATGATGTTGCTGATATACTTCAGAATCTCAAAAGGATGTGGTCAGCAGCCTGCCTCTTTCTCTCATGTGAAGAACAGTAGAATGCAGTTCAATTTACATCACAATCTCGATAAAGTATTTGATGCTCTGTATTCCCTGGTTTCTCTTCTACACTCAGCATCCCATAACTGGGTGGAGACTAGCATCTTTGCTTGCAGCTGTTGAGTCCCCCAGCCTCTGTGAAATGCAGGGGCCTACATCCCAGTATGCTTCCTGATTTCTTTACTATGTCTCACTGCTGGGAAGGCTCCCCCTCCTGTTGCCCTTCTCCTGGAGTGAACAAGACACTATTTCTGGTCTGCACATGCTCAGGATGTCTTCAGGAGTCTTCACCTTCAATGTCTTGTTTCCACTTTAGGGTCTGTTTTAAATTCAAATGTGCTGCAAATTGGAGAACATTGTTATTCTCCTGTAAGAGACTAGGGAAGGAGGCTGGAAAGATTAGGAAACATCCTCAAGGGCATGCCCTTAATAACCCTGGAGCATGTTTGTGGTCACAAGTCAGGCTTTTATAACAGTCATATCTGTTCTTCTTTCCCCTTGTCTGAAATTACTTTCTCTAGTTATGTTTTCTTCTGCAGAAGAATGTCCAGGTCCCTTTGTCTCCCCTGGCATATAGCTCAGTAAAATACAAATGACAAAAGATCTATAACCTTCTGTACCGTTTCTGAATTATCATTCTTAAAGTTCTGTCATTCAACCAGAGAAATCATCCCTTAAGTTTAAAGAAATAGAAAATTCAAGTTCAAGTTCCTTAAATGACTTTGATTAGAGAAAATCACAAAATGAGAGTGAGGGGGCATTTTTATACTCTCTTTTAAGTTGAAAATACATGTCATCAATTTTTTAATTGATAGATGGCTAAAAGATCACATAGTATGGTAAGAAGTTCTTTATGTCTGGTCATTCATCTATGTGTCTTCCTTCATCCATCAGACATTTGTCAGTCACCCACTGGGGACAGGCACGACTAAATCCTGCACAGTAGTGCACTGTCATGGTGAAAGACTGAACAAAGAACAGGCCCCTCGCTCTACCTTGCAAGTCATTCTTGACATTTGAGTGAGCAAATGAAATGGAACTGCTGTTACATTCATCATATTGCATGGGTTACTCCACAAACCTGCCTTCATTTTAATTATTAAATTACACTTAATTAATTACTTGTGTGTATGTGTGTGTGTGAGTGTGTGTGTGTGTGTGTGAGTGTGTGTGTGTGTGTGTGTGTGTATGTGTGTGTGTGTGTGTAAATCTGTTTGGGCATGGAAGTGGTATAGCCTTCGTGTAGGACTCATAGGACACCTTGTGACCACATTGCTTCACTCTTTCCACCATGTAGGTTCAATCTGTGGACAGGCTTAGGAGATAAGTTCATTTATCCACTGAGTGACCTTGACACTCTATCTTCATGCACAAAAAATTAACTTAAGCAGTCAACACTTATTACCTAGTGTGCAAGAATACAAATGAATTCAAACAAACTATATGTGCGAAGCAGTAAAAAATCATTTTTTTTTTTTGCTTATGGTTTTCATTGGACCTCTATCTTGTATTCTTTACTTCTGCATCTTTACTTGAACTTAATTGCCTGCACAATCCAAACACCTAAAAATATTTTGTAAATAAACTTGCAAGACTTACAAAACCAGAACAAATGAATAGGAATAAAATCTTTATTGGCTTCCCTTGTTACCTCAGACAATTGGAAAGATTGCTGAGTAAATGATGGGCTACATGACAAATCAAGGCAAAATACTCTCTTCCTCAACATACACAGTATATGCATTAGGCAGAATGCTGTGGTTGAGAGCTTTATGAACAGTGCAAGGGAAAGTTTTATTGATGCACAGGATTATGGGTGACAACAAGGACTGGTAAGCAGCATTGTTCTAGGAGCTTGCGTCCCATTATCAGAAAGCAGTGAGAGTTTCCTGACAGCATCAATAATTGTGTATTTACCACATGGAAACTACCATAAATATAGCTATACCTCATTAATCAGAAAGAGCATCTGGACTGCTTATTCATGCAGTGAATAATGATTTAGCAGCTGTGAATGTGAGAATATGTCTTATGTGAAATTTGGAAAATCGGGATAATACTTATATCATCTTGACAGAAACTCCAAGTTGTATGATTTATTTTATTCCTTCTAAGAATAAATACAAATTATCTCTCCTGAAGAAAACAAATAATGATTTTTCTGCCTTGAGCAATGTCTGTGGCTGTTAATACTCTGGTAGCACACATTTGGCTAATCAATAAACTACCATAAAGTAAATTGCTTTTTGTAGTGTATTGGAAAGATTTTAATTTGCTTTGAAATTTATATGAATTGATTTTTTTTAAATACAATGCCTTTTTATGACTGAAGGTTGCTGCGATCTCTCTTGTCTTGTGTCTGTGTTCTAACATTCTCTACACTGAGCAGGAATGATTGCTTGAGTTCAGTCCTGGGCCTGTCACTCATAACTCATGTTCCTCTTTTTCCTTGGAAAATTTTTATTTCTTAGCTTTGTAGTTCAGTTATCTCATTCCAGAACTTCTTTCCCTTTGTATGCTAAGGCTGTTCCCTTTTTTCAGCACTATAAAACACAACTGCATTCATCTAACCATTCTGTCTATTTCTTTTCATTCTCTCCTTTAGAATTCTTGAGTAATCTATGTTTCTTGCATCTTCTTTCACAGCTCCCTGGCCTTCTCAGTTCAGTCTGGCATCTGCTTGTCAGCAAACATGTTCTTTATATTCTTACTCCGCCATGCTTCCACAACAATGTTAACATATTCTTCTAGCTTTCCCTTGAATTTAACTCTTGCCTTTTGATTTATCATGATATATTATTGGCACATTTTATCACACATATCTGAAAAGAGGACAATTGGAATGAAGTGCTATTCAGAGGTTCTTCCCTATTGAAAGAGGGGAGAATACAGAAGGGGACAGGTGGGCCAGATTTATAGTCTATGGAGACTGTCAGTGTCATGACAATCAGACAGGGTATTTTAAGAGAGCTATAACTCTCTGGGATGCAGCACATTGAAATACAAAGTTCTGGCTTTTGAAAACAACTTCTCTCAGCTCCCAAGAATGAGCTGCTTTGGAAGGGTCATAAAATGAGTTTAGGATCTTTCTTTTTTTCTTTCTTCCTTTCTTCCTTTTTTCCTTCCTTCCTTCCTTCCTTCTTTCTTTCCTTCCTTCCTTCCTTCCTTTCTTTCTCTCTCTCTCTCTCTCCCTCCCTCCTTCCATCCCTTTGTTCCTTCCTCCCTTTCTTTTCTTTTCTTTCTTTTTTACCAGAACAAACGCTGCAGATAACAGTGCCTGTAACCTCTACTTACACCATTCCTCGGCGACTTCTTCCTTTACAGAAGAGCAAACTGAAAAGCCCATTTCCATGCTTAGTGCAAGGTTCTTGTAAGGTTTTCTAAATCAGTCTCTTCCTCACTTAGACGTAGATGCATACATCTGGTGTAGAAACTACAGAGTTGCAAGCTCCCTCTACTGCCAGACTGTCCCCTAAGCTCTTTCTTTTACTTGCAAATACAACTTCATATTTAATAAATGCAGAAACACAACTATCAGATATTGTGTGTTCAAAATAATTTGAATCCTCAGCATTGGGCCTATTTACCACTTTCTCAATTTTGAATGTACCAACACATTGTCTCTACCAAGGCTTCTTTGATTTCAATAAAACCTTCCATACCCCATCACTCCAAATGCAAATGTTCACGTGCCACCACATGTAGACAAGATTCCATTGGCAACTCTTTTAAGCCTTTAATTATATCAATCTTGCTAGCTGCTAAAACAGTTCAGTTAGTCACTGATGGAAGTGTGGCTTCTCTTGTACTGACTACTGTGCCTAGATAAAATAGAGGTTTTTAAACTTAAAATTGTAGCCCAGGACATCAAAAAGTTACTTCATATATTTCTATAACTAGTTTTACACATGATTATTTTGACAACAGTGAACACTCTTTGCCAGTGTCTCTCAAGCCTAATGAACTCCCACTTAGGGTGGTCAATGCTTGGAAGAAAATTGCATAATTACTTTTTTAGAGATTATGGGGATTTTCTAAATAAACAACATGCCAATTCAGCTATATTCCAGTTAAATATATTAATTTCTAAATTTTGTGAAAAGCTGTTTTCACATTACAGGTCAGGTCTTTCTCATTGGTAAGATGGACAGGGCATCAGCAGCGCATTTGTATTTTAAGAAAGAAAGTGAAAGGAGAGAAAAGGAATAATATTTACTAAATAACTTTGTTTGAAAACCTATTTTAATGAAAAAGGTACTTTAAATTAACATTTTAAAACACTGTATTGTCAACTATATTTTAAAAAATGATTTATTTTCTGCAATATGCCTTATTCAGTAACACATCACAATTTATAGAGCATTCAATGCTTCTTAGGGTCTAGGGATGTTACACATACCTGGCCCATATAATTTTCTCTGAGATTCATGCTTGAAAACTAGAAGGGCTTGTAAGGGAGAATATATTATCATACTTGTATGAATTTCCCATTACGGAAATAAAATGGTTGACAAATAATGTATAATAAAAGTTCTTCAAGACCAAGTTATCTATTTTTATTGATTAAGGAATGTTTAATTTGTAAAAGTATCTCACAACAAACTGAGTGAGTATGTATGTATGCATTTTGCCCCTAATCTTAGCAGGATAGTGACTATAAAACATTCAACTTCTATTAACTTTAAGTATATCCCTATACATGCATTCTTCGTTTATGTAATTTGACACATATCATTTGAAGAGTGAATACATATTAAATGAACATGCTGAAATCAAAAATTAGAAAATTCTGGAACATAAAGATTTTCCTAAGAGTAATTTACAGAATAATTGTGTGATACAATATTATGAACACTGAAATGTTTTATATTTTTATAAATCACATGCAACTTAGCATGATTGAGAATTTAGGCAACACATTTGTTTTTAAAGTCTTAGAAAAATAATCTTCCTCATAAACTAGAGAACAATGAACACATTTACTTCAAAAAAAGGAGCAGAAATGATGTAGTTAACATTAATAAATACCTGAGATTTCTTAAAATATGTTTTTACCTTTCACTTAAGAGAAGTTACCACTTCCCAAGTAAGATTATATCCTATATATGGCATATATTTTTGTTTGTAATCATATACAGTATAATATATACAAATGTGTGCTCTATATAATAGAGCATATAACACAAAATCTCATCTTATGTGTACATACTTATCTGCCCAGAATTTTAGTACACTGATAATTTTAATAAATAATTCAATTATGAAAAATTTTTGTATCAATTATTAGAAATTACCGCTGGGCGGTGGTGGCGCACGCCTTTAATCCCAGCACTCGGGAGGCAGAGGCAGGCGGATCTCTGTGAGTTCGAGGCCAGCCTGCACTACCAAGCGAGTTCCAGGAAAGGCGCAAAGCTACACAGAGAAACCCTGTCTCGAAAAACCAAAAAAAAAAAAAAAAAAAAAAAGAAATTACCTTTAGCTTTAAATTTAATATTTATATCATAAAATGCCTAAGCAAATGCAATATAAAATATTACCTTAATAAAATGTTATCTGAAATAATTTGCTCTAAATAATTCCTGAGCAAAACACAATTAAATTAACAACAGAATTCAGAGAAAACTATACAAACAGCACATATATACATCTGCTTCGCCCATCCAAGCATATCATCATTAGAATGGTACATTAATTCAAATTTATGAACACAAATATAAACGTTACTGTAACCCAGCTTCAATAGTTTACAATATAGCTTCTGCTTGGCTTTGTATATTTTATGTATTCCAATGACTTGATGCATTATATAGTTATATATAGTCTATTTAATGCTCTAAAATCTCCTGAAACTCTTATTATTTTTTATTGCCTGTAACATTTTGTCTTTTTTAAGAGATGGCATTGTTTCATCATAATATACATGGAATTTATGATTTGCACCTTTCAGTTAGCAATATGTATGCATTATTTCCATATCTTTTCAGAGCTTGATGAATACTTTATTAATTTTAAAATTTAAATTTTTGAAAATACCATATATGAACACTTAATCTACACAATTCTCATCTCTCTGTCTTCCCATTTATCTCCTCCCATATACCTCAGCCTGACTCCCTCTGAAATTCATGGCCTCTTCTTCTTTATTATTCTTAAACACACCACACACACACACACACACACACACACACACACACACACACCACAGGAACACGCACAACTTATAGATTCTATTTAATGTTGTTTGATTTTTTTAAAACTGAATAACTTTCCTTTGTTTTGATGGAATACAATTTATTTAACCCACTTGTAAACTGAAAGATATTTTTTTAACTTCCTACAAATATTGATAATTATGAATAAAGTTGTAGTAAATCATTTTCATGCAGGTTTCAGTAGATTTAGATAATTTTTAATAGTGAAAAAAGTATGATTACCAAGTCACAAGGTCAGTATATACTTTGTTTATAAAGAAACTTCAAATTGTCTTTCAAAGTGCCAATGACATCTTGAATTCCCATTGGGAACGAATGAACAGTCACAGCAGAACACTGGCTACTTGTGTCATTGCCACATCAGTGCCTCAAAAGAAGCGACTGATGGAAAGAAAGGCTTATTCTGGCTTTCAGTTTGAGGGCATACAGTCAAGTATGCCACGAATGTATGGTGACGGGATTAAGGAGTTGTCTGATCACATTCTATCTGCAGCCCAGAAGCAGTGATGAATGTTTGTGCACATCTCCCTTTCTCTCTTTCATTCAGTCAGGAGTCCAGCACATGGAATGGTGCCGCTCATACTTATTGTGGGTCATTAAAAGATCAAGATATTCTCAGTCTGCAACATGCTTTCTGATTCTCTTAACAGTGTTATGCTTACAGGCACATAATTCGTATAAAGTATGTTTTACCAACATATTCTTTCAGAGATCATGCCTCTGATGCAATATTTTAAAATGTTACCACCAAAAAGTAGATCATGTGATATTTCTTCAGTGTTATCTTCTGGTAGTTGTGTAGTTTTGTACTTTCCATTTATATATTCATTAATAAATATCTAAATTTTGCAAAATGTTTACTGATTTTCACCTGAATCTACTGATATTTTAAGTCCTGTCCATGGCCCCACAGCCCCGCAGTAAGCTCCCTACAGCTCAGAGAATGGCCTGGTGGAATTTACAGTCCCATGAGCACCAGCTCTGCTGCTGCTGCCAAATGTAAATTTTAACTAAGTCTCTATCCTCCTATTTACCAATAAAGACTTGGGAGTCAGATGTCAGGGTGAAAACCTGCTAGATCAGAGATGCTCAGAAGCAACCAGCTGCCATTTGAGACCCAGCATGAGAGCACCTCTCCAGCTGTCCCAAACCAAAAGACCAGAAAACTCCAACACCCTCCCTCCTCCTTTCTGTGCATCTCTCTATCCATATTCCTGGTTCCTCCATCCTCTCCATGGGTAATTCCTGTTAACTAGGTGCTGACTCCACACCATGATCCAAGACTGATTTGATTAAAACAGTCTCGGGATTCACAGTGCAATCAAATATTCTGCCACAGTTTACTTATTTGGAATGCAATATTCTTAGAAATGATGATTCGAAGAGACAAGGACCAATTTTCCAAAGTTGATACCACACTTATGAAACAAAGCTAAGAAACGCCCCTCTATTACATTATCATTAATAATAAAATTATTATTAATTATTATAAATTAATTCTCTTTACAGGGAAAATAAAAATAGGAGAGCAATAAAATGAAGTATCAACAAATATATCCTATTGTACTTACCCTGAAGCTAGAGAAATGACATACCTTTTGCTTTGAGTCATTGTTTATCGAAACCATGCATCTTCTTTCTAAAGATATCATTGCATGATGTTTCATTAGTATACTGTTCCACTAGAAAATTCATGTGCCTGATTTTATATGTGTGTGTTTGTGTGTGTGTGTGTATGTGTGTGTGTGTGTGTGTGTGTGTGTGTGTGTGTGTGTGTATCTGGAAATCATTAGAACTATTTTCTTTATAATTTTAGTTTTAATTCTGAAAGATGAATAGTCTCCCCAAAGATTTTTAGAGAACATCCATTGTTCCAACTCTGAATGTCAACTTCTATAAGCATATCTGACGAATAAGCATGATCTCTAAGCTATTGGCTTCCCGGGCCATCTGTCCGTGTGCCAAGGTGCCCTCACAGAAAGGTCATTGTCAATTAAAATAATACAGTCATGATAAGGTGACTTAAACTGTCTCTGCAAAAGCAGAACATGCACTACACTTACAAGTTGTTCAGCTTTGATTAGAGTTTCTGTTATTTTTCTAATTTGCTTTTGTATCTCTTTTGCTGGAAGAGAAGAAAGGGCTTGCTAAGTGAATTCTTAAAAATATTGGGAGAGGAAAAACTCAGAATAAAATTGACTGTTATTTCCTCATTAAAACTGCCAATGTGTGAAATTGCAAGTATTGTTTTATCAATGTGATGACTATTCTTAGCAGTTTAATACACAATACTGTCATACTCCTTATTAAAAAAATCAACCTTAAAGAAATAAATGAATTAGAGATTCTGAAAGCCCAAGATATGCTTCACAGAATGTTTTGCAATTAGACACCAGACAGTTGAAGAACACACTAGCAGTGTGTATATGCTATAAAAGAACCAACCTGCACAAGTTTCATTCAATGAAATCCCTGGATACACATCTCCACCCAGTCTACCATTAACAAAGCAATAGAAGTGATCTCATCCAAGAACCTTGGGTAATATTGTTTGGGCTTAATGCCTTTCCCCCCAAAGAGTGTGAGTACTAGGATAATAAGCAATGAAACCACAATCCTTAGTAAGTCATTTAGTTGAACTGAATATATTTTACCTCTTCTTTCTTACCTTCCTTCCTTTCTTTCTCTTTTTTCTCTCACTTATCCCTTCTTTCTCTTCCCTTTCCCTTCCCTGTCTCCCCTTCCCTTCTCTTTCCCTGCCCCTTTTCTCCCTCTTCTCTTTCTCCTCCTCAGGGTTTATTTGTATTCTTCAAAACCCAACATATTAGTATCAAATACATTTCAGTCATAGTATTTTGGGTATATCTCTTATGATTATAAAAAAACAGCATTCTAAATTCTCATGTGGCAAATATTGCCCCCTGGCCTTTGTTCACAGATATGTTAAGGTTTTAATGAAAACTATCCAACAACATGGATAAGTCTTGCAAACAAATAATGCCAATTATAGGAAACAATATTTTTGGTTTTATATCAATATTTTACATTATAAGGACAAGTACAATTAATGTTTAATATTAGTTTTCTCTTTTCATATATTTACTTTCATATAAGCTGTATTTGAGTCAAGAAAACTTCCTCAGGTCAAATTTTATTTAAAGATACTCTGAGATAGGACTTTACTATTTATTACCCTTAGCTGATACTACTATATTATATGTGTGTGTATGTTAATTAGATAAAAAAATTTAAAAAAATAATTCACGGAACACAAATTGAAATGGAATGCAAACACACAAAAATGTAGATTAAATAAAAAAAAAAAAAACATAGTCAACCCACCTAAACAGAGTTATCTATTTTCCAACAAGAAAGAAGTATAGAAGGGTAGGGAACGAAGTCTCAGATGGGAATCTATGAACCAATAATTTGCATGCTTCATTGACTGTTCTTTGCATTACTGTCGGCCTTGCCTGTAGAAGTGAACCATATTGTCTACCCCATAGCTAAATGTGAGCTATGAAGTAACATTGGAAAAGCGGCAGAGCTAAGTCTAGTGTGGAGAGAACATAGAGAAGAGAACAGGGTGTGCTCTGAAGATGCTGTGTTTCATCTCACTCTTCACATCC
This sequence comes from Peromyscus leucopus, assembly GCF_004664715.2. Lineage (NCBI taxonomy): Eukaryota > Metazoa > Chordata > Mammalia > Rodentia > Cricetidae > Peromyscus > Peromyscus leucopus. Next base: position 7,715,513 of record NC_051065.1, read on the forward strand.
TGCTCTCATATTATTACGAATGTATTCATGTCAACGGTGGGGTGATGCTCTCTTACAAATGCAACACACACTAATTGAAAGAGAGGAAACACCTCTGTGAACAAACAGGAAAACAGTGTCTGTTTCTCTTCTACTGAAATCCTGAACCCCAACTATGGTGAAGAGAATGTTTCTGTAATATACCTTAGTATACCATTGACCTCTCACACCAAGATTTGCATTATCTCACAAAAAAACCCTCCATTTTCTTTGTGGCTTGTGAATTAATAGAGATAAACAAGATACTAGAAGATCATCCCCACTATGAAAGAGACAACCGTCTTACTGAGATAACTTATGTCCCCTAAACCTTGAGTGTACTTAAGAAGGCCTTATAATCTCTTCTATCTATACCTATGTCCTCCCTATACTCAGAGAAATTACTCTAAAAAACATCATATGAGGAATCTTGTCTCTTCCCTTTTGACATACCAATGTTTTTAAGGCTTTCTAGTCAGTTTTGCAACCCCCCAAAGAAATTCCTTTCTTCTTGATTTAGGAAATATAATGCTGAAGTATTATCTATTAGGAAGGAAGTGCCCTGCCTTCCTGGTGTCTGATTGCAGATACCTGTTCCAAGTTCTAAACTATCTTCTATCATAAAGAAATAAGAAAGTGTATTTTCAATTATGAAAATACAGCTAACCAACACAAGGATTTCCCTCTCATCTCAGCACCTAATAAGCTTCATCAGGGTTGAATTGAGATTGTATCCCAGTTTTACTCTATTGTAATAAACTCAAATATGGTTTTCCCTGACTGATTAATATTATTTTTTGCCTTGACTTATGTACAGTTTCGCCTTGATGCATTCAAAAATAGGCAGGTCTGATTGTTCATAACAAATTATAATTTGAATAAACGTAAAATAAATTTAATATGATTAAAATATGTGAAATATATGAGGGAAAATATCATCCACAAAATTGTTCAAAAGGAGCCACAGGGTATGCAAATATTAATAACTAAAATAAATTATTCAGTAGCTGATGTAAATAGCAGAATAGGCTCAGAGTTTGGAGAAAATATATAGCAAAGAAAGAAGATGAAGAAATTCACTCAAAACAGTATAAACAACAAATGGGAAAAAAGGTGAAATAAAACTCAAGATGAAGAGATTAAAGTGTCACTGTTATGATATGTGCCTAGTAAATTGGAAAAATAGTGAACCATGACAGAATAAAACTAGGAATCCATAACCAAATACCAGCTTAAAAATGCCAAAAGCCTAAAAATTAGCCAAATAAAGTACTAAAGGTCTAAGCACAAATAGGAACTCACAAAAATACATCAGATATGTTGCAAAATTTGTGTGACTTGTTAATCCGGTGCTTAAAGGAGAAATGCATGTTGAATGAACTGTTTATTTTGTAAGTAAAGAAGTAAAGCATGGATATAGTTCTCATCAAAAAACATAGAAAGCAAAATCTTTACACTCAAGGCAGCCATTAGAATAATGGAAAAGCACAGCATCAAGAAGATGAGAGAATGAAATTACAAAGTACAAAGCACAAGTATAAAACAAGAAAGAAAACAGTAGACAACACTGTCAAAGACTGACTAAATTAACTTCTGGTAACATTTTTAATAAACCCTGAAGGAGATGCAAATAAGGAAGAGGGCTGGAGAAGAGCTAAGTGCAAATTTACATTTCATAAAATGTTATAACTAAATTTCTCAAAATCCAGGAAGTGCCAAAACGGTATGCAATGGAATAAAGTACCTTAAAATAGTTATTAATGTGAATGTTGTCATAGCATACTTCATAAAAAACATAAATGTCATTTCTATCTCATATTTTAGGTGGCTTGAGCAGTCTTTCAACTGTGCACTTGACTTTGGAATTATTGATAAAGATAATTTAAGCTAAGTGTAATGAAAATACGAAGCAGATTTACCTATTTCAAAGTATTAAATCAGTACAACTTGAAAATGTAAAAGGGAAAATGCTAGCACTACCCTTACACAAATATACTTGATATAATTTTGAGAATAGGATTTAGCTCTTTTCATGAGACAATGTTTCAGACATCATACAACAATATCAAGTAGGATACCATGATTATCCCTTATCTGCAAAATTATGACATCATCCTAGCTTATCTTCTTACTTCTTTCCTCAACTCTACCTGACCTACTCTCTGCCCAGCACCGGTCCTTCTAAAGTTGACCTACGTATTACATCTCTCTCCTACTTAAAAAACTTTATTGTCTTCCTGTCTCATTCTTAGCATGAGTCAAGGTCCTCACAAGGGTCACAAGAGGCAGCACAGTCAATCCCTCCATGCTCACAAGTCATTAACTTCTTTTCCTTTCTACACCATCCCACCTGTCAGTCACTCAGCCACAGTCTCCCCGCTCAGACACAACACTTTGATTTGCTTTTGAAACTTAGTTGGTACAATTTTTTTTCCCTGAAAACCTTACTCTAATTATTTAATTCATTCATTATTCTATTTGGTCTAATTATTTCTTTAAATTTTACAATATCAGAATCTCTCCAACCAATGTAGCAGAAAAATATGGGTCTTTGCATGCATTTCCATTATTAGACTTGTCTTTTCCAGCCTTGGCCATATTTGTATCTCCAATAAGTAGAACAGTTATTCTTTTTCTTCCCACTGATATATGACAGTATTAGTAGGGAAAATGGTAAAATGAGAGGAATGGTGAATAAATCTTATGTTGTACACATGCAAACAAAATGTCATGAGAAAACAGTGATGGTAAATATAACTTGTTGTAGATTGATACTTTTGTACACTATGAAGATTTGTCACTCAGATTGGTTTAATAAAAAGCTGATTTGCCAGGAGCCCGGCAGGAAGTATAGGTGGGAAAACCAAACTAAGAATGCTGGGATGAAGAAAGGTGAGTCTGCAGTCGCCAGAGAAGCAGAGAGAAACATGATGGATGTGCTATATGGAGAAAAGGTACCAAGCCATGTGGCAAAGCACAGATAAGAAATATGGGTTAATTTAAATGTAAGAGTTAACTAGTAACAAGCCTGAGCTATTGACTGATCTTTTATAATTTATATTAAGTCTCTGTGTCAGTTATGAGGAACTGGTAGAGGGGACAGAAAATTCTGTCAACAATAAGAATAATACATTTTTTTGTGTGAATTCATTTAAAAAACAGTGATTTAAAATACTTAACATTAGGGATGGGATGATTACTCCATTGTAAAGTGCCTCCTACAAAAGAATGAGCACTGAGGTTAGATCCCAGCACCCATGCTAAAAACTTGGTGTAATAATACACATCTGTAACCCTAGCACAGGAGGGTCTGAGCAAGGGGGATCATCACTCCCTACTTCTTGTCTGTGGATACAGTATGAACAGCTGCACCAAGCTCCTGCCATTGTGACTTGCCAGCTGTGATGAGCTTCAATCTGTAACTGTGAGTGAAAATAAACCATTGCTCCTTTAATCATTCTTATTCTAAGGCACTCGATACAGCAATGAGGCAGGTAACTAACATACCTTTCCAACTTCTGTGCCTGCTGTTAAGGTGGATATCTTTTTGAACCTGTCTTTGTGAAAACTGCAATACAATTTAAAATACAGTCTAAATGGGATACTACAATTGAGTGGGAATTTTTAGCTAAATGATTTTAGACTAACAAAGCATTTCATTTAATCTGAACTACTCATACAATCTCTTTGATGTCATAAGTATACACATGAATGCCTGTGGGGAGAAAAAAAAAGAATTGAAACATTGATGATAGCTTTAGAAAGAATTGTGGCATAGATGTTCTTTTAAAGACTTCGAGTTAATAAAGGATTAAATTTTTGCAAAGTTACCAATTTCTATTTCATTTCACATAATGCAACTTCAAAGGCAAATATTAAAATTTAAGAACTTGATGTTTACCTATTTTAGTGTGTGTGTTTGTGGAATGTGTGTGTGTGTGTGTGTGTGTGTGTGTTTGTGTGTACATGGGTGCGCTTGCCTGTATCTGCACATGTAGAGGTCAGATGTCAACCCTAGATGTATTCCTCTCTTGCTCTTTATTTATTTATTTATTGAGACAGGGTCTTGAATTGAACCTGGTGCTCTTACATTACTTTGAATAGCTTTTCACCAAGTTCTAAGAATTCACCTGTCTCTGGCCCTATTCACTCATGTGTTCACTTTCAAAACTCATGCTATTTTAGCTTCCCTATAAAGGGAGTTTATGCCTTGTTTTAGTTACTATACTGGCCAGTTTCATGTCAACTTGACACAGTTAAAGTCACCTGAGAGGAAGAAACTTCAATTGAGAAAATACCTCCATAAAATCAGGCTATAGACAAACCTGTAGGGCATTTTCTTAATTAATAATTGATGGGTGTGGGTCTAGCCCATTGTGGGTGGTATCATCCATGGGCTGGTGGTTCCTGGATTCTATAAGAAAGCAAAACAATGAAAAGCAAGTCAGTAAGTAGCACCTCTCCCTTATGGCCTGTGCATCATCTCCTGCCTCCAGATCCTTTCCTACTTGAGTTCCTGTCCTAACTTCCATTGATGATGAACTCTGATGTGGAAGCATAAGTTGAATAAATCCCTTCCTTGAAGTTCTTTTCCAAGTTTCTTCAGTTTCATCACAGTATTATCAATTCTAAGACAGTTTCTGTATTTTTGATGAATGGAAAAAATTTTATGCCCCTTACCTTAATTCAAAAATACAGGATGTAGAATTTCTGCAAATAGCTCATCACAGCTTTCAATAAACTGAAGAAGGGAGCCATAACCTACAGAAGTTACCATAGACATAATGTAAAAAAACCTGTCATGGCTTAAAATACACTCATTCCAACCCTGAGGATCATAATTTTTATCAGGAAGAAAATGCATGACATATACACTTCCATTTCATAGTTTATTAATAGTAGGCTCATTTTATGTTTATTTAAGTCATATTGACAACAAGGGGACACACAGTAAGAACAGAGAAATCGCTTCTTCATCCTAAATTCAAAGCATAGCATAAACAATTTTCCAGGACTTATTTTTAAGAAGTATTGAGATAAAGATCCAGTTGCAAAATGTGATCTCTATAGTCCTATTTTAAGTGTTTTCCCTCACAAATATCCCTTGTGTTCATTCACATTATGTAGATAATGCCAGAATATTCAGTGAGCTTTTTAATTAAAGTGACTGTCAATGATATATAAAAACCAACCAGTTGACACACAATAATTACATAATCATCATTGCTTCTCCAGAGATTGTTACAATAGATGCTGAAATGTCCCAGGAACTCACTTTGTAACAATACACATAATTGGAACTAACTCAGATTAAAAGAGATAACCACAATAATTACAGCCTATTGGGAGAAAGTAGACTTTTAGCTACTATATGTAAAAATCTGTAATGATGCTATTTTTTTTTCTTCTGTGTAACTCAATTGTAACTTGCAATAAACATCTGTTAGAAAACCTCACAGTCTAGCATCTTTGAGGTCATTTATAAAACAACAAGGTTTAGTGATTTTTATGAGCAAAAGCCTCATGTTCACTTACCACAGTCCTGAAACAATGACCTCATCCCTTTACAGAATGAACACAAATATTCTCATACATCCTGTACATACAAAGGGACAGTGACAATAAGTGACTATGAGATCTCTGTAATATAAATACTATATGCAACAAAATACTAAATTAGGTATCAATTTCCATATCCATTAAATGATAGCACATACCATGTATCATGTTCAACTCTCTAAAATAAGATAACAGTTTTGAAAGTAATTTTTAAAATGTGCTAGGATTCTTTAATAAGTGATATCATGGAATGACCATATTTTAGGGGTCAGAGAGAACTGGGGGGAACAAAATTCATGTCAAATATAAGCTAAAAATAACCTATAGCGAAGTAGGTAAGCTTCTATAAAATAGCAATTTTGTTTCAATACTGTATCTTAAACTGACAGCATTTCAGCAGAGGCCAGGAATCCATAAATTAACAGATTCTGAAGACTTTTCATCAAATAACTACCTTGATATTTCTCATGTATCCCCTCTACACATGTGTCTTGCCTGAAGCACTAACATTGAAACCTCATTTTCTCTTTTCCACTGGGTCATATTGCTTCCTGGGTTAACATGTCGTCACTTCCCATCATACATACATATACATATGTGTGTGTGTGCATATACAATTGTAACTATTGCCTTCTAATAGCCACAAGCAACATTTGACTAGTGTCTGTTTTATTTAATCGTCTTGTTTCCCTCTCTTGTATTTGTGATATGTTGCCCTTCTTTACACACATTTCCCTTAAGCGGTCTTTTACTTGGACATCTGTCTGTCTTTACTATCTATGCTTGACCTCTGTTTTTCTTCTCCCTTTGCTTTATAAATTCTAACACCCACCGGCAAAATAAAATATTATAACACTTTAAAAAAATACTAAATTAGTTTCCAATTTGAAGGGAAATTTGCACATGGCAGAATTATTTTTTTCTTAAAAACATGTCCGTGTATTCAATGATTTCAGTATGCTGGCATCTTCTGAAGTGGACTTTTTGAGTTACTCTCTCGCCAATATTAAAATTTTGTAAATGTATTGTTTGTAACTAAACCAGCATATTTTTTTTTCAACTAGTCCTTTAGTCAAGCAATTCGGTGTTTAACATGTTTACAGCATCCTCCATGTTATTTGCAGTAACAGTTTTCTACCACTTAACCTCTGTCTTGTTCCATTCTGTTCTCATCCCTTCCTCTTAGAAATGCATCTCCAGCCTCCACTCCACATCCTTCGTCGACAAAGTCTTCATTTGCTTTGAATAGACCTACAGTTCTTGGTATTTCCACATTTACACTGTGTCTTCACTGCCATCTTTTTTTTTTTTTTTTTTTCTGTTCTGTGTAGATTTTTTCCCTAACACCCACTCTTTATGGGATATTTTTGTCAATTGCCAGAGAGAAAGCTAGACAGAAGAGAAGCAGTCACCACAAATCCACAAGGACTGACCCTCCCGTGCTGGAGACATGCATGTCATCAATCAACCATGTAGATTGACCTGGTAACAGCTCCCGCTTTCTGAAACCCCAAGAATTTGTCATAATGCTAATGGAGAGGGAGATGCAGGCAGGTAGAGTCCATTAGGCTGAAGCAGAGTTGGAGTAACGATGTGGACAAGTTCAGGGAACAGCAGATGTGAATGAAGTCATGAGCCAGGGAAACAGTGTCTAGGCAATGGCCTAAGTAGGTCACATGCTGGCTCCAAAGTCTTTGTCATTGCCTGCCGAGGAGAAAGCTTCTAGCCTTGGTCTCCAGGACTTCTCCCCCTCCTTGGCCTCTCCACCCAGTCCAGGCTCCCAGGGCCCAGCCTCAGCTTGCGTTCTTCCTCCTTTGTGACCTTCAGGAAAGCAGCTCTGTGTGGCCTGGGCCTGAACACTCTCTTTGAAAGCCTTAAGTTTGTACTCGAAGGCCCTTAAGCAGTGGGAGTCAGCGGTCTTGATCTTAGCTACTTTTTTTCTGCCAAATGTGGTGGCGCACGCCTTTAATCCCAGTACTTGGGAGGCAGAGGCAGGCAGATCTCTCTGAGTTCAAGGCAAGCCTGGTCTATAAAACATGTTATAGGACAGCTTGGGCTGTTACACAGAGCAACCCTGTCTCAAAACAAAACAAAACAACAAAAACAAAAGGATAATTTCTCAATACAATATATATATATATATATATATATATAGTCAAAAAAATTATAGCTAATATTTACAGGATGTAATTGATGCTAATATAACTTGAGAGACATTTCTCATTGACAACATTTTAATGGCTCAATTGACTAAAATCAACACACACACACACACACACACACACACACACACACACCACACACCACACACCACACACAACTTACTTTACCAGTTCAGGTAGTAATGGCCATTGACTAAATGTGTCAGTTTAGATCTAAAATGCAATGGATCTGTTACTGATTTGTGTTGGAATTTGTACTGAATTTCTCAGAAGCTATTTTTATTAGTCACCTGAGGGTACCATAACAGCAAACAATAGATGAAACAACGAATAGATTCTTTCGTACAGTACACTTTGACCAGTGTCTTTTCCCTCCATTCTTCCTAGCTCTGCCCCCATTCCCTGTCCTCTAAATTCCTCAACTGTTTCCTCTTCAGCAAATAGCAGGCCTTCAAGAGATGGTATCTAAACAAGACAATACAAAGTACAATAAGACAAGGCAAAAGCCTTTAAATCCTATTGGACAAGGCAACCCAATAGGAGAAAATGAGTTCTAAGAGCAGGCAGAAGAGTCAGAGATATACCTACTCCCACTGTTTAGAGTCCCACAAAAATACGAAGCTCATAGCCTCAACATATTTTTTTAGTTAGCATGGAAAAACAATGCTTTATTTTGACATGTTCATACACATTTTTGTGACTTTCCCCCACTCTTCCCCTCTTCCTCAGCATCCCTTCTGGTATCTGTCATCCCCCAGTACCCCATTTCACTTTTATGCCACATGTTTTCTGTTACATCTTCTGCATTAAAATCTCACTTTAATCCCTTACAGTTCCATTTTTAATGTCATGATCTCTATCCATACTAATGCCCATGTATGTATAAATGTAAAAATTAAAAACAAACAGCTTTATATAAAGACAAAAAGTATAGTGTTTGTCTTCTTTAACTCACATTTATGATAATGTCGGGAACCTTATAATTTCTTTCAAATGTCATAATATTATTTTTTTCATGGAAGAAAAAAATTCCACTATGTGTATATACCAGATTTTTCACTAGCACCATAATACCTCCTTGAGGGTTCAATGTTCAAGACCTTATCTAAACTCAATTATTTAGTTTCCCCCTTAAATGTGATCATATCTAGAGTTAGGGCTTCAACATATGAATTTGGTGGGGGCAAAAGTCTGAGCCCAGTGTTTAGAACAAATTAGCCATTGTGTGTATAACAGGCTAAGTATACAGAGAGTACTTGTAGAAGATTTAATTAATGACTGAAGAGATTAGAAATTAATATTCCAAATGGAAAAGGTCAATAATTACTATCTATATAATACACTCATATAAAATAAGGTACTTCAACCTTGATGAAATTAACTAATTATGCTTGTCTCAAAAGTGAAGCTCATGGTATTTGACAAAAAAATTAAAATGAAAGATAAATTTCATCTTATTCTCTTGTTGGTCTTTTGAACATTTGCCATCAATTTACCTGCCTATGTTAACTCCATATTAATACACAAAGTAAATGCATTTAATTTCTAATATATGTGGATTTTATATAAGTAATTCAAAGCTGTTTATATCTGATAATACAAACATATCTTCTTACAAAAATTCTCTTAAAGTATTAAGAACAGCCAGTAATTTGTATCTTCAAACTTGGATGAAGGAGATAAGAAGAGTTCCATGTAGTCTCACATGTGACTAAAGTAAAACCCCACTGCCTCTCAATCATATGCTCTGCCATCACGGTTCCTTCATTCCTACATTTTTCACCATCACTTTCTCACTTATGATAGAATAACATATCCTCTGTGCACACCTGACCATTTTTCTTCATGTAATTACTGCACATAGGCTCTACCATTTCCTTATGTGTGAAATCTCCTTCCACATTTATCAAATAAATAACTAAATATAGATGCCCAAATATGAAAGACAGAGGTTGAAAATGCTAGCTAGCTGGCAAGATCAAAGAAAAGGTCTTATGCATTGGTATCTTCTTTCCTCACTCCCAGCCCCACAATCAGAGCTGTGAAATTGCTTATGTTTGCCTTAAGTTTCCACTATTAGAATGATAGAAATATAATTTTCTCCAAATTCCTTTTTTATTAACTAAACATAAGTATTAACAGAGGTTATTGGCTTGTCTCTTAAAGTAACATCATTTAAAATAACAGTTGTTTAATTTTTCTCTATTGTGCATTGTTGTAGAATATTATTTTAAAATGTGTTACATTTGTTTATACTGTGGGACATTTTTAAATAATTTTAATAATGAAAAAGATGTGTTGCATTCTTTTCTGTTTCATTTGCTTAACTCTGTGAAGCTGAGTTACTTTGCCTGTCTCAAACATCTGATTGGTCCAATAAAGAGCTGAACAGCAAATAGCAAGGCAGGAGAAAGGATAAGTGGAGCTGGCAGGCAGAGAGAAGATAAGAGCGGGAGAAATCTGGGAAGAAAGGATCAAGGAGCATGAAAAGAAGGGGCCAGCCACCCAGCCACCCAGCCAGCCACGGAATAATAAGTAAAGAAAACATATAAAAAATAGGAAAAGGTAAAGGCCCAGAGGCAAAAGATAGATGGGATAATTTAAGTTAAAGTCAGCTGGCTAGAAACAAGACAAGCTAAGGCCAAGCATTCATAATTAAGAATAAGCCTCTGTGTGATTTATTTGGGAGCTGTGCAGTGGGCCTTTAAAGAGCAAAAAGTAAAGACAGTAAAAAAACAACCAACAACACTATCCAATAAGCATAAAAGCATTTCCATTTATAATTCTCAAATAATAGGACATATCAGTGTTGAAATATATATTTCAAATCCCTCTATTCTGTATTTTAGTCCTGATAAATGCTACATAGGGGTAAGAAATAGTTGTGGAAATGAATAAATTATATTAAATAGATTTTCGTGTTGACTCTTCTTGTATCATGCTGCTTTCTTGACTTCATCCATAGTCTTCTTCCTGATAATTATCCATGCATAAATTTTCACTGCTCTTTCTTGTTTTAATTATTTTTTGAGATTATAATTACATCATTTCCCTATTACCTGTTCTCCAGCCAAACTCTCATCTATAACCCCACTTTCTCTCTTTCAATTTCTTGGCCTGTTTTTGCTTTGATTCTTGTTACACACACACACACACACACACACACACACACACACACACACACTTAAATATATAATATGGTCAGTTTGCATATTATTACTTGTATGTTGTTTTCAGGGCTAACAGTTTGATATTGAACATCCTTTTGGTATGTTTTTTCCTGAGAAAGACTATTTCTCCCACTCTTAGGATTCATTAATTGCCTGTAGTTCTTGGTGAAGAGCTGAGGTCTCATGAGTTTTCCATCATCCACATTAGCATGTCTATCACTGTCACCCTTGTTTAGACAGTCATGTTGGTGAGACTTCATGAGTATAGCTTCTGACATTTCTAGGAGACACAATTACATAGCAAACTCCTGTTCCTCTGGCCCCTACATTCTCACTGCCCCTATTCTGCACTGAATCCTGGTCATTATCCACAGGAGTTGTGTTGTAGCTATATCAACTGGAGATGAATTCCACAACTCTGCATCTTGATTTGTTGTTGTTTTCTGTAATGATCTCTATCTGTTACAAGAAGAAGTTTCCTTGATGAAGACAGAGGACTACACTTACCTGTGAGTATAAGGATAAATATTGAGAATGTATTTTGGGATAAAGCTGACTTAGTAAACCAATAGTTTTTGAATCTCCTTCAAGATCCCTGACATCAGAAGACCTGTGCAGTTGTCTAGGTTTTTAGTACCAAGCATGAGTCTCCTCTTGAGCCACTTTTCCTGAGAGTCCTCCCTCACTTCTTTAGTTTTCTTGTTTCAGTTCAAGACCAACACCCACACTTTCTAATTAGCAATCTTTAAACATACTTCTCCCTAAGTGATAATTAGCTACACATTTACTCTGTGGCAAGGCTTCTCTCTGGTATTTCTATGTCATCATTGATCAACTGCACACCTGGTATTTGGGATTTTAATATCTCCTTTAAACAGGATAACTACACTTGGTATCTTTAAATTTTAATAACTAATCTTTTACTTAGCAAACTTTAGCCAAAATGACTTAAAAGGAATTGTAAAACTAACATAATCAACACTCACAATGATTGATGCATTTCAACTACAAAGTAAAGTGTTATAGGGAAAATTTAAGGTACAGTTCAGAGAAGGACAGATTATTTGAGGAGAATCATAAAGAAAAACATTAGGGGACTGGAGAGATGGTACAACATTTAGGAGCTCTTGCCACTCTAGCAAAGGACCAAAGTCCATTTCCCAGCACAGGCAAAAATCTTTGGTAACTCCAGTTCCTGGGGAGCCAATACCCTCTTTTGACCTTCTAAGGTACTATATTTATGAGGTGAACATACCCAAATGAGCAAACACTCACACACACACAAATTTTAAAACTCTATAAACACTAGCAATTATAAAACTTCATGGCACACCAGCAAGAGCTTTATACATACAGGAAGCAAAATAGGCAGATGTAAGGGAGAAATAAACAACAACAACAATTAGAACTTTCGATTTCATTCCATTCATCATTGGGTTATTTGCCAGAAGAGCAGGAAGCAAAAAGAAGATATTATCAAGAATATGTACTAGTGTTTATTTTCAAATTCATAAAGAGAGTGAAGTTGTAACAAAACATAATTCTATGTCTATTAAAATAACTAATGATTCTTTGTAGCTCTTCCAAAACTTAAAATGGCAGTGAATACTCCCTAACTCATGCTATCTGCACATCATTGTCCTCACATCAAAAACGCAGATATTAGAAAAAAAGAAAACTACACATCTCCTGGTAACAAGTAGAAACACACTAGGTAAAACATGAATAAACTATGTCTAACGGTATCTACAAATATTTTTTAAAGGACCAATATTTTCCAGTGATGCAAGATTGGTTATCAGAAGTAAATAATGACTATAGTGTGACATATCCTTAGAATAAAAGCCGAATAACGTGAATATCTTTACAAATAAAGAAAATGCAACAGACAAAGTTCAACTTACTTCACAATAAAAAATTCAACTAGCTCGGAATAGAAGGGAGATTCACCTGGGTAAAAACCACAAATGAAATTCTACAGCCAGTGTCAAACTTAGCAGAGAAAAGACAAAATGTTTCTTATTCCTAAGATTTAGGAACAAAACATGATTTTATCACATTTCTATTCAACATTGTACGGTAGCCTGGACAGTGCAGACACATTTTAAAAAAATCAAAATCAGAGAAAGCATCCAAAATTAAAGAAAAAAGTGTCTATTTCCAGGCAGTATGGTGGGCACAGAACATCCTTAAAGATCTCCCAAAGCCTATTGAAACTGATAAAGAGCATGCCCAGGTTATAGAACACAAAACTAAATTACAGAACTATGTTCCTGGTCCTGGAGAGATGGTTCAGTGTCTGAGAGCACGTACTGCCAGAATAAAGCCTTCTCTCCTCTACCCACTTCCTATTAAGAATGTAATTACAGGAGCAAAAATGTAACTGATATATCCTTTGGTTGAAGTTTGTATGAAAAATTCCCCCCTAGGCTCATGTATTGAATAGTTGATCCCCCACTGATGGCATTGTTTGAGGTGATTATGGAACCTTGAGGTGATGGAAACTTGCAGGCAGAAGTTCATCACAAAGGGTGAGTTTTGAGGGTTTATAGCCTTGGCCCACTTCCTGATTGCTTCCTCACTCTGCTCCTTTGCAGTTGAGATTTTATCTGAACTTCCTGCTCTGGCTGCATACTGCCATACTTCCCTTGCCCACCCCCCCTCTCTCTCCTCACCACCACCTTGTCTCTCTCTCAACAGGAATTCTTTGAATAAACTATTTTAAATATATGCTTCATTTTGTAATATATTAAAATATATGTAGTTCATAATAGGGTAAATTTGATACTTACCGTGTATAATACATGATACTGTACCAAATAAGAGTATTTTCATATAACTCTATATTGTACATTGAGGAATTTTGCTTCATATTAACTCTTCTTCCTTCTGCTAGTCGTTTTGTTTCCCTAGAAAGTTCAATTTCTACTTTTATATTATACATACATCCTTGATATATTTTATATATATATATACATATATATATATATATATATGTATATATATATAAAATCTCAACCACATATGGTTGAAAATGTGACATTTGTGTTTCTAAGACTAGCTTTTTATTTTCTTCATATGATTATTTCAAGTCAACTGTATCAGTTTTATTACAAATAATAGGAATTCATTCTTTTTTAGTGTTGATTAAAAAACCACACACAAACACTTTCTCTCTTTCTCTCTCTCTCTCTCTCACACACACACAAACACACAAACACCACACACCAAACACACACATATCACACACACACACACACACACACACACACACACACACACACGTTCTTTATCCATTCCTCTGTAGTTGGACCTCAGCTATCTCTCCAACTTAGCTGTTGGAATAGCACTGCACTCAGCACTTAAGTGCAGTTATCTCTATGATATACTGACTTGGAGTCCTTTTGTAAATATCCAGGAGGAATATCTAAACTGATTTCTATAGTGCCTAGTCTCATTTGCATTTATAGAAACAGTGTATAACAGTTTCTTGACAGCATATTCCATTGTCTGAGGTGAGATGTTACAGCCCACTAGGTTTCCTAGTGGCTGTACCCAGCAGGACTGCATAAGAGGTTGATTGGACCACTGGCCTGGGTACCAGGTGACTGTAACTATCAAGGGGGAGGTCTTTTGCTCCACCTCTTGGCATTGGTATAAATAGACCTTTGGAATAAAGTTCTGGGCCTATGGATAAGGATCCACACCCACCTGAGTCTATCCTGTGTGTCTCTCTGTTTTCTCTACTCTCTATTTCTAAGTCTTTTATCCCTCATTCCTCAAGAGTTCCCGGGGTAAATAAGTGTGGGGACTGGTCCCCCACAGTGAGACGAATGTCAGCATGGTTCAATTTTGCATTTATCTAATGGGTAGCAGGGTTAAACATTTTTCACATGTTTGTGTGCCATTTTTATTTCATATTTCAAAGACTGTATATTTGTTTATTAGCCTATTTATTGATTGGGTTGTTTGATGTCTTTTTGTTTAGTTTTTGATATATCAAAGTTTTTTTGTATCAAGATGACAATAGATTCTTCTCCCATAAAGTACATCTGGACCACAGTTTTCCCTCCCTCCACTACTCCCTACTCTTCCCACCTCCTCTCTCCCCCAGATCCACTTCTCCTTTCCCTTCAGAAAAGAGCTGGTCTCCAAGAGAAAACAGTCAAACACAACAAAACACAATACAATAAGGAAAAGCAAAAGATCTCATAAGGAGGCTAGACAAGGCACCCCAACAGAAAGAAGAGTCCCAAGAGCAGGCAAAAGAATCCAAGTCACACTCACTTCCACAGTTAGAAGTCCCACAAAAACAAAACAAAACAACAACAAAAACCACCTATCTATCAATAGTAATATATATGCAGATAATCTGGTGCAGACCCATGTAGGCTCCATGCTTTCCTTATAGTCTTTGGGAGCCCACATTAGTCCTTTTGTGTTGACTCATTGGACCATATTCTCATGGTGTCCTCCATCCCCTCTGCCTCCTATAATACTTCCTCCCCCTGTTTAGCAGGGTACCCAGAGCTCCAAAGGGAGGTACACAATGAAAAATTACAATATAGATTCTATCTCAAAATAATGTCTGACTGTGGGTCTCTGCATCAGCTCCCATCTGCTGCTGGAGGAAGCCTCTCTGATGATAGTTGGACAAGGTGACACTCTATGAATATTGTAGAATATCATTAGGAATAATTTCATTGATTTTTTTTAAACATCCATGTTTGGTTTTACCCTAGGTGTCTATTTCTATGCCGTCTCTGGTTCCTGGCCATCCAGGAAATGTAGGGCATGGGATCACTCTCTTGGTATGGGCTCCAAGTTAAACCTTATACAGTGGAAACTTCCACTATGAGGTGACAATTATGAGGACTCCTACTAATGGAGGATATATGTCAGAACTGGCCATCTTTTGTACCCAGGCAAGACTTCCAGTAGTGTGACTTAGTTGCATTCAGTTGATGTATAGCTGTGGGTTTCCCATTGTGATCCCTAAACAATCCAGACTGATACTAAGACAGAGGGTTACTCTATGAGAACTGGTGTGGGAGGCATTGCTGAGGACACATAGCTCACTGAACATTGAGAGATCAAGCTTGGATGGAGTTGGAGCCTTCACCCTTATGTCTTTGGTATGGGAAGATACTCTGCAGGCTACAGAAAGAGAAAAGTAGACACCAACCCAGACACAAACCCCTCAACCTACAATATGTTCTGCCTGCAAGATGTGCTGGGGCACTGGTGGCACAAAACTTGTGGGGATGACTAACTGATACACCAAAATGTAAAGTGTTTTGAAATATACTAAAATTCTGTCATATTTAAATTTTTTTAATTCCTCTGGCGATGCCTTTACAGAGAGTATTGCAATAGACAGATTTCAGAGATAGAGACAGAGCTAGGTACTAAGCCAATTAAACAGCAGATAATCAGAGATTAAATAATGGCTAAGTCCAGCTCTCAAGTCTTAAGGCCAGGATTTATATCAGCATCATATAGACGCTTAATAGAAATATCAATTTCAGGGATATGTCACTGGCAAGAAATTCCACTGAGTGTGCTCGAAAACCTTTATTACATGCGACTCTAATACACAATAAAATGCAAAACCTCTTGACTAAGATGTATAATATAATTTCAATATATTTTTGGTAAATTAGACAATCTTTTAATAGTTTGCTGTTATCAGAGTCTATGAGGTGGGGAAATGGTAAGAAGATACAGTGTAGAAGTTTCAAATAGAAGGAAAATGTCTATTTTACACCTATTGCAAATCATACTGAGTATGTTTGATCATTAAATTTTATTTCCCTCATTGTTACTGAAATAACAGTTTCTAAAGTTATCATAACAAAATGTCAAATGTTTGAGGAATTTTAAATGTTAATTAGCTCAAAGTTTTAATCATTCTATATTGTATTGAAAAACTTAAAACTATTTAACATAGTACAAACCATACAACTAAAGTTTTTCTTTAGGTAATGTGGTGGTAATCTAATTGTACTGAAATGTGATTTTGATTGTATGTTAATAAATAAAGTTGTCCGGGGGTCAGAGCTATTAGAGCCATAGCAAGAGTGTGGCGGTGGTAGCACACGCCTTTAATCCCATAGATCTCTGTGTGTTCAGGGATACAGCCAGCATTGGAGACATATGCCTTTAAGACCTAGGGGGCTGTACATTCAGACAGTGACGAGGCAGTCACGTGTTTGGGTTTACAACCAATGAGAAGGCAGAGCAAAATACTATAAATAGATGAACAGACAGGAAATAGTTCTCTTTCGGGAAGCTGGGACACTGCAGGCAGAAGGGTGAGATTTTAGCTCTGAGCTCTGACTTCTCGGCTTTCTCCTTTACATTGTTTCTGTGTTTCTTATTTAATAAGACGATTAGTTACATCTATATCTGGCACCCAACGTGACAAGAATCCATTAAAAAGCACTTGGCTTGGTGGCAGGTCCGCTTTCCCGCAAGGGCGGCAGACCAGGCGGCCAGCGTCCTAGTCCGAGCGGCGGCTTCCTAGTCTGAGCAACGGCCCTCTAGTCCTTGGCCTCAGGCCGGACTAACTGAGCTGCTTGCTTAAAGCCTGCTAACTTAAAGGCGGTGCTACAAACAACTCAGACCTGCCCTGCCAAACAGGGCCCTGCCTGTAAAGCCAACGCACGTGGTCAGAGCTTAAGGAAGCCAGACCCAAGACTTGACTCGGCACAAGAGGGAACACGTGGCTGGATTTAAGCTTTAGCCGGCTACGCTTTCTTGTGCATTCTCTCTTTACTCTCTCTCTCTCTCTCTCTCTCTCTCTCTCTCTCTCTCTCTCTCTCTCTCTGGATTTACACCTGGGACACTAGGTGGCTGCTTTGAAAATCCCCTCGGATTTCTACTGTTCTACGCAGATTTGGTAAGTCATAACATATCAGATGTTTTAAAGGAAACTATCTAAAAGAGAATTTTTTCCACATTAAAAAACAAATGGGTTTTATGTGTACATTGGAAGAAAATTGGTTTTTGTTCGAAATTTTAGGCAGTCTGATAATGGAACAACTATATAATATTAGTATTGGTGGAATTATGCAGCTTATCACTATACTAATCCACATTTTAATATTTAAAAAGATAGTCAATTTAAGTGCCAGGATAACAGCTTTAGAAGAACTTGTTAAACCTGTAAAAATTCAGACAGAAGAAATTAACAGTGAAGTTGTTTCAAGTCGGGATCATAAGGTTGCAGAAAGAAAGCCTGTTTTCACACAGTCACCCTTAATTTATCCTGTAACCGTACAGCAGATGCCTGATCAAATGGCTACACAAAATATTTGGGCTCCAATTGAAATGTTGGATTTAAAAAGGTTTAAGGAGGCAATAGTATCTTATGGCATGCATTCCCCATATGTAAAGCAAATGTTAAACTCTTGGTCAACATATAATAGGATAGTACCACAGGACTGGCGGGACCTTTCGCAAGGTGTTCTGGAACCCAGCCAGAGACTTCAATTTCTGACTTGGTTTAAGGAGGAGGCTAAAAACATAGAAAAACAATGGAGGGATAAAGGAATACAAGTTTGCCAGGATCAGCTTATTGGCGAAGGCCAATATGCTTCAGCACAAACATAATGTTTATATGATGTCCAAACCCTAATTTTATGTCGAACGGCAGCCTTGAATGCATGGGACAGAGTTGAGGAACCAGGAAAAAAATCTGAGTCATTTACAAAGGTGATGCAAGGCCCAAAAGAGTCTTTTACAGATTTTTTACAAAGACTGGCTTCAGCAGTAAAGAGAATGGTCCCGGATTCAGAAGCTGGTAAGGCAATAATTGAATCTTTGGCCTTTGAGAATGCGAATGCAGCATACAAAAGAATAATCAGGCCATTAAGGGCAAGATCTGCACCTATGGAAGATTGGATTAGAGAAACAATTAATGTTGAGGCTGATGAGCATGATGATACATGGGTAAGAGAAGTAATTTCAAAAGGTTTGAGGAGTGTTAGATGTTTTGGATGTGGAAAGCAAGGACATTTGAAAAGGGACTATAGACAGGTCATCCCCAGAAACAATGTTTCTTCAAGGAACAATGGCAACAGAATGCCCCTTCCTTCTGGAGTATGCAGAAGGTGTGGTAAGGGAAAACACTGGACCAACGAATGTAGATCAACAAAGGAAAGACAGGGTAATCTTTGCCTCAGTCTTCGGGAAACTCCCAGAGGGGCCTCGCGCAGGCCCCCATTGCAAATCCAGTTCAAACCTTTCCTGCAGCCATAGAGGAAATGCCTGCTCTGGAGAGCGATTAAATAACCAAATGCCTATTGGAATAAATCATGCTGGTCAGGATGATGAAACAGAGAGAATAGAAAATTCAGGAGAAAACATAAAGAAAATATTTTGGCAAACTTCTATTAATGAACAAAGACCAAAATTAACGATAAAAATAAATGGTGTTTTGTTGTCTGGTCTGGTAGACACAGGTGCGGATGTTACCATAATTGCACCAGAATTTTGGCATCCAACTTGGCCTCTTCAGGAGGTAAACGTTCAACTGTTAGGGATTGGGACATTATCTCAGGTGAAACAGAGTGCAAGATGGCTCGAATGTATAGGTCCAGAAGGACAGAGAGGAAAATTAAAACCATATGTGGCTAACATAACTATGAACCTGTGGGGTCGAGACTTGTTGCAACAATGGAATACTCAAATTAACATCCCTCCAATCTCAGAAACAAATCATAAACTAGCACATGTTACTGAGAGAAATATTAGAAGATATTGTTCTAATGAGTGGTCACCAGCCATCCATATTATACAAGAACAGGGCACAATAACTGATGATCTTCCAAAGACACCAACAGCTCTACCTTTAAAATGGTTAACAGACAAGCCTGTATGGGTCCAACAATGGCCTTTAACAACAGAGAAACTCCAGGCTTTAGAAGAGCTGGTAGAAGAACAGTTAAATGCTCAGCATATTGAAGAATCAACCAGCCCTTGGAATTCTCTTGTATTTGTTATTAAAAAGAAATCTGGTAAATGGAGAATGGTAACAGATCTTAGAGCAATTAACAAAGTAATTCAGCCAATGGGCTCTCTACAATCTGGGATGCCTTTGCCTACTCTGTTACCAAAAGGATGGCCTCTCATAGTTATTGATTTAAAAGACTGTTTCTTTTCAATACCCTTACAAGAAAAAGACAAAGAAAGATTTGCTTTTACAGTACCTACTTATAATAATTCTCAACCAGTTAAAAGATTTCAATGGAGGGTCCTCCCACAGGGAATGTTGAATAGCCCAACTCTGTGCCAATATTTTGTACAACAGCCATTGGAAGTGATACGTAAAAAATTTCCTAAATCTATAATTTATCATTATATGGACGATATTTTACTAGCTGACTCAAATGCAGATACTTTAGAAATAATATTTGAAGAAGTAAAGAAAATTTTGCCTTGCTGGGGATTACAAATTGCTCCTGAAAAGATACAAAGAGGAGATTCTATTAATTATTTAGGATATAAAATAGAGCTACAAAAAATTAGACCCCCAAAAGGTGCAAATTCAGAGAGATAGACTACAGACTCTTAATGACTTTCAAAGATTATTTGGAGACATTTCTCATCTACGAACTATTGTTGGGGTAAAAAATGATGAACTGACTAATTTGTTCAAAACCTTAGAAGGTGACTAGGACTTAAATAGTCCAAGAGAATTATCACCTGAAGCTGAGAAAGAATTAGCCTTGGTAGAAAAGAAAGTGCATGAAGGACACGTGGATCGTATTGATCCAAAGCTGGATTGCATTTTGGTTATTTTACCTTCTAGGCGTTCTCCTACTGGAATATTAATGCAGAGGGAAGATATTATATCGGAATGGATATTTTTACCAAATAAACCAAATAAAAAATTAAAAACTTATGTGTAAAAAATCTCTGACTTGATTTACAAAGGAAAATTGAGACTTCGTCAATTAGCAGGCATAGACCCAGCAGAAATTGTCGTACCATTAACTAAGGAGGACATTGAAAAATTATGGACAGAAAGTGAAACTTGGCAAAGAGCTTGCAGTAATTTTTTGGGAGAAATTAACAGCAAATATCCCAAAAGCCATAGAATTGATCTTATAAAGAGAGCTGATTGGATCTTGCCTCGAATTGTACGGCAAAAACCCATATCTGGAGTTCGTACATTTTATACAGATGCCAACAAAGAAGGAAAGGCAGGTTACAAATCAGAAAATTTAAGTAAAGTGGTTCAAAGTCCGTATAATTCAGTTCAAAAATCAGAATTGTATGCTATTCTGTTGGTATTAATGGGTTTTTCAGAACCTCTCAACATAGTAACTGACTCTCAGTATGCTGAAAGAGTGGTGTTACATATTGAGACTGCAGAATTTATCTCTGATGCTTCAGAATTAACTTCACTATTTATTCAATTACAAGATACAATCAGGAAAAGGAATCATCCTTTATATATAACTCACATTCGATCCCATACTGGTCTGCCAGGCCCTCTAGCACAAGGCAATGATGAGATTGATAAATTATTGATAGGAAATGTGCTGGAAGCCTCAGAATTTCATAAAAAACATCACATCAATAGTAAAGGTTTAAAAATGGATTTTTCCATAACCTGGCAACAAGCCAAAGAAATAGTAAAGAAATGTCCTACTTGTTCCTTCTACAATCAAACGCCATTACCAGCAGGATGTAACCCAAAGGGTACTCAGAGAAATGAAATCTGGCAGATGGACGTGTTTCACTTTGCAGAATTTGGAAAATTGAAATATGTACACCACACTATCGATACTTATTCAGGATTTCAATGGGCAACTGCTTTGAGTTCTGAAAAAGCTGATTCTGTAATCACTCATTTGCTAGAAGTTATGGCCATCATGGGTATACCTGCAAAAATCAAAACTGACAATGCTCCATCATATGTCTCTGTTAAAATGAAACAGTTTTTTGCTTATTACAATATAAAGCATATTACAGGCATACCACATAATCCTACAGGTCAAGCAGTTATAGAAAGATCAAACAGAACTCTAAAGGATATGCTAAATAAACAGAAATGGGTAACAAAATCCCCCAGAAATAGACTACATAATGCTCTTCTAACTTTGAATTTTCTGAATGCCAGTGAGAAAGGAACAACAGCTGCAGAGAGACATTGGATAATAGAAAAAACTACAGAATTAAATCAGCCTATATACTTTAAGGATGTGCTGACCTCAGAATGGAAACCAGGGTATGTATTGGGGATGAGGTTTTGCTTTTGTTTCTACAGGAGAAGATAAGCTGTGGGTACCATCAAAATTGATAAAGGTTCGATTTGAACAAGAGAGACCTCTTAATTGAGGAGGTGATAGTTCATCAACCAGCATGAACATCCAATTTAAACTAACTTGTATCAATAACACATGCCTTTTCATTTAATCAGATAATAACTTGTCAAAAGGAAACATCCCCAAAATTAGTCTTGGGGAAAGGTTTTTGTTTTTGTCTTTTAGGAGAATGAAGGTTAAGGAATCTGAAGAAGACTGGACAAATGAGACAACTGAAGAAAAGGGACAAATCATCTATCCCAAGAAACAGAGTGAAACGGTGTATGGGTATATATTATCTAAAAAAAAAATTATGTCTTCCTAAATGTTTGTTTCTGCTTTTCTCTAAAGATTTAACACTATTGGTTTTCTAATAGTCCCAGTTCAATTAAAATTTAAAGCTGACTTTGGAGTTGGAGAATGGCTCTCTCCTTCTTTAAAATCAAGCATGTTGTTAAAAGGAAAATGCAAACTCCCTGTATCATGCCAGAATAAAAGAGCCATCTTCTGCTATGGTACAGGACAAAAGAAAAATTAATTAAGGGACTATTCTATTACTAATATCAACTCTTTGATTCTATTCTGATTCTTTAAACTTTTCTCAAAGTATAAATTTTATATCAAAATTTACAAGATTAATATATATATGTATACATTTTAAACTTTGTTAAGATATGAATGGTCATATAGAGTACTAACTAATTCTAGAAAAAAGGCTAGCTGCATATATATGTTTTTGTGTTCGAGTCTCTTATCAGTTTTCTGCAGGAAATCACGGCCAGGCCTAACATCAACTGAAGTCTCCAGAAAGAAGATGGGGCCCCACAAAACACCAATTCCACGTGGACAATAATAATATCATTAAGCTGACAAACATCATCCACAGATCAGCTTTGAACTACAAGGTGCTCAGAGCAATTTTGAGGTGACTAGCTGAGATGATCCAGTCTCAAAGACTACTTGAATAAGGACTTAAGATAAACCCTGAACTTTGGCATTATACACAGGCTGGATAATGAAGGATATAGTTACCTTTTCTAGAATTTGACAATTAACCTAAAATTTTTCTTTCAGGATAAAGAAAACTTCGCCCATACCCAGCAGGAAGCAATTTTAAGACTACGATGCCCACATTCCCAAAGAGGTGGTGTGGGGTGGGTGGTTTTTTGGTATTTTTAATGGATTTTGGGTCTGGGATAATTTTCAGTATTTAGGGGGGTTGGTTACAAGTTATTGTCAAGGGTTAGGAAATAGGCTAAGCAAAGGAGATTAGATATAAGGTTCATGTTTAAAAAAAAAGAAAGAAAAAGAAAGAAATGAAAAAGACAATTACTAGTTTTAAATACTTTACATTGGATTGGATTGTTTTATATTGTATACAAATTTGAAATTGATATTGTTAGAAAATGCAAATGTATATTTCTAATTGTATTTATACCATTCATTTAACAATGTAATGCAAATTTCTGATCCTTGAATGTTATTATTATCAACTATTAGGATATAAAGAAATGAAAGCTAGTAGTTAGACATTACCATAGAACTTGTAGTCATATTAGATATGTTTTAAAAATTGAGCAGAGATGTTTTAGACAGGTCATCTTCAAACTCTTCAGAGATCTACAGAATATGGCATTTAAAATGTTTTAATAACTTAGAAAATTTTTCTTTTTTGAGACATGTCGGCTCCTGGCAGTACCAATCTACTTCAGAGAAAATATGGGCATTGAAGAAACTGTATATGGAGTCAACTTTCATTGTGGCAAAAGTTAGCCACTTGACAACAAAGTATCCTCGAATCAACAGGACAAAATGGACAGACAGAACACAAAACAAGGGACTACTGATTCTTGCCAAAACAAGTGTGATTATGGCTTTATCAAAAGGCATCTTCTGAGGCCAGGACAATATGGCCCCATCCCTGAAGTGGCCTTCGCATCCGGAAAAGGTACGGTGCCCTTTTCTTCGAAGGCAGCTTAACAGGCAGAGGGCCGATGGCTTCTGTTATGCAATGGAACAGCAGCTGAAAGTTCATGCCTCTCGAAAGTAGACTGGCATTTAATAGAGGGATGTGGAGAAGAAGGGGATGCTGAGATAAAGCCATATATACACAGCCAAGAAGAATGGACAGCTGAATTTAAAAACTGTCAACAATTTCCAGAATTTAAAATCCTGAATCATGACAGGACACTAGTGGAATTCAGGTGTTTCTGGTACGTGGACTGCTCTCACCCAATGTGAGGTTGAACTGTTGACCTTGTGTACATCCTACTTCACAAATGAGTCTGTCAGATACACTAAGCCTATAGGCTGAAGATGATGCCCCAACACTGCGGAGAAACCTCAGGTGACTGCCCAGGCAGCTGGCTGTTTCTGTCAACTCACAAATTTTTTGGAAGTTGCTTGCATGCACTTCCTGTTTTTATTTTTGTTAGCTAATATTATTCCCTTCTTGGGTCTCTGAGGGAGTTGAAGATTAGTTAGTTATGGTTGAAGATTAGTTAGTTATAGTTGAAAATTAATTAGGATAGAAAGTACATTAGATACATCTTGGATTTGCCAAAATAGGATAGATAATGGAATTATTTTCTCTGATTTGTCAAATACCTGTTTAGGTATTTATTACTTGTATATATTGTATATAGTTATTGTACTTTTGTATATAGTTTTTCTTTTGTTAGTTATAACCTTTTGCTTTTTTTCTTTTTATTAAATTGAAAAGGGGAAATGTGGTGGTAATCTAATTATACTGAAATGTGATTTTGATTGTATGTTAATAAATAAAGTTGTCCGGGGGTCAGAGCTATTAGAGCCATAGCAAGAGTGTGGCGGTGGTGGCACACGCCTTTAATCCCATAGATCTCTGTGTGTTCAGGGATACAGCCAGCATTGGAGACATATGCCTTTAAGACCTAGGGGGCTGTACATTCAGACAGTGACGAGGCAGTCACGTGTTTGGGTTTACAACCAATGAGAAGGCAGAGCAAAATACTATAAATAGACGAACAGACAGGAAATAGGTCTCTTTCGGGAAGCTGGGACACCGCAGGCGGAAGGGTGAGATTTTAGCTCTGAGCTCTGACCTCTCGGCTTTCTCCTTTACATTGTTTCTGTGTTTCTTATTTAATAAGACGATTAGTTACATCTATAAGGTAATAATAGAAGAAATTATGACATCTGAAATTATTACAATTAAAATGAATAGCTGTTTACATCAAGTCAAAAGAATAATAATATTTTCAGAGATAGAAATGTACTTACAAATAGAAATGGCTATAGGAGTTCAAAAATATCTAATGTGAAATTTAAGAGCTGATCAAACATCTTTTGTCTTTCCTCTAGGTGAGACCTAATAATATTAAACCTGTGGAGGTTATGTGACTAACTCTGCACCCAGAATCTAGGAGAGAGGTCAGCTCTGAAAATCCCTGACTATGATGCAAAAGGCATGCATCGGCAGTGTCAGCTACATTTGATAATCCCAAGTGAATGTGGCATTTTCTTATCACAAGAGAAGGAACTAAATGTGTGTGTGACCACCATGAACCATGTACACATAAAAATGATTTTAATATGCTCCCATGTAGCTAGAGTTTTCCTGCCTTGCCCACGGTCAGGACAAGTCTTTGTCACCCACCAGTCCCATAGCTGCTCAGACCCAACCAAGTAAACACAGAGACTTATATTGCATACAAACTGTATGGCCGTGGCAGGCTTCTTGCTAACTGTTCTTATAGCTTAAATTAATCCATTTCCATAAATCTATACCTTGCCACGTGGCTGGTGGCTTACCGGTGTCTTCACATACTGCTGGTCATGGCGGTGCCTGTTGGTGTCTCTCCTCAGTCTTCTGCTTCCCACTATTCTCCTCTCTCCTTGTCCCACCTACTTCCTGCCTGGCCACTGGCCATTCGGTGTTTTATTTATTGACCAATCAGAGCAACAGATTTGACATACAGACCATCCCACAGCACTCCCAGTCTATGCCATCTGAAGAAAAAGTATCATTGAACTGAGGCAGGTAAAATTCATGACATACAAAGGTAAATAATGTTGGTCTAAAATAACAAAATAAACAAACAAAAATTGCTAAAATTTTAGTCAATTGTTGAACATCACTAAAATACCCATGTATGAACACTCAGGGCCAGTTTCTGTATTTTATTTTTAGTTTTTTAGTTTCATAAACTTTATTTTAAAAAAAATATTGCAAATAAATAAAATAAGCATCACACACAAAAATTAACCAGATCCAAAGTCTACACATTTTAATGAACTTCTACACAGTTCTAACTGTACAGTAACTATAATGAGAATAGAGATATGGAAAGGTGAAAAGGTATCACCAGTCTCTGATTAACATTTCAATTTTTAAGCACACACATTCTCTCAAGATTAATCTTCATGTTTACTTCTTCACATTTTTTATTAAAAATAGATTTTCTTCACACTATATTCTAGTCATGATTTCCCTTATCCACAATGCCAGATCCTATCTTCCTCCCCAGCCACCCAAATCCACACACTTTCTTTCCCTCTCTCATTATAAAACAGAAAAAAGAGACTATGAAAAAGCACAAGAAATGCATACACATACACACACACAGAGAAAAAGGGAGAGAGAGGAGAAATACACAAAAAAAACCTAAATCAGAAAACATAGTATATAAGCAAAAGACCTATAAGAGTGAAAAAAAAGTCCTTACCAAGCATGATAAAACAATCCCCCAAAATACCACTGAGCTCTCTTTTGATGGCCATCTTCTGCTGGACATGGCTCTACCCTTAAGTGTGATTTGTATACCCTGTGAGATTTCAAATGGATGAAGATTTTCGCAAGTGGTTGTCAATTGACTTGTGTCCACATCCCCTGTCAGCACTGGGAACCCATCTTGCTTAGACCTGTGCAGTGCCTGTTCATGCTGCCGCAGTCTCTGTGAGTTCATCTGTGTGTCATTCCTGCTGTTGTCAGAGCACCAAGTTTCCTTGATGTCCTCCATCATCACTGCTTTGCTGTGGGACGGTCTGTATGTCAAATTACTCTGATTGGTCAATAAATAAAACATTGATTGGCCAGTGACTAGGCAGGAAGTATAGGCGGGACTAACAGAGAGGAGAAAAGAAAGAACAGGAAGGTGGAGGGAGTCACTGCCAGCCGCCACCATGACAAGCAGCATGTGAAGACACCGGTAAGCCACGAGCCACGTGGCAAGGTATAGATTTATGGAAATGGATTAATTTAAGCTATAAGAACAGTTATCAAGAAGCCTGCCATGGCCATGCAGTTTGTAAGCAATATAAGTCTCTGTGTTTACTTGGTTGGGTCTGAGCACCTGTGGGACTGGCAGGTGACAGAGATTTGTCCTGACTGTGGGCAAGGCAGGAAAACTCTAGCTACACTGGTTCTTACACTCTTTTTGCCTCCTCTTCTGTTGGGGACAAGCCTCAGCAGTTTCAAGAGTCTCGAAGGGCAGGGATGTCTGGCAGGTGCAAGAAAAGACTGGGACAAAAGAGTTGGTGCATGCTGAGGAGTCTTGTCAGATCTGGAGATGTGCGTCTTCTCTGGCTTCTCCCGATCTGATTCAACCCCAGTCTTTTATTGTAATAATACAAGGAAATAGGGGATGAGAAAATTCAACAGGCGATTGGGTTC
This sequence comes from Peromyscus leucopus, assembly GCF_004664715.2. Classification (NCBI taxonomy): domain Eukaryota; kingdom Metazoa; phylum Chordata; class Mammalia; order Rodentia; family Cricetidae; genus Peromyscus; species Peromyscus leucopus. The sequence continues at coordinate 7,743,390 of NC_051065.1, forward strand.
TTCACAATAGTTTCAATTTTTTTTTTTTTGTAAATCAGCAAAGTGTACCCCATCCCCTTGATTGCACATATGAGTTCCCAGGAAGAAAGCCAAAACATATCAGCTTATTCTTTCACAGGTTAATAATTATCAGAACATCTGAGGTAATCACCCCAGAGGCCATCTACTTGCATTTTCTCAGAAAGCACAGAAACACAAGCAATGGTTTAAGGTGCCAGACTGCAAGCTTCCTCTCAGCTTAAGTCCTTCTTCATCACTCTGTAATTCGTCAGATTGTCTTCTAACTAGTTCTGGACCACTCTTGTCTTCTATCCTATCTGTATGTCACTCCATCCGCAGTTTTCTGCCACCAGCCTTCTGGGTTTTTCCCATGACCTACGGAACAGCTTTAACTCCTGCCACTGTCACATCTCAATATCATTTCTAATGTCATGGAAACCACCGCAGGAGAGAGAAAGAAAATCATAAAGAACAAATAGAGTGGGAGGATCACAAGAACCAGTAACGGTTGGATGGGGTGAGAACATGACATGCATACACCATAATGTCTGCCCTCAGGACACAAGGGTTGTTGTCTCCCTGTCCCACAGAAGGCAGGCTTAGTAGAATATCCGGCCAGCAGGACTGGAGGGATTGATGTCCTTATTCTTGGGTACCCCCAGCACAGATTCCAGGAGCAACACATCAGGCTTTTCATATGCCATCTCCAGCACTCTCCCACATTTTTCCCATGGCTTTGTATTTTAAATGGATTTAAGCTTCCACCACTGTCAGAATCAAGCCTTAGAAAGGTTTTAGATGAGAGTGGCCTAAGCTTCTATCTGAAGTCTTGGACACCTTATTAGGTTATATTATTATTATTATTATTATTATTATTATTATTATTATTATTACCATTATTTCTTGTAGCAGGGCAAATATTGATAAACTAATTCCAGAATTAAAAAAAAAAAAAAAACAACAACAGATACTTTGTCTGTTTATGAATAGAAAGAAACAGTAAGGTTTCCTAGATAATCATGCTATTGTGTTTTATTTATTATTGTCTGTCATTTTAATTTTTAGTCTCTTTGGTGTGAGAAGGTACTCTGCAGACTACAGAAAGAGAAATCCAGACACCAACCCATCCACAATACCCTTAATCTACTGTCTGTCCTCCTGGGAAGATGTGCTGAGGCATTGGTGGCACAGAATTTGTGGAAGTGGCCAACCAATGTACAGTTTATCTTGAGGCCCATGCCATAAAAGGGAGCCCAAACCCTACACTCTCTGCATGGCCAGGAACTGGAGACTGGATTGCCCAGAGACCTGGGGTAGAAACAAATACAACTGGCACAAAAAGAAAAAGAAAAAGAAAAGAGAAAAAAGGAAGGGGGAGAGAGAGAGAGGATTCATAATGATACTCTCCTACACTGAGATTAGTTCCAGGTTTCCTCCCACAGAAGACTGGAGAGGGTGCAAAGACCCACAGCCAGACTTTATGCAGAGTCTCAGTTGGAGGGCTCAATCAGGGCCCTCCTCTCAGTGTTCCGGAATCCCTTTGGAAGATGAGGAAAGACTGTAGTAGTCAGAGGGAATGGAGGGCACCAGGAACCAGGAAATAAGCTCTGCTGAATAACACAGCAGGAGTCACAAGGCCTCAGAGCCTGAAAGGGGAAGCACAGACCCTAGGGAGTCTGCACCAGGTCCTGTGCATGGCTGTTAGCTTGGTGTTTTTGTAAAATTCCGACAGTGGGAGCCCCTGGGACTCTGACTCTTGCCTGCCCTGGAACTCTTTTCATCCTATTGAGTCACCTTGTCCAGCCTTGTCTTATTGTATCTTGTTTTGTCCTGTTTGGCTGTCCTCTCTTGGAAGCCTGCTTTTGTTCTGAAAAGGAAATGGAGGGAAAGTGGATTGGTGGGAGAGGGGATGTGGGTGGGAGCTGGGAAGAGTGTAAACTGTGGTTTGGATGTAGTTTATGAGAACAGAATCTATTTTCAATTTTTTTAAAAGGAAAATAAAACAAAACCAAAGACAAAAAAAGCAAACAGAGAGAGAGAGAGAGAGAGAGACAGAGACAGAGACAGAGACAGAGACAGAGACAGAGAGAAAGCAATGTGTTCTAAGAAGAGAAATGGGATTGGATAACTAGCCAAAGTACTGTGAGGTGGAATTGGGATGCAGTGTGAAACTTTCTTATTCACACTTGACAATGGTAGCTTAATCTAAACTTTGACATTGTGCTGTAAATATTTTTCTTATCGTGTTATCTGGCCAATGCACTTTCATATAAAATTTGAGTAAACTGTCTTTAGAAAAGCAAATGCACCCACTTACACAAACGCAAATGGCATTTTTAAGGTAAATTTAATGAGAGGCACAAGTAAGCACCAGGCATTTCTCTATGAGTTACAGAAAACAGTATTTCTGTAGGGGAAGGAAGCCTAGTGGTTCTATTGATGTCCATTGGTTTCTTATAAAACAAAGGACTCTGGAGAGATAGGTTTACTAATCCAACCTTGAAAGTTTGGGTCTTGTGTGTGTGTGTGTGTGTGTGTGTGTGTGTGTGTGTGTGTGTGTGTGTGTAAGTGTGAGCACGTGTGCACAATGCTTTCTATGACTTAATCTCATCTAAAATGTAGAAATATACATAAATCAAATAATGTCCTCCAAGTACTAAACTACCGCTTATCATTTTATGTTATAAAATATTAGTAATTTAGTTGCACAGATTTTAAACTGGACTCTGGCTGCACTCGTGACAACAGAGTTCCTAGCAACCATCCCCAGTGAGGGGCAGGTTGGCAGCTTTGAATGAAGCACTGCCAGTGGTGGCTGGCTGCCAGTATAATGAATGCATTCCCCAAGCCTCTTCTTAATCCCTTGATAATACTTTCCATTTCCTAAAATCAATTATTGATAGAGTGATAGTTCATCTAAACAAAATGAATAAATACAGAATGCATTTTCCTCGTGGTATTAACACTGTTCATTCCAACAGCATAGGTAGACGTTATAAAACCCAAATCCAAACCAACAGAAGTACTTATACATTATTCAAATGTTTAATCTAAGTTCCTGAGAGCTGTACCTACAACAAATGAATTTGAGTTTGCATTTGACAGAGCTTTCTTTCCATACTACCAGGGAAAGGATAGTTAGTCCTGGAATATAATTTAGAATATCCACATTTTAATTCTGATGCCAATTGCTTTCCTATACTACCACTCATAATAAGCAGATCTGTTGCTGTTTGTTATTCAAATCAGTCATCTGAAAATGTTCTGAGATACTTTCAGGTGTCCGCATCTGAACTAAGAGTCAGTCCAAAGTTGTTGTTGCCATTTATTTTAATGATTACTGGGACAAAGCCAACATCCTAATTTGTAATGCAGAACTCTAGTGCCATTATTCACCCCTTAGGCAACAGAGACAATTGGTTTCTTGAGCCTCTCTCATGCTTGACTTGAATAAAAAGTGTATTTTTATTGCTTTGCAATGGATTGTCTCCTGTTATGACCAATGTTCAGATCACATGTGGTATTCTCTGCGCCTCAGATAGTTCTCCAAAGTCTCACTGCATGTTGTATAACCTCTAAATTCATTTTTAAGGACACCATCCTGAAATATGACTCTAGACACTTACTGTGCAAATTTGGTGGGTAAAGTTGGGGAAGAGTAACTATGATTTAAGAAGCAGTTCTCTGCATTGTTAATAAGCATCCTAGTGGCTTAATAATATGAGCCACCTCATTCATCCTCACAAAGTAACTTCAAGATATAATACACTAAGACACAGGATGGTTGTCCACATATTTTATGCACAAAAATGCATGCCACCATAAATTAGTAATATTAAGTGATCAAACAAACAAACAAACAAACAAACCACTTATCTTGCCAAAGGACCCAAAAGTATTCTTCCTTAGGGATCAATTTATGTAAAACTTGAAATAAAAAAATGAAGATTAGTTAATTAGCCACCTATTTAGATTTTTTCATATAAAGTGATCATTCCTGAAATCATATACACAAGCCATGCTAAGTGGATTCAGAAGTTTGTATTTATATGTTTATACATTTATACATATATTTATATATGTAACAACAATACTCAAAGAAAAAAAGGATATCATTATAAGAAGGGGATATAAGAGAGGTCAGACAGAGGATATAGAAAAGGAGAGGTAATGTAATTACTTTTTAATTAAAATAATTTAACTTAAAAATAAAAAGGAACCTGAAATAGTAGTGTTTGCTCATTAAAAACTGAAACATAAATCCATATAATTTACTAAAGCAAATATTTTATTACTTTGTGGTTACAAATTATTGCTTATAATATCTTATTTGTTTTTATACTTGGAACCCATATTAAAGGAGTTAGTACTTTATGATCATAGGAGGTTATTAAGCATAGTCTTTGTTTACTAAGAACTCAACACACACAGATATGACTATAGAAGATTATCCCATTTGGTTTATGTAGAAAAGAGTAGTATTCTACACAGCTTGCCTTTATCTGGCATTAATTATCTATTAATTAATGTTAAATAAACATCAACACAGATATAAAACAATGTTATTACAATAGTGCAAAATGTCTTATTTGTATGGCTTTAAAATGCAATGTTTAGATGTAGAACTTTTCTAAAGAAAAAAATTCCAATATATATGAGCATATTACCCATCTCTATATATTTACAAACAGGTTCATTCACTGTTTTGTGCAAGTGGAAGTACATATACATAGATACTGACTTATAAAAATGAATTAGTAAATTTTCTCAAAATATTTTTAAAAAATCTTTTTAATGTTTGTTTGTGGGGAGCATAGGCCCCATTGTGGAAGACAATACCTATACAACTCATCGGACTTGGAGAAGTTGAGCTAGTGTTTACATAGATCTTTCACCCCCATGTTCTAGTGTCCTTAGTACGGGATTGAACTCTGCATGCTACAAAAATACAAACACTAATACAGACACAGATCCTTTGATCTACAATGGTTTCCTGCCTGCAAGATATAAGAGGGCAATGGTAGTACAAAGCCTGTGGGGTAACCTAACAATATCTGATGTGACTTAAGACCTACTCTGTGAGACGGAACCCATTTTGACATTATTTGGGTGATCAAGAACCAGAGAATAGATAGCCTTGGGACCTAATGCAAAGTCATACAGCACCAGTCTAAAAAATAACAATGATAAAATGGCTGCTCATGACATTCTGCTCTATTCATAGATCAGTGCTTTGTCCAACCATCATCAGAGAAGCTTCTTCCTGCAGCAGATGGGAACAAATACTGAGACCCACAGCTGGACATTATGCAGAGAGTGAGAGACCCTGGAGCACTCAACCCCAAATGGGATGCCTCTATCAAGTCCCTCCCTACAAAGCTCAGGGAACTCTGCAGATGAGGAGGCTAGAAGACTGTAAGAGCCAGAGACAATGGAGGATGCCAAGAAAACAAAGCCCTCTAAATCAACATGATCAAATCTCATATGAACTCACAGAGACTAATGCAACAGATGCAGGGCCTGCATGGGTCTGCAACAGGTCCTCTGTGCTTATATTACACCTTCCAATTTAGTGTTTTGATGGGACTCCTGAGTGTGAATGAGTAGTCCTCTGAATTTGTTCCTTCTCTTGGCCTCTTTTCCTTCTGTTGTCTTGTCTAGTTTTAACGTGATTGTTTGCATTTATCTTATTATATTTTATTATATATATATATATACATATATATATATATATAATGTCTAAGCATCACATTTATTTTGATGCTAATTATTAAATGCACATGGGTGTTGTTTACATGTTAGGCAGGTGCTATATCCCTGAGTTCTACCCTCAGTCCTTCTTTTTTTTTTTAATTTAATTTTATTTTACAGTACAATTCAGTTCTACATATCAGTCACGGATTCCCTTGTTCTCCCCCCTCCTGACCCCCTCCCCTCCCCCCCAGCCTTCCCCCCATTCTCACCTCCTCCAGGGCAAAGCCTCCCCCAAGGACTGAGATCATCCTGGTAGACTCAGTCCAGGCAGGTCCAGTCCCCTCCTCCCAGGCCGAGCCAAGCGTCCCTGCATAAGCCCCAGGTTTCAAACAGCCAACTCATGCAATGAGCCCAGGACCTGGTACCACTGCCTGAATGCCTCCGAAACAGATCAAGACAATCAACTGTCTCACCTATTCAGCGGGCCTGATCCAGTTGGGGACGCCTCAGCCATTGGTTCATAGTTCATGTGTTTCCATTTGTTTGGATATTTGTCCCTGTATTTATTTAACCTTGGTCTCAACAATTCTTGCTCATATAAACCCTCCTCTTTCTCGCTAATTGGACTCCCAGAGCTCCACCCAGGGCCTAGCTGTGGATCTCTGCATCCAGTTCCCTCAGCAGAGAAAAACAATGACACCAGAAGGTTTGCAGGTAAATGGCTGGATCTAGAAAAAACCATCCTGAGTGAGGTAACCCAGACTCAGAAAGACAAATGTGGTATGTACTCACTCATAGGAGAATACTAAATGTGGAACAAGGATGACTGGACTGCTACTCACATCACCAGGGAGGCTACCTGGAAAACAGGACCCCAAGAAAAACACGGGGACACCCAATGTCGGAGAAATGGATGAGATCTACAGGAACAGCCTGGACATGAGTGGGGGTAATGAAGGGCAAGGATCAAGGGAAAGAGAGCCTGTGGGAGCGGGAGATCCCAGCTGTATCAAGTACAGAGAGGGAGAACAAGGTATAGGAACATGGTAAATGAAGACCACATGAGAATAGGAAGAAGCAAAGTGCTAGAGAGGCCCACAGAAATCCACAAAGATACCCCCACAATAGACTGCTGGCAATGGTCGAGAGACAGCTGGAACTGACCTACTCTGGTGATGGGAGGGCCAAACACCCTAATTGTCATGTTATTATTATATTTTATGATTATCTCTTAAAAGCCTGTTCTTTTCTGAAGAGAGACAGAAAGGGAGTGGATCTGGATGGGAAGAACTTTGAGAGTTACTGGGAGGAGTAAAGGGAGAGAAAATTATAATCAGGATATTAATATTAAGTGAGAAAAGAATCTGTTTTCAATAAAAGGGGGTATTTTTATATAAAGCAAATACAAAAATAAGTGTAATTGAATGAATAGCATAAATATGAAAATAATTAATACTAAAAGCTTGTAATTCTGTGATTATTTTACTACATTATAGACTACATATATTTTCTTGAAAGTATTTTGGCATATTTTATCTAAATGGCAGAATACTACAAATGGGTGAAACACCACATTTATCTATTCTGCTTTGTTTGGCAACATTACATTTATGGCTTGATATTGTCTAGAAAAAGAATATTTCAACCACAACAATCAGTAACCATTATGAATTGAAGCTATTTGTTTTCCAGTGAACTAGTAGCTAAACATATTCTACATCAGACCGTTACATAATCATTTGTGTTGTCTCAATATCTACCATGTTAGAAACATCAGTGCAGCTGACACATGAATCAAACAGATGGAAACAAAAATACAACTTTATTAATGATGAAGTTGATTAGAGAATCTGCTTTTAGATCTGTAGTTTAATGTGCTTTTTAGTTCTTTGCTGTATAATTAGATAAATTTACTACTGGTCAGGAATCCAGCTGACATCTGCAATCTATCCTTGAGTGATCAGGCCTAAACACAGCTACGCTGTGGGCAGAGATTTCTAAAGATAGGGATAGGGAGAGCAGAGGCTAAGTCAGGCCTGCTGTGCAGTATCTATTAGAAACAATGAATTCATTTAAGTTGAGTTAATTGGCAGAGAAAACTCCAGCTAACAATGGCTAAGTAAGACAAAACCCACACCATAGCCATTTTCAGGTAACTGTTGCAGAAGCACTGCCTTTGTTTAACATGCTGTTAAGATGTCCTCAGCAAGTCACTTTATGCTCCAAGGTGACTGCAGAAACACATTCACCTGCACTAATCAGCAGGAGAGAAAGAGAGAGAAAGAAATGAAGGAAGGAAGAAAGGAAAGAGGAAGAAACGAGAGAGAGAAAGAAAGAATAGAAGGAAGGAAGGAAGGAAGGAAGGAAGGAAGGAAGGAAGGAAGGAAGGAAGGAAGGAAGGAAGGGAGGAAGGGAGGAAGGGAGGGAGGGAGAGAGGCAGGAAGGAAGGAAGGAAGGAAGGAAGGAAGGGAGGGAGGGAGGGAGGAAGGAAGGAAGGAAGGAAGGAAAGAGCAAGCCAGCCCTGTTTCTTTTGAGGTTGAACCCCTAATACACCACTGAGGTCCAGATCTCATCGGCAAAAAGTATCAGCAGTCACAGCTCACTGAATTGAAACCTGATAAATGTCAAGTTTTTAGTTTACCACTTTCATATTCAGGACTAATTTTACATTTTCTTACCAAAATTAAGGAGGAGATTATGTGATAATCCTTTGTCATGCTAGGGAAAAGCCTAATTAATTGAATTGGGGGGGTCTGGAAATGTCACTCTCTAAATATAAAGCATGATAAACCAATATTCTACCAAATATGTGACTGATACTGATAATTCAAAGACAGTAGAAATCTCACTCAAAAGTTATATCTGCGTATACATTATAGTGTGAAACCATCCAAGGGACCCTAACACAGATAAAGAACTGTGAAAGCTAAGTAATTCTGATCATTGTTTGTAACCAGTCCTCGGGATTTTAACTTAGGGAGAGAAATTAGATAACCCTAGAATTTATCTCACATTATATAAAAAGGTCTTAAGTGCAATGCCAGTGACTGTGACCTGTTTGGAAAAGAGGTTGACAATAATACCAAGACTATAAGCTGCCACATACCCTAAGAGGGAACAAAATCCCACTTGACTATACAACAGGATGAATTTTTCCCAAACTTCAATTGTAAAGCATGACCTATGCTTTAAGAATCAGGTGTAATAAATGAATAAAAATTATCTGAAACCACAGATTGGTTTGACTTAAAACCATTTTCAAAGAAACCATCATTTTACTGCTTGTCTACATTTCAGAAAATTCTGAAACATTGATGATGTGTGAATTAATAATGTTTTCCTCTAAATTCCAGATTTTGCAAGGACACGGGAAGTTTGATCATCAGTAAAGTACTTTTTAATCCTTGATGAAATGCCTAAAATAAGTACTGTGTCATTATAAAGTAATTCCAACTAGAGGAGAGTATTGAATGTGCCTTAATATTCCTTGGTAATGTGACTTTGCAGTACTTTTGCAAGCAACAACGCAGAGACACTTAACATTATGTGATTAACTTAGCATGTTTTAAACATTTCTGGTTTTATGGAAGTAGCAATAAATCAGCATGTTTGCAGATGAGGCTGAGGAAGAATAATCTCCTTGCGAGGAACAGAATTTTTAAAGTTGTCTAATACTACGCCCTTGCTCTGAGATGTCTTTTGCATTGAACTGCAACATATGAATCACTTTTAATCAGAGGAAATAAGCATGATAACCAAATGCAAAGAAGCCCAGGCTTGTAGTGAATTCCTTGTAATGACAATTTAACTTCTGCTTATGTCAGATAATTTAGCTCTCAAAGCTATTACTGACTATTAAGCCAAAGAAAAATCTAAGCAAATCTATAAAAAAAAAAAAAAAAAAAAAAAAAAAAAAAAAAAAAAAATTCCTATAGGAAAGTAGGGGGAAAAAAAACCTGCCCTGTAACCTTTAAGCATTCTTATCACTAAAAAGGTCATCCTTTCTCTAATGCCACAAGCACTTTCACATCTCATGCCTCATCAATTCCCAGTCGGTGTAGGGCCCTTCAGTTAATATCTGGGATCAAGCTAGAAACACTAACAAAAATTCACTAGCTCTAGCTATGCTCATTTGTTGAGCCTGCAAGGTTAAATAAGTCTAATTAAAGGTGGTGGTGAATTTTAAATGACTTTTGCATACATTCTTCTATCCTTCAGACATTATTCAAAAGACCTGAATGCTAACACTGTCTCCAGGCTAATTTTTTAATGGCATAATCCTTACAAAGTAAAAGAGAGTGAATCAGCTCCTGAAAAAAAAAAAAAAAAAGAAAACAAAACATGGAATGAGACTAGACACTTAATGCCATGAGGAATGATTATGTGTTTTCATGAGAAGAAATGATAAACTTCCAGCTGCCTTTAATCTGTTGAGGGTCACAGATATATATGTTTGCATTGTCCTGATTTTGTCTTTTGGGTTTGAAAATTATCCTTCAGATTAGGTGTGCTTATAGAAAAAGCATGTAAGATGACTTAAAAAATATTATAAGATATCTATAATATACTTGATTAAATTCTGTTGAAAGAAAAGACTAGATCTAACACCAAAAGAAATAATGTGACATGAAGTACAAAAACAGTTTTGAAGAACCTTGCTGAACTAAAATTGTCATTTCATTTATTAATTTGATTCTCACTACAAAAAATACACTTAGGCGTCAAATTTGAACAGAATTCTCAGGTGTTTGGGTGGTCCATGGGATGACAATGAAAAAAATAGCAGAGTTTGCTGCTGTTTGAAAGATAGATATAGGGATAGATATAGGCTTCTTCTTATGCTGCAGACACCAGAAAAGATTATTTCCAATATGGAGAATTGGTTAAAATGTAGCAAAGCACCAGCATCCATACAGAGCAAAGGTTATCATTCCCGAAGTTAAGAACTTAGTTAAGCTTTTCCCTACTTTAAAAGACTTTATTACTAGCATTCAAGTGTGGGTTTTAGCAATAGTGCAGGGTCTCTTAGATCCACACACATCAAGCCCCTTTAACCCTAATCACAAGTTCTGCTTCAAGGAGCTCCCAATGATGTTTAAAAAGACAGAGGGATTATAAGATGAGTTGTGGACACTCTTGATCAAGTATAGTAAAGGAAGGGAGGGGGAAAGTGACTGCCACTTCAGCGAAGGCATATAGTCCTGAAGAAATCATTGTTCAGACTCTGAAAGATAAAAAGCAGGATTCTATGCAAAGAGAAACAAGCTTGCCATATTCTAGAGACAGAACTGGAATCACTAAAAGTGTAGGAAATGAAATGGCAATGTTTTTCCTATGAGGAAAGTAATGAAAGCATTCTTGCACAGACTAGGAGAGAACTCTTGCTACTAAAGTAGTCTGAGTGTACCCCATTCCAGAGACATAGGAACCCTAAGACTGCCTGTTTCTGAGTCTTGCTAGGACAATAGTGAATATATCTTCTCAACTGTGGCTTATCAAGCATTTAGAAAGTAATCTTCAGGAGGAAGGAAGGAGAAAAATCACAGAGACAAATCCTCTGAGAAAATGATGAATGAAGTCATAAAGCTTAGTTTAAAAAATGAACAAGAACAGTTAGTCAATTACCTGTGCTTGATAGTTTTATGACAGCTTGGCACAAGCTAAAGTTATGTGAGAGGAGGGAACCTTAATTAGGAAAAGGCCTCCCTAAGACCAGGCTGTAGGCAAGCCTGGAGGACATTTTCTTAATTAGTGATTGATGAGGGAGGGCCCAACTCAATGTGGATGGTGCTGTCCCTGGGCTGGTAGCCTGCATTCTCTAAGACAGCAGGCTGAGCAAGCCACAAAGAGCAAAGCAGTAAGCACAACTCCGCCATGGCCTCTGCACCCATCCCTGCCTCCAGGTTCCTGCCCTATTTGAATTCCTATACTAATTTTCTTCAATGATTGACTATGATGTGGAAGTGTAATTCAAATAAACTCGTTTCCTCCCCAGTTTTCCATAACCCTGTAGTTATGGTGTTTCATCATAGCAATAGAAACACTAAGACAGTACCAACAATGTATAAAGCCCATGGTTTGCCAAGCAAATATAACAACAGTAGCACTAAAGTTTAGGTTTATTGCCCATTAATAAAGTCAGTACTTACAAGGTGTACCTGTGACTATGGCTGACACCATCCATAGTGAGTTGGACTCTCCTCAATCAATTTGCAGTTAAGAAAATGTCCACGAACTAATAAAGTCAAAGAAGGCTATTAAAGGGATACAAAGAGTAAAAGAAGTCAAACTATCTATATTCACATATAATATGATACTATACATTAGAGATCAAAAGAAATCTATCAGAAGACCTCTAGAAATTAACAAATTCAGTAATGTGACAAGCTATAGAATCCATATACATAAATCAATAGCTTTTGATCCACTAACAACAAGCACACAGAGGAGGAGATTGTGGACACACTCTGATTCAAAATAGTGTCAAAGAAAATAGAATGGCTAGGAATAAACCTAACCAATGAGGGCAAGGACCTCTACAACAAAAATGCTAAACCTCTGGACAAAGAGATAAAGACATTAGAAAATGAAACACAACCTATGCTCATGACTTGGAAGAATTAATATTGTGAGAAAGAACTTTTACCAAAAAAAAAAAAATATGGACGCAATGAAGTCTCAATCAAAATCTTTATCTTATCCTTTACAGAAATAAAAAAGAAGCTATCCTAAAATTCCTATGGAATCTTAAAGATCCAAAGATGAGTACATGTTTTTCAGTCATCTGATATTTTATGAAGATGCCAAAAACATAAACTGGAGAAAGGAAAGCATCTTCAACAAACAGTGCTGGGTAAAATGGATGTCCACAAGCAGAAGAATGAAGTTAGACCTGTATCTACCATTTTGCACAAAACATACTCTAAATAAATCAAAGAAAACCCTAACCATGAACTAAGATAACGCAGGCAGAACCCTACATAATAGAAGTGTAGGAAATGATGTTCTAAACAGGACTCCATTTTAAAGCCAACTACTTACAAGTGGGGCTTCATGGGACTGAAGGGCTTCTACAGAGTTAAAGAAACAAACAGGAAGAAGAGAAACCCATAAAATGAAAGAGAATCTTTACCTGCTATACATCTGACAGAGGATTAATATCTAAAATATACAGAGAACTCAAAAATCAAAGAAACAAAAACAAATGACCTATTCTAAAAATGGACCTGGGACCTGAATAAGTGTTCTTAAATGTAAAAAAAAAATGGCTAAGACATAACGCAGATCAAAACAACTTTGAGATTTCAAATTACCTCAGCCAGAATGGCAAAGAACAATGCAATAACCAAGACAAGTGCTGGAGGAGATATGGGAAAAAGGAATAAAAAAAATCTTATTAACAGTTGGTAGACATGCCAAATTGTGCAGCCAGTAAGGAAATCAGTGTAGAACTAAAAATAAATTTACCATATAACCAAGCTATACGACTCATTGGCATATGCTCAAAGGACTTACCATCCTATTTCACAGACATTTGCATAAATGTGTTCTTTGTTACTTTATTCACAATAGCTAGGGAAGGGAAAAAAACTAAATTCTTTCAAAAATGGATTAATAATGAAATGTAGTTCTACACATATATATGTGTGTGTATGTATGTGTGTGTATACATATATATGTACATATAAAAAATGAAATGATAAACTTTCTATATAAATGGATAGAGCTAGAAAAGATCATATAATGTAAGGTACCCAGACCCAGAAAGACAAACTTCACATGTTATTGCTCATCAGAGGCTACTAAGTCCAAATCTTTAGATGTGAGTATATATCCTGAAGAAACAGAGGAAACCAAGAAAGTAGAAAGGGAAAATACTGGGTAGGTCATCGGGAGGGCAATAGAAAGAAGAATAACAGAGTGCATGTTATTTGATCAGGGAAATGGGAAAGGGTGTATTCTAATTAAGGAGGAAGGAGGAAGAAAAATACAGAAAGAGGGGTGAAAAACAATAAAATGTTTGAAAAAGTCATCAAGAATAATTCTCTTAACTATTTACCAAAAAAAAAAAAAAACCTGCAAAACACATTTGTGTATGAATATACACAATTTACACATAAAGTTTAAGCAAAATTTCTCATCTGTGCTAACAATATTCCTTCCAGGAACCAAAGACCACCTAATTACAAAAATTGTAATACCAAGCATGAGACGCACTCTTTGGCGTTGTTGATCTAGGTTGTCCCAGAGACTCCTAAAACATACAGGTTATTGCTAATGCCTTTGGTTGTCCCTGAGAGGTGGAAGGTAAGTCTTCTAATGCTGAAGACACCATGTACTTCACACACAGCCTAAGAAGCCCCTGGGCAAACTAACCAGAAGGTACCATGCAAGCTTTCAAAGGTGGGAAGCAACCAACATTCATTCATACCAAGCTATGACTCCAGTGAACCACAACAACAAGCACCCTGGCTTTAAACACTAAGGGCAAAGTAGTAGTGGTATGTGTACCTTGGTGGTAACCAACAGCTCTCTAATTACACAATGGATGTGCTCATGAAGGCTCAATCACACACAAATAACTATAAGCAACTAAGAAATGACAAGTACGTGAAGAGAACACCAATTAATTATCCAACACCAAACATTCAACCCTGAAAACAAACATATGTACAAGGTGAATTATACAGACTAAGAAAGTTATTTTTAGCAATATATACATATATATATATATGTATATAAACACACTTATATCCATGCAGCAATAATTAATGAAAAAAGTGGTCACATGTTTAAAAGATAGCTAGTGGGAAATTGGGGTTGAAGGGAGGAAAAGGAAGGAAGAAATGAGTGTAATTATATTAGTCTCAAAAAGAAAAGACAATGAAAATCTAAGAATAAAATGCTCAAGAGACGTGCCCACAGGTAAATCTGTTGGAGGCGCTTCCTCAAGGCTGCCTCATTTCAGGTGATTCTGGTTTGTGTCAAATTAACAAAAGCTAATTATTCCAGGCTATAACACTCCCATCGTAGTTATAAAGTAGACCTAAAAATCAGTGTAGATTGAAAAGTTTAAATGAACACCAGCAAAAAAATTGGCATAATTAACAATACATAATACTTTATACAAGAACAACTCCTTGATACATTGTCCAGAGCACATGGAACCTTCATAATAATAATGGTCCAAGTGGTCAAAATAAATTTCAAAATGTGATAAAATAATTAATGCATATCTTGATTATGGCAGAGTCAGATTAGATATCAAAAACAAAATTAAAATAGAACATCCAAAAGAGATTTAAATTAAGCAATGTATTTCTAGACAGTTGGATTTATCAGAGCACAAAAACAAAAGATTAAAATTTTTTAAGTTGGATTAAAACTTAATAAAACTTATTTTTAAAAACAGGATATAGTTCAGATACTCCCAAGAAAGTATACATAATTAATTGTGCTTGCATTAGGAAAGTAATGTGTCTTCAAATCAATATTTTAACTCTCTACCTGATAATTTTTTATAAAAAAAAAAACACAAGTTAAAGCAAGCCTCAGGAAGAATATGGTAGAAAGAAAATCAATGCATTTGAAAAAAATTAGTGAAGAATATTAGAAACATTAATGTTAAAATGTGATAATTTCAGAAATAAAAATAACTTGTTTAGAATTATACCAATTAATCAAGAGTGGAGAACAAATTAGTGTTTGGTCACTAAATTAAGTTATAATAAAAATAAAACAAAACTTTGAATCAAATTCTGACACCTTTGATGGTATGAACCAATTCCTTGAAAGACAGTTATTACCACACTTAGGTGATAATTAATGAATCATTTGAACATGTCCTCTCTCTTTAAGGAATGAAAGTTACAGGTAAAAGTACACTTACTCTTTCATAGCCATCCTGAAAACCTCCTTTGATCAATTCAATGAACACCCAGAATTGCAAATCTGACCCCTGGACTTGACAACCACAGTTGAAAGGAGGTACCAGTGAGCCATGAGATACTTACTAGGGTAGTGTTACAACCTGGAAATCTCATCTACGCAACTGTCTAAACAATTTTGAACAAGGATGACATCATGTACATGCTAATATGAAAAGGGAGAATTATACAAGTCCTCAAGCCTAGACAAAGAACTACAAACAAGGGAGAAATGCTGAGAGCATGAGAAATATTTTTCCCCAGAGAAGAGCACACCAATTGGTTATCCAATACCAAATGATCAGCTCTGAAAACATGTACATACAAGAATCATTTTATGGACTTAGAAGGCTGTGGTTTTATATTCAGGAATGTGCGTGTGTGTGTGTGTGTGTGTGTGTGTGTGTGTGTGTGTGTGTGTGTGTCTGTGTGTCTGTGTGTCTGTGTCTGTGTTCATAAAAACAATTAAATGAGACCATGAACTTGCTGAGAGCAAGGTATGTGGGAGGGGTTAGAGGAAGGAAAAGGGAGAGAGAAATTAGATAACCATAATATAATTTCAATGTTCAAAAATTAGGATTCATAGGCTGAACTGCTAATTTTAAAGATTATTCAAGACATTTGATTGAAGATAGAGATGGAAAGACAAACTGGTGAGTGAGAACAGCCCATGTTATTTTGTTTTTCAGCCAAAACTATAGTAGAATAAAAACCACTAGAGGTAAGAACTAGTCATCAGCAATTGTTAAACTCTGTAAGTATTTTCAGTTTTCAGAAACCTGAGGCTAAGCAGTGGACATTCATTTTGAGGTTATAGTTAATGAATTTTCATTAACACATGACTAACATGCTTTAAAGGCAGTATTCATTGCAGAAAGAATTCTACATACATCAATAACAATATTGAGCAACCTGAATGGGTTGTTCCCATATCGAGAAGGGAATCTTGGCCTCCTTGTACAATTAATATTTTAGCCTTTCAGAAACCTTGTTTATGTGTTAAGTTTCTTGACATGGAAGTAATGTGTAAATGTCCTAGGCTAGGGAACAATTTCCATCTGTATCATTATGGTTTAGCATCTTAGCTTGAGAATAAAATTGAAGTGAAACAGATCAACAGGAGAAAACAATACAAATTTATGTAAAGTAAGCTTTATGAGTCATAGGAGCTCTCATAAAAAACATAAATACCTAAAAGGCAGTGGAATTTCATGCTTATATGCCAAATTAGACAAAGAGTAGTAAGTTGTGAAAATGTAACTAAATTATGTGGAGAGGTTAGAAGATGAGAATCATTTTAACAAAGTTCAGGTAGAATTCTCTCAGGTTCAACTTCCCTCTACAATGACAAGAACAAATTTTCTTTCTAGGATAGAGGGTATACTTAGAATGAAAATTTGAGCAATTACTATAAAACTATATTATGAATCTCAGAGTGATTGGCTTACAAATGTTGCTTCTTAAAGGATTTTATTCAAACGAGCCAATATGTTCAAGTGGCATTTTGGAGTAGCATGCTCTTAATATCTTCAATATCAAAGGATATGTCAATTATAATTAAACATAAGCTATTATGGCAAGGAAGTTTTATAAAACAGGAAAAATAAATGATCCTGGGGTCAAAATAACAAAATAAAAGGAAAAAAATATGCTACTTAACAGTATTGTAAAGGAAGTTTAGTAAAGAACAGAAAACATGTATAGGGACCCTGATCACAGGGTCTTGTTGGATAGAGTCCTCAATGACTGGAGATCCAACTTGCTGGAGTCCCACATGTAGAAACCTCCATCAATGCCACATCACTTGTGACTGGACTAGGTCTCTGGCTCAGTCAGTCTAGTATAGAGTAACACTGACTTCTGCATATTTCATACCTGCTGCTCTGAGAGTCCACACCATGAAGGTCCCCACCACGATGAGTGCAGGGTACATTGAATTTAGTGTTCACTGGCTGACAACTGTTAATTGTTATTCTTGTCAATATCCTCAAATGCCCCTCATTTTGCCAGAGTGATTTGTTTCTATAGTTACAGGGTTTTTTCTGAGGTGGCTGTCAGCAATACCAAAGTTTCCCAGGCAGCACTTTGTAGCCTATGCTCTGGCCTCAGATTTGAGGCTGGAGGTTCACTGTGGAAAGATCCATTGGGGAGGGCATTCTTCTCAGATATGGTGTGCTCTGCCTGGTTCCCACTGCTGTGTGAGATGTTTTAAGGAACAGCCACAGTATTTTGTTATAGGTGGTGGCAGCTATGACAGGAGTGGGAGTTTTTCTGTAGTCAGGAGAGAATGGCTGGCTGAGGGGCTCATCTCCAGCCCTCTACCTGATGGCTGTTGTCTTTTACACGTAAGGGTGAATGGAGCATGGAGTGAAGGGTAGGCTTGATTGACCTTTTCCTTGGGGGCAGTGAGACAGATAGAGATGTAAAATCTTCAGAGGAGGTGAAAGGCCCCACTTCCTGAGGGACAGACAGAACTTGGGTCATAGAGCTAAACTCCATTGACCAGCCCTACTCTTCCGCCCAACACATGCATGCACACACACACACACACACACACACACACACACACACACACACTCATTCAAATAAAATTAGCATGACATTTTTCATTACATTTTCAATATAACAAAAAAAATCTCAGAAGGCTTGATTGTCGAGACTAAGGTCAGTGATTGGACCGTTGCATGAAGGGTGGGGACAGAGGATGACTGCCTCATTCCAATGAATGGATGAACCCTTGTGGATTGGCCTCATTCCAATGAATGGATGAACCTTTGTGGATTGGCCTCATTCCAATGAATGGATGAACCTTTATGGATTGGCCTCATTCCAGTGAATGGTTGAACCCTTATGGATTGGTGTAAGCCACTGGAATACCATGATTTTATTCACCACCAGGCAAAGCTTGGAGCTGTAAATCAAAAAAGGAGATTAGTTTGTTAGGCAGGTCTTTTGAAAAGTGATTCAGAATGTTTATTATTCCACTGAGATCTTGCTTCCAAAGCCCCCATTAGAAGACTCCTTCAAAAATTAGGATATCCTATAGTCATCAAGTAAAGGACCACCCCTAATGTCCGTATGTCCACCTGTATTATAAGCCTAAGAAACTTATGGAGTTCCAAGCTAGTAAGGCCCACAGTGACAGTCAAGTTTTTTGGCTACCCTTGATTGTAGCACCAGGCCAAAGATAATGATCTTAATTTCTTTCTGGTTGGATACTTCATTGTGTTATCTGGTAGTAATTCTTGATAAACTATGGTATAATTAATGTAAACATCCATGGACCACAAAATATGGTGGAATATAGCTATGGCCTTGATCTCCTGAAAGTTAACTTGTCCCTATGTATTTAGTGCAGTTACTAATATCTTCCAGACTCCTCCAAAAATTATTAACCTTACTGTATAGTGAAAGTGAATCCCAGGGAGACAATTCAAAGAATGATTGGGTGTTCAAAGACACAAGCAAAGAATTGAATGATATGTAGAAGGTGATAGAGGATTTGAAAGAAGAATTAAAAAGAGATCAACATACTGAAGAAAACCATCTGGAAATACTTAAAATTAAAAATAATAATAGAAATAATTGTAACTCAAAAGACTTTGGAAAGTTTCAGCAATAGAATGGATCAAGGATGAGAATGTAATGTTAAGAATTAAGTATTCTATTAACTTTGAAAAAAGCAAAATTTAAGTTAGTAACATGGCTCAGATGGAGAAGTCTGTATACTGATAAAGGTCCACATATTTTAGATATTGCTAAAGCTGTGGAATATTGTGATTAGGAAGTATAAAGAGGGGCTAAGGATGAGACGACAAAAAGACACAGGAATAAGTGGAGGTCTATATGAAATATAGCTGGATTATAGAAAATAATGCCTTATAGTGGGCTGGGGGAGGAAACATAATCTTCAGTCTTAACACCTAAGGGAGCAATGTACAAATAAGAGAAAAAAACATGATAAGCATATGCACTAGAAAAGACTAATAGAAAATGAGAGGTTAAAAAAAAAATACCTATGGGAGAAATTGCAGGCATGGCTGCCATGAGTTGATAAGTCAAGTTCAGCTCCCTCTGGTTCCTTCAGGTTACATGTGCTGTTTGGGTAGAGGGTAGAGTGGGAGACATTGTTTTCTGAAGCCTCAGTTTTCTTGGGTTCTTACTTAAGGAAAAGTTATAAGTAATTTCCTTAGATTCTCACACTTCACTCTGGTCTTTGCTGGTCTTCAGACAAATTGCTAAATGGTCTTACTAATAAAAAAAAAACAGCCAAATATTGGGGTTAAAACTGAGAGATTGGAGGAACAGGACAAGCCACAGCCAACCTTACTTTATCAACTTCTCAGCCTCCAAAGAGACCTACTTCCTGTATAGTCATGCCTATATCATTTCTCTGCCTGCCATCACTCTTCATTTCTCTGCCCAGCTGTCACTTCATGTCTGTCTGTAGAGACCTCCAGACCTCTATGATTAACTAGTGCTGGGAAATAAAGACATGTGCCACCATGTGAGGCTCTGATCCCTGTGTGGCCTTGAACTCACAGAGATCTGGATGAATCTTGGCCTCCTGAATGCTAGGTTTAAAGGCTACCATTGCCTGACATCTGTTTAATATAGTGGCTGGCTTTTCCTCTGATCCTCAGTTAAGCTTTATTGGGGTACATAGATAAAATATCACCATACTTCAGGTCCAGTATATGTTAGAAGTGCTGAATGTGGAAATATTCACACTGTTTTATTTTTTCAATGTCAAGGTTTCATTATATACTAAATGACAAAATTCGAGTAGTTATAAATAAGGCACACCTGCACACTCTGAGATCTATTCTATTAAACTTAGTGAACTCACTCCCACAAGTTACCCTCCAACCAAGGCACACCTTCCATGGCAAGGACATCTTGACATACCACACATGCATGTGTACACTTGTAAAAGAAATTAATAATATGATAAAATTGTGAAGTAAAATTGTGTATTTGGTAAAGACATGATTCCCAAAATTAGAAACTCCATCATCTCAATAATGAGGAAATAACTCAAATTTTCAAAACTGAGTAGAACTTTCGAAAAGATATTTTATTACAGATGAAATATAGATAGATTCACCATAAAAAGAACTCCAAAGAGTCATGATAAATACCCAAAACAATAGATGGGCTCCTAATCCTGGTAACAGTAATAGTTTTGCTCTGAGTAGAATACATGCAAAATACTTAGCTTATTATATACTTTCTATGGACAAATATGCCAATTATATCTTAATGAAACTAATGACAAGTAGAAAGTAGGGGGAAAATATTAAAAGGCTTAATACAACAGTATTTTCCAAATCAAATAATCATGTAGTCAACTTTATTTCTTCTCCTGGGATCACATGATGGAAGGCAAGAATCCATTCTAGCTAGTTGTCTCTGACCTATAGATAAGCAACCTGCTATGATCACACGTGTCTGCTTCACATTCATATGCAGACACACACACCAAAACCCAGAAACACATATTTTTTTTCTTTTTAAAATTAATTTTAATTAATTTTCCCCAGCCATACCACAATTTCCCCTTTCTTCCTCCTCTTCTCCTCCCAGTCCTTTATAACCAACCTCCCCTCTGCCACCTTCCCAATACACTCCTGCTACTTTCTTTTCAGAAAAGCACAGGCCTCCCATGCATATCAGTCAGCCATAGAATATCAAGTTGCAGTAAAATTAGGCACCGCTTGTCCTATTAAGGCTGGACTAGGCAACCCAGTAGGAGGGGAGGGGCCCAAATGTGTGAAACAGAGTCAGAGAGAGCCTCTGCCCCACTGTTAGTTGTCCCAGAAGAAGGCCAAGCTACACAACTGCAAAAGTGTGCAGTGAGCCTAGGTCAGTCCCATGAAACCCACTGGTTGGTGGTTCAGTCTCTATGAACACCAATGAGCCCAGTTTAGTTGATTCTGTAGGTTTTCCTGTGGTGTCCTTGACCCCTCTGCCTCCCACATTCCTTTCTTCCCTCTTCCATTGGTTTCCCTTAGCTCCACCTAGTTTGTCTGTGGTTCTCTGCATCTGTTTCCATCAGTTGCTAGATGAAGCTTCTCTGTTGACAATTGGACTAGGCAACAATCTATGAGTATAGCATAGAAAGAAAGAAAGGTAACAAGCCATGAGGCAAAACATAGGTAAAGAGAAACAGGTTAAAGTTATGAAAGTTAGTGGGATAAGCATAAGATAAAGTTGAGGATTCGTAACTAACAATGTTTCCATGCCATGATCTGGGAGCTGGCTGTTGGCACAAAAGAAAGCCTGCTACATTTAGTTTTCCAACATGAGGCCCACATTTCCATATAGGGCCTGAGAAAGTTGGAAAAAACGAACAACCAGATATGGATCCTTTAAGAGGTTCTACCATACAGCAAACACTTGAGTAGCTGGTTTTAAGCAGAAACAGCAAGCTAAGTAAAAAGGCCTGCCATAGTGCAAGCAGGCATGAGTTTCCCAGAGCAAGGACAGTTGAATACAGCCCCCACCCCCAGTTAAAGGCTTAAATGGGCTTACAGCTTGGCTTTTATTGACCTGATTAGAGCAGAGCCAGGTGCCAGTGCAAAGCTGCTTAGCAGTTCAAGGTTTAGCTATTTAGCAGTTTAAGGTTTGGCTCATGTGGTCAGAAAAGGTTACAGCCACATAGTAAAGACACGGCTAGATGGAAAGAACATCTAAAATGTGTGTAGACTTATGAAAGTAAAGAATATGGGTATAGACAGTCATAGAAAAATGTAAGTGGTTTATAAATAATAAAGTCTCTAAACAGAGAGTAAAGTAAAGGGAAAAAGCCATGTAATGATGAGAAACACACATGGAGTCAGGGTCCTGTATGGTATTATGTTAGCTTTGAATTTTTGAATGCTAAGCAATTACCTGCTGCTGAGAGACATGGGGTTGTAAAAGGGACTGCTAAATTAAACCAGTCTAGATACTTTAAGGATATCTTAATTTTAAAATGGATATCAGAAAATGTATTACATTGGGGATGAGGTTATGTTTTTGTTTCCACAGAAATGAAAGGCTATCTATTGATTCTGTCAAGGTTAATAGAGATCAGGTTTGATCAGGAGAGAGCTCCTGAAAATCTTGGCTACAGATACAAAGAAATAAACCAAGAAAAGCTACAATACAGATGACATATATACTGATCACTCTGCATGGGAACAGTTCTGAGACTGTAAAACAAATGTTAAAACCGGTTTAATCAAGACTTGACTATTATCTCAATTTTCTCAGGGTTCCCTAAACATGCCATCACCCTAAGATAGCAGAAATCAGAGCATGATACCTGAATTCCCAGGAGGTGGAGTGCGTAGATTTTGGTCATTTAGTAGCATATGGATGTTTGTCACTATTTAGTGGGGATATAGGAATATAGGATAAAAAGACAACTATTCATCTCAAATATTTTACATTGGTGTGGATTTTGGTATATTGATGCAAATTTAAAGTTATTTTTGTTATAGAGTACGTAGGTTTCTACCCTTGTTTGTGGTATTGTGCTTATGGAGCTCATTTAAAAGTGCAGTGGGTAATTAAGAAACACAGGTTAGTAGTTAGTCACCTATAACAGTCAAACTTGCAGTTATACTAAGTATGTTTGCAAGATCATCCAGAGATTCTACCCTTGTTTGTGGTATTGTGCTTATGTAGCTCATTTAAATTGCAGTGGGTGATTAAGAAACACAGGTTAGTAGTTAGTCACCTATAACAGTCAAACTTGCAGTTATACTAAGTATGTTTACAAGATCATCCAGAGATTTTTTTTTTCCGTTTTTTTCAAGACAGGGTTTCTCTGTATAGTTTTGGTGCCTATCCTGGATCTCATTCTGTAGACCAGGCTGGCTTTGAACTCACAGAGATCTGCCTGGCTCTTCCTCTTGAGTGCTGAGATTAAAGGTGTGTGCCACCATCGCCTGACCAGAGATATATTTTTGATAGATAGTTTTCAAACACTTCAAAGACCTACAGAATATGGCATTTAAAATGTTTTGTTACCATAGTGCTTTTCATGCCACTTGAGATACATCTGGTCCTGACAGCAACAATCTACTTCACAAAAGAATAATGGGCATCAAAGAACCTCCATACAGAGTTTGCTTCCAATGTTGCAAAGCTAGCCATTTGGGCTAGAAACTCCTTGCCCTTGATTGCTGAACATATACTGTCCAAAGTGGACATGCAAGACACAAAGGAAAGTGACTGCTGAACTTTGCAAAAACAAGTCCTTTCTGGATACCTTGTGGTCCTGGAAGCTGGATGGTATCTCATCTCTCCTAGATCCTGTAAGCAATCCCTTTGGCTATAAATTACCCCAGAAATAAACCTCTCCTGATTACCAGATAAATTATATGGAATTGCCTCTTTAATTACAGTAATAATTGCCAGGAGCCCCACAAACAGACCAAGCCACAATACTGTCACCCCCATTCAGAGAGCCCAGTCCCATGAAGGTTCCCCAGCTGTCAGTCCAGAGTCTGTGAACTCCCACTAGCTCAGGTCAGCTGTCTCTGTGGTTTTCTCCATCATGATCTTGACCCCCTCCTTGCTCATATGATCCCCCTCCCTCACTTCAACTGATCTCCAGGAGATCAGCCCATGCTTGTTTGTAGATCACTGTACCTGCTTCCATCAGTTACTGGATATAGGTTCTATGATGACAATTAGGGTATTCACTAATATGATTACAGGG
The DNA here is from genome assembly GCF_004664715.2 of Peromyscus leucopus. NCBI lineage: Eukaryota > Metazoa > Chordata > Mammalia > Rodentia > Cricetidae > Peromyscus > Peromyscus leucopus. Next base: position 7,767,723 of record NC_051065.1, read on the forward strand.
GAAAGCCAATTCAGGTACCCTCTCTACTACTGCTAAGAGTCTTAGCTGGGGTCATCCCTGTGGATTACTGGCAATTTCCCTAACACCAGGTTTCTTCCTAAATCCATAATGTGTCCCTCTATCAAGATATCTCTTTAATTGTTCTTGCTGTCTGTCCCTCCCTCAACTCAGCCATCTTGATCCCTATCCTTCATGTTCCTCCATCCCTTCCTTTCTACCTCCAATCCCAGTTTACCCAGGAGATCTTAAATATTTCCTTTTCCTGGGGAACTCCATGCATATCTCTCTTAAGGTCCTCCTTTTTACCTAGCTTTTCTGAGGTTGTGGATATTCTTTGCTTTGCATCTAATATCCTGCTATGAGTGAGTACATACCATGTTTGTCTTTCTCTGTCTGAGTTACTTCATTCAGGGTGATTTTTTCTAGTTTCATCCATTTGCCTACAAATTTCATGATGTCATTGTTTTTTACAGCTGAGTAATACTTCATTGTGTAAATATACCACATTTTCTTTATCTATTCTTCAGTTGAGGGGCACCTAGGTTGTTTCTAGATTCTAGCTATTATGAATAATGCTGCTATGAACAGAGTTGAGCAAGTGTCCTTGTGGTATGATTGAGCATCTTTTGGATATATGCCCAAGAGTGATATTGCTGGGTCTTGAGGTAGCTTGATTCCCAATTTTCTGAGAACCCACCAAACTGATTTCCAGAGTGGCTGTACAGTTTCCACTCCCACCAACAGTGCAAGAGTGTTCCCCTTACTCCACATCCTCTCCAACATAAGGTGTCATCAGTGCTGTTGATCTTAGCCAATCTGAGAAGTGTAAGATAGTATCTCAGAGGCATTTTGATTTGCATTTATTTCCCTGATGGCTAAGGATGTTGAGCAGTTCCTTAAATGTCTTCCAGCCATTTGAGATTATTCTACTTAGAATTCTCTGTTTATATATGCATTTTTAATTGGATTATTTGATATTTTGATGTCTTGTTTCTTGAGTTCTTTATATATTTTTGAGATCAACTCTCTGTCAAATGGGGACTTGGTGAAGATCTTTTCCTATTCTGTAGGCTGCCATTTTGTCTTATTAATGTTGTCCTTTGCCCTACAGAAGCTTTTCAGTTTCATGAGGTCCTGTTTAGTAATTGTTGCTCTCAGTGTCTGTGCTACTAGTGTTATATTTAGGAAGTGGTCTCCCGTGCCAATGCCTTCAAGGCTACTTCCCATTTTCTTTTCTATCAGGTTCACTGTAGCTGGATTTATGTTGAAATCTTTGATCCATTTGGACTTGAGTTTTGTGCATGGCAATAGATAAGGATCTACTTATAATCTTTTACATGTTGATGTCTAGTTATGCCAACACCATTTTGTTGAAGATGCTTTCTTTTTTCCATTGTACAATTTGGGCTTCTTTGTCAAAAATTAGGTGTTTCATAAGTGTGTGGTTTAATGTCGGGGTCTTCAGTTGAATTCTCTTGATCCCTGTGTCTGTTTTTTTAATGCCAATACCAACCTGTTTTTTTTTAATTAGTAAATATTTATTGTTTACAAATATGTCATATATTGTATGTAAGCTACTCTATTTTTTATTTATTTCTTTTCTTTTTTTTATAATTAATTTAATTTTACATATCAGTCATGGATTCTCCTGTCCTCCCCATTCCAACCCCCACCACACCAAGCCCCCACCCCCACCCCCCAAAACCTCCACCCCCACCCCTCCTTCCCTCCAGCCCACCTCCCATTCCCATCTCCTCCAGGGCAAAGACTCCTCTGGGGATTCAGCTCAACCTGGTAGATACAGTCCAGACAGGTCCAGTCTCCTCCTCCCAGGCTAAGCAAAGTGTCCCTGCATAAGCCCCAGGTTCCAAACAGCCAGCTCATGCACTAAGGACAGGTCCCAGTCCCACTGCCTGGGTACCTTCCAAACAGTTCAAGTTAATCGGCTGTCTCATTTATCCAGAGGGCCTGATCCAGTTGGGGGGCTCCTCAGCTATTGGTTCATAGTTCATGTGTTTCCATTCCTTTGGCTATTTGTCTCTGTGCTTTTTCCAAACTTGGTCTCAACATTTCTCACTCATACAAACCCTCCTCTTTCTCGCCAATTGGACTCCTGGAGCTCCACCTGGGGCCTCGCCATGGATCTCTGCATTGGGTTCCCTCAGTCATTGAATTAGATTTCTAGCACGAAAATTAGGGTGTTTGGCCACCCTATCACCAGAGTAGGTCAATGCGGGCTTTCTCTCAACCATTGCCAGTAGTTTATTGTGGAGGTATCTTTGTGGATTTCTGTGGACCTCTCTAGCACTTTGCTTCTTCCTATTCTCATGTGGTCTTCATTTATCATGATCTCTTATTCCTTGTTCTCACTCTCTGTTCTTGATCCAAGCTGTTTTTATTACTATAGCTCTATAATAGTGCTTGAAGACAGGGATGGTGGTATCTCCAGAGTTTCCTTTATTGTACCAGATTGTTTTGACTATCCTGTTTTTTTTTTTTTTCCCATATGAAGCTGAGTATTGTTCTTTCTAGGTCTGTGGAGAATTGTGTTGGAATTTTTATGGGAATTGCATTGACTCTGTAGATTGCTTTTGGTAAGATTGCCATTTTTACTATGTTTATCCTACTTATCCAAGAGCAAGGGAGATCTTTCCATTTTTTGTTATCTTCTTCAATTTCTTTCTTTGAGGACTTAAAGTTCTTGTCATATGTGTCTTTCAACTTGTTTGGTTAGAGTTACCCCAAGATATTTTATGTTATTTGTGGCTATTGTAAAGGGTGATGTTTCTCTGATTTCTTTCTAGGCCCATTTTTCATTTGTATATGAAAGGGGTACTGATTTTTTGAGGTGTTTATCAGCTGTATGAGTTCCCTGGTACAATTTTTGTGTTCATTTATGAATACTATCATATCATCTGCAAATAGTGTAAGATTGATTCTTTCTTTCTAATTTGAGGAAAATAAATCTGTAATTCTTTTTGTTGAGTTTTTGTGTGGTTGGGGTATCAGGGTTACTGTGGCCTCATAAGATGAATTGGACAGTGTTCCTTTTGTTTCTAATTTGTGGGATAATTTGAGGATTATTAGCTCTTCTTTAGAAGTCTGGTAAAATTCCGTGTTAAAAAGTAAGTTTCTGGTCGTTTTTGGTTGGAGTCTTTTAATGACTGCCTCTATTTAAAGAGAGGTTGTAGATAAATTTAAAGTGTTTATTTGGTCTTGATTTAACTTTATTAAGTGTATCTATTGAGAAAATTGCCCATTTCTTTTAGATTTTCTTTTTTTTTGTGAAGTATAGCTTTTTAAGTATGACTTATTGATCATTTGGATTTCTTTGGTGTCTGTTGTTATATCCCCTTTTCATTCTAATTTTGTTAATTTGGATATTCTCTCTCTCGGCCTTTTAGGTAGTTTGAATAAGGATTTGTCTATCTTGTTGGTTTTCACAAGGAACTACCTCTTTGTTTCATCGATTCTTTGTATTCTCCTCTTTGTTTCTATTTTATTGATTTCAGTCCTCCATTTGATTATTTTAGGCCTTAGACTCCTCTTGGGTTTGCTTGATTCTTTATTGTTCTAGAGCTTTCAGATGTGCTGTTAGGTTGCTAGTATGAGATTTTTCTAATATTTCAAAGCATTAGTACTTTGAACTTGCCTCTTAACACTGCTTTTATTGTGTCCCAAATGCTTGTGTATTTTGTGCATTTATTTTCATTGACTTCTAGGAAATTTTTAATATATTTCTTACTTGACCCAGTGGTGATGCAATAGAAAGTTGTTCAGTTTCCATGCATTTGTAGACTTTTTGTAGTTTCTATTGTTGTTGAAATCGAGCTTTAATCCAAAGTGGCCTGATAAGGTACAAAGGGTTGTTTCAATTTTCTTCCATCTATTGAGACTTGGTATTTGACTGAGTATTTGGTCAACTTTAGAGAATGTTCCATAAGGTACTGAGAAGAAGGTATGTTGTTTTACATTTGGGTGGAACGTTCTGTAATTATCTCTTAGGTCCATTTGAGTCATAATGTCTGTAAGCTGCATTACTTCTCTTTTTAGTTTTTGTCATTATGACCTATCTACTGGTGAGACTGAGATGGTGAAGTCTTTCACATTTAATGTGTGAGTTTCAATATGTGATTTAAGCTTTAGTAATGCTTCTTTATAAATGTGGGTGTCCTTAAATTTGAGGCATAATTGTTTGGAATTGCTGTATTTTCTTAGTGGATTTTTCCTTTGATGAATATGAAATGTCCTCCATCTCTTTTGATTAATTTTGGTTTGAAGTCTACTTTGTTAACTCTTAGGATAACTACACCAGCTTGCTTGTTAGGTCCATTTTAATGGAAAATATTTTTCCAATCTTTACTCTGAGGTAATGTCTATATTTGGTGTTGAGGTGTGTTTTTTTGTATGCAGCAGAAGAAGAATCCTGTTTTGTATCCATTCTCGTAGCCTATGACTTTTTGTTGGGGAGTTGATGATCAATGATTTTACTAATTCCTCTTATTTTGGTGTTGGTGTTGGTGTTAGTGGTGTGTGTGTGTGTGTGTGTGTGTGTGTGTGTGTGTGTGTTCTTTCTTTGGGTTTTGCTGGTGTGAGGTTATTTATTGCCTGTGTTTTTGTGGGTATAGTTAACCTCCCTGTGTTGGAATTTTCCTTCTGGTACCTTTCATAGAGCTGCATTTTGGATAGATATTGTTTTTATCATGAAATACCTTGTTTTCTCCTTCCATGGTGATTGAAAGTTTTGTTTCACATAATCTGGACTGGCAATGGTGATCTTTTAGAGTCTATAACATGTCTGTCTAGGTGCTCTGGCATTTTGGGTTTCCTTTGTGAAGTTGGGTGTGATTTCAAGAGGTCTGCTTTTATATATTACTTGGCCTTCTTCCCTTGAAGCTTTTAATATTCATTATTTGTTCTGTATGTTTAGTGTTTTAATTATCATGTACAATGAGGCCATTTTTCTGTTCCAATCTATTTGGTATTCTTCAAACTTTTTTTATTATAGCACTTCTTATGTTTAAAAAATTTTCTACTATGATTTTTTTAAAAATTTTTATCTATCTATTTATTTATTTATTTATTTATTTATTTATTTATTTAACAATACAATTCAGTTCTACATATCAGCCACGGATTCCCTTGTTCTCCCCCCTCCTGCCTTTCCCCTTCCCCCCAGCCCAATCCCCATTCCCACTTCCTCCAGGGCAAAGCCTTCCCCAAGGACTGAGATCAACCTGGTAGACTCAGTCCAGGCAGGTCCAGTCCCCTCCTCCCATGGCGAGCCAATTGACCCTGCATAAGCCCCAGGTTTCAAACAGCCAACTCATGCAATGAGCACAGGACCCAGTCCCACTGCCTGGATGCCTCCCAAACAGATTAAGCCAATCAACTCTCTCACCCATTCAGGGGACCTGATCCAGTTGGGGGCCCCTCAGCCTTTGGTTCATAGTTCATGTGTTTCCATTCATTTGGCTATTTGTCCTTATGCTTTATCCAACCTTGGTTTCAACAATTCTCGCTCATATAAACCCTCCTCTTTCTCTCTAATTAGACTCCCAGAGTTCCACCCAGGGCCTAGCCGTGGATCTCTGCATCCAGATCCCACAGTCTTTGGATGGAGTTTCTAGCATGACAATTAGGGTGTTTGGCTATCCCATCACCAGAGTAGGTCAGTTCCGGCTGTCTCTCAACCATTGCCAGCAGTCTATTGTGGGGGTATCTTTGTGGATTTCTGTGGACCTCTCTAGCACTTTGCTTCTTCCTATTCTCATGTGTTCTTCATTTACCGTGGTCTCCAATTCCTTGTTCTTGATCCAGTGGGATCTCCCATTCCCCCAAGCTCTCTTTCCCTTGACCCTTGCCCTTCATTACCCCCACTCATGTCCAGGCTCTTCATGTAGATCTCATCCATTTCTCCGTCATTGGTGCGATCCCCGTGTCTTTCTTGGAGTCCTGTTTTCCAGGTAGCCTCCCTGGTGATGTGAGTAGCAGTCCAGTCATCCTTGTTCCACATCTAGTATCCTCCTATGAGTGGTGTCAGGATGGCCGAGTGGTCTAAGGCGCCAGACTCTACTATGATTTTGCTGAATATATTCTCTGGTCTTTGAGCTGGAATTCTTCTTCTGGTCCTATTATTATTAATTAATTAATTTATTTATTTATTTATTTTGAAACAGGGTTGCTCTGTGTATATTTGGAGCCTGTCCTGGATCTCACTCTGTCAAACAGACTGGCCTCAAACTCAGAGATCCATCTGCCTCTGTCCCCCAAGTACTGGGATTAAAGGCTTTTACCACCACCACCTGGCTGTTACTAATATTCTTAAGTTTAGTCTTCCCTCGGTGTTCTACGTTTCCTAGATGTTTAGTGTTAGGAAGATTTTCATATTTAACTTTACCTTAACCAACGTATCTATTTCTTCTATTATATCTTCAATGGCTGAGATTCTCTCTTACATCTCTTGTATCTTATTGGTGATGCTGGCTTCTACAGTTCCTGTTCACTTACCCAAATTTCCCATTTACAAAATTCCCTGTTTGTGCTTTCTTTATTGCTCCTATTTCCATTTTCAGGTCTTGAACAGTTTCCTTCATCTGTTTATTCTTTTTTTCTTGGCTTACTTGGACTTTTTAAAGGGATTTATTGATTTCCTCCAATTTTTTGTCTTTTCAATTTTTAAGAGATTTCCATTTACTCTTTAAGAACTGCTTTTATTTTCATAAAGCTGGTTTAAGGTCTTTTTTTGTGCTTCAGTTATATGGAAAGTTTCAGGTCTTGTTGTCATAGGATAGCTGGTATCTGGTGGTGACATGTTGCCCATTCTGTTGTTGATTGTGTTTTTACACTGGCATTAGGTCTTCTGGGTTTAGGATGATTATATGTCTAGGTATTTATTCCTGTGTTTGTCTTTGTTGGATGAGGGTTTTTGTTCCTTGATTTCTGTTTTCACTCTGGTTTTCTAGTCCAAGTGGCTATGGGGTTCCGGTGATTGGTGAGTCTTCTGGTCTAGTAGAATATCTCCTCTGGGGTTTTTGCAGCCTGAAAGAACACTGGAATTTTGGGTATCAACATTGCCTCTGTGGTTTCAAGTACCTGTATGGTCTCTGGGATTCTGGGTACCTGTTTGGTTTCTGGGTTTCATAGTTTAGCAAGGCCTCCAGTAAAGTAGAAGTTTCTATCACAGTTGTAGGCTGGGATTTGGAACTCAGGGAAAGGAGTGTAGTTTGGTGTAAATGAACTTCTAAATGTCTTAGTAATAGAAAAACATGGAGCCAGATATAGCGGTGAAAACCTGAGAGGTTGGAAAATAGAGAAAGCCACAGCTAGCTAACCTTACCTCACCAACACTGCAGCTTCCAAAAGAGCTAGCTACTTCTTGTCTACCCACACCTATATGCATTGCTGTTCTGCCATCTGATTTGCTCTCTCTGTCTAGCTGCATCAGTTCCTCTTCCTGCCCAGCTCTGTCACTTCCTGTCTGTAAAGACCTCCAGACCTCCATGGTTAACTAGTGTTGGAATTTAAGGCATGTTCCACCAGGCCTGACTCTGTTCCCAGTGTGGCCTTCAACTCACATAGATCCAGACAGATCCCCTCCTCCCAAGTGATAGGATTTCAGGTATGTGCTAACATTGCATGACTTTTGTGCTTACTTATAATGACTGGCTTTTTCCTCTGATCTCCAGGAAAGCTTAACTTATTAGAGCACAGATAAAATATCACATTTCCCCTTTTTTTGTCTAATAAATAAATAAATAAATAAATAAGTTATAACTAATAACTAATATAAGAAAAACTACATACAATAAATATAATAACTATATACAATATATACAAGCAATAAACATATCAACGATGTCTTGTTGTTTTGCATTTGACAAATTCAGTGAAAATATTCCATTATTTATCCTATTTTGGTGAGTCTCCAGCCAGACACAGAGAAGGCCGGATGACTAGGTAGAACTGAGAAAAGGTACCAAGCCACCTGGCCAAACATAAATATGAATTATGGGTTAATTTAAGTGTAAGAGCTAGTCAGTATTAAGCCTGATCTAATGGCCAAGCACTTATAATTAACACAAGCTTCTGAGTGATTATTCTATAAGTGGGCCATGGGACTGCCAGGGGCTAGCAGGACCGGAGAAAACTTCTGACTACAATTTGGGTCTGTTGGGCCAATTTTAGGGAGTGTTAGCTGGCAATGGGTAGTGTTTTGACTTGGGTCCCTTGACTTGGGTCCCTTGACTTGGGTTTTACCTGCCTGGCTTCAGGTAAAACAACCAGAGTTGTGAATTGGAACATGGAGCCCAGGGGAGGGGATATAGTCTGGGTACATATACTTTTTTTTAATGAGCATTGAAATAGGTGAAGGAAAAACTTCATTTTAAAGTGATATTCTTCACTATTTTTGATTGATATCACCTCCAAATTACATTTTATACTATCTGGCATCTAAAAGAAGACTTGAAAGCTTCATAAGTATACAGAACAGCAGGCACAGATGTTCATATGAGTATAGTAATAAGATAAATATAAGTAAATAAAGAATTTTTCTGGAAAAATTACAACATATGCTAGGATGTAAGAAAAGTAATTATTCCAGCATCAATTTATTTTAATGAGTCAACTCAAGGTTTGATTTGAAACTATGTTTAATTTTATCAACATCATTGAAAAACATAAGAATAAGATTGCCTCTCAAAATAAAAGAACTTACTATTTTTATGAAGGTTTTTACTGAAGTAAAATGAATACCATAACATCACTAATTTTGCCCAAAACACAGGTTTCCTTTGACAATATGAGCAATTATGTGGACTACACTGTATTTCTACAAATGAATAAATATTTCTGTTGATACTGACTGATTGTGATAATGCTGTCAGAGAACACATAGATCTGAGATTTGAGAGAGAGACAAAAATCATTGTTTTCTTTATAATTTAAATATAAAGCATGTACTTAATGTCAGAAAGCTGAAGTTTATCTGAAGATGATCCTTAAAATCCATTATGCCTCTAGCACTATAATTCTCAAATACTATAACCTAGTAATCAATAGAATAAACTAAATACTGGTAATAGTTTCAGTAAATGACATTGCAATCTAAAACTGTAAATGTTAAAAAAAAATGACTGAAAAGGTTACCATTTCCTGCAGAGAATGAAACAATATTTTACCACACTTTGTAGAAAAACTAAGACAATTCATCAGAAAAATGCTGCAAGCAGCAGAGAATGGGGCATGTTCCTGTTACAAACTGGTGGAGGTGGAATTTTACAGAAGTCCCTAGATGTGCAGAGAATTAGTATTCATTAGGAGAGTATCTGAGGAAATAAAAGAGCTATACAAAGGTTCAGTCTCACAGAAAAAGAGCCTAATAAACAGAGACCAATGCCATAGTAAAATACAAATATAGGACAGGTATAAACAAATAACTTTGTTGTTGATTTGAATTGATCAAGACATGAGGGAGAAAGATCTCTCTACACATCCAGATCTCTAACACTGTTTATTTAAATGGTCCTGTTAACTTCTGCTTAATTACACTGATCAGCAACACAGATTTCAAAGAAAATGCAATCTATAGGAAAACACTGGTCTGTAAAAGACCATTTTGTTGTGTGAAAATATCCTTGATATCATAAGATGAAATATAAATTAAAAACTTTCTGAAAGTAAGAGCATGCTAAAGTCATAACAATACAGTCAGGTGTTGTTTTCCCAATTGTTAGACATTTCAAAGAAAAATACTGGCTAATATACAGATATTTTAAGATTTTATTTTTAAATACAAAACTAATATTACTTATATAAATTTTAATTAAATAAGAAAGGGAAAACATGATTTATTAAACATAGAGGAAAGTAACATTCAGTTACCTTATAGTCCCTAATGAAAATGGAATTATCAATAACAATATGCCATGAAGAGAAAGAAAAAAAAATCTTCCCAGTCTATAAACTGTATGCCCATCTGCTTGGTCAACTAAGAAAATTCTAGTACATAAAAATAACTAATTAGTGGTTTGAACAATGACTTCAACAAACTCAGGATCTTCTCTATTATATTCTTGTAAAGACATTAAAATTTTGAATATTGTTCTTTATTTATTTCCCTACAAAATTCAGATAATATATAGACTTGAGTTTAAAGTCCTTGCTTAAGTTCCATATTTTCTGAGCCAACTTAATATTAAAAAAAAAAAGTTTTCCTGAGTCTGCCAGGCTGGGCTGACTACCCAGGGAAGACCTTGCCTTGGAGGTGGGAGTGGGGTGTGGATTGGGTGGTAGAGCTGGGGGGTGGGACGAGGGAGGATGGGGAAATCTGTGGCTGATATGTGAAATTAAGTTAATTATGAAATAAAAATATAAACTTGAGCTATTGGCTGAGCTGTTATAATTAAAAAAAGAAGAAAAAAAAAGTTTTCCTGTACTAACTGATGGATACTTTTGTGAATTTTCTAAATTTGTAATAGAATATTTTTGCTGTCTCACTCAAACTCAAAATAATTGTACTTTCTACTAAGGAAATCCAGCAGCTAACTTTTGTAGACACTTGTCACAAGAAGTTGTCTCGTAATTCACCAGGGATCTAATTTCAGACTTTGGGTAAGTATGATATCCTAATATTATGAAGAAATAGAAACAAAACTGAAATTTGCTGTCTTTGTTTTCAATTGGTCTGTTTTTAATTAGATAGTTTGCTAAATTCCCCAAAGAAAACAAATTCCAATTTACTAAGGATGTTTTAATAAAGTAAATTTCAAATAGTGACAACCCCCTGGCACTCAGACTGTTAGTCAGGTAGATGAGTAAAACCAGAGGCAGCCAGGAAAAACAAGGCAATCACACCTAAGTCCAACTGTTTTCTAGACTTTTGTTGCAAAACTATCCTCTTCCTGGGGAATGATCTTTCTGTATTCACATCGGGCGTTTAGTGAGTGTGCCAATCCTGCTCTGTTGAGGCCTTATATTTGGTTCTTCAGTGCTACTTGATACACAAAAAGGAACAATATCAACATTTCAGTAATGTTTTCATGGATAAGGTAAAGTTGGAAATTGAAATGTAAAAAAAATGCTATGTACCAGTTTATTTTATAGAAGTAATTTTGTGCATGTCTGCTTAAGTGTTTAGTAAGGATGTGGACTGAGTTTATATGGGTACTCAGTAGACCGTTGACATCAATTAGATCTAGCAGTAAAACTAGACTTCAAAAGGTGATGCTATAGTTTTAAATAAATGTACTTTTATAAAATGAATATATACACAAAGTGGAAAATGCAAATGGATGTGAATTAAAACGCTGTATATTCTAATATGTATTAAGCTTCAAAATCAAACTGTGAGGAAAGACTTTAACTAACCTAATATAAATTAGGTAAATGAGAGTCTTGAGTACCAGGCTTGCTCAAAAGCTGAATGAAGCATATGTTACTCTTTTAGAAAACAAGTTTTCCATTCAAGACTGGCACAAGGCACCTCCAGAGCTCTCCAAATTTGTTAGTTTATTCCCACATCATGAGTGTTAGGACTTTCTCATCTGAAACTGTGTATCATATGAAAATTGAAAGGATACACACAGGAATTGTTTCAGAAAGAGAAATTATATCAAATGGGAAAAATTAAAAAGATTTAGTGCCAGTAAGCTATGAAATAAACAGACTGTGGAAAAAAAAACTTAATGACTTTCTACAGATATTTAAGTAGTGATTAGAGTTTTACTGATATATTTTCATTATGTTTTAAATAGGAAGAAACAGGAGTAATTATTACTAAAACCACAAATTGGTTGGAATTCAAGTAGGGTATTATTTTCAGAAAAAAATTAAAAACATAATGCTGATTTAAAATATGGCATCATTGTTTATAAACAAACTACCCAATCCTTTAATTTAATGCAAATTAATACATGTCTCAGACAAGTGTACATTATATTTTTATTTGACTCTCCTGTTTGAAAGTATTCTGTACTATAAAAAGTCTTTCATTTTTATAGCTACTATCTCCATTTCAATGTTGGAGAATGTACCTTGGGCCACATTAGTTCAGTTTGTCACAAAACAAATTTATGTATTTGGATGCTTGATTAAACGTTTTATAGAAAATCTAGAAGCCTATTTAAACTCTTCTGCCAATAGTCAATTAATTGATTCATCAGGAATCTGTATAACTGTAAATATTTCAACAACAAAGCATCAGAAGGTGTACATAACAAGGTACTCTACTTAGATACTCTTATTTCAGATATTGGATACACTTATTTCAAACATGCTTACTTTTTTTCTTCAATAGTGCAAGACGCTGGCTATTTTAAATAGAAACATTATTGAAATAGGTGAATGCTCTTCTTTTAGAGCACATATTTACTGAAGAAAACATATTCACTGCAAAATTGGTTATGAGAAGTTGGTATTTCTAGTTATCATTAGCTGTCATCTTGACACAACCAAGAGTTATGTGAGATAGTCCCCACTGAAAATTGTCTCCATCAGATTGGCCTGAAGGCATGTCTACAGGTATTTTCTTTATCATTAATTGATACAAAGTTTAATGGGTGGCTAGAGAAGGGGGTGAATCTAGGAGTTGGAATGAAGGCTGAGTCTAATCAGGACAAATGGTGAGAAATTCACAAGGAACTAAAAACTAAAATTAAAAAGTGGCTGGATGTGAGCCTGAGAGTAAGTCACTATGCAGCTTTCCACAATGATCCCTGGTTGTGTTCCTGTCCCGATTTCCCAAACTGATGTACTATTATATCTGGAAGTGTCTAAGCCAAACAAACTCTTTTCTCACTGTATTCATTATGGTTCTCTAGAGTAGTAGAACTTATAGAATGGATTTCTATCTATTTATCTATCTATCTATCTATCTATCTATCTATCTATCTATCTATCTATATCACCTTCTATCTTTCTATCAGTCATTTATCATCTATGTACACACATAGCTAGAGAAATGCAAATCTACCTATTATGTACATATTTATATATCTATCTATGTACAGAAAGAGGATTTATTAAAATGGTTTACCTGCTGTGATCAGGTTAATCCAACAATGGTTGGCTATGAAAAGAAAGTGCAAGAATTCAGAAGCTGTTCAGTCCATGAGACTGGATGAATCAGCTGGTCTTCAGGATATGCTGGAGTTTCAAAGAAGTAGGCTCTAACACCAGTGAAGGAATGGACTTACTGGCAAGGTGAGGGCAAGCAGGCAAAAAGCAAAAGCATCCCTTTTCCATGTCCTTATATAGGCTTCCATCAGAAGGTATGACCTTAATAAGATGTGAGTTTTCTCAGCTCAAATAATCTGAATTAAAGGTGTGTCTATCCAGCTCAGGATCAGAATTAAAGGTTTATGTCATCCTACCTCAAATAATCTGTATTAAAGACAGGTCTTCTTATCTTAATGATTCAGATTAGAGGTGTATATTCCTACTTCAAATTAAGCAAAATCCTTCACAGGTGTACTCTCAATTTTTGGGTTTTAGCTAATTCCAAGTGCAGTCAAGTTGACAATTAAGAATAGCCATCATACACAAGAAGTAGATTTTGGTAAGATGTTTTATAGCAGCAATACAAAAGCGAACGAGAACAGAATATCTATACCACTTAACTGCTACAAAAATAAGACTTGGAAGTCCCCATCTTCATGTGGGTTAGTAGATTGATGTATTATAATTACCTTCATGTCATCTAAAACATAAATCTGTTGACTCCTCCTTATAGTTTTCAATATAATATGTCTTGGTATGTCATTTGAAAGCAAATATTAAAATCCTTCAATTTTTTTTGTAGTCTAGTGAGATTGATTTGAATTTTTATGATTTTGGAAAATAATTTAAGATTACATTTTAAGAATAATATTTTTGTCATATTTAAGGAGGCATAAAATGTACTGATTTTTATATCATAATTTTTGTCACATACAAAAATTATCATGGTACCAATGAGTCCTATCATGTGTACAAAATGTATAATAATTAGAAAATAAATATGTTGAATTAGATGTTTGATACATACCAACAGGAATTTTTAAAATTTACGATGCCTGTTGAAGAAACCAAGTTAGGTTCTATAGGAAAAACAATCTACAATTGAGCTCAATGGGCTGAATGTGTACTAAGAAATTCCCTCGGAGTTCAACATCAATGAAAGGGAGAAGCAGTATCAAATTTAGTAGCTGCGGAAGCTTGTCACAGCTGGCTGGCAGCCTTCACCTCCATGAGCATTCTCAGGCAAGAATGACTCCTCAATGATCTGTGATGAGCTGAAGTGTAAGGATTTATATGCTTTTCTATAAATCAGCAAACTTAGGTATAACTTTGAACAAAATAGCTCTTAGTTGACTAATTCTGTGAAGGTGGACGGCAGGAGAAGAAGATGAATGGATAGCTCTTGAAAAAGCGGCTGCACGAGGCCTCTATGTAAGGTTAATCTGGGCTGAGCTTCAAGTCATCAGGGAGAATCAACATTCGATATAACCAGAAAAAATGCATCAAAAGAACAGTGTTGTTATTTGATTTAGTAATTGGTTTCATCATGGATGAATATGAGACTTTTCCTTGCTTGTGCTGTTTTGTGTTTTTCTGTAAAATAAGCTTCTGTTTAACAAGCTTCATAATAGGAGACAGTAAAAAGAAATAAATGAGAAAAGGTTATTAAGGATCTCTGAAAATTTTGTGCCAAAAGTATCCTGAATTTTTTTATATTACTGTGTTTTTAATGGACTTTTAATGACTCGTAGGTGGCTATTGACTAAGGAAATATCACAAATATATTGTATAATCATCTACTAATGATCTGTGACAGGTAGCATTAGAAATAGCCTTTTATATTACTTTCTGTTGCCAAATAACCTAAGTTAGGTTGATGATTCACATTTATCAGATTTATATTGGTAATTATGCATTTCTTCTAAGTACGTGGGTAATGAATACAAATCTCACTCACAACCTTCAGGTCAAGATTAATGTTATAATTTAAACATTCAGATGGAAGTTTAGGATGCTTAATTTTGCAAGAAAAGGATCCAGAGTACCTTTCCAAGCCCTGTTTTGTAATCCCTGCAATTATAATTTCATTTTCACTGTGTTATATAAGAAGTTTATATGAATGATTCATTCAAGGCATCTACAGACACATAATGGAGTTAAATTTCACGTTTTTTTTCACAAAATCACGTGACGAAGCATTTTATAGTTTATTTCTGAACATAAACTAGTTTGAAATAAAAAGTATGAACATTTTTATATCTTTTAAAATACATTTCCCATATAATATATTCTCCCATCTCTCAGTTCTTCCTTACCTCTCTATCTTTACAAACGTGTCTCTCTCTCTTTAGAAAACAAACAGGTAAATAAAAGTACACAAACAAATCAGAATAATGAAAACACACACACACACACACACACACACACACACGAAATACACACAACCAGGCCCTCTGCGTGGAAAGACAGTTGTGTAGCCTGGTCTGCTTGGGGGCCCCCTGGCGGTAGGATCAGAATCCATCTCTGGTGCATGAGCGGGCTTTGTGGAGCCCACTACCTATGATGGGACACTTCTGGCAGATTTGAGGCAGGGGGAGGGGCTTGGTCTTGTCTCTACTTGGTGTGCCTCCCCATGGGAGGTCTTGTCTTCTTGTAGGGAGAAGTTGGGGGAGGGTTGGGAAGGGGAGGCTGTGGGGGGGCAGGAGGAGGGAAGAGGGGGATCTTTGATTGGTGTGTAAAGTGAATGGAAAATTTTTCTTAATAAAAAAAGAAACACACAAACACAAATGAAATCCATGAAATCACTACATGAGAAACCATAATATCCAACCCTAAGACCAATAAGATTAAAAAAAAATGTTCAAACAAGACAATATGAGCCCAAATTCTACAAAAATACTATTGAGTTCTTTTTTGTTTGTTTGTTTGTTTGTTTTGTTTTGTTGTTTTTGTTCATCATCTATGGCTGGGCATGAGGCCTACTCTTAAGAATGCTTAACATACCCATTGAGACTCCATTGGAGAAAACTAATTTTCCTTTTCAAGTGCTCGCCAGTTGGAGATAGCTTCCTGGATAGGGATGGGAGCCTGTGTTCACGTCTCCAATTTTGCACTGGGATCCCATCTTTCTTTCTTTCTTTCTTTCTTCCTTCCTTCCTTTCTTTCTTTCTTTCTTTCTTTCTTTCTTTCTTTCTTTCTTTCTTTCTTTCTTTCTTTCTTTCTCTCTCTCTCTCTCTCTCTCTCTCTCTCTCTCTCTCTCTCTCTCTCTTTCTTTCTTTCTTTTTGGTTTTTTTGAGACAGGGTTTCTCTGTATAGCTTTGCGCCCTTTCCTGGATCTCACTCTGTAGACCAGGCTGGCCTCAAACTCACAAAGATCCGCCTGCCTCTGCCTCCCAAGTGCTGGGATTAAAGGCGTGCCTCTGCAAGCCCTATGCATGTGTCTACAGTCTCTGGGAGTTCATATGTGCATCAGTCCTCTTGTGCTTGGAAGGCACTGTTTCTTTAATCTCTTCCATCCCCACTGGTTCTTACAATCTTTTTGCCTCCTCTTCCTCATGGCTCCCTGATCCTTGAAAGGAGGGGATTGATAAAGACATTCCATTAGGACTGAGTGTTTCAACATCTCTCACTCTCAGCACATTGTATAGTTATGGATCTCTTTATTAATCCTCATTTCTTGCGAAAGAAAGCTTCTCTGATGATGGTTGACTGTGATGTGATACTGATCTATTAGTATAGCAGAATGTCAATAGGAGTCATGTTATTGCTACATTTGTTTAGTGAAACAGTAGGATTTGGTTTTTCTCTGGGTCCATGGACTATCTGCTCTCAAATTCTTGGCCACCTGTCCAGTGCCAGGCATAGATTCCAGCTCATGGTGTGAGCCATAAATCCGATCAGAAAGTGGATGACTCTTCCCACAATGTCTGTGTTACCATTGCATCTGCATATCATACAGGGAGGTTACTGTTGTAGATCTCATGTTCTGTAGCTGGGGTGGTATTTACCCTTCTCATTTGGTAGCATACAGAATACATTATGGTTATCTTTCTCTCCTAGCAAAGTACAGAGTGTGTTCTGTTACCACGAACACTAGCCAGTAGAGATGAAAGTTCTGGTTAGGTGCCAGCTCAGCTTTTTCATGTGTACAATATTCCAAAATTCAGTAGATTAGAGAGCTGAGTCCATCTCTGACCTTCAATTTTTGTGAGGACAGTCATTCTGGAACAATATTTTTTCTATTTCAAAAATTTTAACCACTATTCATATAAAAATATAACTGCATTCATATACACCATGAAAGAAAACATTTCTGTGGTTTGTTATATTAATGTATCTGGATATACTTAATGTGAATTATAAACTTCTAAATAAAATAATTTAGTGCAAGTAAGCACCATCATTAGAGAGCCTTCAAATATATTAGCTGTTCTTGATGGGAAAAGGCAAGTTACAATAATCAAATGCATTTCTTATCCAGGCTGAAATACATTAGAAATAATTTTTTATAATTTAACACTGATACAGTAAATCAAGTATAAAATTATACAAAACATAAAACAAAATTAAAATACCAAATCAATGCCATTTTGTACCTGACATTATTAACTATGCAAGTTATACTGAGACATTACTAAAGCACATTGCCAAGGTAGCATACATCTCTTTTAGAATGTGTTTCACCTTATGCCTGATAACATGGCTAGCATTAAGGCAACCAGTTATATGTTATTAACTCATCAGGTCAATCACCAAACTCTAAGATATCAATTCAAATACATATAACACTAAATTCAAATATCTGATATCTCAGTATGTTTGTTTTAATAGTTAAAACGTGTTACACATTCAATTAAAATGTGAATTCAAGAAAAATATGAACCTAGTATTAAGTAAAAGAACAGTGCATGTTAGTGAGTGATTTTATGATTGTGAATGGACATTTTGAGTATGACTTTTTCCCATAACAGAGGTAAATCTTTGGGTACTATATTATAGAGTAAACACTAGTCATATTACAATATGCATAATCATATATTTATAGTAATGCATAATATCATAAAAACTTTAATTAGAAAGCTATGAGAAAATAAGGCCTTTTTGCAATCAAATAGTTAAGCAATTGTGTCAAATGAAATGTAGTTTAAGCTAATTTGAATATACATAATACAGGACAAAGAATGTTAAGCCACATACTGCTCTAAATAGTTTTTGGTTATTTATCCTGCTTCACAGGATGGTGGATGTGACATAGAACAGTAGTTACTTTCTTCTGTATTAATCATATCATTAAAATGTCATTTGTGCTTTGGGATGTCCTACATAGCTAACTATGAAATAATCACATTCAAGACTTTTATCTGAACAAATATCTGAGTCATCAACTACTACACAGCAGCTAGTATCCTGACATCAGAAAGTAGCAACAGGGGAGATCAGTTTAAAAACACATCAGGTTTTTACTCTCCCAGCTTTATAGCACAATAAAAAGGACAAGAAGTACATAATCACAGCCTCTAAGACAGAGAAGGGTCATGCAGTCCAACTTTAATCTCAGTGATGGAATATCTAAGCATCCTAAGAAATGGTCATCCATCTCCCCTTAAGTAAGTTCCATGGCATCAAGTGTGTTGTAGAGACAGTTCCTTTATTGGGACATCTATTATTCTTAGAAAGTCTTTCATTGTTTCGAGTATAATTGTACCTGACCATTGCTTCTAGTTCTAAACTCCAAAATAAAGCACAAGAAACATCAATTTCAAAAAGAAAGGTCTTTGGGTACTTTCAGATGCAATAATGACTCATTTTTGTCTTCTCTTCTTTGCCAGACTTTTGTATTCTTAACCTGTCATAGGCTCTTCAACCCCCAAGGAAGTTTATCCAACAGTAACATCTTGTCTAGCTCCTTCTGTGTATTGACTTCAATGAGCTATCTTTTACCATCTGCACAATGTTAAAAGTCATAAAAACGATATATTTTCTATATATATAGACTCTATGGTTATAAATCTTTGTAATACAGATATTCTTAGTATTATATGCACATGTACTTGTCTAACTGACCGGGCATATCACATGTTTCTACATAATTTGTAGGCAAACAAATCCTGTGCGTACTTTATAGATACTTACTCTCCAGAATGGTTTGCCATTGACACCAAAATGCACAGTTTTACATTTTAATTATACTATTTGATCGTCATTGCAGCTCTTTATGATCTCCTTAGTAAGGGACCACCTAACTTCTTCACATGCACACACACATTATTCTCCCTTCTGATTCAAGGCCTTTGCATTTATTGTCTCCTCTTCCTGCAAGGCGTTTCCTTCCCTCCATGACTTAGCCAGCTCAGTGGCTGAAACAACAATAAATGCTAGCACCAACCAAATGCAGTCACACTCTCACTGAATAGCCATTATTGACATCTAATAGTGAATACAGTGCTTTGTGGCTTCAGGCACCATGTTTGCTACATACTATCTTACCACACCCCCATCACAGGCCATGCAGGAAGCAGAGGGACTGAGGCTTAGCATTACTCATCTACAGCTCTACACAGTAAGGTGGTTAGTGTGCAACCTGAGTAACATTACGCAGTAGGTCAGCAACTTCCAACTTCCAGATGTTGCCAGTCAGCCAATTTGATGTCAATTAATCTCATATATAGAGAAGGTGTCCAAAACTGCCCTGTGAGTTTTTTTTTTAATCTGTATCTTTTAGGCAATGTTTAACTATGCCATTAGTCTACTTATATAATCTCTTAAACTATTATCGTGATTCATTTGCCACAAGACAGAAATGTTAAAGTATATTGTATACGTACTAGCTTCCTAGTAATGAAACATGAAAGAAAAATAAAATTTAGCCAGGGCATTGATACCTCTGTGAGCTCAAATTAGTGTTGTGTCCCTTTTCTCAGTAAAATAAAATACTAATATACTAATATTATGTATTTATATGTTTGTGAAAATTAAATAAAATGTCATAGCTTTTGTTACTTCTGTTAAAATGTTGCATAGTATTAGTATTCAGGAAACTATTTTCAGAACAATTTGTTGCAAAATTTATAGAAGGCCAATAGCAAATTTATCAACATACTGCCATCAAAGCAACCATTTACAAAAACAAACAAACTAGAAACTGAGGTTTTGTTCAAGAATTCATGACTTCTAGGAGTAGAATTATTTAATCATATAAGATATCTCCTTTCTAGCTCATTTTTATTTTATTTATCTCTTTTACATGTTTTGTAGATAATATTTTATATTTCTTTGAAAATTTCATATAATGTATTTTGATCATATTTACCCGACCAGCTAGCTCCTCTCAACATCCCTGCCCACCCATTGTCATACTCTCTCCATTTTTTAAACTCAGAGAGTCTAATGTGTGTGACCAGATGCTCTAGGGTGTAGGCCTTGCGCTTGAGCGTGTTCCACCTACCAGAGGTCACACACTTACAGAAAGCTGTCCTTGTCTCTCCCAGCAACTATCAGATGTCAACAGCGCCGCAGCCAGAGGTGGAATTCAAGCCTATTGTGATTTTGTATGTCTTGAGTTTTCATTAAGGCTTGTGCATGCTGTCACAAACACACTTGCAAATGTTCCATTGTGTCCAGAAAACATAGTTTCCTTTAATCAACCACCACCTCTGGCTTTATAATCTTTCTGTTTCCTCTTCCACAATAATCCCTAAACTTTGAGATGAGGAGTGTGATACTGACTTCCCATTTAGAACTCAGAATTCCAGAGTCTATTATTCTCTGCAGGTAGATCAGTTTTGAGTCTCTGTGAATTAACTCCTGCCTGGGTCCAGCCACAGCAGTGTACGGGTTCCAGAGAAATGTAAGTACCGTGCCAGGGGAAGGCTGAGCTAGACACCCAGAAGGGAAGACTTTGCAAATCTGACAAGCAATCAGAAAAGGTCTTTATTTATAGATTTGTGATTTCTAAAGAGATACAGATTAGATAATTTTGTCCCAGGTGTACTTCTTTAGTACACCCTGGGATATAAGGTAAAGTACAGATAGAATAGGTTTTATTATCAACTCCATATTCCTATTCCTAGAATTCTACAGATAATTTTAGCTTAAGCAAGCATAATATAGAGGCCTGTTCTCAGGCTGGCAGCAGTTTAGAGTTTCAAGATGTTTTAGATAATATGAGTCAATCCAGTCAAATCACCATGCTTTGAGCAGCATATTATTAACCTTTGATGGTCAATCATATTACTTGCAAATTAGATTAAGCCTGAGAACTTTCTTAGACTTAGGAGCCATTGTAGCTATTATTCAATTTTTTTTAATAATATTTGTATTTACAATCTTATAAGAATTTGTGAAATAAAAGAATTCTTTTGTTTCTAAATTAGGTAACATCACAGCAACCTGATATAAATCAATCTTTTTAGGAATGACAAATCTTAATACCTTACTCTTCTTACATTCTGCTATATCATCTTAGACCACGCTGTTATGTTATTCTAGTCACTAACTCTTATTGCTGAATCTCTTTAGAGGCTTAAGATATATGGGCCTTTATCTTGTAAGTCATGTTTCTAAGGAATCTATGCATACTGTAAAAGGAGTTCTGTGCTCTAATCTGCTGCCAATTCTATCCTGCTGAACCTTGTCATCCTCTTCTGAATTCATAGGGTTCTAACTAGTTTGTTGTTGAGTTTGTGTAGTGGCAGGTAACAGTCTCTGAGGAACAGAGAAAATGCCCAGATAGGGTCAACTAAGGTTACTTGCCTAAAAGCTGGGGGTAGTATGTTCAGGACCTCTGTATCCCATCAGGGGGATACAGAAACAACTTTCTCAGAAAAGATGTAAATCATGTGCTAATAGGCCCACAAGAGTGTAACACACAGAAATTCAAACCAAAAGTAAAGGGCATCAGGTCAACGATCATAGTATGTGGCTCAGCTTTGCTGGAATTTTGTCAAGCAACCATGCTGGCTTCATGGCTTTCACCATTCCCCTAAGAGATGGTTGTGCCAAATAGCTACTAAAAGAATCAACTTCATTTGAGGAATCAATGGAACCTCACTGGCCAAAAACTCAAAAACAAAGAGTAACCTGTACTCAGTGCTGTGCCTTTTATCTTTTATTTGCTAGCATGTGGTGTATCTAGAGAGGTTTTTGCTCTACCTAGTTTAAACTAACTCCATTTAAACCATATATATACATACATATATATGTGTATATATGTGTATGTGTATATATGTGTGTGTACATATATATATACATATATATATATACTTATATTTCAATTTGATTTATAAAGTTGTAGGTTTTCATATGTTTGCTTTGTCATATATTATTTGTTTGGGTTGACCCTTCCCACCTTTCTCTCTCCCAGTACTCTACTCCAATATCAGTTTAAAACTGTCTACACCCATTAAACCTCTTGGCTGGTATGAGTTTGTTTGGCAAGGAGGCCCCAGAGTGCACCTCTACTAACTATGCTGGATATTACTATTTCCTTTGATTGACAACCAGAACTGGAGGGAACATTATTAATAGCTTGAGACAACACACATCTTTGTTGCAAGATATTGAGAAATCAAGTTGGGTCTGAGTTGGAGGCTTAATCTCCACTAGATAGTTTTAATAATTCTAGAGGTGCTATGTAGGGAAAAAAATAAGTCAGTAATCTTACTCATCTGTGAACCCTACAAATTACAATACCAATCTTCCATGTGAGACGAACCGACTATTACAATAGTAGTACAGTGCTAACATGGACAAACAAAGGCTCTTTGATTGGATTTAGAACCCACTACTCAGGTAGAAATTTTCCTCCGTACTGTAACCCTAGTCAAAAAATTGTGGCTGGGTAGGTCATAGCCACTCAGGGGAATCTTACCTGTATTGTTTTGCTAATTGGCATGGTATTAAATTGCCATCTAAACATTTATCCCTGTGCTTATAGGTGTATGATATACCCAAGCCATCATCAGAGAAACATCTCTTTTCAGAAAGCAGCTAGAAATGTGGAGAATACTGTTGTTTGATTGATTGTTTTTAGTAATATTAATTCTTTGAAAATATATATGATGCATTTATCAGATCCACATTCTGTTGTCCAAATTTGCATTCAGAAAGAGCAGACAACAGGGAGAACCAGGACAAGCTGGCTAGCTAGACTTGCTGGAATTGCCAAGTTCCAGGCTTAGTAAGAAACTTGTCTTAATAAATAAAATAGAGACCAATTGTGGAAGAGCACGGGCATCAACTTCATGTCTCTACACACACATGCAAGTGTACATATGTGTACCATCCACACTGAACACACACACACACACACAACACACACAACACACACACACACACACACACACACACACACACACACACACACACATACACACACACACCACAGACATAAAGAGGCCAAACACTCAGAAACTTTAGATGTATTGTTCATTCTAATAAATCTGACTGTTTGTCATATCTTCTCTGCACTCATTTTATTATAGCTTCTAATGCTTCAAACACACTTTGTCACATATAACATTTCCCATGA
Organism: Peromyscus leucopus; assembly: GCF_004664715.2. Classification (NCBI taxonomy): domain Eukaryota; kingdom Metazoa; phylum Chordata; class Mammalia; order Rodentia; family Cricetidae; genus Peromyscus; species Peromyscus leucopus. The sequence continues at coordinate 7,791,250 of NC_051065.1, forward strand.
CTCCTGGTGTATGTGTTAGTCTTCTCAAGGTTGTGCTTAAATATTCACAGTGATGTATAATATTTTCAACATATTAATGATCCTATTTTTAAGTAGTTTTAACATTCCTTTCACAGCTTGGATTAACATGGTATCTTTAAATATATAATTAACAGTAATCTCCTTAGATTGTGGAGTTGAAATTATCCTTTAAAACTCTCATTTTGCCCCAGATATAACTTTTTATAGACTTAATAATTATAATATTTTACTTAAAACCTTAAAGCCCCTTTTAATAATTAGTTGACATATTACCTATACATGAAAGTGAGCAAGTCATAAATGTGTCCTTTTATAGTGTTATTTTATTTGTACTAAAATGTGATTTGTATGTTAATAAATAAAGTTGTCCAGGGGTCGGAGCTATTAGAGCTATAGCAAAAGCTGGGCAGTGGTGGTGCACGCCTTTAATCCCAGCACTTGGTAGGCAGAGCTAGGTAGATTTCTGTGTGTTCAAGGATACAGTCAGCATTGGAGATACACACCTTTAATCTCAATACCAACCATAGACGACCTGGAGGTCTGTACAGACAGGCAGTGATAAGGCAGTCATGTGTTTGGGTTTACAACCAATGAGAAAACAGAACAAAAAGTCTATATAAAGACAAAAACACAGGAAGTAGGTCTCTTGGCTGAAGAAGCTAGCTGCAGCAGATAGGTAAGGCTCTTAGCTCTGATCTCTTGCTTTCTCCTTTGCATTGGTTCTGTATTTCTTATTTAATAAGACAGTTGGTTACATCTACATCCTTTGAGTAGTTTTCACATTGTATACCATATTTATGTTTCCAGGTAAAAAATATAGAAAACATTTACATTCAAAATCCCTCAGTCAAAATGTATCCCAAAAAGTAAACATTGCTTTTATTTATGGTACAACTGATTAGATTTACATGCTTTTCTTTTATATAAATGTGTGTCTGTTTTATTTTCTTATTTGACATTTGGTCCATATGATTTTTCTATTTTGTTAAATATTCTCATAATTCACTCTTATTTGCTGTTTGGACTAACACAATCTATGCAACATTGTTGTGCATTTGCAGTTTCCAAATCAATGGTATTCAATGTCCTTGTGTATCTATGTTAGGGTAGATACACATAGATAAATTTCATTCAGTTCAACAATAAAATAAATTTCTGGGTCATAATTTATATGCATTAGTGAGTGTGGCCAACATATTTTAAGAAGCCATCTTTTCACAAAATTATTTTCCCTTAGTAATTCTCTTGATTGTGATTATTAATTTGGAAGATAACCATGAATGTTTAATCTAACTCTAAATGGGGAATTCTTTTTCTCCTTCCTTCCTTCCTTCCTTCCTTCCTTCCTTCCTTCCTTCCTTCCTTCCTTTATCCTTCCTTCCTTCCTTCCTCCCTTCTTTTCTTTCTCTCCATTTGACAACTTCTTGAAACTGTCTTTGACTTATTTCTGTGCTTCAATGTTATTTTTATCCTGGCTCCTTTCAACTGATTATGTAGGAGAAGACAGATGTGAGATCTTCATGTTGTTCTCTTCACTGCCAGCATGGCAGGGAAGCTGGAGTTCATTTGTGGCAGACACAGTAGGCATCACCTCAGGCAAAGGACTCATCGCATAGTTCATTATCCTTCCATGCTTTCTGAGCAGCTATCTCTGGGGATGATCCTCTGTTTAGCCACTGTTCTGGGTCACTGTCACATTCAGTTATCTGCCATAACATAAAACTCAGTGTACCCAGATCTAAGCAGGTATAAGCTCTTCTGGCACAGGGTGAACAATCTAAGTTCTCAGAGCTTAAATTTTCTTACCTGTCAAATAAGTATCACAGTAATCTTTCACAAGAATAGGCATGAGAATAACATATCTGAAGCAACTGAGTGGTCATCCAGTCCTCCATGTATAATAAATAAATAATGACTCTTATTGTCTTATTGTTGGTGCATGTAATTTGTCTCTGAATTTTCATTGGCACCCTGTCTTTAACAAAGTTTCCACAGACAATTGAATCCTCCTCTTTTGCTCTTAAAAACTAAAGTAATATTTCTATTGTTTAGGATCTATGATGAACAGGTTGTGTGTGTGTGTGTGTGTGTGTGTTAGTGCATATGTGTGTATATTTATATGTATCTTTCTCCATATGTATGTATGCATATATAAAATGATTTTTCATATTATTTCTGAGAAATGTATCACACTCCTTGTCAGAACATTATGGATCATTTGTAAGTTATTTTTGTGGCAACTACATCAGAAGTACCTAATTTATTAGAATTCTTTTCTCTTTGTTCAGAAACATTAACACTCATTTAAGGTGACAGGAGCTTATGGCATTTCCAATCCTGCGACATAGTCATCTTCCAAATGATTCTGAGTAGGAGTTTTGAACAAGCCAGGTTCATGACTATGCTTACATTACATGACATGGAAAAACTGAAAGAATTTTGGATATATAACGGTTTCTTATTAGTTTCTCTTGAATCAATCCAAGGAGAGAGCACTCCAGAAGGCTATTGCCAAACAAATGAGGTCACTGAAGCCTTAGAGATATACTCTTATTTTACTGGGGGATAAAACATGTTACCCCTTGAAGATTATCTCAAACCAAGGACTGGAGAGAGTCCCCTGGACATAAGGTAATTGAGTCTATAATCACAAGGAAATGAAATTTACCATTAATCTTGACAAAACATTCAGACTTCGTGTAAGATTGTTAATACCTGCTGATTCCTTGGTTCCAGCTTGTTGAGATGCAAAACACGGAGCTGAGTAACTTGTACCCCTAATCGTGAATCGTGTAACCTGTGAGGCAATACAAGCACATTTTTAAACCATTATATATTTGTTGTTTGTTACAGAAAATAGACCATAAGTGAAAATGCACAAGCTCTATCATAACCTCTATATTTAATAAGAAACTCAATCCATTTTCACACCTAATAATCTTTGGAGCATTCTTATGCAGTGATAGCAGCAGTGAAAGAAAGTGTGATACAAGACGTGTCCTAAGGATTATCATGAGTCATGATGGTTAAAAATGGGCATAAATCTTTGATATTTGAATATTTGTTTTTCAATTATGCTTAGGCATGAATGTAAACTATAATTTGTACATTATAAAATATGCATAAAATTAAGAGACTGAAATTTAAATAAGACCCGAAAATAACTAAATTTTGTACTTTAAAATAATGTACTTACTAAAATCACTAGAGATAAAACCATTAATATCATTACTAAACAGTTCTACTTCTTGCCTGATGATAGGAATTTGCTCAATGATCAGGATTTCTTTTGAAAAGTTTTGGTTTGCATTATCATGAAGAAACTTGAATGTCAGTATATAAATTTAGTTAGTATGTACATGTATTTTATGGGAACAACAGCTTTGAAATAAATTTTCATATAAATTTGTTTATTAAAAAAATTGCAAGGAGAAGGTGACTAGATCTTTGTAACTTTATTTTGCCACTTTTATTTATGATTCTGGGGACAGAACTTAGGGTTTCATATACACCAAGCCCACTTTCTAACACTGGGCTGTAAAACAGCCCAGATCTTCTTCTTAATATTATATCTAATCAGGAATCCTGCGAATCTGTGATACGTGGCTCAGAACTAGAGCACAGATGATAAACGATCAGAACTGAGCTCACAGAGTACTGAAAGGATACCATGGACCTGATGGTGCAGCTCTTGGTGGCCATCTACCAAGGAGGCAAAATGGAGATGAAAACTTCAGAGCTTTCCTGTGGTGTGGACTGAGTTCCTGGGCTGCCTAGGAAACTTTTTAAAAAAGAAAGGCAGCAAACAAAACATAAAACAAAAATAAAAAAAGCCTGTCTCAAAATTAAAAAAGTAAAACCAGGGCTGGAGTCCAGCTCAGCAGTAGAGCACTTGTCTATTATACGAAAGTATTTAATTCAATCCTCTGTACTATAAAATAAAATAGTAAAACAAAAATGGAACGTGGTTTTAAAACAAAACACAGCTAAACTAAAACTTCCACAGTGATGGGCATAAATCTGAAGTACCCTAGAGCCAAGAACATCTCTTAGCCAGCAGCCATTGTTACAATGGTTTTAGCAAGACACTAGGAAGAAAACTAGATTAAAGCCAAGTTAAGGAACAAACATCTGTGTGTCTCATTGACATAAATGTGTGATTAAATATATAGACAAATAAATAAAGAATGAAAGACCACTTTCCACTGTAAATTAATGCCTGATAAATAGTCAACACTCATGCATATAGATTCCATGACAGAAAAATGATGTTAGTGTGGAATCTTCCTCTGTAATCCAAAACACAAGGTTTTTTTTTGTTTGTTTATTTTGAGAGGAAAAGTCAGATGCATCCCTGTAGATGACCCCACAAAACAGTGAGCAAGAGCTAAAATTGTTCAAGTTTCACTAAAATAAGCTAGAAGTCTAAAAGACTGTCAAAACAAACTGATGTCTACAGAGACATACATAGTAAATGTAATGAAGCTTCTTGGGTGGGGAAAGATGGAATATAATTGGTAAAAACTAAATAAATAAGAACAAAGTGTATAAAACAAGCTACATAAAATCAGTACAAGTAAGTTGTAAAAAACATACTCCTGTGACAGTTTGATAATTGGACATCAAGCAGTGGCTATTCAAGGACTCTATTTCATTTTTTGTACTGTTCTTACTGTCTGAAGCTATTTAAAATAGCGTTTATATATATGTAAGTTTTTGGAGGGTGCATGTGAGTGCAGGTGCCTGGAGAGTCTATAATGGGGTGTAAAGTCTTTGGAAGCAGGAGTTACAGGCTGTTGTGAGCTGCTCTAGCTGGGTGCTGGGAATCTAACTTCAGTCTTCTTTAAGGTTAATACTTTTCTTAACCCCCGAGCCATCTCACTTTCCCTGCCAAAGAGAATTTAGCTGCTTTCCAAACCTAATCAAACAGCAATACCCAGTGACTTTGAAAAAAAAAAAAAAACAAAACAAAAAAAAAAAAAAAAACAAAAAAAAACTTTATTTTAACTGTCCTAGGAATCAGAGAAATATGCTCAAGGCTGTTTGCTTTTCACTTAGTGGTGACCTCTGTGTGGGCCCAATGTGCAAGTGAGCCCTGGCTCTCAGCCACTTAGGGACACTTAAATACTGATAAGATTTCGGTGCTTTTAAGAATCACATAAAACTTGCTCTGTGAAAATTATCTTTTCTTATATAGTGAAGTTTAGGAACCTTCTTGTTAGTAATTGGGGGAAAGGGATTTCTAATATTTGTACCTTCAAAATGTAGTTTGTCCTTGCTCTTGCGAGGACCTACTGATAATAATTTGAATAGTCAGAGGTTGATGGTCGATTCCGGGACCCCCTGGGTTCAATGGTTCTACCTCCTTCACTACTTGATGTGTTCAAGGATTAAGTGAAATGACCTGAGACTGATAATGGCACTCATTCCCAGCAGCAACTCAGCTACTTCAAGTTCCTAGTCACCAGAACATGGACTTTCTCACCCCACATCAATGATCAGCTATTTCTTTAAGTGTTTCTCTTTACCATCCTTCACCCTGAGAGAAACACGGCAAACTGGAACGAGTTCACCGAGTTTCCCTCTCATCTCCAGATGGCTGATGTGCGCCAGGTGAGAAATTGAGTGTATCAGTGGACGCATGCTGCTCAAGAGCCGCCTAACCTTGTCCCTAAAGAAGGACACGGAGACATTTGTGTAAAAAGTTTACAAAATGGAAATGTTTTTTTTTTCCAAATGTAAAATATTTTTTCTCTGCTTCATTCACAATTTCTATGTTTGAATTCCCATTAAACTAAAAACAATATATAGTTATAAGAGAAATAACTAAAGAAACTACTTATTTAAGATTAGTAAAAAATGAAAACGATAGGATGTTCATTTTTATGGCTTATTGACTTAGTATTTTAGCAGATTAGCACCATCTCATTAGCCTTTTAGAAACTTCCTTTATCACTGGTACATGCAAAATAAAAATCCAAAGTCATCTATGTATATGGTTATTATGGATTGTGCAAGCACCATGTATTTGCACCTTAGAGGGAGTAACTAAGGTACCTAACCTTATAATGCAATAATATGAGAGATTAGGTCTGTTTATTCTGGAAAAGAGAAAATGAGTGGGAGCAGAAAAATCTGAAACGTGACTGCCACCACTCTCATTTTAATACACATTTAAATATTCATCTACAACATTCACTCTCTCCTTTGTTTAGACTTTCACTTTGAATGCTCATATCAGAGATAACAAAAAATAAATTTTATTTTAAACCAGGTGATGGGTCTGAACAGATATTTCTAAGAATGGCACAAGTGGTCAACAGCTATGTACACATGCTCATCATTACACATCACTGAAGTACAATTCTAAGCTACATTATCTCACTCTAAGTAGAATGATGTGTATATGAAATGGAACACCATTCAGTCATAAGATGGACAATTCTGTCATTTGTGGCAACATAGATGGAAACAGAGAACATGACATTAAGTAACCCCTGTATGTAAATATAAATCCTGTTTGTCCTCACTGATACATAATAAAAATGTTGACTTTATAGAGATGGGGAATGGGAAGGTGGTCTGCAGCGTTTATGAATGGAAACGTAGTTAATTGGATAAGAATTACCCAAATAGAATTACAAAGAATGAATAATTTCTGGAGCATAAGAGCAAAGTAAGATAATATTATGTAGAAAATTAATGAAGTATATCTATTTATAAAGAGAGAAGAGAGGAATAAAAGAGTCCCAACATAAAGAAAAGACAGATGTTTAAAGAGATACACCAGGCAATTACTGGTTTGGTCACTGAACATTCTATACACATGTGGAATTATCACATTGTAGTCTGTAGGTATGTATGTATAATTATCATATATCAATTAAAACATGAATTTTAAAATTCTACAAGCTTCCTCCAGTGAATTGCTGAATGTGAAAGTGCATTGCCAAGGGCATAAATCCCACAGAGGGAAGATCACAACGTTTATTATTCAGGTAGAGATGTGAAGCAAGAAAAACAATCAAACATCCCCAGCTGTATTTCAGGACCAAAGACAGAAGTAGTGGCAGACTCAGAGCAGAAAGGAGGTAGGTCCAGGATCTTGTGTCCTTGTAGGACACAAACCATATAGGACAATTTCAGACATCGCCTGCTAGTTCCTGCACCAAAAGTTCAATGCCCATGGTGGCTCATGGGAGGGAAAACCATTATTAAAAATTCTCTACTACTAGAAAAGGACAGAGAAAATTCCTGGTCCCAGAATATTATAAACATGTTACTAGGGTATGATCTTGTTCATGAGCTGTCAATCAGAAAAGGAACTGTTCAGCTACTTCTGAGGTAGAAATAAGTTCCCTGGAAAAGTCTGACCAGAGACACAAGATGTGGGGGCTTCACCAGAAGGTGGAACACACAGGCCAGCAAAGAAGTCTCTACCTCTGCCTGAGTTTAAAAGTCAATTCACTTTTTTTCCACTTGGCAAAATAAAGATGCTGTGTTAGCCATCTTCTATAGTTGTAAATGTTATTATTGACTGGAACCTCTATGGAAGATAATTCATTATAGAACATTTCAGACAACACCACTTTAAATCCTGAAAACATTTCCACATCTTGCCTCTAAACAATTTTGTTGTTAAGTTTATAATCTATTAAAATTTTATCTAACTGATCAGTCTTCATGAATTTTTCACTCCTACGCTAAATCTGATTATAAAACTAAATAACCTTCTGCTAATACTTTTAAAATTATATTTGAGTTTTCCAGCCATCTATTCAATTATTCAATTTAACATCTTAATTATTTCAGAAAGAGTTTTGAAGCAATTATGAATACTCAAGCTCTACTTGGTGCTTGGTGACAGACTCAATGAAATGTCAAGGGCACACTTGGTCAAATTTCATCTTAATTTCTTCCTAGGCAAAGACATCTTAAAGTCAGTCCTTATAAGTTGAACCATGTATTGTACACTTACTCACATTGTCTTCATCTTTTCATGGAAATAGTATTTTTATGAGAAGAAATTATCAACAATAAATAAGAAAACATCTATCTGGAGAGAGGTAGCAAACTGGAACATGAAATCTGTAACCAAACCATAATGATTCAAGGTCAACAAAAGGCATTCTTTTCAAAAGGCATTCTTTTTGTTTTGTTTTGTTTTGTTTTGTTTTGATTTTTCGAGACAGGGTTTCTCTATGTAGCTTTGCGCCTTTCCTGGATCTCACTCTGTAGACCAGGCTGGCCTCGAACTCACAGAGATCCTCCTGGCTCTGCCTCCCGAGTGCTGCGATTAAAGGCGTGTGCCAGCACTGCCTGGCAAAAGGCATTCTTTATCTGTGTATATAATTATATGATTATCTTTGGCCAATCAGATCTGTCAGTGTGGAAAGTGGGAAAGTGTATACCATTTTTAGAAAAGGGTTCTTTATCAGCCACATAAGAAGGCAGTTGATACTGTTAACAGCTGAAGGGATAAAAAATATGACATATGTGTACAGAAGAAGGTTAGTCTAGTCATTGATAAAGAGAATTGAATTTTTCTTTGTAGGGAAATTGGTGGAATTAGAGATTACCATAGCAAACACGGACACAACTATCACATACTGGCATTAAATGTGGACTCTAGAGAGGAAAGAACAGCTTGCAGACATAAAGGACCAGGTGTTGTAGCACATGCCTATGATCCCAGCCACTGGAATACTGAGGCACATGGATTACCATGCCCTTGACACCAGTCTGCTGGGCTACAGCGTGAGTTCCAGAGTATTCTAGGATGGACTGTGAGACATTGTTTGAAATTTAAAAAGAAATAAGAGAAAAGTGCCTATTATACATGTCAGCATTATATTATGCAGACTTTGAAGTCTTTTTTTATAATATCTAAGTACTTATACCTTCATCTCTAAGTAAATTATTCTTAGAAAACAAAGCACATTAAAGCCACACTAGAAAAAAAAAAGGAATAATTTTCTTATCATTTATTTCAGAGACCATGTAAGGCCATGTGATTCATAAAAGGCAAAACTAGGTAACATCTTGTCAAGTGAACCTAAAATTCCAATCTGACAGAAAACTGATAATTTTTCCAAGGACTATGCAGTTGTTCATTAAAATTAAAAAATAAGGAATATATATTTATTAGTAAGTAAGGTATATTATTGAGCTCACAAAATATGCTGAATCAATTCATACAAAACCACGAGATAGAAAAGTATACAATTTAAGATAGAATTATATGTAAAATATTTAGTTAGTAGATATTATCAAGCTTTTTTTTTCCTGCTAGCATTAGAAGTCCTTCATTCTGAAACACTGATGAATTTTTAGGTACAGGTGTTCATAGATGCTCTGTTGGAAATGAGTCATGAAGATCTGTTTAAAGGCCTGTAACTTGAATTATAGTAAATATTATTTACATTATTCTTAGCATGAAATTTTAATGGGGATTTCATTGAATCTGTTGATTGCTTTCTGTAAGACGGCCATTTGTTACTATATTAATTGTTCAGTCCATAAACTTCAGTCCATGGGAGGTCTTACTTACTTCTGGTGTATTATTTAATTTCTTTATTCAATGTCTCAAACTTTTATTATGTAAAACTTTCACTTATTTAGATAAAGGTACTCAAAAGTGTTATATTTTGATTTTTGAGGTTATTGCAAGAGGTATTATTTCCCTGAATTCTTTCTTCATATACATGTGACATTGTGTTCCCCGAAATATTGTGCATGCTAATAAACTTATCTGGGGTCAGAGACAGAGCAGCCACAATATTAAACATAAAGGATAGGAAGTGGTAGCACACACCTTTAATCCTAACATTCCAGAGGCAGAAATCCATATGTTCAAGGATACAGCCAAGCATGGTGACTCATGCCTTTAATCCCAGAAAGCGAGCCTTTAACCCCAGGGAGTGGTGATAGAAAGCAGAAAGATATATAAGGCATGAGGACCAGAAACTAGAAGCATTTGGCTGGTTAAGCATTTGGCCTGGTTAAACCTTCAGGCTTTTGAGCAGCAATTCAGCTGAGACCCATTCTGGATGAGGATTCAGAGGCCTCCGGTCTGAGGTAATAAGACCAGCTGAGAATCCGGTAAGGTGAGGTAGCTGTGGCTTGTTCTGGTTCTCTGATCTTCCAGTTCACCCCAATAGCTGGCTCAGGTTTGATTTTATTAATAAGACTCTTTAAGATTCCTGCTATATATACATGCATTTATATATGCATTAGTGTATGTATATATGTATGTACATACAGAATTTTATGTGTTTATTTGGTATTCTGCTAGTTAGCCCAATGTACTTATCAGTTGTACAAGCACCAGGGAGTAGAATCTTTAGAGTCTCTTAAGTGTAAAGTTGTATTATCTCCAAATAAGGATGCTTTGATCTATTCTTTCCTAGTTGCATCTCCTTCACTTGTCTTGTTGTTATAGCTGAGACTTTGAGCACTGTATTGAAAAGGTGTGAAGAGTGGGAATCCTTGTCCTGTTCTTGATCAAAGCGGAAAATCTTTGAGTTTTTCTCCATTTAGAATTATATTAACTACTGACTTGTAAATTATCTTTATTATGTTGAGATATAGCTCACTATTACTATCCTTTCTAGGAATTTTTAATATTTTTATTTTATCTATTTATTGAAATACATTTTTTTCACGCAACATATTCTGATTACTGTTTTCTTCTCCCGAACTTCTCCCCCACCCACCCAGATCCACACCTTTTCTTTCTCTTTCTCATTATAATTCAGAGATCTTAAAATAGGAAGAAGAAGAGATAAAATAGAATAGAACATAAAAAGGAACGTGTGAATGATAAGTATGGGACATAACAAACAAGCACACAGAAGAAAAGGAACCAAAGAAAAAGCTCAAGGAACACATGTAGAATGAGTGTCACATGTTCACACTCATAGAACACTGATAGCACATAAACTAAGAACAATTAATAAATGGGACCTCATGTAACTGGAATGCTTCTATGTACCAAAAGACACCAACACATTCCAACTAAGCAGTAGGCTAGAAAACAGGAAAAGATTTCTACCAGCTACATCTTGGTTATGTAATAGTTCCTGTGAGTTTGAAACATTCCATCTTACAGGGAAGCTCTTTAAACAACAGGGGAAGCAACTCAAAAGAGCTTTGGCAAGTCCCTGAAACTGACCAGATTCACTAAGACTCCTGCTGCCAGAATAAGCAATAAAACTGAGTCTCACTCCGAGGGAATGATGCAAGGCTTCAGAACAGACTCTCAGATAAGTAAATCTGTAAAGAAGACTATGAGACCAGACCAGATGCCTGGAAGAATCAGAAACAAACTGAGCTGCCTGGAACAGGTTTAGACCAACTGAGTCACCTGGAAAAGACGTTGTCCAATCTGTTGAGCTACTGCAGGTTTTGCAGTGTACTCCAGGTTCTCTGCTTTGTGAGCTGTCCTCCATACTGGAATTGGATTAGGTGATACAGCTGTCTTTGAATCATTTCTGCTCCTAACCCCAATCCATACTCCTCTAAGAAATTCAATAAAACTCATTGGTTCATTATGTTGGACTTTAGTGTTATCTGTACTTTGAACCATCATGGGGTGAGTACATGAATCTCTGTTGTCTCCCCAGGACAAATTCTGTCACACATTTGATAGATGGCTGATACCTAAAAATCTATAAAGAACTCAAACAACTAGATATCAAGAAAACAAATAATCTGATTTTTAAAAATGGGGTACATATCTAAAAATAATTTTCAAAAGAGGAAACTCAAATGACTTCAAAGCACCTACAGGAATCTTGAATATTCTTAGTGACCAAGGAAATTCAAATCAAAGCTACTTTGAAATTTCTTCTCACACTTATCATAATGGCCAAGATCAGTATACCAAATAACAGCTCATGTTAGAGAGGACACAGAATAAAGAGAATACTAATGCACTACTGGTGGGAGTGAAATCTTGTACACTCACTATGGAAATCAGTGTGGCTTTGCTTGGGATACTGGAAATACATCAAGATCCATCTCTTGGGGCATACCGAAGGATGCTTTACTACAAAAACCTGCTCAATCATGTTCGTTGCTATTTATAATAGCCAGAAACTGGAAACAACTTAATGTTCATCAACAGATGGATAGACAAAGAAAATGAGATACATTTGCATGACAGAATATTGTTCAGCTGTTAAATGAAATCATAAAATTCATAGGTAAATGGATGGTGATAAAAAAAAATATCCTGTGTGAGATAATCCAGACCCAGAAATACAAATAAATTATGCATTCATTTATATGTGAATGTTAGCTTTAAGTCATTGATAAGAAAACTACAGTTTGTAATCAAATGTCAGTAAGGGATGGATCACCCTAGGAAGGGAAAATAGGATAGATAGTTATGGATGGACTGAAAACAGAAAAATCCAAAAAGTAGGGGAAAGGAAGAGGGATGTAAGTGAAGGAATGTTAGAAGGCACATCTAAAACTAAGGGCCATTTGAAAACTCATATGGAACTCTAATAGAGCAAAAACTTCTGAAAATATGTACATATATGCCTTCAACCACATAAAATTGAAAAATAACAAATGAGATAGAGTCCTAACTGAACATCTTTTGTCATTAAACAAAGCTTCTAGAGTTAGGAATGGGTTACATCAAATCAAGTTTTTGACCAAAGGGGCCCACTGGGAAACCCTGAACAACCAGTCTATTTCCAAGGCTGTTGGTTCCTCTCTCCAAATTGACAGTGAAGCCATTCTGCTGAAGACAATACAAATACAACTCACTGAACATGAATGAGTTGAACTGGTGCCTGCAGAGAGCCTTCATCCTATTCCCCAGTGCTCATGGTTCTCACATGCTACCAAAGGAGAAAGATAAATGCCAATCCACCATACAACCATTGATCTACATTGGTGTCCTGCCTGCAAGACAGACTAGTACAACTGTGTTACAAAACTTATGGGAGTAACCACTCAATATCTGATTCGATTTATCACCTGCTTCATGAGATTGAATCCATCTTTGCCACTGCTTGGATCACCAAGAACCTGAGACTAAATCTAGGCCAGGGATCTAGGAGAAAACCAAATACTACTTGAACACCACTCAAACATGTGGCTCTGGCAGGCCTCGCCCTTCTCTCCATCTGCCTTGTTAAAAGCCATTAGATTATATTCCTTACAGCTAGCCCTCAAGGTCTACTCCCTTATTTGGCCACTTCCTCTTCCTGGAGCTGACTACCAAAGTCCAGTTTTCAAAGTATCAAAGTCTAGAAATCAAGAAATCCCTTTGGCTCACCTAATTAACATGCCCAAACTAAATATACATCCTAGTCCATTTTAATACAGACCTCTTAAAAATTACTCCTGCAAGGTGTTTCTTGCTGTTTTTCTTCCTGTGTCAGAAGAGAGTCACTTTTCTTCCCTACTTAAATGACGGAACTCTCTGTGAAAACAGCAAAAAAAAAAAAAAAGAAGGCCTTCTAAGCATAGCAGGGTTGACACATCGGAACTTGGAGACTGCTTGTTGCTATGCTCCTTTACCAGAACTGTTTGGTTTTCCCTTAGCTTCTTAGATTGTATAGTTTCAGATTCCTGGACACCTAAGCAGGAAAGTTTCCATCTCATAGAGTTGTCCTTAAATCCAACCAGATATTGTTGGTTACTCCCACAAGCTTTGTGATACTCTTGCACTAGCACATCTTACAATCAGGTCAGCATTGTAGATTAAATGGTTTGTAGATGGGTCGGTGCTTACCTTTTTCCTTTGATAGCATAGAGAGTATCTTCTAGGACTATGAACATGAACATTAGTCAATAGGAGTAAAGACTCTAGACAGGCAATGAGGTGTTGTCTTCAACAATAGGGCCTCAACATTATTTTTTTGGAGAGCAACCAGTCACCTTGGCAACAGCTTGGTTGCTTGTGGGTTTCCAGGAGCCACTAACTTGTTTAGATGTAACCTATTCCTGAAACCCAAGGCTTCATTTGGTGTTGAAAGATTTTGAGTTGGAGCTCAACCTCCCCTGCTATTTGGAAATTCTGATTAGATATCCTTCATATATGTATTTTAGGAAGCTTCTACTGTATTAGGTTTCCCTACAACCCCTCAAATGGTCCTTAAATTTAGCTATCCCTCCCCATAGTCTTTTCATCACCTCCTATTCCTTTCCCTTCCCATTTGGTTCCTTATAGTCTATCCATCTCCTATCCACCCATAACTATTTATCTTATTTTTCCTTCCAAGGAAGATCCATCCCTCCCTGCTAATCCCTTACTTTATACTTAATCTCTATGGTTATACAGACTGTTGCTTACTTTACCAATGACTTAACAGCTAACATTCACAGATAAGTAAATATGTATCATATTTGTCTTTCTGGGTGTGGGTTATCTCACTCAGCATTTTTTTTTCTGGCTCCACCCATTTATCTGAAAATTTCATGATTTCAGTTTTTAACAGATAGGTAATATCCATTTGTAGATGTACCACACTCTCTTCATCCACTCTAGTGTTAAGTGGCATCTAGGCTTTTTCCAATTTGTGGCTATTATGAATAGGGCTGCAATGAACATGGTTGAACAAGTGTCTCTGTAGTAGAATGTCTACTTTTACCATGAAGGTATATGTTGAATTTTCTCAAAGGCATTTTCTATACCTAATGAAATGATCATGTGATTTCTGTAAGTATATGGGAAAAATTCAAAACAAAGCAAAACATTTGCTTAGATAAATTTGCTTTCAATATAAATTAAGTTGATTGAATTATTTAGCCTCATTCTATTTCATGCCGCCCATCTAATTTTTTCTTAGGCCATAGAGAAAACAATTGATTGGGTATTGGAGTATAAGTTTTTATGTTATACTTTTTCATCTTTTTATTTATATTTCTGTAAAAAAAATCATTAAGGAACAGAGCACTTCTTATGTCACTTCAATATATAAAAGTAGATTCAATAGAGACAAGCCATGTAGTACTAGGACTCACTGTGAGGATAAGTCTTCAACTTGCTGGAACACCAAGTTGATACAATGCTTACATGAATCTTAAGTGCAGTAAGGAGAGCACACAATGGAAAACACAGTAAGTACTCTAAAGGTAAACAAATATTTAGCCTGCTTTAGGTAAAAAAAAAAAAAAAAAAAAAAAAAAAAAACCTAAAAGAATGACTAGGGGCTGTAGAGGAAGGGGTCACTTAAGGGCTCGTGAAAGATTATCACAAAAGATGCTTAAGCTGGAATGTAGCAGGCTTCTCTTTGTGATGATCAGAGGGTGACAGCTACTATTTTGTCTTCATTTTTAGATATAGGCACGGTTATTATTTTGGCTACAAGTGTTTGGGAGCACGATTTTTCTTCTACAAGCCTCAGATATCAGCTGTGAGGGACAAGCTACACTCAGAACAGCATGTTAACCCTGAGTAGCTGAGTCTTCATGTGCAGCTTGATAAATGGCCTGATGTAATCAATAGCACCATTTAGAGCATATAAATGTCATTTTAAAAAAATTTAATGTATGAAGTACTTGCAGTGGTCATAGTCACCCAGAGTTCAAGGATCGGTCAGCATTAAATACTGGAAGAATAATAAAATGAGTGATAAAATTTTAAATAAAGTTTCCTCCAAAAGTAAAGGAGAATTGCTGTGTAAGTTGCAAAAAATCCACTGTAAATAAATTTCCAAAATATTTAAAAGTATGTATGTCTTAAAAATAACACTTGAAGTTCCTGTTTAACTAGATCATAGTATAAATCAAAGCTTCCATTAACATTTGTGTGGCAAGATTTATAAGTGGGCAGTTTGATGTTTCAGTTTGTGTCTTATAGTGAGTGGCTGTTCTGCCTTAGACACTCAGGCTATGCTCTTAGAGATAAATGATCTAGAATAGAATTTCCATCCAACTTGAAAAGAGATAAATCACAAACACTTGACCCAGAAAGGCTAGGTAACAAGGAGGGCCTAAGGGGGGAAAACTCCCTGGGAAGGAGAAATAGAAGAAATTTCATGGGTGGATTTGGGTCAGGTGGAAATGAAAACATGAGGGATCAGGTGGGATGGAGTGGGGAGAGAGTACTGAATAAGCTGACTGGAATAGGGGCATTTCAGGGTCAGGTAGAAACCTGGTGCAAGGGAAATTCCCAGGAATCTAAAAGGATGACCTCAGCTAAGACAACCAACAACAGAGGATATGTAGCCTGAACTGGTTTTCTCCTGTGACAAGGCAAGACTTCCAGTGGAGGGATTGGGACACCAACCCAACCTTATAACCTTCGACCTACAATCAGTCCTGCCTATGGGATATACTGGGGTAAGGGTGATTCAGAGATTGTGGGAGTGGTCAACCCACGACTGGTCCAGCCTGAGACCCATGCCATGAGAGTGAGCTCACCTTCTACACTGCCTGGAGAACCAGAGGTGGGTGGCTCACAGACCAAAGATAAACTCAAACAAGATGATGTGAGAAATAAATATCACTGTAATGATGTCTAACGATATTCTGCTCTACTCATAAATTGGTGCCTAGCCCAACAGTCATCAGAGAGGCTTCATCCAGCAACTGGTGGAAACAGATGTATAGATCCACAGACAAACATTAGGTCAAGCTCAGGGAATCATGCTGAAGAGAGGGAAAGTATTGTTGGAACCAGAGGGGTCAAGGACATCACAAGAAAACCCAAGGAATCAACTAACCCTTGCACATAGGAGCTCACAGAGACTGAACTGACAACTACAGAGCCTGTGTAGGATGAACCTAGGCCCTCTGCATATTCGGGGCAGTTGTCTGTGCCTCCTACCAGTGTGGGCAGGGCTGTCTCTGACTCTTTCGCTGGCTATTGGGAACGTATTCTCATTTTGGGTTACCTTGCCTAGTCTTAATACAAGGACAGGTGC
The DNA here is from genome assembly GCF_004664715.2 of Peromyscus leucopus. Lineage (NCBI taxonomy): Eukaryota > Metazoa > Chordata > Mammalia > Rodentia > Cricetidae > Peromyscus > Peromyscus leucopus. Next base: position 7,808,160 of record NC_051065.1, read on the forward strand.
TTAGTCTTACTGTAAACTTGATATGCCCTGTTTTGTTGATATCCATGGAAGGCATGGCCTTTTGTGAATTGAAAACAAGGAGGGTTGGGGGAGGGCAGTGTGTGTGTGTGTGTGTGTGTGTGTGTGTGTGTGTGTGTGTGTGTGTGTGTATAAAACATAGCAGAAAGAATATGAAGTAGGTGAGAAATGCAAAACTCTTAAAACAGAGCATGCTGTTGACAGCTGTGGGCATTTATGTTTCAAAGCCCTGGGGATATACAAATTACTCTTAGCAGATTTTTAATTGTAATCCTAGTGTGTTCCAAAATGTTTTGAATATAAGGAAGAAATTTAATTTGTATAAAATATTTACTCCATAATAGATTGTGATTTTATTTAGAAAAAATTGCATAATTTAAATCATAAATTCAATTATTTGGTAATTTTGATGTTAACAAGCTATGCTCTCTTAATTTATTTGCTATACAGGTTATCAAAACCTTGTGAGCAGGGCAAATAAAAGTTTTTGGTGATGTCGCATATACTTGATCTTTGAAATATAGTAAGAAATATTAAAGTTTTACCAATTATTTACTATGTAAAACCTCATGACCAAGTTACACAATCCAATGTGCCCACAGTGAATGTCCAAGGTCTGGAAGTCATTATATTGTGGAACTCTTACTCTACAATACATGAAACAATAATGTGATCTTTATAGTTATTTGAAATTCTTACCATACATAGACCTTCCTTTGTTCTCTTTATCCATTCTATGAATTAAATTTCCTTTGGAAAAAAATCTTATTATCAGTAGAAATCAAAGGGAAACTTTTTATTTGGAAGCATTTTAATAAAATACAGGCGCAGTTACCTTAACTTCTATGCAAAGTTGTTCATTCTTGGTGTGTACAGTATTTAAACAATATTTACATCTTGATTTAATATCATGAAGTAATTAGCATAGTTGAAATAGAAGGTCATTTGTGTCTTCATTCTTAACAGTCTTATTCTCTATTCAAATATTTGGCATTTATTGTGATCTTTGAAAGTAATGTGGGGCTGGGAGGGATCAAAGTTTGGGGAGGGATGGAGGGGAAGAATAAAATGAGAGACAGGTGGATTTGGAGGCACTTGAGGAGTGGTTTGGAAACCTAATGCACGGGAAAGCAAAAATAAAAATAAAATTAGAAAAAGTACTTGACGCATATTTAATAGACAAAATACTTTTAGACCTTTTGAGAACTTGCCAAATACATAGAATGATCCTCTCTTACTTACTCCCTCCAGTATATCCATATATTATATAATGTTCGTGATTTCAGGTTTTTGAAAAACTGTATTCTTTACAACATGGCAATAAATGGCTTGATATATCATGTGAGAACTCTTGTTCCCTCTGTTCAAATATTTGTTATATACTCCTAACTGCTGCCTAGTTTTGCCTCAGTATTTATCTTTCAGTTTTAAAACATTTTCTGAGGCAAAACCTGTCAATGGATGTTCATAGTAACTGTTCATAAATGACTAAATCTGAAATGATTCAAGATTTTGTTTAATAAGTATAAAGTCAATTGAGATGCATTCATACCATGGAAAATTATTTATCATTATAAAGGACTGGGTTTCAAGACACAGAAAAATGTGAGTGCTTATCACATGAATGACTCTATACATTATTTTTTTCAGTCATGTGTCATTTTTGAAGAGATAAAGCTAAATTCATATTAAAAAAATAGTAGCTGGCAAGGCATAAGTAAAGGGCCATGGATACAAGAGGGCATATTATGAAAAGAGTAATATTGTAAATGATACCATGATACTTAATAGGTTCATGGACATATCCTACCACAATGTTTTAAATTAAAAAATCATTTACCAATTGATAGATGCCCATAATTTAATAAAGATTATGACAATCTTAGTCTGTTGTGGATTTTTTAAATCATCAGAAAAAAAGAGAGATAAAAACAATTCACATCTGTAAATTGTAGAAATAAGTTGAAACTCAAAATCTTTTTCTCAATAGAGTTGTACTCTTTAAAATGAAGTTATACAAAAGCATTCCACTCCACATGGTGGGATGTCCAGACATGGAGATAAATTGATATTGATGTGAAGCCTATTTCTCACTAGTGGAATAAAATGTTTTAGGAAGGAAAGAGGAGATGTTTACATCATCCATGTGATAATGGGTCATTGTAGAGTACATTAGGATGATCATGTTTTTATTTGAATACTTGATTAAATCAAGTATCTAATATATATATATATATATATATATATATATATATATATATGTATATTACACAAACACACATAGATGCAACTTAAAGAAGAAAGAATTTATTATGGCACACTTTTAAGCCATGATTCATCTGAGACCAAAGCCTATCTTGTAACTGTAACTCTTAGATCCTATAAAGTAAAACATCAAACTACGTGCTTGTAATATGCAACACCATGTAATTAATTCTCCCATTTCAGAAGTGAATAATGAAAGCATAATACAGAATGATTGGACCAAAGCAAGGTTAGAAAAAAATCAAGGAACATACACACACACACACACACACACACACACACACACACACACACACTCCAAGTCCTACAATTTTGCAGCCCTATTTCCAGCATTCAGAATTTGGTACTTGTGAAGAAATCATTAAGGCTGTATTTACAGCCTTAATGCTGTGAATGCCCATTCATAAATACCCATTTGGCTTGGGCATTTCCATCTCTGTCTCTGTTTCTTGAATCAGACACAGACTATCTCTTCAGCGAATTCTACTCTATAGCTGCATCTTTTCCTCAGTGGCATCCACTGTCCTAGAATAGCCAATATTCTGGGAGTCTCTACTTCAAATTAGGATGTATCTTTTTCACAGTGGTCTCTAGGTGTCTCCTTCCAAGGACACAGACCCTATCACACATACTCTGGCACATCAGTGATTTAGTGAAGTCGTGGTGTAAGACTGGATGACACCACTCAATTCTGCTGTCATTCCTGCAAGACAAATGCTACATGGATTATGCTGCAGAAGTACATTGTCATCTTTGCATGAAGCCTAGCCCCTTTGAATGATAATAGTATTGCCTTCTATGTACCTTCCAATCTGACACAGCAGAAACTCTTCTCTAGGTGGTTGTTTGCGCAAGACCTCCTCCAATAGTATTTTTCAGTTTAGTTTCTTCTTTTAAATGATTTAAATGTAATCTTTGCTCGGTGGGTTATTATTGCCTATTTACAAAAGGCTTTAGATTATGTATATATGTATATATATATATATATATATATATATATATATATATATATACACATATACTACCCCCATATATATGCATGTGGATGACACAAGAGGGCATCAAATCTTTCTTGAGTTTCAGTTACAGATGTTTGTGAGACACAGGACATAGGTGCTGGGTACCAAACTCAGGTCCTTTGCAACAGCAGTGTGGTTCCATTGGTGGTCTGTAGTCCTCAGGGCATCATTCCTTCTATCTAAGTAAATATAATTTCTCCATAATGACATTAATTTGCTCACCTCTTTTACATATTGCTCTTCTTACTGTAAACCCATACAAGTGCAGTAAGCAATGGCCATATCATCACCTGGATGATATTCTGTCTAGAAACTCCCTACATCAGACACATTAGTTCATTAATCCTGATTTAGCCCACTGAAATTTTATGTTGGACTATCACACAATTGCCATGCTACTTTTGAAATAATGAGATGATAATTGATTAATAATTCTAGTATTGGGCACCTGAAATCAATAACCCCTATCTAATTATGAAAAAGATAAATCTCACTTGAGAAACATTCTACAAAGGAACCGAGCAGTGTTCTAAAATATTTCCTTTATTAGAACCAAGGATAGACTACAGAACTTCTCTAGATAAGAGACACCAAGGAGACCTGTTAAATTAATAATCTGCAGCCTCATTAATGGAATGTAAACAGTAACAAATGCTTGAATTGAATTTAAGGAAATTTGAATAAAATACGGACTTTTTGAAAAATACACATGAGATTCAGAGAGGGACTTGCTGAGAAGAAGAAAGAGTTTGGCAGGAGGAAAGAGGAAATGAAAGGATAATAGGGGGTAACATTTCTGTTCTCAACATACACAGAAAAGAGTTCATTTTATCCAGCAGTCAAAGGATTAAATGGAAAGACAGTACCCACTAGAGCATCAGGAAGTTTTCTATGAGTTTGTGTCTTCTAGATATGATATGGAAGCTACACTCATGAATTCCCAACAACATGTATCCCAAAATAAATCCTAAATAATTCCCCAAACAGTTGACACTCCAACATTGATGGGAGAAATATCACAGAGACCCACCATAGAAGAAAAGCTACAACAAATTAACAATTTCTAAGAAGGGAAGAATAATGTCCACCAATGATGAATTCCCTGATTGTTTATCTAATAGGAAGTGACAAGTCCTAGAAATATATGCATATAGGCTACACAGAACTGATTCAGCAAGTTATAATTCTATATTTATTTGTTTATACGTATGAGTAACAGCAATGTTTAGAAGAAGAGGCCATGAATTTAAAAGGGAAAAGGGGGGCATAAAGGAGTCGGGGGGGGAGAAATCAGGGGGAAAAACATAGCTATATTTTCATTAAATAATTTTTTGAGGCAGGAAAGATTTAATAGAAATTTGGGTGATTCACAGTGGAGCCAGCAACTGATACCAGGGAAGTTGGGGCATCCCTTCCTGGTGTCTGAATCTCAGTAATAAAAAGAATTAAAAAAACACTCTTAAAAAAGGCATGAGAACAATTTATTAAAAGAAAAATCTCGCCGGGCGGTGGTGGCGCACGCCTTTAATCCCAGCACTCGGGAGGCAGAGGCAGGTGGATCTCTGTGAGTTCGAGGCCAGCCTGGTCTCCAAAGCGAGTTCCAGGAAAGGCACAAAGCTACACAGAGAAACCTTGTCTCGAAAAACAAAAAACAAAAACAAAAAACAAAAAATAAAACAAAAGAAAAAGAAAAATCTCAGGGTTGGCTAGCTGTAAATCTCTCAGCTACCTGAAACTCAGGAGGACACTGGTCAAGAGAAAGAAAAGTCATCAGGAATGCCAGCCACATGTCAGAGAGGGAAGGTTTAGAAAGAGAATAAGGGACCCAAAATGCTAGCACATTTAAAAAACACGCTTAGATTCTGGGCAGCATCTGAAAGAAAAAGAAGAAAAGAAAATGGAATAGTTACACCCTTCTAAATCAAGACACAAAACGGAAGGTACAGCCAGTTTAACTTCACGATGGCTGGCTGGTAGAGACTGATCTAATGGAAGGAAGCCTGGGAAGAAAAAGATATTATCTTAGAAAAGCATATTTTCTGAGAAAATTATATTATTTTAGAAGCAATAGCTTCTTTTTCCTGGTGACCTAAAATAAGAGGTAGTACACACTGATGGACAGGACTTTAGAGATATCACAAAGGGAGAAAGTTAACCTTCCTCCTTTTCCCCTAAGATACCAATAATGAAGGTTCCACTGACTATTGGTTTCAGAACATGAACCATCAAGCTGTATTTAGTACAAAACACTGAGATATGCATTCTTATTTACCTAAGTATTAAGATTATATTTCATCTTACTATATTCATTCTGAGAGGATGATTAAATTCAGTTGATTATGAAATTAATTTTTTGGAAGAAGTTTCCTACAAGGACTGAACCCTAAGGATAATGAATCCTAATTAGGAAACTTATTTGGAAAGAAAATGAAATGAATCCATAAGATTAAAATCTAATTGCAACTATATCAAAAACTTCACTACTACTACTCATCTATATTAGCATAATCAATTTTGAAAAAATAACGGACTCATTTTATTATTTAAAATTGTGTTTCCACACATCAGCAGAATTTAATTCAAGTGAAACAAATCTTGATTAAGAATTGGAAAGTATTTTAAAATTTCCCAGAAGAGTAATGTTTCTGAATGAATTACAGTATTATAGAATATTAGCTGTCAAATTAGTTACAAAATAAGAAAGGAGACACTAAATTGCTTTTACCTAAAGTTATGAAACATGCTCCTAGAAAGGAAGTTTTTAGTGTTTTTGTAACAGCCAAAAAACTTTAAAATTTCTACCTTTAATAAAATGAGTGTACTATGTCAGAGACTTCTCATAAATAAAATTTCTTTTAATTTTTGAAATAATAATTTTCATGGAAATAATATTGGAAAAGTTGTGGTTAATGTTTCCAAAAGAAAAAATATAAAAAAAATTTCTCAGTGATATTTTTATAATTAACATATGATCAAATAAACTTTTGCAAGTGTTATTCGTGAATGGATACATGTATGAAGACAAATTATTCTATATTCTTCCAACTTACTTGAAGTTTCCTTCTTGAAGTTCTATAACCATTGCATTAATATTATTTCCTTTCTATTTCTCTGCTCTTCAACTGAGATTATTAGTTTGGATTTACCCACTATTCAAAACTTTAATAAAGAATAATTTAGTTTTAGTCTAATCACCATTAAAAAATATCATGCTTTGCTTAGAAACTCTAACCTACAAAATGCTTTTTTCCACTCTGTATCTGCTCCAGACTCTAAAATAATACATTAATTTCATGCCACAAAAGCCAGTGGGCATTTATTGATCACAAAATATCAGGATAAATCAACAGCTTGAACATTATCCTGGAGGCTTGAATATATTATTTGGTATATCCAGAGAAATGTTAAAGCTGTTGATTTATCCACATTTCATGGTCACTGGCATATATGTTTATAATATCATATAATATATTTATGGCTATATATTAGTTATATATGGGCATGTATATATACCACATGTAGGTATATATTAGATATATGCACATTATATAATATATAATATATGTATTTAGCATATTATATATTATAGAATATATGTATTTAAGTTGTTGATTTATCCAGATATTTTGCAATCAATAAATTTCCACTGGCATATATATATATATGTATGTGTACAATATTTTATATATATGTGTAATATATAGGTATATAATACATATGTGGATATGTATATACAAGGTATATATACTATATTAAATATTTATATATTATGTATGCATATGTATATATGTTAAATCAAGATCACACAGGCTCTTGCAGCCTCATGTGAGTCTGTTTCCTATTTTACTGTTAATTAGTGTTCAACCTCATGAAGACATGTGAGATTAGTTATGCATGCTTTTATAAAAGGAAACGTTTGTGAAAAAATGAAACAAGACTGTCAAAAACTTATAGAGGCATCTAAATTCAGTGAACTCTCACCATTGAGAAAAATAAAAGAGGTTGAATGAGACCATGCGCACTTCAGGAAACATAAAATTTGGTTAAATCAAACATAAAATTTGACCATAGGTACAATTCTTTGTATCCATGAGCAAAGCTGTTTGTGTTTGCCTTTTGCACTCAAGTATCTTATATACAGTAACTTGCAAGAAACATGAAAATAGTAGAGTGAAGTAATGGATTTCTGATCACATCAATTCAGATCAGTGCTCTGTGTAGGTAGAGATCTAAATGGCACCTTCTCAGGACTTGGCTAGCTCATCTCTTGAGCCATACAAATCAATTCATTTTGGTCAGAGAAGCATTGCCATGGTCTGCCTCTCCCATAAGAAGAAAATAAGCATATCATTGAGATTAACAGTGTTGGCAAACATTGTTGTTTATTTCAAGAAAGCAAGTAAACAATCTATCTTTGGTCCAAAATCCATCAACAGATTGTGCTTGATCAAACTTTAGTGAGGCCACTGTCTGCCATCTTGATGGAACTTTGATATTCAGCTTCCATTCCTGAAGCATTTTGATTTTATAATAATTTTTGTCAATTAAGTGACCCACTGACTACACACACACACACACACACACACACACACACACACACACACACACACACCTGATTATGCTTAATCACCCTTAATATTTACTTAACTTCCTCATCCTCAATTTTAATTTTTAAGTTCTTTGCCATATTCTGTAAGAATCCTTCTAAGTCAATTAAAAACAAGAAATCATACATTTTTATGTATCTACTAAGTAATATTCCATCTTGCATTTCTTATTTTGTTCTCAGCTATGAGTCCCCAGGTGCCTTTTGTGTATTTGAATATTATCTCTCTTTCATCCACAGCTAAGAACTAGCTACCAATCTTGTATCATCGCATTTACACACTATATCAACACAACAATGGTGATCAATAAGAAAAATATATCCAAGAAAGTACACACACACCCATGAATATACTCTTACACAGGGAAATAAATATCTGTATACTTTATATTCACAAACATAATAGGAATTCTATATTCTGTGAGACTTAAAGTAAAACATTTGGAATGGTAGTACATATCTTATTTTAGTGTTACTGGATGAATTCTTTTGTCACTAAAATCAGTTTGTCACTGTCTGGATGGTTTTTATCAGTATCAATTGAAAATTATGCATTGTTAAGTGACATCTAGACTATCAATACGTTTAGAATAAACATTAAAAATCCAGCAAAGTTATTTTTTTAGTAAGAAAAATTTTTCATTCATTTTACACACCAAAGATCCCCCTCTTACCTCCTCCCGCCCTCCCCATTGTCCCCATCCCAACCTACCCCCAACTTGCACCCATAAGAAGGCAAGGCCTCCCATTGGAGGCACATCCAATAGAGGCATGTCCAAGCTGCACAAGGTGTCCCATCATAGGTAGTGGGCTCCACCAAGTCTGCTCATATACCAGAGATGGATTCTGATCCTACTTCCAGGGAGCCTCCCAAGCAGAACAAGCTACATAACTGTCTCGGTGTACAGAGGGCCTAGTCCAGTCCCATGCAGGTGCTCTCCCCATATTTATTCAATATAGGACTTGAAGTTCTAGATAGAACAATAAGACAACAATAGGAGATCAAGGGGATACAAATTGGAAAGGAAGAAGTCAAAATTTCACTATTTGCAGATGATGTGATAGTATACCTAAGAGGCCCCAAAAATTCTACAAGAGAATTCCTACAGCTGATAAACACCTTCACTAATGTGGCAGAATACAAGATTAACTAAACAAAAATCAGTAGCCCTCCTATATGCAAAGTTCTTATTTACTGTTTGGAGAGTCCAGAATAAATTATCAAGTTTGTTCTATAAATGAACATTGATTTAATCCATACTACAGTACTTGGTTTTTCTTTTTGTTTGTTTGAAGCCATTTTCCTACCAATTGCTATGTTCATAAAATTTCTTTGTAAACTGAACTTTCTGTTTTGATTTAGAATTTTAGAAGACAGTTGCTAATATTCTGTTATCAATTGTTTTAAAATCTATTATGCTTTATAGGAAACAATGTTTCTAATGTTGATATAAAAAAGTAGGTGACATTATAAACTTGGGAATAGTAAGTTTATTGTTTCAAATGCCCTTAAACAAAACTCTTACAATATAATATAAAAGTCATATTTATTATCCAAAAATATCTTATTTCAATCTGTGGAAATAGTAACTTGTTTTCTTAGGCAAAATATCCTTCCCTCAATAAACACTTTTAGAAAACAAGAAGTAATTCTCCATGTCCTTATTTTCCATGTTTCACTAAATTACTCAATACATTCTTTACATTATAAAAATCAAGAAAATAACTGGATGTTATCTGTTTATGAAATCAAAATTTACAAAAATTACTCACTTTTAATTAAAAAAAGAGTTTTCATCCTGGAAAAAATTTCAAATGAAGATCTCTATCACTGTGAAAATAAATTGTAACTCTATATACCTGGGCTCATTAGACCCACTGCATTCCTCCAGCTTGTGTTCTATTGATGGTGTCATAGGATTCAACATAACTACAGGTCATGCTGAACATAGATAGACAAGGTGTTTGTGTTTGAAATGTTATACATCAAAAAAGCTTCTGACACACATCTTACACATGTTGCTAGTTATGGAGTAAACTCTTTTTGTAAATAAATTCATTATATCTGCTAATTTACATGTTTACACATATTTAATATTTCTTTTACTAGTCTGCATCAACAGTAGGAACAATTTCTTATTAATTTTCTTCAATCTTCACTCACTCTACCAAAAACTCAATTATTTATTTTCAACACTCCTAGGTTAATTATAAGAACTTGTATTAAAGAACTCTAGAGTGAATTTTTTTTTTAAAAAAATCCACATTTGTATTCTATCAACTATTTCTGCAAGTTAGACTGTTGTATTTCAACTAGATTTTTCCATTGTGCAAGTGAGTGTCTTTGTGTGTGTGTGTGTGTGTGTGTATGAGTGTGAGTGTGTGTGCACACTTGTGCACTTAGGATTGTTTCAGAGCCTTAATCACCAAAGAATCCTTAAATAAAGATGAATTTATATTACCAAACCTTCTTGTATAATTCCAACATAAATTCAGTAGTTTCACAAAGGATATTGTAAGTAAATTTTAAATAAAAAATAAAAAATCACATGGAACATTACCTTAGAATTTCATTTTCTTGTTCTTTCTGTAGTTACCTTTTGAAAGACTTCTATAGCTTTGGCAATATGAAATTGGCATTATAGAAACCAAGATTATTGAATAAGAATATTCTTGATCTTATAAGCCTACAGTGTAAGGAGGAGGAGAAAACCCAAATTTAAATGCATTAATTAGCTAAGTGAGTTTATTACATAAGACTACAAATGTAAATGGTTCTTCTGGAGAACAATCTGTTGGTAATTAGATAAATGAGATGCATCAGCGCACACTTAATAGGGAATACAGTAGCTAAACTGTCCATTATTCATACATTCCACTAATAAAAAAATATGAGATTTTTTTTTGTTGTTTTTTTCGAGACAGGGTTTCTCTGTGTAGCTTTGCGCCTTTCCTGGAACTCACTTGGTAGCCCAGGCTGGCCTTGAAAAATATGAGATTTATAGTAGAATCAGATGCAGCAGTCAGAGGCAACAAGACAAAGGTAGATACACCCCCATAGAACTATTGCAAAAGTTTGTTAACTCACTTAGAAAACAATGTAAGTTATGGCACAATACCACTTAGTACTTATGCAATTTAAATTCTTACTTAATTTAAATTGTATTACATACTTTTACTGTTTCTAATACTTGAAAATGAAAATATGACTTTTGTGTTATAAAATACCTGTGAAGTGTTGTATCAATGTGGGAATCCTGCTTCCCAAATAGAGCTAAACAACATGCAAAGTCTATGCAGGACAGAACTCCAGTTTATATACAGGAATGTCTCTAATGATAAGCTAATAAAGCAACATGTAAATGTGAGTGTTTTGCTAAAATAAATAAATTGATCTTATTTAATAATATTGAATTATTTTCATGCATAAATATTTGTATTAACAGTTCTTTTAAAGACTTATACCCTCAAATATAGACTAATTTTCAACTTTAAATATATATTTAACTTTAAAAATTTGTATATATAATTGGCATACTATATCTCAATAACAACCAGTGTAAATAGCACTATAAATTACTTAACATGTATTTACAAAATTCACATTTTCATTATCAAAATTTTGCTAAAATGTAAACAAATGTTGATTTTGCTGTTTTGGCATATTTCCATTAAAATGGATATATACTAAAAAACATTGCATTTATGATGAAATTGTAAGTGTTAAGCACAGAATTATTAATATTCATTTTAAGGGAAATTTTAGATTTTACACTAATTATTTTTTATTACTTTAAAATACATTCACATCATTTCTCCCTTCCTTTCCTCCCTCCAAACCTACCTGGGCATATACCCCTACACTCTTGCTCCATATTAGAAAGGAATCATGTTTTTTTTATTTGTTATTGTTACACACACACACACACACACACACACACATCCAACCTGCTTAATTCATTTAATGTTACTTGTATGTATAACTTCAGAGCTGACCACTTGGTAATGGAAAACCAGTTGAGGGGTTCTTCCCCGAGGAGGCCCTTTTCTCCTACTCTGGGCATTCCTTAGTTGCCTGCAGCTCTTTATCTAGGGATGAAATCCCGTGAAATTTTTTTCCCCTTCTGTGTTTGCATGTCTATTGATGGTGCATTTCTTCTATTTTGTTTAGACAGCCACGTTGCTGAAGTCCTCATTCTCACATCATTATTATTTCATTTCTAATAGTCCAATTGTTCTGAAATTTTGATTTCTACATTTTATACAATATATTTTAATCATGTTCTTTCCCCTCCTCCACATCACATTAGATCATCCTTAAATCCCTACTTAGTGAACTTCATGTTCTTTGTATTTTAAAAAATAGTTTTAAAAATGTATAAGAAGAAAGTAAAATAGAAATGGTTGGTAATATTTCAAGATATAAATGATTAATAAATATAATTCAACTAGTCAACTGAATCAAAGAAAATATTAAGTTCATAATTTAAAAACAAAATGATTGCTATAGAAGTAGTGGTTCCATGTGGACAAGACAGAGATAAGAATAGGTTGGGCACAGTTAGCATTAAGGGGACTTAAATTAAATAACACATCAAGCATCATAATTGAAATTGATAGGTATGGCAAACAAAAGTTATTCATGTACAAAATATATTAGTTCACTTACCTATGAGTTCTAAAAATGCCAAACACATGTAACTGTGTGAAACAGATGTAGCCAAGTAGTGATGGGAAAATGTAGGTCAGTTGGTAAAATGTGAACTTACACAAAGGAATAAATTTATATATCATATAAATCTATAGCAAATAATATTATATTCTGTAAAATCCCTCAGTTAATAGGTGCTAGATAACTCTATTGAGATGGTCAACAAATTTGTTTGACTATAGAATTAATTTCAATATACATATGAATGATGATCTCACACACACACACACACACACACATATATATATATATATGACATGGGATTATATTACCACACCATGTAATGCACTTATATAAATACAATTAATTAAAAATTTTACTAAAATCAATCATTCAGAAACTCCAATAGTAGCATTTCCACATATTTAACAAGTCGTGTATTCAAGCTCTATCCTTATAAAGAAATGCTGTTTCTCTCTACCTTTATTGTGACTTTATTGACGAAATTATCTCATGCACTAAGTCAGCCAGTCTTCCTCAGTGCCCTTTTCAACAGCCATGCTCAGGTGAATGTTTTAAGAACACTTTTCTCCTTACTTATTTGTATTACCTGCCTCAGTGTCTAAACTCTCTGACAGGCCTGGAAACTCCCATTTCAAGACTTATTTAGTACCTTTCAGAGCAATAAATAAACTTTACTGGTTAAAGTACATTGTGAATACTAGTGAGAGCAAATGGGTAATGCATCTTTAAATGTGGGACAAGCATAGGCAACCATAAAAATTCCATTAGGATATTTTCAAATATTTGAAATGACTACCATATCCTAAAGACAATATTCTTTAACATATATGTAAGAAATATTCTTGACTTCTTCCTATTAGAATCTACCTAAAATAATAGATTCTAACTGATTAGAAATTCCAGTAAATCCTGAGTAATAAATGAGACAGTGGTTATCCAGATATGTCCATGAGGCTAGGGTATTTCATACCTATACAAAATATATACATATATACATATAGATGCTTGTGTACTGTACGTATGATTTACTATGACAGAAAATAAATCACTTGTTCAAGATATAACATTAGCAACTTCTTTTCAAAAGTGAAGCCTGAATAATTTTGACCAAACATCATATGTCATAACATTCAATTTGGAAAGTATTGTGATAGCTTCAAGACAGAGCAGAGAGTAAGGTCATTAAAAGTTTGAAAACTCTGAAAACTGTTTCAGTGTTCCTCATCCACTCATAGTTTTGAAATAGGAAAATAGTTTTATTTATGAATATTCACCTAACACTAGCAATAATTACTTTCTTAATTAAAATGTAAGTCCTTATACATAACATGATTATAAGCATACTGAGTTCAAAGCAAAGGAGAGACCTCATTGCAAAGTTTTTGTGCAATTGTACCAATGATGTGCTTGATGCTAAAATCACACTACATGGTGATTTTAGAGACTAAATTTCATACACAGAAAGTCATCACAACCATTTTAATTAATCTCTCTTCTGTTTTCCGCAAGGGTAATAGCTATCCTGAAATTCTTTTAGAACATGAAATTGCAGGAATAGAAAAAAATCTGGGGGACCACTGCTAAATACTGAACTAATTGAAAACCACAGGAAAAAGAAAATCACTTCATGAACTGAATCACTGCCTACTTTGACCACCTAAAAAGAGAAACATCTGGAAACACCTGACTTCTACAATGACAAGTCTTTCCTGTCACTGAATTATCTTTCAATATTTTATTCTACTTTTTATTATTCCATGCTAACAGTAGGAAACTTTCATGTACTGAGTTATATTTCAAGCTCTTCCTAGATAAGTCATTAGAGTTCCTCTGACATTTTTCATGAGAAAGCAGATTCCTAACTCAAATTAGTATCAGGTTTTTGAATGCTGTGAGTTTCTCACCCCTTAGGAATTCTAGAATACAGGAAAGTTATGAAAATTGAAGAGCATGTCTGACTTTGAGAAGCTCAAACTTATGCACACCTGTGTATGTGGTCACAATAATTAATGACTAAAGACAATAAAGTAAGGCTAATGAGATCATCATCAAAATATATAATATAGAAAAATCATCTCTAAAATGAGAAATAAAGTGGGGAATGATCAAGACTTCTTGGAGCAGGCTATCTTTATGGAAACATCAACTCTATATGTGAGAAGCAGCAAAACCATACTTGAAACTGTTCAGAGCAGTGTGATGACTCATAGAATTTGTAAATAAGCACGTCCACAATAGTACTGATTAACTGAAAGGACATCAGGACAGTTTGGAAGCAGGGGCCTAATTTAAGAAAGCTGAAATGTTTGAGCAGGATCTCACAGGACAAGAGAGCTAATAGCAGGTTCTTAAATGAGGAATTCACTCTTCTGTAGAAAAGCTTTGGGCAGCACTTTATAGATTTCTTTTCAAGCAATTTTCATGTAATTAAAATTGAATCCTGGCTTTTATTAAGTTCCAGTTATGAGAAATATTCCCAAAAGGAAAATTAATTTCTCCTTCAATTATCCTTTTGAGATATCTGCATCAGGGATACCTGAATAAAAGATATGCCGTTCTATGTCAATTAATATAGTACATAATCATATAAAAGGTTAAAGTTAAAAAATTATATAATGAGATACATGATAACACTGTTATTAACATTGACAGAAACAGTATTAGCATAAATGTTAGGAAGAATATTGAAAGAATTGCAAAGAATATTCTTAACGGAGAATTTTTTGCTTCAGAATTGCTATACAAACAATGCACTAGATATAGGCTATTCTGAAATGCTTTGGAAACTAAGACCAGTGTCTCTGACAATGTTATTATTTATTTCAAAGTCATTTTATTAGCAAGAAAACTCTTTTGTGTAATGGGCTCTTAGCTCTTAATAATAATTTTCATTTTTTTAACAAAATTATGCTGACATGTTGCCTCTCATCCAGGCTTTTAAATAACACAATGTGTAGTAGTATCATTTTTGTAGGCATCAAACACACATGTTGATACATAAGTACAAGGTTTTATTGGAGCGTAATTTCCCCTGGTTAGTTCCTGAGATACAATTTCAAGGTACTCTAGCATCATATTTGTCTTAGAGCTACTATTGATATGCTGAAACACCAGGACCAAAGAAATTTGGAAAGGAATGGGTTCATTCAATTGTGCTTCCCCATCACAGTTCATCATCAAAGAAAGTCAGAAAAGGAATTCAAGCAGGTAAAGGTCTTTGAGACAGAAGTTGATGCAGAGGCCATGAATCAGTGCCTCCAGCTGGCTGCCTCATTGCTTGCTCAGTCTGCATTTTTATAGAACCCAGGACCACCAGCTCAGGTTTGACCCAACCCACAATGGACTGGGCCTTCCTCCATCAATCATTAGTTAAGAAAATGCTCTACAGTCTTGCCTACAGTCTGATCTTGTGGAGGCATTTTCTTAATTGAAGTTCCCTGTTCTAAGATGACTTTAGTTTGTATCAAGTTGACATAAAACTATCCAGCACAATGCTCAGTAGAGGTTCATTAAATTAGAAGTTTAAAACAACAAGCAAGTCAACTCATCCTCCCAAGTACTCTGGATGAGTCTGAAGTAAGTTTCAAGAACAGTTTATATTTTTAAGACAGTAGTAATTTACATTTAATAGCATTTTATTCTTTGAATATTTATTATAAAGAAGTAGTATCCAAGCATAATCTTGTTTTTTCTATAGAAATACATTTTGTTTGCTGCACAAAATTCACTGATACATCAAATTTAAATCCACACAGTATACATTCATTCTTAAAATTATATGAGAGTCATATAGTTTATGAAGAAGAAATAAAATTTTAAAGTTAGCTGCATACTTAAGTTATTTTAAGTAAAACAAAATATTCAATATACTTTCTACTTACAAAGTGCATTATGATAGATTCTATGTGACAATGATTACATCTAAAAATTATTACATTCTTCCTTTTTCTTATGCAATGTAAATAAGTTAATTTTTACTTTTGAGAATTTGTTTAAGTCTTTTGGTTTGCATGACATTTTACCTATTTTGAGATTACAGTATCATGCTTTAGTTTATGTGCACTTTTGGTAGTCAAAACTCTAGGCAACTGAAAAATCTATTGCTTTAAATGTTAATCATTTTATTGTAGTGACTTTGTAGAAATTCCTCTCTTAACACTTCACTGAAGTATTTAACATTATTTGATTTTAAATGCAAAACATACATAAATATGTTCATAGTAAATTCATAAGAAATTACATCAAATTCTTTAGACTTTGTTAACAAGTTCGATGTTCATTATATTTTTATGATTAATATAGTTTGGGTTTATTTTTAAGTATTTTATTTTTTCTGTTTTTTTTCCCTTTGTTTTTTCTAGACAGGGTTTCTCTGTGTAGCTTTGTGCCTTTCCTGGAACTCATTCTGTAGCCCAGGCTGGCCTTGAACTCACAGATAGCTAACTGCCTGCGTCTGCCTCTTGAGTGCTGGGATTAAAGGCGTGCGTCACCACCGCCCGGCTAAGTATTTTATTTTTCATGT
Source organism: Peromyscus leucopus (assembly GCF_004664715.2). Classification (NCBI taxonomy): domain Eukaryota; kingdom Metazoa; phylum Chordata; class Mammalia; order Rodentia; family Cricetidae; genus Peromyscus; species Peromyscus leucopus. Next base: position 7,825,265 of record NC_051065.1, read on the forward strand.
GCACTCAATTCAAGTGTTTCCTTTTCCTAACAGAATCTTAAAAAAAGAAATACCAGTACAAACCCAAAGAACTCATTGCCTTGAGGTGGGAAAAATGTTATGTATTTGCATTAGCTACTTCTCCCTCGGTTGTGAAAATGACATGAAATGAAAGACTGAAAGTAGAGCAGTTTTGCGTTTCATGATTTTAGTGAGTTCTCAGTTCATTCATGGCAAGAGAGGCAGAGTAAAAGAATCATGTGTGTCCAGTCTAATGAGACCTTTTGTTAATTCTTCACATGACAGAGTATAGTGGATTGAAATGCAGGCGAGAGACAAAGTGGGTCAGGCCTTCAAAGGCTTGTGAGTAATGAAATACTTCCATTTGGACAGCCCTACACTTACACATCTTTAATTTGCATTCCCCTGGTGACTAGGGATGTTGAACTTTATTGAGGGCTTCTCAAACATTTTGTTTCCTATTGTGTAAATTCTCAGTCTAGATATGTAACCCATTGTTAATCAGGTTATTTGTTTTCATGATCCAGTTAAGTTCTTCACATATTTTTGGGTATTAGCCCCCTATCAGATTTGTAGTTAGTAAAAATCTTTTCCCATGCTGCAGGCTGCCACTTTGTCCCAATGACAACATCTTTTGCCATGCAGAAGTTTTCAAGACTATGAAATACTATTTATTGTGTGTTATATTAGTGCCTGCACTAATGATGTTTTGTTGAGAAAGTCTTCCTATGTCAATGAATTCAAGGCTATCCCCGATTTTCTCTTCTATCAGGCTCAGTGTATCTTGTATTTATGTTATGGTCTTTGATCCATTTGGAGTTGAATTTGAATAGGTACTGAGAGTGAATAATCTTGTCTTGTTCCTAATTTTAATGGAATGTCTATGAGTTTCTCTCCATATAAGGTGGTGTTATATAAAAGATGGCTGTAAATTGCTTGTATTATGTTGGGGTATGTTCCTTGTACTCTAAGCACTCCAGGACTTTAATCATAAGGGAGTGTTGGAGTCTTTCAAAGAACTATTCTGCATCTAATTAAATGATCATGTGGTTTTTATATTTCAGATTGTTTATATGGTAGATTATACTTATTGATTTACATATCTTGAACAATTCCTGCTTCTCTGGGATGAAAGCTACTAGATAATGGTAGATCACCTCTTTCATGTGTTCTTGAATTCAATTTGCAAGAATTTTATTATGAATTTTTGCATTGCCCAGCACTCAGGAGGCAGAGCCAGGTGGTTCTCTGTGAGTTCAAGGCCAGCCTGGGCTACAGAGTGAGTTTCAGGAACAGCACAAAGCTACACAGAGAAACCGTGTCTCAAAAAAACCAAAACAACAACAACAAAAAAAGAATTTTTGCATCTGTGTTCATAAGAGTAATTAGTCTGTACTTGCATTTGTTTGCTTTTTCTTAAGTAGTTAAGGTATCAAGGTAAATGTGGCCTCACTAAATGAATTGGGAAATATTCTGTTTCTATTTGGTGAAATAATTTGAGGAGTATTAACTTTAACTCTTCTTTGAACATTTCTTATAAGTTAAAGTAAAAAACATCTGGATCTGAGCTATTTTTGCTCGGGAGACTTTTAATTACTTCTATTTCACTAGGGTTTATCATTCTGTTTAAATTACTTCTATGATATTGATTCAGCTTTTTTAAGTGATAAATATAGAGAAAATTATCCATTTATTTTATTCAATTTGGTGGAGTACATATGATTTCCTTTGTGTCTGTCATTATGCCCCCCATTTCATTTATAATTTTCTTAATTTTGATCTTCTATGTGTACCTTTTAGTTATTTTTAAGTGTTTTCTCACAGTCTAAGTATTATTACAGTCTGAGGGATCGAGGGTGCTCATAAAATGTGTCTGTGTGGAGTTAAAATAGTGTGTTACACTGAAGAGAGAGAGAGGAGAGACAAGGTTGGATCAGTTAGTGAGAAGGTTTAGTAGTCAATGGATGAGGCTATGAATGGTGTTCATGAGTTTGACCTGAGATGGACGCACAACCAGCACTCTCCAAAGGGGCCAGGAAAAGTGTCACTCAGTAGCTGATATGCAAACAGTATGGCCCAGATTTGGTTCATGGTATTTAGAAAACCAATCTGGTAACTTTTCAAGTTTCTGGCCACTTTTTATAGTAATCTTCCTTTTGGTCACAGAGAAAACAGGCATGGGTATAAGCTCTGCAAAAGGAGAAATAGATAAGGGAGTTGTAGGGCAATGAATTTGCTTTTGATAGCCTAATATAGAGCAGTTTCCCAAACCTATTAGGACATGCTGTCAGTTAGAGGTAGAGGTCTCTTGGACATAAAATAGCCATACGTAAAAGCTGCCCAGGACAAGTATAGTTAGAAATAAAGGGGAAGTGAGCCAGTTTAGATATCCAACCAGCAGCTTGGATCAGTTTGAAATGTTGAGACATAGACATGACTGAAATGTAAGTATGATATCACCTACCAATGCTACCTGAAGAGAGAAAACTTGGGGGTGGAGTAGAATTTGGAGGGCCTTGTATGTTAAAATGTGGGACAGGTAGTAAGGAAAGAAGAGAGTAATAGGTGACCTGAAGATTAACTTCTTTGATTCATGCATAAGAAGTTTAACTATGGCTAGAGGTACATTCCTGTATATGAATACCTGATGGTGTAGCTTTAAGACCTTATTAAGCAAAAGGTTGGAGAGGGAAAGAAAAGCTTGTGGGTTGAGATTAATAAAGGGGTGGCATGTTAGTATGATCAAAACTAGTGGAGGAATCATCTGGTTTGTTTTTCATAACTAGGAGGAGTTGTTTTTCCTTGATTGACTTATGTTTCTTTTAAGCAAGATGGAAATAAAGTCACATGGCAAAATCCATCCTTTTCAACCTCAGCAAAGATGGCTGTTAGTGCTGATAAACACCTTCATTAATGTGGCTAGATACAAGATTAACAAAAAAAAAAGTAGCCTATTTACAGCAGCCACAAATAACAAAAGATACCTTACAATAAATCTAACTGAGCAAGTGAAAGTCCTGAATAACAAGAACTTTAAGTATCTGAAGAAAGAAACTGAAGAAGATATCAGAAAAAGAAAATATCTCCTATGTGCATTGATAGGTAGGATTAACATAGTAAAAAAAAATGTCAATGTTACCAAAAACAATCTACAGATTCGGTGTAATCCCCATAAAAATCCCAACCAAATTCTTCACAGACCTGGAAAGAACAATACTCAATTTCATACAGAAAAAAAAAACAAAAACAAAAACAAAAAAACCCAGGCTAGCTAAAATAATCCTGTACAACAAAGCCACATCTGGAGGCATCACCATCCCTGACCTCAAGCTCTACTATAGAGCTGTAGTAATAAAAACAGCTTAGTTTTGGCATAAAAAGTTACATGTCAATCAATGCAATTGAATCAAAGACCGTGATAATAACTCACACACCTATGAACACCTGATTTTTGACAAAGAAGCCAAAACTGTACATTAGAAAAAGGAAAGTATCTCCAACAAATAGTGCTGGCATAACTAGATGTCAACATGTAGAAGACTGCACATGGATCCATGTCTCTTGCCATTCCCCAAACCTGATGTCCAAGTGGATCAAAGACCTCAATATAAAACCAGTTACACTCAACCTGATAAAAAAAGAAAGTAGGAAGTAGACTTGAATGCATTGACACTGGAGATCACTTCCTAAATATAACACCAGTAGCACAGACACTGAGAGCAACAATTAATAAATGGTAACTCTGAGAAGCTTCTGTAAGGCAAAGGACATAAGTAAAATAAATAAGACAAAATTACAGCCTATAGAGTGGGAAAAGATCTTCACCCACCCTATATCTGACAGAGGGCTGATCTCCAAACTATATAGTGAATTCAAGAAACTAGACATCAAAATACCAAACAATCCAATTAAAAAATGGTTTCAACAATTCTCGCTCATATAAACCCTCCTCTTTCTCGATAATTAGACTCCGAGCGCTCCACCCGGGGCCTAGCCATAGATGTCTGCATCCAGATTCCTCAGTCCTTGGATGGGGTTTCTGGCACAACTATTAGGGTGTTTGGCCATCCCATCACCAGTGTAGGTCAGTCCCGGCTGTCTCTCGGCCATTGCCAGCAGTCTTTTGTGGGGGTATCTTTGTGGATTTCTGTGGGCCTGTTTAGCACTTTGTTTCTCTCTTTTCTCATGTGGTCTTCATTTACCATGGTCTCCTATTCCTTGTTCTCCCTCTCTGTTCTTGATCCAGCTGGGATCTCCTGTTCTCTTTCCCTTGACCTGCCCTTCATTACTCCCACTCATGTCCAGGTTGTTCATGTAGATCTCAGCCATTTCTCTGTCATTGGGTGATCCCCGTGTCTTTCTTGGGGTCCTGTTTTCCAGGTAGCCTCACTGGTGATATGAGTAGCAGTCCAGTCATCCTTGTTCCACATCTAGTATCCTCCTATGAGTGAGTACATACCATATTTGTCTTTCTGAGTCTGGGTTACCTCACTCAGGATGATTTTTTCTAGATCCATCCATTTGCCTGCAAACCTCATGATGTCATTGTTTTTCTCCGCTGAGTAGTATTCCATTGTGTATATGTGCCACAATTTATTTATCCATTCTTCAGTTGAAGGGCATCTAGGTTGTTTCCAGGTTTTGGCTATTACAAACAATGCTGATATAAACATAGCGGAGCAAGTGCTCTTGTGGTATGATTGAGCATTTCTTGGGTATATGCCCAAGAGTGGTATAGCTGGATCTTGTGGGAGATTGATTCCCAATTTTCTAAGAAAGCACCATATTGATTTCCAAAGTGGTTGTACAAGCTTGCATTCCCACCAGCAGTGGAGGAGAGTTCCCCAAGTTCCACATCCTCTCCAGCATAAAGTGTCCTCAGTGTTTTTGATCTTAGCCATTCTGACAGGTGTAAGGTGGTATCTCGGAGTTGTTTTGATTTGCATTTCCCTGATGATTAGGGATGTTGAGCAATTCCTTAAATGTCTTTTAGCCATTTGAGTTTCCTCTTTTGAGAATTCTCTGTTTAGTTAATTAAAAAATGGACTACAGATCTAAACAGACAATTCTCAACAGAGGAATCTCAAATGGCTGAAAAACATTTAAGGAATTGCTCAGCATCCTTAGTCATCAGGGAAATGCAAATCAAATCAATCTGAGACACCATCTTATGCCTGTCAGAATGGCTAAGATAAAAAACACTGAAGATAACTTATGTTGGAGAGGATATGGAACAAGGGGAACACTCCTCCACTGTTGGTAGGAGTACAAACTTATATAGCCACTTTGGAAATCAGTATGGTGGTTTTTCAGAAAATCAGGAATCAATCTTTAATCAATCCACCTTGTGGGTAGAGGTTCTAATGGTAGGGACTTGGCCATTGCATGCCTTGAGGGGCTTTGAATGCCTGCTAGTGAAGAGGGAAGAGACCAATTGGTGAGTTGAGAAAAGGAATGTTTTGGAGGAGATCTCAACCATCCAAAGGGAAGGACACAATGGTTTTTCTGTTACAGAGCTGAGGGTGAGGCTAGGACAGTGGATGTGGAGGAAAGGAAAGAGAGGTGAAGTTAGCATACCTGCTTCCCTGACCTGTGTGGCAAGTTGTTCCCAAGAAATGCCTGTTGGAGATGGGGACTGAGGCAAGGCTGCAGTGTTTGGACAACTCAGTCTAGACAGTGGAAGACAAATTCCCTTCAGTAGAATATTTTTACCCCATGGTTTCTGTCTCTCTAGAGTAACTTAAATCAATACCACATATTAAATATATTAATATTCACCTAAAATTTTGTTCCCAAACTTCTTCATTATATGTTTTACTCTCCCAACTTTAAGGTAATAATCAGTTTATCTTCATGTAAGGAGTAACATAATATTGTTAGTGGCATGCTGAAATTTATAGTGTAATATAATGAACTATTTTATATTAAAACATAAAAATATCCTCATATTATCAGGAATGCTTATGAAATGTTGTTAATTGTACTGCTTACCAATGTGACAGGAGTGAGGGTCCCCTGGGAGATGGACCTCCATCATGGCTAAGGGTAATTATCTGGATTGTATTCATTGAGGTGGGAAGATCTGGCCACTTTTAGTAGCATCTTTCTCTGGCTGGATTTTGGCCTATATAGATGGAGTAAGGCCCTGTGCAGCAATATGCACTTATTGCTTGGTTATTGAAATGTGGATTCATGTGGCCTGTTGCTTCACGCTCTTGCAGCCTTTACTTTGCCACTGTGGTGAACTATACATACCATGAACTGTGCACACACACAAAAAAATCTTTCTCCTTTAAATTGTTTTTGTTGAGATATTATATCAGAGCAAAAGGAAATAAATTAAGACAAATTCTTGGCATAAAAAATTAAAGGTATCATTTAACTTGTTTTAACTTATTAAGAATCAACTGCAATAAAATTTTCATCCTGTTGAAAAAAAATAGAAAATGCCATCAATATAGGAAATGTGCAAAGTCAGCCATTGCCAGACAGGCAATATTAGTCTGTGGCCTTTTAAACCCTGAGTCCAGTAAATGACACTGTTAACAATATCTAGAAGTAGGAGTGGGAAAGCATAATTCTCAGGACCAAAGTTGTTTTGTTTTGTTTTTTTTTTCCTGGTAAAATGAGACAGAAATTAGTGGAGTAGAATACCAGACAAGCTGTGAAAAGAATGGGTCCTATACATTTACAGTATGGAAAAAAAACAAAAAACTCAAATTTCTCCTGAAGAATCTATTACAGATTCATGAGACCAAACTCAGAAAGAGAGTGAAGGACAATAGGTAGTACATTTCTATGAGGTTAAACTGGAAGAAAAGGGGTACTACCCATTGACAGAGCAGCAATACTTTGGACAGTGGTGATACCTGTGGAGTTATAAGTGAGTTTCCTTAGCAATTTCAACTCTAGACTAAAAGCTGTTCTAGTGCTGTCTTAATAATAAATTTTATTGGAGATCAATCTACAATATACTTAAAAGAAAAAAAATATACTAATAAAACATCCAACCAATAGCAATGAAGATCCATAAGACAGAAAGTATAATTAATGATGAACCATATTTAAAAATATATGAGAAAACAATGATATTTTATTAGAAAAATTCCTTTAATACTGATGTACAAGAAACAAACAAAAAATATAAATCAATATACAATATCATGAATGAATTCTAATATAGAAAGATTGAATGAGAGTGAAAAGTATATTTAGAAATTCATTGTGTTTGCTGTTTATACTTTCTATACTCATGATTTTATTCTCTGAAATGAAAGTCCCACAATAAAGAATAAGATGAACTAAAATTCAAGATTCTGAATAACTAACTTTTGACAAAGAACCACATAGATGGGCTCCATCAGACACCATTATGTACATAGCTCACTTTAGTGTATGCCATTCTTGTGTACAATATCCAATGTGTTCCATGTGCACCATCTCATTATTCGGTCCTTGGGTCCAAACTACTGTTCCTGACCTGATTAGACTAGAACCAGTACCTATGCCTTTTTATGACATTTTAAAAATGATCCAGTTCTAAGAGTGTCTGTTTTTTTTCAATAACAGAATTTGCAGAAGTGGTTGTTGTTCATATTTTCATTTATCTTTGCTGAATGTTTAGCCTCACCTGTTGCTTCAATTGCTGGGCAAACCTTCTTCTGAGAACTGAATAACAAAGCAGCAATTCAGGGACAGTGTTTCCCTCATCTGCTCATCCTCCACGTCGAAAAAATAGTAAAATTTACATTTTAAGATGTGGCAGATGTTTCTTTGTAAATATATCTAATTTTTTTCTCTTGTGCTTACTTCTCTTATCTAAAATTGTAGACTTTAAACAATAGTTTTACATTTTACTCACCCCTGGGCTCACCAAACCATGTTAATCTTTGTTATTAAAAGTCCAACATTTCATATTCCACAAGTAAGTGAGATTATAGAGTACTTTTGCCTCTGGCATAAAAATGAAATTAATATGCCCAAACATGCCCAAATAGGTTTAGAATCCACAAAACACCACTACCTGGATTCTGAAAGCCATCAATTTTTTTGCATATTTAAAAGGTTTTTTTAAATTTAATATTCTGTTTATAGTTTAGATATTTTGATATATTTCTTTCCAATATGCTAAGAATAAGGATACGGAATCAATTTTAAATTACATGTGGTATAAATTAATATTATCCATAATGTTATGTGCATGAATATGAGTAGCAAGGCAAATGTTTTGTGACAAAGTATACATAAAGCTTATCAATGCTTTGCAGTAGTAAAATGCTCAAGTGATCTATAAGACTTATGATAAATAGTAATTGTCACACAGAGCAGGATACAAGATCAACTCAAAAAAAATCAATAGCCCTCCTATATACAATTGACAAACAGGCTGAAAAGGAAATCAGAGATACAACACCCTTTACAATAGCCACAAATAATATAAAATACCTTGGGGTAACCCTAACCAAGCAAGTGAAGGACCTATATGACAAGAACTTTAAGTTCCTGAAAAAAGAAATTGAAGAAGATGTCAAAAAATGGAAAGATCTCCCATGCTCATGGATAGGCAGGACTAACATAGTAAAAATGGCAATCTTACCAAAAGCAATCTACAGATTCAATGCAATCCCCATCAAAATACCAACATAATTCTTCACAGACCTGGAAAGAATAATACTTAACTTCATATGGAAAAACAAAAAACCCAGGATAGCTAAAAGAATCCTGTACAATAAAACAACCTCTGGAGACATCATGATCCCTGACCTCAAGCTCTACAATAGAGCTCCAGTAATAAAAACAGCTTGGTACTGGCATAAAAACCGACATGTGGACCAATGGACTCGAATTGAAGACCCTGACATTAACCGGCACACCTATGAACATTTAATTTTTGACAAAGAAGCCAAAACTGTACAATGGAAATAAGAAAGCATCTTCAACAAATGGTGCTGGCACAAATGGATATCAATGTGTAGAAGGCTGCACAAAGATCCATATCTGTCACCATGCACAAAACTTAAGTCCAAGTGGAACAAAGACCTCAACATAAATCCAGTTACTCTGAACCTGATAGAAGAGAAATTAGGAAGTAGTCTTAAACACATTGGCATAGGAGATCACTTCCTAAATATAACACCAGTAGCACAGACACTGAGAGAAACAATCAATCAATGGGACCTCTTGAAACTGAGAAGTTTTTGTAGAGCAAAGGATATGGTCAACAAGACAAAGGGACAGCCTACAGAATGGGAAAAGGTCTTCACCAACCCCACATCTGAGAGAGGACTCTTATCCAGAATATATAAAGAACTCAAGAAATTAGACATCAAAATGCCCAACAATCCAATTAAGAAATGGGATATTGAATTAAACAGAGAATTCTCAACAGAGGAAGCTCAAATGGCTGAAAGACATCTAAGGAATTGCTCAACATCCGTAATCATCAGGAAAATGCAAATCAAAATGACTCTGAGATACCACCTTACACCTGTCAGAATGGCTAAGATCAAAACACTGAAGTCACACATTTTAAATTAGTTCAATTCTCCAAGTTTATGAAAACATCTCATTGGAAATATACAAATAAGTACTAGTATTATTTGTTGTGACTCTTTAGTTTAAAACTATTTTGAATACTTTGGAATTAAACTTTAATTTATAACTTCTTAATTATCACATCCATATTCTCAGCACATACTGTGAATAAGGTTGTGAAGGATTTTGTAGCAGGCAAACAGTCAATGAATACTCAGATTTCCTTGTCTGTTTATGATGATTGTATAGACTCATTATAGTTTAAGTAAAGTAAAAAAACATATGGGTCATATCAATTATCCATTAGTTTTGAAAACGATGAATACAGTGTAGGTATGGACCAGTATTTGCACTGATTTGCAAACTCATTTCAGTATTCATGTTGTTTCTATATATTTACATTTGTGTATCTTGATTACTTGAAGACTATAAGTATTATTTATTCTCTCATAAATTGATGAGACAATACGTAATTGATAATTATCCTATACTTGAGTTAGCTTTTCTTTTATCTTTTTAAAAAATGTCTTTGGATTTATCAATAAAATAAGAAAAGTAAGGCATTGGTATTTCTACAACCTTAAGCATACCTCTTAGCTCATAAATTAATACTAAAGTGGGTTTGCAAGTGACTTTCCTAAAACTAATATATCAGCCAACTGATCATTCATATTTAAAGAAACCATATCGGTATGTAGGAGACAGCAGCATTGGGTGTTATGAGTTTCTTGCAGGCAGTATGTAGTTGGCCTAGTTATTTAATCAACTCTGGCAGTCTGTTTCAACTGTTATGTTTATGCAACACACATTTAAAATAATTTTAATGTTTTCAGAGTTATATCTGTCATATATTGCTAGCTTAATTTTATCATAATTTTTACTTTATCTTTCATCCTTTCCTTTTACCCAGTATTATTTGACCATTTTATTTGATAAATTAACATGTTTTCTCATTTAGATTCTACCTTTCATAATCACTTTAGTGATATTCAAAGTTTACAATGTATTTTAATGAATGTAAATTTATTTCACATATTAAAGTATCATTCCAGATACTAAGGTGCATCTTGTATTATAGTACCTTACGTAGAGTAAGATTTAGTATAGATATATATCATGCTGATACTTGTTATACTACATGATTAATTTCACATGTCTACTTTCAAGCATCATTTAATATAGTTACTATATTACATTGAGCAAATAATTATATTTTAAATTGGTTATTAAGAATAGTAATCAATTTGATTTTCTTTTGCCTTTGTTTCTTCTCTGATGATTTTCTTTATAGTAGAAGTTTATTTCTAACTATTTTCACTCTGCCTATAGAACATTTTAACAATAATAATAAATCCTAATAGGAATATTTTTTCTTTCTGTACTAGTTTGAAGTGTTTTTATTGATCTATCTTTAACTTCACTGATTATTTCTTAGACAGGTCAACTGATAAGTACATCCATCTAGGATATGACTTCTTACAATTTTTGTTCTAGTCATCCTTTCAGTTCCCTAAGAGTATCTATGCCTGTATTTACACTGACCAAATGTGTTTCTATTCTCTCCATTTTCCCAAGAGAGCTTTCCTGGCATTAATCACAGTGTTATTTAATACCTTGTCTGATAACTTCTGTGCCATAACTCAGTTCAGTTTTCTTGACTGGTTTGTGTTTTAAGTGTCTTGACTTTTGTTCATGAAATAGCTTGCATTTATTTTTTTTGCTGACAGCTACTCATGCTGTGTAAGTAATAAGAACTGAGGTTAGCAGATGATTAATGTCAAGCTTCATGCTAATCTTTTTAGGAGTTGAGCTCTTTAATCTTGTAGAGATTGAGATGCTATAGTATTCAAATATCTGTCAGGGTTTGTCATTGTCATTACTATTGACTTTGTCCTTCTCTTTGTACTCTGGAGAAAATCTGTGAGCCACCCTTCTTTCAGGTGTGGTCTATTGTCCGAACAGATGTTGTTTGAGTTAATTAGTTCTGGGGAAAGGAAAACAGTCTAGAAACATAAATTAAAACACAAAGCAAGCTTTTGTTGGGCCTATATCTTGTGTTTGTGATCTCTATACACTTGATTGAAATATTTTTTCTGTTTTTTTTTTTTCCCTTTGCTTCCTAGTCTGCTCTACGGATCCCACAGCTCCAGATTCATTTTCTTTAAGTCATGAGCCAAACTATCTATGCTTGCTTCTTCCTTCCAAAGAATTAGAAAGATCATTTTCACATTAGAGTTTTTATTTTTCTTTTCATTCTTTGTTTTGTTGTTGTCTTTCTGTCTATTTGTTTAGTTCAAAGGCAGGTTTATTATTGTCAAAAAAAAAAAAAGTTCCAGTGCATATAAGTTTCAAAAGTCAGCAGCAACCCAGAGGGGAATGGAGAAAGGAAAGAATGAAAACTATGTCATCATGCTGGAGCAGGGGGTAGTAGACCCAGGCAGAGAAGCAGCCATCAAGTGGGGAGGGAGACTGTAGAGAAAAAGTAAGGAGGTCCAAAGAGTTTAAGGCAGCATGATCAGACATGAAATAGAAAGAAAAACAAGCAGTTACATTTTTTTTTTAATTATTCTGAAAAGCAGGCCAACTTAGGAAGCTACAAAGCTGGCCTGATGAGCTGTTGACCTAGAGGCAGGAACTTCAGAAAGGATAAATACAGAACCAACTGGACATTAAATGCCAAAGTTAAGTTCTAGTCAAGTCTTACCTTTTAGGCAAACAAGAATAATCTTGGTATATTTCCATGTGTATTTTCCCGATCATCACAATGACCATAATTGCTGTTTTAGATATGGCCAAAAGATTCAGTAGATACCTTTATTACTTTTAGGAAAACATTCAGTATTTGTGTATTGTTACTAAAATTTGTAATTTACAATTACAACCTTGATTCACATGAGACTTAATACCTCACCAAAGATTTATAATTTTCATTGATAATACTACTAGTCCCTTATATAATACCTAAGATAGTTTTATGATTAATATATATCACTGAGCTATAACTATAAGCAGGCATCTAATTTCTCTCAGGAAGATTTGGTAAGAAAATGTATACATTTCTTCACATAGGAACAGAAAATCTGGTGGACTGGAGATAAGTGGGGATGGGAGCTGAAGGGATCATTCTGGGGGTGGAAGGAGAGAGAGGGGAGAAATATCCAGAAAAGGAGACATTTAGGGGGCATTTTGGAGGTGGTGTGGAAACCTACTGCAATGGAAACTTTCTAGAATCTATGTGGGTGACCTTACTGAGGACTCCAGTAATGGAGGATATAGAGTCTAAATTGGCCATCTCTATTACCCAGCCAAGGGTTCCATTGTTGGATCTGGGTTGTGTTTAGTTGAAAAGTTTAGAGTCCTATGGCTATTCATAAGCAACACAGTTTGCTAAGAGAGTCGATTGCTCCCCTAAAATTGAAATCAGGGCCCCATTGCTGAGGACAACATCCACACAACTCATTGAACCTAGAGAAATCATGCTGGTGCCTGCATGGATCATTGAGCCTTAAATTCTAATTACTTTGTCTCTGGAAGGTACTCTGAAGGCTATGGAAACAGAAGCATGGACACCAACACATACAAAATCCTCAAAGGACAATATGTTCTGCCTGCAAGATGTACTATGGCAAAGGTGAAGCAGAACTCATGGGAGTAGACAACTACTGTCTGGTTTAACTTTAGGCTGGTGCCAAGAGAGGTGCCCATACCCTACATTGTCTTCATAGCCAGCAGCCTGCAACTGGATAGAACAGAGACATAGAGTAGAATCAAACACACCTGGCCAAAAAAAAAAAACAAAAAAAAACAAAAAAAAACCTAAGAAATGGTTCCTAATGATATTCTGCTATACTCGGGTTGGTTCCTTGCTCAGTCATCATCAGGGAGGCTTCCTCTGGCTGCAGACTGAAGCAAGTGCAGAGGCTCACAGATAGACATCATGCAGAGAGAGTCTAAATAGGAGGTCTCCATTGGGTCTCTCCCCTGGGAGCTCTCAGGCAGCCCAGTGGAAGAGGAGGGAGAAAGACTGTAGGAATCAGAAGGGATGGTGGACACAAGGAGAACATGATATAATGTCTGAATAAACTAAGCCCGACTCACATGGTCTCATAAAGACTGAAGCAGCAAGCATGGGGTCTACATAGGCCTACCCCAGGTCATTTGTGTATATGTTATGACTGTCAGCTTGGTGTTGTTGTGGAAGCAAGTGTATCTCAACTCTTGCCTGTTCTTGGGACTCTATTTCTCTGGTTGGGTTGCCTTGTCCAGCCTCTATATGAGGTATTTTTCTTTGTCTTGTTTTATCTTGTTTTGTCATGTTTGGATGTTATCTCTTAGAACTCTACTCTTTTCTGAAGGGAAAGCGGGACAAAGATCTGGGGGAGAAGGAAGTGGGGGGCCTGAGAATAGTGGAAGGAGGGAAACTGGTTGAGAGCATTGTATGAGAGAATTATGTATATATAATTTACAAAAAAGTAAAACATTACCCTGTGTATAAAATCTGAAAAAAATTAATAGAATATAATGTTATAAAGAAAAAGATAAACCCAAGGGACAAAAAATTATGTTAAATTTATATTACTGTAAGAGCTCGTTTTACATTGTATTCATGTGAAAGCCAGAGTTCCTTCACATAGGAATGTACCTATCTACTAAATCTTCTAAAACTGCAGAATATTGGATATATTTCTAGGCACCATCAACAAAACCCAAATTTTTATCAACTCAAATTTGATATTCATTGGCATGGCTTTGGTTTCTTTGTGAAATGTTGAAGCCTCAGACATATGAAATATAAATATTGTATGTTCTCTTTAGGAAGGTTACATGATTTCTTAATGTATTAATAAGGTAAAAGACTATTAAAATCATGCAACACTGATGTAGATGCAGGACATGTCATACTTTGAATGAAAATCTAAAAAATAATATTTTCAATATGTGAGACTGATAGTTGTAGATTATGTGTTGATCAGGCAGATTGCTTATTTGCCCAGAATATCAACGCATTGCCAAAATAACCTGTGGCTTACAGATTTGATATCTGGACTATAAAACAAAGTACTACAGTGCCATCTCCTGGATAGCAAAAGTATCTGAAATTGAAGGTGTGATTTGATGTAAAGTCTTTATTTAATTAATTCATATTAATCAAAACATTGAGGGGAAGAGAAGAGAATGATAGCATTTAGGGTTCCATATTACTGACAATAGTAATTATGTTCAGTTTATGCAAAAATACTAGTCAACATTTTACCCTTACAACATTATTTCTTTGTTCTTTAGAATATTATATCTATAAGCACCATTAATTATTTCAGTATCAGTACTCAACATTTGCTACGTTAAAAAATTAACCATCTCTGATCTTGTGGTTGTTGTCCAGTTTAAATGAAGTTAAGAATCACTTTGCAGAAGGTCCTACCTCTTCATTCTAATCCTCTGACAATTGTAAAACGTAATACAGGCTGTACTTTGAAATATCTTAAGCTAAATACTGAGTTTTTCATTTCATTTAGAATAATTTTTCTAATTCCATGTAGTTTCCAAACCAAACCTTTCTTTTATTCAAAGAGATGCCTTAAACTTTCAAATTTACTTTGTGATTCCACGCCCCCGTGGAAAAGTAATTTGGAACCTTTGAGTGTTCTGTGACCAGTATTTAAATCATTTTAAACTTAAATTTTCATCAATGATGCCTTTATTCAAAACTACATTTTATTGTTTTTCCCAACATGTTGCATGATATTTTCTAATGTGTTACATTTCTCATTTTCCAATCTGTTACATGTGTGTGCTAAATGTTTAATATTTTATATATTATTTTTTAAGATATCAACCCATGTGTTCAACTTCTTGGTACAGATTACCCTTGGATTTCACTTCATTTTTTTGATGTTCAGTATGTTCTGCATGTAGTGTAATTTCTTGTGGTATTACATTTGATATTATGTTGGAACTATAAAAAGATACATACTAAAATTGAGAAAGAATCATGATGTTATTTACTGACATTTATTGAGCTCATAGTTGATTCTATGGAAAATTAAAAAATGAATGTATAATATGCAATAAAAAGCACTCCTATCTTCAGTATGAATAATCCAGAAAATAGCTATAAATGCCTAAAGCATCTTGCTATTACATTCAAGTTTGAACATGTTCCTGTGTTAAAATACATCTAAAGAACCACTGAATAAGGGGTGAGAAATTTTACTTCAGAACTTCAGTTGAATCAATTCTAGTGAAAAATTACCTATATACATGTTATACAGATTCATTTAGGGCAGAAAGTTCTATGTGTTTTGATGGCTGCATATGCCTTTGTAACTACTAGCAAAATGTAGATTGATCCAACTCTTCATCCTCACATACTAACATCTGTCCTTTACCACTTGACAGTTTTCTCATAGAAATTACTGTTATGTAAATATTTTCTTATATGAATGAATTGAGGTATATACTCCTTGCTTTCCTGGCTTATTCATGGAAATTAATGATTTTGGCATTTATCTATAAGCTTTTGCTTACCAACTACTAGCTTCTTTTTTAATATTTTAAATTTGTCATGGTTAATGCAAATTTGCATTACTTTTCTATTGGATTCCCAATATAGTTGCTGTAAATTAATAGTACATCAGCTTTATGAAGATACATGCTTTCATTTTTTCTTAGATAAACACACAAAAGAGTGATAGATGGACAATAAAGTAAATGATCAATAAAAAAAGGTACTGATGCATATTAGAAAACGGACCATTTCCACTAACCAGCCATTATCTGCTCTTTCTAGCTGATTACTGGAAACAAGAAAGTCTAGTGATGAGTATTAATTGTATTTAAACAATTTTTGTTACTTCGTGTAAACTCTATAAAAACAACACAAAGAACATATTTTTTCTCAATTTTCTTTTTTCAAAAAGAATGATCTGTTCATGAAAAATGTTTAATAACGTCACGTATATGTATATGTATCATAAGTGAATAATTGAAATTATTATCTAAATATTAACCTCTTTCAATTGATATATACAAACATGAAAATATACATACTAATGAGATAACATGATCTTTTGATTTGCATTAATGTTGTGTAATCTTTAAGTCACACAATACATGCCTACCTCCTAAAAATTTAGATTTTAATATAGAAGTGTTTTCATTGTTTTATTTGTCATGATACCCTCTTATTGATATTAGGTTTTTACTTTCTACTTTTTTATATTTAAGATCATTAATACATTGTTTTATTCTGTTATTCTCTATTGATTTCAAAGGTATGGAAATACCAGAAGTGAAGTTAATTTACTTTTGAGTATTCTATTTACACCTAATAAATGAGATCATATGGTATCTCCATATTAGTGAAGAACTAAACTTTGACAGAAAAACAAGTGTTAAAATTAATAAAGCAGTTTGTTTGTAAAAACAAAACAAAAAACTATAGACCTAGTTTGAACTGACTTGTGTAGAGCATATTGAATACTCAGGAAAATAGAAATGATATTAAAAGGTAAATCCTGTCTAGTGTAAATTACAACATAGAATTTCAATACTGCTTGTTTTTATTGCCTAGTAATTAGTCAAAGGTCATATGATCACCATCAAGAGACAACAGGAAAAGAGAAGAGTAATGAATTTAAATGTGATTTCACAAATGTAAAGTACCTTCAGAAAAGTCAATATTCTAATGAAGAGTGTTTGGGGCTATGACTAAGCCGGATAGCTCTGCAATATTTATAGTTGTACAAGACAAGCCAAATAGCACATCTAGTAAACTAAGAACTTTCATTCTTCCCCAAGCATAATGAATGGGGATGATCCACCCACCTTTGAAAGCTCTTCCCTTACAGTCAAGGGGTAAATACTCTGTAAAGCCAACATTTGAATGTACTGATGAATTAGATTACCAAATCAAAGAACTTAAAAAAACAAACAAACACATTCCTTTCTCAGAATTTTATTTTTATTTGGCTTTCAAATGGCATTAAAAAAGATTATCATTTGACCCCATAAATGAGAGGCTTTTATTGAAGAGATAAAAGATAACAAGTACTTATTATGCACAATATGTATGTAAAACTAGTTTCAAAACAACAACACATATGTATGTAAAACTAGTTTCAAAACAACAACACAGTATTTATTTTGTGGGATTTGCGAATGTGTATACTTACGTTTGCTGCTAAGGAAACATTATTTATAAAATAGTATTAAATCCAGTATTAGCTGCTTATTTCAGACACTTACCACCTGCAGAGATCTGTGTTACATTTGCCACACTGAAGTATTTTAAAGAGTCACCCTCAGTGTTGAAAGTAAATGTACTCTCAGGGTGGGAATATTAGTGTCCAATAAGCATGTGATTATGCTAAAGTGGTGGTAACATGAAGATAATCTTGATTCTATTGGGAATCTTAGGTTTTCCTAAATTTATTGGAAAAATAAGTTTTCCTGTACCACTGACATTTCTTTTTGGGAAACAGTATTTTTCTAAAAGAAAAAGCATTGAAGTGTGTATACATTTCCTCAGATGAACAGCATTGTATTCATGAATATTGTGTATCTAGAATGAACATCAGGGAAGCTGTTCAGTTTTCAATCTGAAGTAAAATACTTTCAAGAAAAGAAAAAAATGATAACAAGTGCTGGCAAGTAAGAGGACATGGAGAAAGCCAAACTTTGTGGTATTATCACCAGTGTAAATTAGTATAGACATTATGAAAAAGACAGTAGGGGTTCCTCCAAAAACAAAAGTAAAATTCTACCAAATGATCTAGCAATTCCACTACTGGACATCTATTGACAAAATCTAACTGAAACTTTGAAAAGACATCTTCACTCCCATGTCATTCCAACACTCTCCATGATAGCCAAGAAACAGAAATACCTGTGTCACCTCTGGTGATCCAAAACTGCAATCCTGGATAGTTGGGAGGCCAAAGCAAAAAGATGGAAATCCAAGTCCTGTCTGGCCTGCAGACTGAGTTGAAGGCAAGCATGGTAAACTTACTACAATGAAGATCAAATAACAAAAGGGCTTGGTGTGGATCACAGCAGCAGAGCTCTTACACAGCATGCAGAAGACCTGTAAACAAGCCATCCCCAAAACAACCTAAATGAAAAGTAGCATTGAATTACTTCCTTCTAAGTAGAGGCAAGGGGGAGAACCATAGAGTTAGAGTAAGTATATAGAAGCATGTTTCTAATCTTCCTTTAAACTGGAAAAACTTTAGTAGCTCCATCTTAACTTCCCACCAGTAGTATTTATGCAAGTATCACATCATGCTGTTTTTTGTATTATAGTAAAGAGTTCTTAATTGAAAGAAAATGTAAAATGTCTGTTACTGTTGTTTCAGCCATTGCTAATTTTACTGTTTTACTATGTTTGTTTATTAGTTTTCTTGTGTTTATTACCAATATATATTTGCTTCTCATAATCCTTATCCAAACTTTCTCCATTGCTGTTTTCTGAGGTATACTCTTACTGATTCATATAACATTATACACATAACAATATTCTCTTAAATTTTTGATTACAATTCTATGTGGGATTTTTTATATAAATGAGGTATTTTATGTTTAGATTCTAAACTTCAGAATGTCGTTAACTATCTGTCAACCAAGTAAATATTTATTTACGTTGATTTTTGTTAATCTATTGTTCATTAGTTTAGTAATCTCTTTTTATATGTAGGAGGTATAATTTTGAATATTTCTCAATGACATTTATTTAAAAAGAAAAGCCTCTGAGCTGGAGAGATGGCTCAGCCGTTAAAGGCTAGGCTCACAACCAAAAATATAAAAGAAAAGCCTCTTTTTTCCATTGCGTTTACCAGAAGATATTATCTTCATTTTTCATTAATTTACACACACAGTTCTGATTGATTTATTTCATATACACACACAGAGTACACATCCTCACCTCTGCACTCTTTAATTACATAGATTCTTCAGTATATCCTTACATTTGCTTAGCAAAATGTTTTATTTTTTTCTTTTTTAAACAACTTCATATATCTGTTAAAACCTGTTTCTTCATATTGTACCTCTTCAATTTGGCAAAAATTCATACCTCTTAAGTTCTGTAAATAGTCATTTTAGTGACAGCCCATATTATCTCTTTTGGAAACATATTAACATAAAGCAACACAGAATTCCCATGTGTTGTGATTTTATACATAAAAGCAATATTTCTCTGCCCCCGGTAGAGAACAGTGTAAATCAATAGGCTTTCTGTTCGAGGAATGAGGCCTGTTTTGAGATGCTGTAATGTGTCATGTTGGAGGCTACAGCAAAGACTACATCCTCATTTTAATTTATATTTTAGCTATGGGGTTAATTCATATTGAAAAAGTTCTGTTTGTGATAATAAAATAAGGTATTACAAAAGAATACAGGAAAATACTGCAGATGAAGAGCAACTTCTGTATGAAAGATTCTTAACAACAGCCAAGATTAATAGTATCCAGTACATCTTTGAAGAGATGATCTTGTTGAGGTCTGGAGGGCAGACTAAGACAAGTCAAGGGCTGGAGCTCACCTCCCAAGGTTAAAGACATCCCTCCCTCCAGTGCAGGAGGTGATAAGTGGATTGGCCATTAATCACATTTCATTTTGTCTTTTAGAAAAATTCTGTAGAGATGAGCTATAAAAATAAACACAAATGGGATTTATGACAGTTTTTAGGAGGTGCCTTGGGCCAGCTTTGGAATCAATGATTTTTTTTCTGACTTTAATGTTTAGAATGACTCCTTTATAGACCTTGGAGTAAACAGCTTGTCCAATGTTATTCTTTGGGAACATACAATAAGTGGAATTTTCTTCATCAAAACAAAACATTTATGATTAGAAGTTAAAGTTATTGATTCTTCTCCACAAAGCTGTTATAAATCCTGAGATAGTTTGAAAGTGTGTAGGTCATAGAGGACTTATATCTTGAAATAGCAGGTATCTATCTCTCTGTTGTGGCCTAATGTCTAGAAATAACCCTTTGCATGTCAGCAGGAAATGATGGAGGCTCCACAATATACCAAAAGGAGAGCAAGTAGCAGAAGTTTAGCAGCCCAAGGGAGAATAACAAGTGGTTCAATCCATTTTCATTCAACAGAAGACTTTCAAAAATTATTATCTGTCAAATTAAAAAAGCTTAGAGAAGAGGGATTTTCGAGGAGTTAGGAAAATCAGCATTTATTTATATATGAAATTGACAATATTGTATGTGTTCACACACACGATGATATATGCATTTGTGTTCATCATCACCACCCACTCACCTTCCGGTAAGGATGCATTAGTGTAAAATTCCAGTCTTCTAAATATCAGATGTGTGAGCATTTGGTCTTGAAGGAACTTAACAGTTTCAATAAATTGCTGAATAATTGGCAAGAATATATCAATGAAATATTTGTATATTATCTATATAGTTGTTGAACTGTTAATATAATACATTATTGCAGCTGGAGTTTTTGAAAACTCCAGATACCTATTGTAATAAAAACATGAGAATTCAAGGATTCTGGTGCAAATGAAGTACATTTATCTTTTTTCTCTTTAATTTAGTAAACAAGTTTATGCTCTTGTTATTTCCACCACTGTGTTGGTCCTATGCAAGGAAAATTTCCCGAGAAGTTTTCCTGAAAGAGACTTCACATGCCAGTCAACAGAAATGGCTAAGCTGACACTAGCTGAAACTCAAACTATTTAATTTTCAAATGTATTTCAAACATTTACTTACTTCAGAAGGTAAAACAACTCAAAAACTCATTTTAGCATTGAAACAGTAAGACAAGTGATGACTTTACACTGGATGAAGCAGAGAATTTACATGGTAGATTTGAAGTCGCAAAACAATTATAGAACTTTAGAATGGAATCTTTCAACTTTTTTTTTTTTTTGGAAACATATTTATATCAGTAGCAGGCCCTATTATTCCCTGACAGGATTTTAGGCTATTTCATAAACCTGGATCTTCTTATACACAATTTTAACTTTTATCTACATTAAAAGTTTTTTTTTACTGTGATTGCAGATATATTTTTCCATAGAAGAGTAAAAGAAAAGAGAATAAATGATTAGTTAATGGAGGAAAGTCCCTTAATATAGAATAGGATCTAACTTTCTGTTACTAAAAATGGGTAGAAGCAGGAATAGACAAATATATTTATTTCTTATCTTAGAAGATCTTGATTCAATAAATGAGTACATAACGCAGGGGAGAAATTTTTGTACCATCAAGGGATTTCTGTAAAGAAGTGCTAAGGATTGGAGTTACTTGTTATTTGTTCATAGCAAAGACAATAAAGGAGACTTCATACATACTACAAGGACTTAATAAAGATGACCAAAACTTCCAGGTAACATAATCACTAATCTCTCCCCTGCCCACACTGCCACAAAGCAGATGAGCAATGCTCACAACATCGTTGGCCCATCCACACCTCCACCAACAGGGACAGGTCTATTGTCATGCCCAGGTGATGAGCAGAGCTCACTCTCCTGAGTGCTGTAGCTGATGTGTGGCAGGGACAGATGTCCTGCTTTTATGATCTCAGGGCCAGCTCTCCCACTTGCCTCAATCATTGATGGGTGTGGGAGGGCATCTCTTCCCCTCCCATGCCACCACAAGACAGATAAGTAATGGGGATAGCTCTGCAAGGCTCACCAGTTGGGGGCCGGCTCACCCTTGCAGACAGGGTTGGCTCTATTGTGCTGCCCAGGTGAGGTACAAGGTCCGTTTTCCCGAAGGTTGCATCTAGTATCGGGGAGAGTCAGCTCTCTCACCCACCACAAGTGGCAGGGCTAAGGGAAGGAGGGCATCTTTCCCTCATTCTCACCACCACATGACAGATGAGTGGGTGTGGCCAGCTAGCCCACTGTCACATACTCAGGGTTATCTCATCCATGCCGCTGCCAATGGGGTCATCTCTACTGTGCTGCCCAGGCGAGGAACAGGGCCCATTTTCCTGAATATTGCAGATGGTAGCTCCTTCATAGTTCGAAGGTGGTGAGGGGCGAAAGGTAAGGGAGCATCTCTTCCCTATCCACACTGCCTCATGACAGATGAGCAGTGGTGACAGCTATCCCATGTTCAGAACTCCTGGGCTGGCTCACCTGCACCACTACCAACAGGATTGACTCTCTTGTGCTACCTAGGCAAGGTTCAGGACCTGTTCTCCCAAGTGCTGCCCTACTCTTACGACCTCAGGGCCAGCTCTCCCATCTGTCTGAGACACTGATGGGGGGTGGGGCAGATGAGGAGTGGGGCTAGGTCTCCCATGCTCACATTCTTAGGGTTGGCTCATCTGTGTCCTTGTCAACAGGGTCAGCTCTGCTGTACCTCCCAGATGAAGTCCGGGTCCACTTTCCCAAGTGTTGCAGCTGGCAAAGGGGTCAGCTCCCTCACAAGCTGGAGGCGGTAGGTACAAGAGTGGAGGGCATCTTTCCCTTGTTCTCACCATCACATCACAGATGAGGGAGGCAGTAGCAGCTCTGCCTGTCGCATTCCCCCAGGGCTGGTTCATCCATGCCCCTGTCCACAGGGTCAACTGTACTGTGCTACCCAGGTGACGGGGAAGGACCGTTATCCCCTGTGCTGCATGCAGCTGGTGAGGGATTGAGTCAGGTCCCCCACCTGCTGCAGGTATTGAGGAGTAAGGGGAGGAGGGCATCTTTCCCTCACAGAGGCTCCCTGGTGACCGAGTATAGGGGTGCAATCTGCTCTCCCATTCTCATGCCCTCAGGGCCAGCTTGCCTATGCCCTTGAGAACAGGGTCAGCTCTACGGTACTGCCAACATGAGGTGTGGGACCTTCTCTCCTGGGTGCTTCAGCCAGTAAGGGTAGGGCCAACTCTGTAGAGCCTTATTCTCTGACTTCATCAAAGTCACAGACCAAGTCATGCCTCTCGGCAGCAGAGCAGACCCAGACATCTGGCCCTGGGTAGCAGCAGGGCACCTGTGTCAGCCCATTCCTCTCTCTCTCTCTCTCTCTCTCTCTCTCTCTCTCTCTCTCTCTCTCTCTCTCCCTCCCTCCCTCCCTCCCTCCCTCCCTCCCTCCCTCCCTCCCTCCCTCCCTCTCTCTCTCTCTCTCTCTCTCTCTCTCTCTCTCTCTCTCTCTCTCTCTCTCTCTCACACACACACACACACACACACACACACACACACACACACACCCTGGGCTAGAGTTAATGGGTAGCTCCTGGAGCTCCTGGTTGATTCCTGCCTCTGCCTGCTGCCTGGCATAGCAGGGAGCTGTTTGACTAAAATTATTTTTAAGAAAAAAAGTGCAATGAAACTGATTAGTTTGATTCATTTAAGATTAAGCTAATAAATTACTTTAAGTGGTAGTTTTATGTTACATGCCCTCCTTAAAACAATATACAAAGTAAGAGAAGATGAAGTCCTGTTTGTATTAGTCCTGTTGTGTCTGAATGACACTGAATCCTTGGAGTCATCCCAGTATAAGAAGTTTTTGTATGTGCATTTGTCTACAACTGACAAAGTATTGAATTGAACACTTGAAGGGCTTTTAAAATTAATATTGATATTCATTTATTTAATCATAATGCAATTGTTGAGTGCTTAAGTTTCTGTGATTCAATTTTTACAAAACAGAAAATACATACTCTGTATATAATTAGTATGTAATACAAATGCTCATATAGGTCAGAAATATTGACTATTGTACAAAAATAATATCTTTATGTTGTTTATATAATAATGTTCTATAAACACCTATAATAAATAATGCTTTAAGAAAAGTTGTTATTGTAAAAAACTGCATGAGAACCAATCAAATGAGGAAATACTTACTTTGGCTCTCGGCAATCAGAGGTATCGATCCATTGGGGCATCAAGGGGATGGACAGTAGACAGGGACTCCTGCCACTGGAGCCAGAAATCAGAAGGAGAACAGATTTCACATTTAAAGCCTTTATTTTATTTCCAGTCCATGTGTGGAGACATTTGCATTCATGACATGTCTTCTTTCTCCATTAATCCTCACTCATAGATGCACTTTGCTAATCTCCTTGAGATTTTCCAAGCCAACCCAACTTCACGGTGACAGTCTGACAAGAGTCGGGCATATTTCCTGAACTGGGTATATTTACTCATTTGATTGCCATAGTCTCTATAGAAAGTAGTTACTGTTTATCAGATGCTCGTGTAAGGAAATATCCAGTAACGTTAAGTAATAATATGTATAGTTTCCTAAGTGACTAAGTTTAGTTTAGTATAGTTTTGTTTTGATTCCTCACATATATATTTTTCAAAATACTATGCCAAAATAATAAGGACAAATGTTAGTTCTTTGAGAAGCTTTACTTTTTGAAAAAATATAAAGATCCTTATATGATGTTTACTTTGGCCAGTTGACCATGCAACTGATTGTATTTGAATGTAGCATCTACTACAAAACAATTTCATAAACTGCCCTCTAAAATTCTATCTCAGAATAGGAATCACAAGATCTTTATCTACAAATTGATTTACAGAGGGAAGAACATATTTCATTAGTGATAAAGTCACTTAGAAGAAAGATAGCACCCACAGGATGGAAGTCTATCACCATGAACAAGGTTTTAGAAACACGTCTTTGGAGTCAGAAGAGAGCAGGCAAAGAGAATACTTAGAATCCTAGAGGGGTTTCAACAATAGTTGATTATATTTTGACAATTTGGTGTCTGCTTTAAAACCCTGATTCCTCCATGGTACATGTGACATTGTTTATGTGACAAATCTTGTGAATTTATACTTAATTCCCACTTCCACTTGCTTCCCAGATCCTCAATCTTTTTGTGTTCTTCTCTGTATCATTTCTCAGTTTCTGTGACTGGATTATATTCATCTACTGAAATTTTATTTGGCACATGGTATATAAGGAAGTAAAAGACAAGGAAGAGAGCCACAATCTAGGTGTTCAAAGCAATTGGCTACATGATATCTCAGGAGTGTCAGTTGTATTATTTATCATCCTTGATCTTGTCAGACATTTTAACAATCTTTCCCCATCTTGTACCATATACTTAAGATATAAACATTCATGGTAAATGACTGCACATTCACCTATTAGTGAAGATGATACAACTGATTCACCATGATTGATTTCTCTCACCTGCTCAACACTCCAGAACCCATCCTGCAAATGACAGCATTTAATGGTATAATGATTTTCCAAGTTTTCAAATTAACTTTTTAGTCAGGAAGCCAAAAGTATGTTGACCCAAGCATAAATAAAATACATTTTAATCAGAAGTAGCTTAATAAAAGATTGGCATTCTTATTATTATTTGGAAAAGTGTTTCATCAACATTGTTTTTATTCTTTTTCACCCTTTTTCTTTCTAAACATCTCTTCAAACTATTGGTGATCTGAATATTGTTCACTGTTTTCTGGTGGGCTTACCTTGGAATAACTAGGTGCACAGTGACTGTATTATTTTAATAGGAATGGCCTCTATAGACTCATGTGTTTGAATGCTTGACCCATAAGGCAAAAGTAGGCGGTGTAGCCTTGTTGGAGTATGTGTGGCTTTGTTGGAGGAAGTGTGTCACTCTGCGGGTGGGCAGATGCTCAAGCTAGGCCTAGGGTAGCATTCACTTTCTGCTGCCTGCCGATCAAGATTTAGAACTCTCAGTTCTTTCTCTCAATGTCTTTAGCATGCCTCTGTGCTTTCCACCATAATGATAACCAACTAAAACTCTGAAACTCTAAGTAAATCCCAATTAAATTTCTTTTATGAAAATTGGAGTGGTTATGGCATCTCTTCATAGTAATAGAAACCTTAACTAAGACAGTGACCCTAATGTATGGCTTCTGTAATGTTATCTATTCAGTGTATACTTCATCTCTATGAGACTACCCCTGTCTCCCTCTCCACTAGCAATATGTATTCATCTTATAGCTTCAGGAATTCACCAAAATTAATTAGATTATTCTACTATAGAGGCGATCAGATACTTAGAATAACATTAGAAACTAAAGAGATACAGCAAACATATCCATCATGCTTTTCTGACTTATTCTAATATATAAGAGGGAAAAAGGCACAGATTAGCCAATGAACTGTGATATGCAGGGCTTAAGTCCTTCTCCTATAAATGGTAAAAAAGAAGTAAAATGCTTAAAAATTATTCTCTCATTTTTCAACATGGATTTCCATTGAGAAAAAAAGAGAGAGAACTCTCGGATATTAATAGGCCTCGGAGTTGAAATAGTTTTGAAATAAGTGGTGACATTCTTGTAGAGCTTTACACAACAGAGACATTAGAGGTACATGATTAAAAAGCAGCAAGAAGCAGATGGATCTGTGGATATGAGAGTGACTACACAGCCTCATGGAGTTGTAATAGGTAAACATAGAGGCCTGAGGGATCCCCAGGTTTGGGAGAGCCAAGGGCTCCTCACTCTCTTGGGTTCTCCTTTACTACTTCTCCTAAAATTGCCTTGAACTCTCTGGAGTAAAACTTTCCTTTCTGTGCAGTCATGAGAACTTTAACTGGGATGGCAATAAAGACAATAACCCCTGGGTACCGTTATCTTGTATTGTGTCTTGCTTCTATAATACTCAGATCTAGCATGGTACCTGCTGCCTTGTAATGGTTGACAGTAACATCTCTCCCAACAGACAATCTTAAACACTGCAACAGCAGGTGGGATATACTCTCACTTTTATTTTTATTGTCAGTGCCTAGAGCTAAAAACAAAACAAAATTGTTTCAGGGATTTTTAAAAAAAATCCTTTAAAAGAGTAGATCTCATTTCTTTTACTTTCTTAGCCTTCCAACCAAACCACAAACCAAGATTACTATCATAAATACTGGTTGAATCAGAATCCAGTGTTAACCATGGTTATGGAGGATTATCACTGTGAGTTTAAGAACTGTGTGGAATACATGGTGAGGCCCTATCCTACCAAAGCCGAACCAAAACAAGAAATGGTAAGACAAAGATAACGATGCCTAGAAGGTGTACAGTGAGAAAGAAACATGTTCATATGCACAAAAAGATTTAGTTTGTTATTCTCTCTGTTAGCATTGGTAATTCCAGATTTAAACCAAATGATTTATGTTTTAATAAAAGGAATCCAAGTACTAGCTGTATCTACATAGATTTCTGCCCTAAACCTGTAAGACTTCTGCAGTTCCAAAGGTTCAAGTTTACGCTCATTCTGAAGTAGCATATTAGAACATATGTAAGAGAATCTTCAAATGGATAACAGCTAGCCGAGAATTCTACTTCTCTTGTAAAAGAAGAAATTATCTAGCTCTACAGCTAATATGAAAGTAAGAATGGTGAGGATCTGTCCTAGTTGTTGAGACAATATGCCTGAAAACAACTAGAAAAAAACAACTTAAGAAAGGAAGGGGTTATTTGTCTTACAGTTGGAGTAGAGAGCACATCATGGTAGAGGAAGACAAGAGCTTGAAGCAGCTGGTTAAAGGGGCAGAGACATGAATGCTATTAATCAGTCAGCAGTCTCCTTTTTACACAGTCTGGGGCATCCAGCCCATGGACATGTTGAAGATGTATTTTTCCACCTCAAACAATCAAATCCAAAAATCCCTCACAGACATCACCAGAGATTTGTTACCATGGTGATTATAAATCTTATCAAGTTGTCATGATTACCATCACTGGATCCATATGTATTGACTAATACAGGACTGAGGACATCCACTTCAGACAGTCTCTTCTTTGGCTGCCATGGGAGATATAACACCATCTTATGGTCTGAAAATACCTTGGATGTCATGGCTTGAGTTGTCATTACTCAGTAGAATTTACAACATCTTTTACAAAGTTTCTGACTTGATTTTTTTCATCCAGTCATATAACATCTGCATTACTTGCTTTTGACATCCTAAGAAGGTCTCTATAAATATGCATTTTCTTTTGAATTTATGATACAACCACACTGAGTGCATCCTTGACATCATGTCACTTTCTTAGTCACGCATTGACATTATAATGTTATTTACTACAAAGTCGCACTGACAGCATCTTGGGAACACTGTGACAGCATTTTAGTTGCCATAAAAGTGAATATTGAAAGCATTTTTGGACAAAAATCATTTGGAGGGGAAAAAAAACTCCCAAATAAAACCTAGATATAATTATCAGAGTTTTTCTACTGAATTTTAATGACTAGAACATTATACAGAAGTTTGTCCTAATTCAATGTAGAAAAACACTAAATTGTGCTCTTTAAAAAAATACAGAAAGAATTTTGGATAAAATAGGTTAGTAAATAGAGTCTAGAACTTTTAACATGAAAAACATTTGTATTATTTATCTTTACACATTTCATCAAATTATTATATGTTCAATGTTCAATCTACATTCAAATAGACATTTTGAAAGTGTACATATAGAACACATTGCAGCATAAATAGCATAGACTAACTCTGAAACGATCTCTATTTTAAACTAGAAATTTATATAAGCCCAATGATTAATAGGATTGACTATCAGTAGTATTTCTTTTAACTGTTTATAATTTTGCTTACATAATTAGAAAAGTGATTCTAACATATACTGACAGGAGAAAAAAAGAACAAGAAAAAAAATGAATAAAACACAACATGTTTAGACAGTATCCATTTAGTGCCAACTGCTCTTTATCAAATATTTTATATGCATGATTTCATTTGATCATGAATTTTATGGATTATGCATAAAAATTACTTATTGTAATTATTAAATTATAAAATAAAACTGCAAAATATGGTGATATTTTATTTGTATTGAAATGTGATTTTACTTGTATGTTAATAAATAAAGTTGCCTGGGGGTCAGAGCTAATAGCAAGCCATAGCAGAGCTGTGCGTTCGTGGCGCACGCCTTTAATCCCAGCATTTGTTAGGCAGAGTTAGGTAGATCTCTGTGTGGTCAAGGATATAGCCAGCATTGGAGACACACGACTTTAATCTCAATACCATAGAAAACCTGGAGGGCTGTACAAACAGGCAGTGACAAGGCGGTCATGTGGTTGGGTTTACAACCAATGAGAAGGCAGAACAGAAAGTCTGTATAAAGACAAACAAGCAGGAAGTAGGTCTCTTTTCGAGAGGTCTCTTGGCTGAAGAGGCTAGCTGCAGCAGGCTGGTAAGGCTCTTAGCTCTGATCTCTTGGCTTTCTTCTTTGCATTGGTTCTGCGTTTCTTATTTAATAAGATGGTTGGTTACATCAACACCAAAAGGTTAGCCATTTTTTCTGAAGACATAGAACTGTAAATAATGGACTTCAAGGACAAATATGTGTGGCTCTCGTGGGTTTGTTAAAATGCTTTATGGAAGATGCATAGAGACAATGGAGAGAAGACACAGCGGTTAAGAGGGTTCTATTATGAGGAAAAGAGATGAATCCCAGTACCCACACTGAGTATCTCACAATTCCAGGGTATCTGAGTCCCTCTTCTGGCTTCCACAGACACTTCATATACACATATATAGACACATAGACATGCACATACATAAATAATAGCAATAAAGGTAAATCTTATTTTTAAAAACAGAGTTGTAATAGAGGTAGAAGTGTGTACATGGGTGCTGAGTAGTTTTACACATCAATAACGCCTTCATCTCATGAAGTGTCATCCATTTCCCATTTCTATAGGAAATGCATGTGACAGAGTCTTGATGGGGTCACCAGATTACATCTGATGGGGTCATTTTTTGAAAGAGATTGCTTACCATAATAAGTTAATATCATAATTGGGACCCTCTAGAAGAACACACAAATGGCATCTCTCCCTAACGAACTCATGGAAAAAGCCTACTTCAGCGCCCATGGTGTGTGTGTGTTGAGGGGGGGGGGTGTGGTTTTGAATGTCATGCAGGATGAAGAAAAGGAGATGGATCAGCTACTATTTTAATCCAGACTTTGAATATTCCTGTGTTCAGCACCTCTACTCTTTTGTAGGTCCTCACTACATAAAGGCAATATCCCAGAAGTCAAAGCCTTTTGAAAAGTCTGACTCACAGGCAGATCAGTTCAGTTTGTAGTCACATTTACCTGGAATATGAAATAGGATGTAGCTTTATTAGCCAAGTTTCATTCCTCAACACACTCTAAACCACTTCAGTCTCACAGAAATGTTTTTACATATCTAATTTTTTGATTATGAGTAGTGTCATTTTTGTTAGTATTTCCACCTATTAAAAGAAAGCTCCTTCATCAATTTAGAAATTAAAGAATATATTAACAATCTGTATTCAGTCTGCCATCTTGAACACAAAACCAAAAATATTCATTAATACAATTAAGAATGTGCATTGTCAATGATCAGTTTTACAGATGTCTAAGTAGCACTCAAATTTGTACCACAAGTGGAGGCACTACAGTGTTTATGTGTAAATTAAATTAATTCAAAATATAAAATAGGACATGAAATCCTCAAGGCTTATTATAATACACTTTTTTGTTTTGTTTTTATAGAACCCTATGTATGTGAACAGTGGAGTAGGTATTGCATGATTTTTAAAATGTTCTTATATAAAAACCCAGAGCCAGATATTGGGGTAAATGCTGAAAGATCAGAGAAACAAAGGAACAAGCCACTGCCACATCTCACCTCGCCAGCTCCATGAATCCTCTGACTTAATGTCTCTGAATCCTCTGCAAAAAGGCCTCAGCCACAAAAGGGGCTTTAGTTCGTGTTTCCTCACGCCTTACATACCTTTCTCAGCCCAGATATATAACTTCCTTCCTAGTGCTGGGATTAAAGGCGTGTGACTCCCAAGTACTGGGATTAAAGATGTGTGCCACCACTGCCTGGCTCTGTGTCTCTCCTAGACTGAATCAATCTCATGTAATCCAGGGTGGCTTTAAACTTAGAGATCCAGAGATCTGCCTCTGAGTGCTAGTATTAAAAGTATGTGCCACCAGTGCCTGGCTTCCATGTTTGATCCAGTGGTTTGTTCTGTTCTCTGATCTTCAGACAAATTTTGTTAGGGTACACATATCACCACCAGTGGGCAAAAAGAATAAGTTGGAAGGTTGGTAATGCCCATCACAGAGTTTCTGGCCTAGGAAAGGTAAATTAAAAAAAACATTAATTTTCATGTATCTATTATATTAAAAACAATTAAGAATATATTAAGTTCTTCATTCCATTATTCTACAATGATAAATTTCTTCACTGAGTTTGTAGAGCCCCTAAAAATTATCCACTACCAGGTGGTCAGACTTGAAATTATATACATATAGGTAATATTACCCAGACATAGTAGGTTGTAGATAAGTATTTAAGGATAATCTGTTTGTCTATATGTTTATACATGTATAATATATACATATACACAAATATTATATGTAGTTAATAAGAAAGTAAACAAGGCTATGAGTTTGAGAGGAAGTTGGTACACTGAGTGGGGAAAGGAACCAAATGACATTACTATATTATAATATCGTTGCTGGAGTGCTTCTCTCCAGCTTCCACCAAGCCCCGCAGTCCCACAATCCACATATAAAATAATCACTCAGACGCTTATATTACTTATAAACTGTATGGCCGTGGCAGGCTTCTTGCTAACTGTTCTTTTATCTTAAATTAACCCATTTTTATAAATCTATACCTTGTCATGTGGCTGGTGGCTTACCGGCGTCTTTATATGCTGCTTGTCCTGGTTGTGGCTGCAGTGTCTCCCTCCTTTTTCCTGTTTCTCCAATTCTCCTCTCTCCTTGTCCTGCCTATACTTCCTGTCTGGTCACTGGCCATCAGTGTTTTATTTATATAGAATTATATCCACAGCACTTCCCCTTTTCTTTTTTTTTAAAGGAAGGTTTTAACTTTAACATGGTAAAATTACATATAACAAAACAATTATTGAGCAAGAATGACGGTTACAATATTAAAGAAGATGTCCTATCTATCTTATATTTGTGAGTTTAAGGTTTTATATCTAACTTATCTTTTATCATAACTGAGGAAATTACAACTATCTAGTCTTTAACCATATCAAAGACCTGAGAAGGAACATAATGGTACCTGAGAAATAGTAGATGGATGTAAGCAACTTTCATGAATCTTGCAAGAGTAGATCAAGACAGCTGGCAGCCTGGACAGTCACCTAATATATCTCAGCATTGTTGGTGCATTCAAATTGGCTATAGGCCTAGAGTATATGACAGACCATTTTCAGAAGCAGGAATTCTGAAAGACCATCTTACCCTGTCTTGGCAGAGTACAGTGGTCACTTTCCTTGTGTTCCACTTGTCCAGAAAGGACAGCATTGTATTCATACTGTCAGCTGTCAAGGCAAGGGCAGTTCTTTGCCCAGTAGGCCATTTTGTGCCGAGAAGACAAACTTCCAAATGGAAATGTCTTAGAAGCCCAACATTCTCTCGGGATCAAATTGGTGCAGCCAGGAGCAATTGTGTCTCATGTCAACAGAATTCTAAGTTATTTAAATGCCATATTCTCTAGGTCTATGAAGTGTTTGAAGATTACCTATCTATCTGAAATATATCTATGTATACCCAGAAGACTTAACTAACATGGCTACAAATATGATTATCATAGATGACTAATTATTAATCTATTTTTAATTATCCATTACAATTTTAAATGAGTTACATAAACATAATACCTCAAACAAGAATAGAAATATATATATATACAGTATAACAAAATTAACTTCAAGTTTGTATCAATAAACTAAAGTTTATACCAATGTAAAACATTTTAAACATAAACTAAAATCTATACCAATGTAAAACTTTTTAAACAAGTTGTTCTTTAAAAGTAGGTTCATTAATCTACCCTTTTATCTTATCATCTCCATATCCTATATAATATCAGGGCAAAAAGAGTAGTTTAAAACATCAATTAGCATTTACTTTCCAAAACTTTCATTTAAAAATTACACATGGATCAGAAGGTTAATTATTCTAAATATTGTTGTTTGTTTCTTTTAACTGAAATCACTAGGCTTTTCATTTTCAAGACCCTTTACATGAAAACTTTCTACACATTTAACAAGCTAAGGAAGACTGAAGAAAATCTTTGGAGTATTCATTCTCTTTGATATTAGGCCTGCGTAGGGCTTCTTGTTCTTTTTCTTTGCTTTTGCTTGTTGGATGGTTTGTCTGAAAAAAAAATGTTTAAACAAAGTCCGAAAGAGCAGAACTAGAGCAAACACTCAACCTCACTTGGCTGTTCTTCTGGACAAGGTACTAACTATCTAAGGAAAGACATCATATAGGCTGCCAGGCCTTACCCATTGACAATGTACATTGAGGTTCTTAAATAGTCAAGAAATATTTTCCTTATAAAAAGTCTCTAAAGATAAAATTGAAAAGTAGGTATCAGCACTAGAAGTGTTTTTTATGCTTTTAGAAGAAATATGAAGAACAGGTTCATTTAAGGTTATGAGGAAAACAGGTTACATTAAACAAAGCTAATAGGAATGGGTATGTCAAGAAGAAAAAATTTAAAAAGAAGACACTATTTTTATTATTTCTCTTAGTTTTGAGATATTATATAGTTATGTCATTTCTCTCTTCCTTTTCTCCCCCCCTCCAAACACTAGGCTGTAACCCTCTTTATTCTTTTTCAAGTTCATGGCCTCTTTTTCATTAACTGTTGTTACATGCATGTATGCATATTCCTAATATCATTCTCAAGTTTTAATTAAGAGTATTATTAAATTTCGTCTTCATCAAAAGATAAAATAGTTTGCCCAATTATACTAGGCAATTGTGGATCTTTGCTTTATTGAAGGAGTTGCATAAAAGAAAAAAATCCAGTGAAGGTCTCCATTTTTCATTTTGCAACTTGGAAAAATTATGTCTTGTTGAAAGAAAAGAAAGAAAATCACAAGATAAAATATTAGTCAAGAATATAGAAGAATGTCCATGACACCTAAATCCTACTTATACAAAACCCTGAAACCACTCAAGGCAGATCATATTGTATGCAGAAAGGAAGTGAGTCTCATATAATGCTGACTTCAAGAATAATTGATAATATGAAAATAATAGGAATCATCAGAGAATTCTCAGGCATAGGCACTATCTCTCTGTTGAAAGAGAAAATATATACGAAGATATGGTTAATCTCAACACTTTCTCAACCCACAGTAACTAATATATCTACATGTTTTTGTTTCATTTCCATTTGATGTTTTCTGTTGCTTACTTTTTCTTTGCCTTTCATAGATTTTGAAAGCATTATACACAAACACAATGAAGAGCATTGCTTATATGAACTCTTTCAAAAATCCATTAAAATATTATTTTACGTCTAAGGAAAGCTTGAAGTAAAAACTTTTAGAAAACTCCTTACAAGCCTCCCAGGCACAGCTATATAATAAAAAGATAGGATCCAGTTGCCTCTATGACTATTTATTTGTGGAGCAATATTAGCAGGTCTCGGGTCCCACAGAAAGTCAGCTTTAAAGATCATACTATAAAAGTCCCCCTTCAACTTCAGTAGCGCATACACAAAAAATATAATGAAACTATTAAGAGGAGGACTAAGTGTCTCATTCACTCCTCTCATTCCATTCACTTTATTGTGAAAAGATTCCTTTTATTCCTTCCTGCATGCTTTCATGCTCTCTGTGTTGCATTTACTCCCTTAAAGATATATTCCATCCTTTTAAATTATAATATATTGTTGGGTGTGGTAGCATACACCTTTTATTCCAGCACTCAGGAGGCAGAGGCAGGTGGATCTCTGTGAGTTAAAGGTCACCTTGGTTTACAGAGTGAGTTCTGGGACAGCCAGAACTATATAGTGAAACCCTGTCTTAAAAAATAAAAACAACAACAAAAAGTCAAATTACAGTGTAATCAAAATTCCCAAAGCGATTGCTTCATTTAAGTTCATGTCTTCCTTTGAACTCACTGTAAGTCCTGAGGGAGGAAATCATAGAGGAACTGTGGATCAGAACAGAATACCAAGACATATGCATGAACAGAGATAGTGAAATGCTCTAACAGGGATAACAAGATGATAAATGTCTATTTTCTGATGAGTATCACTTCTAATAACTTTAAAGTACTAAACTTTTAATGCATTAGAAATTACAGTAAAGAAGAATGGCAAGCCCTTTCAAATTGATCACTCATCACATTATGAAAAATGAAATGCTATAGTATGCATCATAAACTTGTGCATTTCAGTATTAAATGTTGACTGTGTGCTCTAAAGAAAATGAAAGAAAAAGATATATTAAACAGTGCAAAAATAGCATTTTTCACAGAAAATGCATAAAAAGCATGACATTATTAATGATATCCAAGAATATATCAATCTTCTAGAGTCAGGGATAATGGAATTTTATAGTAAATCTTCATCCATATGTAGTATACTTAATTCAACTATTAAATTTAAAGCCTGGATTTATGCCCACAGAACTGATAATTCTCATTGCTATTCAACATCACATCCCAGTTGGCTACAAAAACACAATGATATTAAAGAGAAGATGCAGAAGTCATATTTAAAAATTGATTCTCTGTTGAGCAATGTTGACTTTGCAAAAGGGAAATTATACTAGCCTTGAGATTCTTGTTTATAAAAACTCAGAAGATAAACTATTTACTTTGCCTTTGTGAATGAATTAAATGCTGTAAAATGATGATCATCTTAAGATTGGTAAACCAAATCATCATTTGATGTTTCTTACCCAGGGATTACAAATGGAGATATAAACCCACGGGTATCAATCAGAATTTAAGCTGTCCACTTGCAGACTTCTCAACCCTGATACCATATGTACAGAAACAATCAAAAATAGAATCAGCAGCTAGTATTCATAATGCTGTGCATATATATATATATATATATATATATATATATATATAGAGAGAGAGAGAGAGAGAGAGAGAGAGATGCAGATATGTGTATGTGTACACGACAATAATCAAAGGAAAAAAGAGACTATCAAGTTAGACTAAGGAGAGATATAAAAAGAGTTGGAGGGAAAAAGGGAGAAAGTGATAGAATTCTATTTTAATTGATAACCTATTTTTTAAGAGTTTGTGTTGAAACTTAACATTTAGATTGATGATACTTTGCTCAACAGTATTTGGTGGCTTTCAGACTTTTAATTTTGGTTTCAATCATGAAATTCCACACAGGTACTTTCACTCTGCTTAAACTTTTTTTAAAGCCACGAAGGGTTTATTTTCCTCACCCTCTTAGAATGAAGGGGTGATTTGTAGTAGTTCTTGATACTAGAGAAACTTGAGGTCATGATTGCTGTAGACAATTTTGCTTGTTTAGATGATCATACTTGTTACCCATTTTAATCACAGCTTATTTCCTTGCTGTGTTTAACTACTCTGCTCCCTGTGGTTTTAGCAAGATGATGCAAAACTAAGTAATTTAATTAATCTCAATTCATGAGGAGTTAGTTCAATCTTAACACTAATTCATTATTTACATAATCCTAGCTGTTTCACACTTAGCCGTTAAAAAAAATTGATAGCCCATGCACATCTAAAAATTGAGAAGTATAAGGATTTAGTGGATAATGAATGCAGCGTTTGATAGGCTTGGGAGCATATGCCAAAACAGAGTGTCAGTGAACAACCCAATTCATACACCAATTTGTGAAATTAAAATACTCTGGTCCTCAGTGACTTAAATTGCTCATCTGTGTGTATTTTAAGTGTGGTTTGCAACCTCATTGCCAATGCCCTCATATTCTTTACTTATCAGCAGGCATCTATCACATTTGCATGTGTTGTTGGTTTTCACCTTTTCATAGGAAAGAAATATTACCTGAAGATGAGAATAAAAAACCTGGAACCAGAGTTCATTAATCAACTAAATCACATACAGAGAAGGCTAAAATTCATTGTATTTATTTGGAAAATATGTATAAAAGGCCTTATATATGCTTTCTTTGTTGCCTTTTTAATGTGAATGTCTTCAAAATGAATCCTACAAATTCTGTCTATAAAACAAGAAGACAACACAAAATATGTTGTGAAGCCAAAATGTTAAGAGAATGGTGGCCAAGGTAAGTCAGTGTTCTACTGTTGTGAAGAGATACCATGGCCAAGGCAACTCTTTTCTTTTTCTTTAAAATTTTGCTTTTATTCATTTTACATACCAATCACAGATTCCCCTCTCATCCCTCCTCCAGCTCCCCCTACCTCCACCTGACTCCCCTCCCCAACTCTTATTCCCTCCTCCAAAAGGTTAAGTTCTCCCATGGGGCGCAGCAAAGCCTGGTACATTCAGTTGAGGCAGGACTCAGCCCCTACCCCTCTACCTCCAGCATGAGCAAGGGGTTCCATTACAGGTAATGGGATCCAGAAAGCCAGATCATGAACCAGGGATAGATCCTGATCACACTGCTAGGGGCCCCTTAAACAGACCAAGCTACACAACTGTCTTCCATGTGCAGAGGGTCTAATCCAGTCCCATGCAGGTTCCACAGCTGTCGGTCTAAAGTTGTGAGTTCCTATGAGCTATGTTCAGTTGTGTCTGTAGATTTCCCCATCAAGATCTTGACCCCCCTTGCTCAAATAATCCCTCTTCTTTCTCTTTGACTGGACTCTGGAAGCTTGGCCTGGTGCTTGGTTGTGGATCTGTGCATCTGCTTCCATCAGTTACTGAATGAAGTCTCTATGATGGCAGTTAGGGTATTCACCAATCTTACTGTCAGCGTAGAACAAATCAAGCACCCTCACCACTATTCCTAGTAGTCTAATCTGGGATCATCCTTGTGGATCTTTGGAACTTCCCTAGCACCAGGTTTCTCCCTTATCTCATAATGTCTCCCTCTATCAAGATACCTCTTTCATTCCTCTCTCTTTCTGTCCCTACCCCAGATCAACCATCCAGTTCCTTCATGTTCTTGTCCCCTATATCCCTATTTACTCATGGAGATCTCCTCTGTTTCCTCCTCCCAAGGTGATTCTTACATCTCTCTTAGGGTCCTCCTTGTTTCCTAGCTTCTCTGGTTCTGTGGATCTGCTTTGTACCATGATTCTTAAAGGTCTTATTAATAAAAACAAACCTGGAGCCAGGTATTGGGGTAAATGCAGAACTATCAGAGAAACAGAACCAGCCACAGCTAACCTTACCTCGCCAATTCCTCAGCTGAGCTCTTTCCTCAAACTGGAAGCCTCCAAGTCCTCATCCAAATGGATCTCAGCTGAACTGCTACTCAAAAAACCTAAAAGCTTAACAGACTCTAATTCCTGATTTTCATGCCTTATATACCTTTCTGCTTCCTACCATTACTTCCTGGGATTAAAGGCGTATGTCACCATGCCTGGCTGTTTCCAGTGTGGCTTTGAACTCACAGAGATCCGTATGGATCTCTGCCTCCAGAATGCTAGGATCAAAGTTGTGTGTGCCACCATTTTCTGGCCTCTATGTCTATCTAGCAGCTTTTCTCTTCTCTGACCCCAGATAAGTTTATCAAGGTGCACAATATGTTGGGGGACACAATATCATCACATTGATTATTCTTTGCTTTACATCTAGTATCCACTTATGAGTGAGTACATCCCATGTTTGTCTTTCTGAGTCTGGGTCACCTCACTCAGGATGATAATTTCTAGTTCCATCCATTTGCCTGCATATTTCATGATGTCATTGTTTTGTTTAGTTTTTTATAGCTGAGTAATACTCCATTATATATATGTAGCACATTTTCTTTATCCATTCTTCAGTTGAGGAGCATCTAGGTTGCTTCCAGGTTCTGGCTATTATGAATAATGCTGCTATGAACATAGTTGATCAAGTGTCCATTGTCTAATGTATAGCCATGATCATTTGTCTTTTGAAATAGAGTCTCAAGTGTAGTTCAGGCTGATCTTCCTGTCTTGGCCTCCTCAATGCTGAATGTATAGACATGCACATTCACTCCTAGCACATATAGTATTATAAGCAAAACACATTTGTATTCTTATTAGCTGAAGAAAATTTAGAATTCTAATACTCATTTGCCATGTCCTTTGTTTTATAGATTACTTTTGAAAATAAATATAGCAGAGTGGGAGAATGAGCATGCACTGCTCTTACAAATTCAGTTCCCAGAACTCAAGTTCACTCTACCTGTAATTCCAATTCCAGGCACATATGACACCTCGGGCTTTGACAAGCCCTTGTACTCATCATATACATACACACACACACACACACACACACACACATTCACATAAATAGAAATAATAAAAGTAAAGTAAAAAAACCTAAATATAAGGTTATTAAATGCACAAACCTGTATTAAATAATATTAAACACAATTATAGTAATATAATTATAAATATTTTTATAAATTAAAATGTTTGGATTATGCATTTAAAAGGTGATGTAGGTTGTACACTTACCATTCCAATCGTAAATAGAACTTAAGAAATTAGCATAAATACAAAAATGACAATTTCTGTTCCTACAAAACAATTTATAAATATTAATTGGATGATAGCATAAATATTGTACATTCAAAAAATCATCACAGTATTGTTGACTTATGAATTCATTGTATTTTAGTTATAATTCATTAAAATGTTGTAGACAGTTAACCTGAATATTTATGTAAATATAGACTAAACAAAGCTGCCCATCATTAAGGATCCCATATTTGTGTTTTCATTCATTTGTGATCTTTCATTCATTATATTTTGTTCATTTAACTGTCTTTTTTAACATTTTTCTATAAACATGTTCAGACTCAAGGCATATTAACCTTAGTGAAATGATCACTAACCACCCCTGCCTTCTATCTTTCTAATGGATACCTAGGTAATTGCAGATCAAGATCAAGAAAACAGGACACTCTTACTTTTCAGCATCTCAGTTTTCATTTCTGGTTTACATTTTACTTATTCATATTTAAGCATTTTCTAAATTAAGAATATAATCTAGGCCTTATAAATCACATATATCAAATATGAATAACTTATTAAATTCTTATTAACTCAGCAAGTACATTTTCCTCATTTTTTTATGTCTTAGCAGCAGGGAAATGTTGATTTGTTTCCTACAAAATAAAAAACATTATTTTATCAAGTTGAAATAGAAAATCTATTACATGCTTACAAGTTCTGTATAACAGAAATATTGTATCAATCTTGTAATGAATTGTGAATTCTGATGAATAGCTGACAATCTAGGTGTGTTCCCCAAAGAGCTAGAAGGCCTAGTTCTAAGAGTTCTAGGCTAGCTTTGGTTCTAAGCTTACTTTCTCACCTTTTAATGTCATCTATAGACAACAGCAAAAAGGAAGAAAACTTGTTCTAACAATTGTGAAAGTCAACATATATACGCACTAGACCAGCCTGACCAATTTACTCTTCTGCTAATTATAGTTCTATTTGTATTCACATAATTCTGATTCTACCTTCTCATTGTGTTCATGATAGAATTTTGAAGAAGCAAGAGACTATAAAAGAAAGAAAGATGAAAATCTGGAAAAGAGAGCAACTGAGACAGAAGAGGGTAATATTGAGAGTCATAGAATTTAAA
Source organism: Peromyscus leucopus (assembly GCF_004664715.2). Taxonomy (NCBI): domain Eukaryota; kingdom Metazoa; phylum Chordata; class Mammalia; order Rodentia; family Cricetidae; genus Peromyscus; species Peromyscus leucopus. The sequence goes on from NC_051065.1 coordinate 7,866,237, forward strand.
GCCAGGTGTGGTTATAGTGAGTGACTACAACCCTAGCACTTAGGAGGGTAAGGTAGGAAGAGAGTAAATTTGACACAGGCCTTGGATATGCACTGAGATCTTATCTCCAAAACAAACCAAATAAATCATTTCATGTAAGTAAATCATATATAAATGTCAATATTTAAAATATCCATAATGAATTATCAATTGATACTCTTGAATACACTGCATAATTATACAAATTACTCATGATTTCTAAGAAAACATGTACCAACATATTCTTAATAAGGAAAGAGAGAGACCTTTCACTCTACAGGCATTTGTTGAATATTTGTTGAATGTGCCAGTGAATTAATTAGTGAACTATAGACTCTAGCTGGTACAAAATTCATTTAACACTACCTCTGTATTAATAGCATTGCAGAAAGATAAAACTATTTGCTCTCAATAATTGGACTTACTATAATTATATTACTACAACTGTGAAAAAATTGTAAAGTTGATGTGTAAGGCCACTTAATTCAAAAGGAGTTCACTTGTAAGACTAGGACAGCACAGGAGCTGTGGTTAGAAGTAAGGAAACAGGGTCTCTGTGTTTCAATGTACAAAGTTCTATTTGTGTAGAAAGGGGTTAGATTTTCTGAGGGTAACTTTCCTAATTTACTACAGCTATCGGTCTGACACAGCTTCAAGTTATCTGAGGGAATCTCTATTGGGGGATTGTCTCAATCAGATTGGCCTCTAGGCATGATTTGGGACATTTTCTTGTTTGCTAATTGATATAGGTAGCCTCCCATCCCTCGGAAGTGGGCCCTGGTCCCTGTAAGGAAGCGAGATAAGCTGAAACTAGAGAGCCAGCCAGCCAGCTGCATTTCCCTGTAGCTCCTACTAGAATTCTTGCCATGAGTTCCCTAATTTGCAAACTGTAACTTGGAAGTATGAACTGAAACACATCTTTTCTTCCCCCCAAGTGGCTTCTGGTCAGTGTTGTAAAACATCAAAAGAAAAACTAAGTGGAAGAATGAAGTTAACAAAAAAATCAATACAAAATGTGTAGAAGAAAACCCAGTGTAGAAAAAAAGAGGAGTAGTATTTAAGAAGACCTACCTAGAAATGGTAGTCACACATTAGAAGTTAGAGGTAGGTGTGTGTGTGTCTCTTTGTGTGTGTGTATGTGTGTTAGCATAACACAAGCAAATATTGTCAACAGACAGCAGACAGAATTTAAGGTCATTAATTATATTATCAGATTGCAAAATAAGATACCTTCAGTTGTTAATTGCATAAAGATTAATTTTAATATAAAAATATAAATTCTTAAATATTTATAGAAAATGAGAATTTTTTTCCTTTTTTATTTTATAATTTAATTAAATTTTACATATCAGCCATGGATTCTCTTGTTCTCCCCCGTCCCGCCACCCCCCTCCCTGCGTTCCCCCCAGCCCACCCCCAATTCCCATCTCCTCCAGGGCAAAGACTCCCCTGAAGATTGAGTTCAACCTGGTAGATTCAGTCCAGGGAGGTCCAGTCCCCTCATCCCAGGTTGAGCCAAGTGTCCCTGCATAAGCCCCAGGTTTCAAACAGCCAATTCATGCACTAAGTACAGGACCCGGTCCCACTGCCTGGATGCCTCCCAAACAGATCAATCTAATCAACAGTCTCACTTATCCAGGAGGCCTGATCCAGTTGGGGACTCCTCAGCTACTGGTTTATAGTTCATGTATTTCTATTCATTTGGCTATTTGTCCCTATGCTTTATCCAATGTTGGTCTCAACAATGCTCGCTCATACAAACCCTCCTCTTTCCCGAGGGTTTGTGAGAAATATAACAAATAAAATATGCTATAAATGATTCAAAATACTTCAAAGATATATTTAGCTATAGAAATACATTGACCTAAAAATAACAGTGGAAATGTTTAATATTTTCTTTTAAATTTTGGGAACAAATATATATGAATAATCAATTATCAATGCCACTAACAACAACAATAATAAAGAATTAACACACATAATCAAATTCAAAACACGAGTGTAACAGACATTTTATCATGAAATATGTGATACAGACTAACCCTTATTAAGAAGTTCATGAAGGTATCTAGCCTGTCATTAAACATATACAAACAATGCTGAGAAATTTATTCTATGAGGAAGGAATTTGGTTCATTTTGAGATGTGCTTTAGTACTTCAAAGTTATTATGTATTAAATTAAAATTTTACTTCTCTGGATTTCCATATTTCATTCTGAAGAGAATACTCTAGACCTTCTCTAAATTCACCCAAACCTTCCTACATGTGTAGGTTCTTGACATAAATTCAGCTATCAAGTTTGTAATTATTTTCTTCTCTTACATTCTCAGCTCTTACATATCACTTTTTATATCACGATGACCACACTATGATTAGCAATGGCCTCATCATTTGTCCTTCAATATTCTTCTTGATAAATGCACCCCCAAATGAGAAATTACCAGAGGGGAGCACAGGACTGCAAGGCAGGTGTTCCCAGCCACAAACTGAAATTTCCCATCAGCCCTTTATATCTGACCATGCAAGAGCACAGGAAACCACAAATTTACACTGAATTTAGTAACAGATACAACTAAAATCTTACAACTAAAATCTTACTACTCAGGGGAAATTTCATTTTCATATTGGTTAAGAAACAATGTTTATAGGAAATAATATTCTGAACTTCTTAAATTATAATTTTGAACATAAATTAAGTGTACACAAAACAGGGAATAATGAAATTAAAGTATTATTATTATCCCCCTTTTATAAATAAAAGTAGAATAAAGACGAACTAACATAGTTACCTATAAAAGTAGTTAGAAAAAACCAGTCTAGAATTTTCTATGTCTACCACATTGTACATTTTGTCATGCTATACTACCCTCTCATAATTGTTTATATGATCTTCTACATATATGAATAACTGATGGCACTCTAATATAAAGTGTGAACTTCAAGTAACACTGTATATTTGTGTAAATTAGTGGAGATGCACATTCTCCATTGCTTGTTTTCATACCTCTCTATGTATTGGAAAATATGTGAACAGGGGCTAGTGGTTTATTTAGCACTTTTTGACAAGAATGTGCTTTTCTTAAAATATTGCGAAATGAAGTGACCTTTAATTCAAACTGGCAGGCAATTTTTCTTAAGGATTTAGAATGATGAAAGTAGCATTTTATGCTAAGACTTTTGAAACAGTAAACAAAATAAGAATTATGTGCTTAGACCAAAACTTATGAACTATGGATACAAAATTTATTAGCATGGACCTAAAAGCCATTTTAACAAATGAAAATGATCCAGTTTTCATCAGCTTTTCTGTTTCTTTCCAACAGTGAATTGAATAAATCCATTAGAGCTATAAACATATTTCATCAGTTCTAGGGTCAGATGTAATCCTACCTAAGAATTGTTATAGATGCCCAGAAAACAAGAAGGCAGTTTCTGAACTAGAATACCCAAAGGAACTAGATGGGTGTAATATACATCATCGGTCATATGGATCTTTATTTTCATATTTTTTCAAAAACAACTACCTCTGTCTACATTCTTTTTGTTTTAGATTGTTTTTCTGTATCTTAAAATAATATCACAAGGATTATTTAATGAGAAGTTTATTTTCTGTGAAATCAACTGGAAGCTCTTCACTCCATCTAGTGTAGTTTGGAAAAAACAAGGTGTTCATGGATCGCCTGTGCTAACCCTTAAATACCATGATTAGAGATGCTCTGATCCATTTCCATCAGTGCAGTTTTCACAGCCTGAAAACAATGATCAAGGTGTAACAAGGTCAGTCAACCACAGCAGCACAACCTCTCCTCACTCAAAGGTGACACTGTTCTTTGTCATTTGGAAATATCTCAAGTTACATTGTCACATTTTATTTAACTGGCAAGCTGCTTGCTCTCAGGTGACTCAATTTGGCTCTGGTTGTCTTGACTTAACCCTCTGTGTTCTGAAAGTTTTTTTCTCCATTGAAATCTTTGGCATGGTAGAATTTTTCTAATTGTTTTTTTTTTTTTTTTTTTTCTTTTAAGGACAATCAAGAGCTATGTTCTTTTCTCTCTCTGGTAAATTGCATTACTTTTCATTCATCTGAATACAGGGGAGTCAATAATTGTAGTGATTTTTATATCATTTTCTTAAAATATTATGGATTATCAAAAATTCATGTAAAGTTACTGAGATTGAAGGCATCTCATTTAATCTAGGCAGTACCATACATCACACTGGTAAATTTTTCCTTATGAGTATGGTTTTGTTTATGGGAGTTAATATAGTATTGAAATTTAAAACATATTTCAATGATAAATTTTGGTGAAAATATATAAAAAACCTAGCACAAATTTTGGTATTTGTTAGTTTTCATAAATAATTATTCAATCATAAGAAAATGCTTCATTAAGCCTGACACTTTATTATTATCTTGACTTGATAGGATATATAGTTCTTTGCACAAAGACTCTTGGTCTCAGAGGCCCAACTCTTTTGTAGGACCTCATCAAACAAACACAAATCATTAACTAGGGACACAGATATATGATAGCAACAGACGGTAGCATAATCTCAACAGAATAAAGTTAATGTGTGTTCCCAACTACATTTTACACTTTGACAATATTATTAAAAAGTGACTCACGCGTGTTATTATTGCCAGATCTTATTTTCACAACAACCCACAGCTTTATGTTAAAAACAATAAGTTATTCATTTGTTGCTTGATAATTTAATTTTGGAAAAAGGAAACCTGTAGTAATCAATAAGAGTGAAGTAGATGGTTGCATATATAAACCTCAACAATCTTAAATTTGATTAAATAAAAATTAAATCCCCACTGGGCGGTGGTGGCACATGCCTTTAATCCCAGCACTTGGGAGGCAGAGGAAGGCGGATCTCTGTGAGTTTGAGGTCAGTCTGGTCTCCAAAGTGAGTTCCAGGAAAGGCACAAAGCTACGCAGAGAAACCCTGTCTCAAAAAAACCAAAATAATAATAATAATAATAATAATAATAATAATATAATAATAAATAAATAAAAATAAATTAAATCATAATCTTTGTTAATATTCATATCCCTCCTATACCACCTTATCTCTTCCTTACTGATAACTTTGGTTGCAATTTTCTCAAAATATATATATATATATATATATATATATATATATATATATGTATATATATATGTGTGTGTGTGTGTGTAGGTATAATACAATTCAGTTTTGACAAGGAAAAAATAGAATTTAGTACTAAATAGGATATTCTTGAAGTCAAGAAGTATTTGTTTAGCTTTCAAAGTGGTTCAGTCTCTTGAATTGTGACAATGAGAACTGGTTGAACTATATAAATATTGTCCTAACTCAAATGGACACCCCTGCTCAACCCTAGTCCCCAAACCCTCCAAAAAATCATGTGGGCTGCCTATAGACTTTCTCTGCTCCCCCAGAAAACACCCTCAGGATCTCCCCCAGCACTGAAGCAGAACACCAGCTCTAGAATTCCCTTCCCCCTGCCCATACCTCTTCTGGACCCCAAAGACCATCCCTACCTGGATCCCCCCACCCTGTTTTCACTATGTCCCATCCCTCAACTTGAATGGAAATCCCTGCCTAACCTCAGGGCATGCCTGCCCAATGACCAGATAGACCGCCTATGGGCTTTCTCCACTTTCTCTTTTACCCCAGACCCAATCCTCAGGGTCATCCCTAGCACTGCAGCAGACCATCTCCCCTTGGAATCCCCGTTGCCCAGTCTCTAATACCATCAAGTATTTCCTGTAAGTACAACAACCAAGCAGGCAAGTGAAACAGGCAACACACAGCTAACACATTCTGAAAACCCAGAGGAAATGTAAACCAAGGAACAAAACACCTACCCAACAAAGACATACCCACAATTAGGAACCTAGACATATAAAAACCCCAAACCCAGATTTGTAGATACCAGCATAAGAACAGAATCAAAAACAGGGAAAGCGATATGTCCTCAAATGAACCTAACTATCCTGCCACAACGGGTCCTGAATATTTCAACATAGCTGAAGTATAAGAAAAAGACCCTTGACAGGCAGTGGTGGCCCATGCCTTTAATCCCAGCACTCGGGAGGCAGAGGCAGGTGGATCTTTGTGAGTTCAAGGCCAGCCTGGGCTACAGAGTGAGTTCCAGAAAAAGGTACAAAGCTACACAGAGAAACCCTGTCTCACCCCCACACCCCCCAAAATGAAAAAGACCCTAAAAGTAATTATATGAAGATATAGAAGTCCTTAAAGAGAAATAAATAAATCACTTAAATCCAGGAAGACACAAACACTTGGAAGAAATGAAGAAATACCTTAAAGAAAGCCAACAAAAAACAAAGAGTTGAATAAAATGAATAAAATTATTCAAAACCTGAAAATGAAAATAGAATCAGTAAAGAAAACAGAAAATGAAAGAATTCTGGAGTTAAAATTTAAGAAATTCAAACAGGAACTACAGCGGCAAGCTTCACCAACAGAATACAAGAAATGGAGGAGAATTTCAGGCACTGAAGATACAACAGAAGAACTATACATGTTTGTCAAGGAAAATGTTAAATCTAAAAAATTTCTGACACAAAATATTCAGAAAATCTGGGACACTATGAAAAGATCAAACCCACAAATATTAGGAGTAGAGGAAGGAGAATAATACCAGCACAATGGCTCAGAAATAGTTTCAACAAAATCATAGAAGATTTACTAGCTTAAAGAAATAGATGTTTATAAAGATAAAAGAATCATACAGAATATCAAATAGATTGGACTAGAAAAGAAAGTCCTCTCACAATATAATAATCTAAATACTAAACATAGACAACAACAACAAAAAGAATATTAAAAACTGAAAGAAAAGAAAAGACCAAGGAACATATAAAGGCAGGTGTATTAGAATTACTTAAATTCTCAATGGAGACTCTACAAGCCAGAAGGGCTTGGACAGGTGTGCTGCAGAATCTAAGAGACCACAGATGTCAGACTACACTACTATATCCAGAAACATTTTCAATTGTCATAGATGGAGAAAATAAGATATTCCATGATCAAGTCAAATTTAATATCTACAAATTCAGCCCATAGAAGTTGTTATAAGCAAAACTCCAAACAAAGGCAGTGAAGTACACCCATGAAAACACAGGAAATAAATAATCTTACACCAACAAAAACAAAAGAAAGGAATTACAAACACATACCACCACCATCACTACCACCATCAAGAACAACAGGAAAATAACAGGAATCAACAATCATTGGTCATTGATATCTCTCAGTATCAATGGTCTCACTCCCCAAATTAAAAGACATAGACTAATAAAATAGATGTGAAAACAGGATCCATGCTTTTATTGTTTCAAAGAAAGACACCTCAACATCAAGGATAGTCATTACTTTACAATAAAGGTAGTGAAGATATTTCAAGCAAATTACCCAAGAAGTATAAGTTGGTGTAGCCATTTTAATATCTAACAAAAGAAACTTCAATCCAAAATAAATAAAAAAGAGACTTTGTAGGACACTACATACTCATAAAAGGAAAATATCCACCAAGATGACATTTCAATTTTTAACATCTATGCCCCAAAATCAAAGGAACCACTTTTGTAAGAGAAAAACTACTACAGCTTAAGTCACATATTGACCCTCACACACTGATAATGGGATACCTCAACACCGCATTGAAGTATCAATCTGTATCAATATATCAAAAGAATATACCTTCATCTCAGCACCTCACAGAACTTTTTCCAAAATTGACCTCATACTTGGACACAAAGCAAGTCTCAGTAGATACAAGAAAATTCAAACAAATCCCTGCATCCTATGACACCACTCTGAATTAAAGTTGAATATCATTAACAGAAACAGCAGAAAACTTGAAAAATCATGGAAAATTAACAACTCCCTGCTAAATGAAGATGAAAAACATGGGTCAAGACAGTAATAAAGGCATTGCAAGTAGCACTGAGAAGAAAGTTCATAGTCCTAAGTGCCTACATTAAAAAAAATGAGAGAACTCATACTAGCACCTTACCAGCATAGCTGAAAACCCTAGAATAAAAAGAAGTAATTACACACAAGAGGAGTGGATGGCAAAACATAAAGTGAAGGGTGAAATCAATAAAATAAAAACAAAGAGAATACTTGAAAGAAAGAGTTGGTTCTTTGAGAAAGTCAACAAGATAGACAAGCTCTTATCCAAACTAACTAAAATACAGAGAGGATATCCAAATTAGTAAAATCTAAATGAAAAGGGGGACATAATACCAGACACTTAGGGAATCTAGAGAATCACATGGACATACTTTGAAAACCTACCTGTATTCCACCAAATTGGAAAATCAAAAAGAAATGGATAATTTTCTTGATAGGTATTACTTACCAAATTTAAATCAAGATCAGGTAAACAATTTAAATAGACCTATAACCCCTAGTAAAATAGAAGCAGTTAGTAAAAGTCTCCCAACTTAAAAAGGCCTATGGCCATATCATTATAGTACAGAATTCTACCAGATTTTCAAGGAAGAGTTAACACCTATACTCTTCAAATTATTCCACAGAATAGAAACAGAAGAACATTTCCAAATTAATTTTATAAAATCACAATTATCCTGATATCAAAATACACAAAGACTCAACAAAGAAAGAAAATGACTTGTCAATTTTGCCCATAAACATAAATGCAAATGTATTCAATAAAATGCTTGCAAATAGAATCTAAGGACAAATAGAAAAGATCATCCACCATGATCAAGTAGCCTTCATCCCAGAGATACAGAGTTCATTCAACATATGAAAATCAGTATGTGTAACAAACCAAATAAGTAAACTAAAAGAAACACACACACACACACACACACACACACACACATCTCCTTAGATGCCAAAAAGGCTTTTGACAAAATCCATCACAACTTCTATGCAAAAGTTCTGAAAAGATTAGTGATAAAAGGGAAATACCTAAACATAATAAATGTAATTCCCAGGAATCCTATAGTCAACATCGAATTATATGGAGAGAAACTCAAAGCAATTCTGCTAAAATCAGAATAAGACAAGGTTGTCCACTTTGTCCATATCTATTCAATTTAGTACTTGAAGTATTAGCTAGATCAGAAAACAAATTATTTGCAGGTGATGTGACAGGTGACCCTAATAATTCCACCAGGGAACTCCTACAGTTGATAAACACCTTCAGCACAGTGGCTGAATACAAAATAAACTCAAAACAATCAGTATCCCTGCTATGTAAAAATAACTAATGGATTGAGAAAAAAAATCACGGAAACAACACCCTTCACAATAGCCTCAAACAATAAAAATATTTAGAGTAACTCTAATCAAACAAGTGAAACTCTTGTATGAGAAAAACTTCAAGTCTTTGAAGAAAGAAATTGAAGAAGATATCAGAGAAATGGAAAGTTCTCCAGGCTCATTGATGGGTAGAATTAGCATAATAAAAATAGCCATCCTATCAAAAACAATCTACAGAGTCAATGCAATCCCCATAAAAATTTCAATAAAATTGCTTACAGGCCTTGAAAATAGAATTCTCAATTTCATATGGAAAATTAAAAAAAAAACAGCATAGCTAAACAATTCTGAACAATAAAAGAACTGATAAAGGAATCACCTTCTAGGATTTCATGTTGTACTGCAGAGCTATAATAATGAAAAACTGCATACTATCAGAAGAAAAACAAACACAATCATCAATGGAATCAATGGACACCTGATTTTTTATAAAGAAGCCAGAAATACACAGTGGAAAAATGAAATCATCACAAATAGTGCTGGGTATACTGGATGTCTGCATATAGAAGAATGTAGATAGATCCACATTTTTCACCCTGAACAAAATTCAACTTCAAGTAGATCAGAGACATCAGCATAAAACCAGACACACTGAACCTCATAGCAGAGAAAATGTGGAGGACAGCATTGAACACATTGGCACAGTAGACACCTTCTTGAACAGAATACTGGTACATGGGGACTAAAACCAAAAATGAATAAATGGGATCTCATGAAACTCAAAAGCTTCTGAAAGAAAAGGACACGATCAATAGGACAAAACCACAGACTTCAGTATGGGAAAGATTTTTAAAACTCTATATCCCATAGAAGACAAAGATCTAATGTACATAAAGAACTCAAGAAACTAGATACCAAAACACAAAACACATAACCCAATTAAAAAACAGGGAACAGATCTAAACAGTGACTTCTCAATAAAGGAATCTCAAATGGCTGAGAAACATTTAAAGATGTGTTCAACATTCTTAGTCAACAGGGAAATGCAAATAAAAATTCATTTGAGATTCCATCTTACACCTGCCAGAATGGCTAGGATCAGTCAGACAAGTGACAGACCATGCTAGGAGGGTCTGGAACAAGGGGAACACTACTCCATTGCTCCTGGTACTGCAGACTTGTACACGCCACTATGGTGGCTCCTTAGAAAATTGAGAATCAATCTACCTCAATATGCATATGCCCAAAGGATGCTCTATCTTACCACAAGGACACTTACTCAACTATGTTCATAGCATCTTTACTCATAATAGCCAGAAACTGAAACAGCTTAGGTGTCCCTCAACTGAAGAATGGATAAAGAAAGTACATTTATACAATGGAGTATTATTCAGATGTGAAACAAAAGTGACATCATGAAATTTGTAGGCAAATGGCTACAAGCAGAAGAAAAATGCAAATAAAAATTCATTTTGAGATTCTATCTTACACCTGCCAGAATGGCTAGGATCAGTCAGACAAGTGACAGACCATGCTAGGAGGATCTGGAACAAGGGGAACACTCCTCCATTGTTCCTGGTACTTCCTAGGTGTGGATGGAAGAGCAAGGGATCAGGTTAGAATACAGAGAGGGAGGGAGGGAGTTTTGAGAGAGAAGTTGGAATTGGGGAGCATTTGGAGAGGGTAGAAACCCAGTTCATTGAAAACTTCTTGAAATCTATGAGGTCTCCTGGTAATGGAGAATGAGGAGTCTGAACTGGCCATCTTATTTTAGTCAGGCAAGTTTTCCAGTGGTGGGACTGGGTTGCATTAAATTATGTTGTTAGCCAATGGGTTCTCATGGCGATCCCTAAATGATCCAGGCTAATGCTAGGACAGAAGATCACTCTCACCTGAAAATCTACCTCAGAGCCACATTGACAATGACAACTTCCACATAGCTCATTGAATGTAAAGTGGTTGAAGTGGTACCTGCATGCGGACTTTACCCCTAGGCTCTAGCTCTAGTCTCCTTTGTGCAGGAAGGTACTACACAGTCTACAGAAAGAGAAACCTGGACACCAACGAAGCCACAAAATACTCAACGCACAATTCTATCCTACCTGCAATTTGTGCTGAGGCAATGGTGGCACAAATATTGTGGGAGTAGCCAAAAAAACTTCTGGTTTAACTTGAGGTGACTTCCAGGAAAGGAAGTCAATGCCCTACATTGCCTCGACGGTCAGGAATCAGAGCCTGGATAGAACAGAGACCTAGGGCAGAAGCAAACACAACTGGCCAAAAAACAAACAAACAAACAAACAAACAAACAAACAAAAAAAAAACAATGAAATGATTCCCAATGATGTTCTGCTATAGTTAGAGATGAGTGCTCTGTCCAGTCATCACAGAGAGGTGTCTCTGGCAGCAGATGAGAGCAGGAGCTGAGACTCACTGCCAGACACTATGCAAAGCGAGAGCCTAGAGCAGGGAGGAGAGGATGTAGGAGTCAGAGTGGTTGAAGGATACTAGGAGAACATGGCCCACTGAATCAACAAAGCAGGGCTCATACGGCCTCATAGAGACTGAAGTGGCAAGCACAGAGCCTGCTTGGGTCTGTACCAAGTCCTCTGTATAGACGTTATAGCTGTTAACATGGTGTTTTTGTAAGATTCCTAACACTGGGAGTGGGTGTATGTCTAACTCCTTTGCCTGCTCTTGGGACACTTTTCATCCTATTGTGTTGCCTTGTCCAGCCTCAATATGAAAGCTTTTTTGCCTTGTCTTCCTGTATCTTGTTTTGTCTGTTTGGTTGTTGTCTCTTGGAGGCCTGCTCATTTTGGAAAGGAGAGGGAGAGGGAGTGGATTGAGGGTGAGGGGATGTTGGGGGAGCTAGGAGGAGTGGAGGGAGGGGAACTATGTTAGGGATGTATTATATCAGAGAAGGATCTATTTTCAAAAGAAATACTAAACATTTAAATATTTAGCTATTCATGGATTATTTATTTCATAGAATAAAATTTCTATTGTCACAATATGATGTGTATTTACCAGTAATATTGCTGTAGTGTTTTTGTTACCAGATAAAACAGTATATTTTAATATTTCTACAAACTGGTACAAATTGATTACTAGAATCTGATAATAAATTAATGGAAGACTACATTTCATGGCAAGATTAAGGAAATCACTGGTCTCTGGTTTAACAGTTTTCACAAATGTCATATTCAAACATTTTAAAGTTCACTATTTAATGTAGGAAGACTATTTGAATAATAAATGTAAGTTATAATTAACTCAAATAATGAATGCAAGCATGTTTAATGTAAGAATAGAAAACTGTGTATAAATTAACATAATATAAAATCAGCCTGAGGAAAAGGAATATGGGTTGCATTTATCAAGTAAATTCATTGTCAATATGAGGGGAACATTTTTGTAGCATGTCTATAAATTATCTTCATGGCTTTTCTGTGGGGGGGGGGCATTTTGAGACAGGGTTTCTCTGTGTAGCCCTGACTATCCTTGAACACTACTACAGAGATCATTGCTTATCAAGCAAGATCTGATTCTCTCAACGTTTATTGATATTTATTTTATAAGGCCACTTAAGCCAGCTTTCTGTTTTTAGGAAAAGGTTGTCATAACACACCCACAAACACACATATTGGGTCAGAGGCATGAAAAAGTACACACATACACACACACACACACACACACACAATGCAGCTATAGCTTAGATTAAATTGTAAAAGCTGATTACATGGGAAATCCAAGGCAAGTAAGATTGGTTATTACATTATCCTCTTAAAAGCAGGTTGAACAAACAGGCCGAAGACACAGTAACACCACAGTCTTAAATCTTAAGTTACCTCAAGGTATATTAGCGTTGACTGTGAAGTCCAGAAAAAGTACCTCTTAGAATATGAGAGAGATTTTCATAGTTTTTTTATCACCACAATCAATCATTATTTTGTTCTTTATACCCACAAAACTAGGAACCTACCTTACTCCTAATCTGTTAAAACTGAAATTTTCAACAAACTAGTTAATTGTTGTAGTTCATATGTATCTCAGGTACTTTTATCTGCATTTACTTCCATAACTTATATCTTTTTCCAGAAATTTTACTGTTTTTCTGTTTTTCTATTACATACTGCATATGCTCCAGGGAAGGGTGAAATCATAGTTGTTTTGTAATTAAGAGAAGTGACCTTGAGAACAGTGGCCAGGATTGATTTGACCGAAATCCACTATGGGTTTGGATCTCTTCTTATAAGTTTCACATAATCCTTATATCATTGTACTTTATTCTCCATTAAAATCTTTCTTTTAATTATCTTGGTGTAATTTTTCTGCTTCAATAAAATGATTTGATAATATAATTGATAAATTATTTCTGATGCCTGCTCTTTGAAATGTTTGAAAGAACCGCGAAACCACTCCAAACCCTTACCCTTAAAATATCTTTTATTTTTCCTAGTACTCTGATTTTAAAGACTTGTTTTTTTCCACTTGATTTCTTAAATTGTCTCCTTTAGGGATCTTATGCATCTAGCAGTCCTAGGAATCATTATTGGTTTATACAACATACAAAATGTCATTTAACATGGCACACTGGAATATCTTAAGAAGAAGAGAAGAATCATCATGACATAGCAATATAAATGGAGATATTTTCTCTTTTAATTGTATAAAAAACAAAGGTAATCAAAGTCATATTCAGAGCCTATATATCTTTTTATATTAAGTTCATATCAAACACCTACTCTACTATGCTTTACTAGACAACATGAACTACTGGGAACAATTTGCAGCCCCTCAAACACTTGCATACATCACTCAGTTCCCCAGGATCTACAAGTAAGCTTTATTAGACAAATGAATTTAGGATGTCTGATGCCTGTGCTGTCTGTTATGAATTATGCACTTGGGGGACCTAAGGCTGGCCAGACCAGAGCCCACGTGTAAGGGAAATCATGCTGGGCAGATGTATTGGGGGCAGCCGCACGTGGAAAGTCATTCACACCCAGGTACTGGATCCATGTGGAGAATTTATTATAATAGAGAGATGAAGAGAAAGATAGAAAGGGAGAGAAGAGAGAGGAAGAGAGATGGCGGTATACAGGGGTGTATACCTCCTGGGGGAGAGAGAGGGGGGGGGAGGGGAGGGGTTTTTCCTTTACATCAGGACCCAGGGCAGCCCCAAGGGGCAGGATTTTAAGGGGTGTGTCAGAATATTAACACAGTCATTTACTTTGGGTTCTTTTGTGGTTTCAAATGAAATGAGCATACAGGTTCATGTGGTTGAGATTTAGGTCCCCAGTTGACTGTATTATTTTGGAAGGTTATAGGAATCTTAGCAGTTGAAGCTTAAATGGAAAAAATGAGTCATCAGGAATGAATCTTGAGGTTATATATTGAGGCTTCACTGCTTGCCTGCCGCACACAATACGACCTTTAACCTCACACTTTGACTGTAGTGCCTTCCCTGTCATAATGGGCTGTGAACCAAAACAAATCTTTCTTTCTTCAAGTTTCCTTTCTTTGCATCTCAACAAGAAATGTAGCTAATGCAGAAAACTGGTACTGAAGTGGGGAACACAGATGTGATAAACCTGACCTTGTAGTGAGTAGGACATCAGAACTGCTCAGCATCAGCAGAATGGGGAAGAGTTGGGATCTAGTTCTAAGCAGGAGAAGCTTAATAACTACAGATGGGAGCTTGGAAAGCCCGAATATTGAGGGAAGAGTGGAACATGTATGGCTCATATGATTTTAGCATGGAAAAAGATTCCAGAGCAATTTGGCAAGAGGTCATTTATATTTCATCTGGTAAAGAATCTGATTGCATTTGGGCTTTGTCTTGAGAACTTGTGGGGCTGAATTAAAAAGTAATGAACTGATTAGTTTAGTGGAGGAAGTTTTTAGAGAGGATAACATTCAGACTTTGACATGGTTATTGTTTACTGCTCTACAGTGAGAGAGAACACAGGAGCAGACAAGAAACCAGTGAGTAGAAAGATATGAAAAAAATTGCACTTTTCATGGAAAGGAATGTGAGCAAGTTTCACATTCTAAACAAAGTAGTTGGGAAGGAGTTGTCGATTCTAAAGAGAGTAACACAATAAAAAAGTCTACCACTGTATGGGAGGAGAGGGGAGGGACAATGAGGGTAAGATGCAACCCACCAGAGGCTGGAATATGGAAAAATGGAACTTGTTTGGAGAGAGGTCTTACACTGGGAAAGCCACCACAGGTGTTCTCTTGCTAGGGAATTGTTCCCTCAGAACAAGCTAGGAGGAGGCCAGCAAAGATCAGTGCAACTGTACCCAGAGGTGCCAGACTATATCTTCATTGACAACTGTACCCAGAGGTGCCAGACTACATCTTCATTGACAACGGTACTCAGAGGTGCCAGACTACATCTTCATTGACAAATATACTCAGAGGTGCCAGACTACATCTTCATTGACAACTTTACTCAGGAGTGCCATACTATATCTTCATTGACAACAGTACCCAGAGGTGCCATACTACATCTTCATTGACAACTGTACTCAGGGGTGCCATACTACATCTTCATTGACAACAGTACCCAGAGGTGCCAGACTACATCTTCATTGACAACAGTACCAAGAGGTGCCAGAGGTGCCAGGACTACATATTCACTGACAACAGAACACTGTTGTTCATGCGTTGCTGGCTTTGTAGGCATAAAAGCTGCAACAGTAATGGTATCTTGAAGGCTTGAACCAAAAAATCTAGAAACTTCAGAGGCAGGAAATACATGGCAAGGTTGCATTGCTGCAATGAGGCTCTGGAAAGGTTATTGCACAAAAAGGAAGGTGATTTTTAAGGCACAATGAATGAATGTTTTAAAGTCCAAAGTTCAAAGTTTCTTCTGAGATTCATGCAATCCCCTGTAAAGATCAAAATCAAAAAGCAGATCACATACTTCCAACATATAGTGGCACAGGATATCTATTACCATTCAAAAACAGAGGGAAGGGGTCATATTGAGGAAATATTGAACCAAAGCAAGACTGAAAACCACCTGGGCAAATTGCAAAATTTCTATCTCCAAGTCTAATGTGAAAACATGCTCTAAATCTCCAATTCCATTCAGCTTTGTTGACTGCAGTATACTTCTTTCTCTTGGGCTGGCTCTACTTCCTGATAGCAGCTCTCCTGGGCAGGTATCTCATTTCTAACATCTTGCGTTCTCCAAGGCAATCCAGGCTTCAACTTTACAGCTTCATTAAACAGCCTCTGTACTAGCCCTCTATTCAGGAACACAACAGACACATGCCTGGCCTCAGTGTTTTTATTCCATAACTCTTTTCTTCTATCTTTAACTCTAAACCCAGAACCTTGAAGCTTTTCTTTAGTTCCTTTTCACAAGTTGGAAACTTAGCTGGGTGGGATCTTGTCTTATGGTTGCCATTCCCTTTATTCCATTTCTCTCTTAGAACACAGGATTTAGCTCTATTCAGACTCCTGGTGTGTAGGTAGAATTTTCTCTCCACTAGCCAATTCCAAACAACCACTCAGAGACTAACTAATTATAAATGCTCAGCTGATGGCTTAGGCTTATTGTTAACTAGATGTTATAACTTTAATTAACTCATATTTCTATCTATGTTCTACCATGTGACATACCCCTCTTTCACCTTGTACCTCCTCTTTGTGGGACTGGATATTTCCAAAGAAGACCTAATAAAGCTTTAAAAAGATTCTAAGTACACAAAAGTGCAGTCAAATGTGGCTTTCTGGTAACTACCTTTGCTCAGAATGTCTCCATACTAGTGACAAACAGAAGTGCAGCTCCTTTAAGAGGCATTTTCCTTGTCCTGCTGCTAATGACTTGGGAGAGGAAATCAATGGGGAATAGACAGTTCTACACACACACACACACACACACACACACACACACACACGTAGTGGGTAGCATATATGTATATGTATATACATATATATACACACACACATATATATAATATATATATATAATATATATATAATAGTCATATATAGTTTTAAAATAATAAAATAAAATAATAAAGTCCTTAAAAGGGGAGTAGAGTAATATAAAAGAAAAAAAGCCATGTAAAGATGGAAAATATAAAGAGAATCTGGATCCTGTATGTTATTGTGTTGTCTTTAAACTTTTTGGCTGCTCAGAGACACTGGATTATGAAAGCTGCTAAATTAAACCAATCTATATATTTTAAAAATATCTTGAGTTCAAAATGGAAGTCAAAAGGTGTGTTGCTTTGGAGGAAAGGTTATACTTTTATTTCCAGGAAACGAGAGGCCATGGATTCATTCCAGATTGGTATGGATCAGATTTAATTGGAGAAGACCCCCTGAAATCCTGGCTATAGACATAAAGAAATAAACCTAGTAAAACTGCAAAACACATAATGTACATTTTATATCTTTACTGACTTGTGCACACCACATATTCCATACTTATAATGTATGTTACTTTTAAAAGTTTATGTATTTTCAGAACAAGGTGACCAGAAAACAACAAAAATGAATAGCCCAGGTGATCCAGCATCTCAAAAAGCCTCTGTTACAGTCTCTTTAGAATTCTGAACCCAAAACAGCTTCAAGGCTCCTGGCTGAGAAGATCCAGCCTCACCAACTACTCCAGCCAAGATCTAACAATTATCTTGATTTTGTCAAGGTTCCCCCAAAATACCAGCACCCACAAAGAAAAGAAAGTAGTCTAGACAATGATGTCCACATTTCTAAAAGATGGATTATGAATGTTTATTATCATTTTAGGGGGGGTGGTTGCAAGTTGTTATTAGTCTTAGTAAAAAAAAATGCTAAACAAAAGAGTTAAATTCAAATATCTCTTTTTAAAAGAAAAGTGGGTGATATGATAGTGGAATGATTGGAAAAATGGTACATTATTGAATCTACTTTAATCCAAAAATCAATTATTAATATCAAAATAATTTGCACTGGTATAGATTTTGGTTTATTAATACAAATTTAAAGTTATTTTTGATATACTATATGTATACTCTTGTGGTATTGTGCTTATACAACACATTCAAATGTATAATTAAGAAATACAGGTTAGTAGTTAGTCATCTATAATAATCAAAATTTTTATTTTATAATTTACCCTGCTAAGCTTGCATCTTTTCATTATTAAACTTCACTTAAATTGCCACTATAAACCACATGACAGAGTCTATACTAGGCTATTTTGAGATTTCCTCTGCCAATAGAATTAATCCAAAATCCTTCACTTTACCCTAGGTAGAATCTTAAGACAAACATGAAAGGCAGACACTTTCTTCACCAAAATATCAAAAGAACAGTTCCTGGGTAACATACCAAAATTCTCCTCTGAGACCTCTTGAGTGAGCAAGCCACAGTTCATTAAATCACACTCAGCAATACTGTCTTCCATGTTCCTAGTAGTATGGTCCATTAAGCAACACTTAAATTGTTCAGCTGCTTTACTAATCCACAGTCACAAAGTCAATATGACTCAAAACAAAATCATGGTCAGAACTATCACAAAAATACCCCAGTTCCTGGTACCAACTTCTGTCTTAGTAGGGATTTTATTGCTGTGAAAAGATATCATGACCACAACAACTCTTACAAAGAAAACATTTAATTGAGGTGGTTTGGTTACAGTTTCAGAGGTTTAGATAATTATCTTCATGGCAGGGAGCATGTTTGTATGCAGGCAAGCATGGTTCTGGAGTACTAGCTGAGACCCCTACATCTTGCAGGCAATAGGAAGTCGACTGAGACACTGGGTGGTATCCTGAACATAGGAAAACTCAAAGCCTACCCACCCCTAAAATGAAACACTTCCTCCAACAAGGTCATGCTCATTCCAACAAAGTCACACCTCATAATAGTGCCACTCCCTACGAGATTTTGGTGGCCAATTACATTAGAACTACCACATAGGGATCAATGCAAAATATCATTTGTATGACTCTATTATTATTATTTTGTTTTACTTTCTTACATGTTTTGAAGCATGATTATCAAGTATTTCAGAGAGAGGTTCATGTTGAAGAGATCACCATAATAGCACTTACGTCTAACATCTAAAAAAACTTAGGTCTAAAAACAAAATTCTGTGAAATAATTTTATAGGTGTCTTTATCAATAGCATCATATGAACACAGAAGGGAAAATTGAAAAGTCTTGTTAGTTATAGCCTAATCATGAGGTGTTATTAAATTTATGTTTCACTTTAAATATTATTATTTTTATTATCACCATCATCATAATCATCATCATTACTATATGAAGAATTTTATTTTTCTCCTAGTTCAAGAACTACACTCTGAAAATAAAACAGTTCTCAAGAGGAAAACATCTCTCCTACTCAAAAGTATCTGGCCTAATTAGCTAATGAAGTTCACAACCTAGTTGAGGCAAGAGAGTACCAGTGACTACTAGGATTCTTGTGACCTGTATCTATTTTTCTTTATTGTTAGATAAAGACAGAGCTGTATTCAACATGCAGATAAGGCACTCTAGATCACTACATGGTCCCATTTTCTATATAGGATCCCTTCTTTTATGAGGGGTTCAGGTCTGGTTAATGAGAAGAGCTGTCGATGCCAGATAGGTGTATATCTTGACTACTGTTACATTCCACAGATATCTTCTCTGTGGCATCTAATCCTGTCTTCCATATCCTTTGTTTCTCTAGAATCTCAGTTCTGTAATCTTGGTTGAAAAACTTACCTGAAAATGAACCACTGCCTGAAAACTGTCTCATGACAGTAAGCTGGCACAATCATATGATTCAATTGGTTTGCTTATCACGTTTTGAGAGACATTGCCTGAAGTCCCTGTAATGGCAATGTCTGCTCTCCACTGTTGTTTAATATATTGTACTCTTTTATGTGTTTCTTTAATTTCAAATGTGGAGGGCAATGGCGGTTCCTGTTACTCAATTTTGTTTAGAAACATTAAGCCCATCATTTTTTAAAGTTATAATCAGAATACGACAACATGCTCTAGTACTAAATTGTACCATTTTGCCATATGTGGGGAATAGAATGAACTATTTCAAAGATCATGAGACAAAGCTTCAGTGATTTAATCTAAGTTTTATCTTATAGAAAATTTACCTAACCACAGGACACATCTTTTCAGCATTTTTAAGAGGCCTCCTAAAGTGGTATTTACTTAATACCTTTCAAATGAGCTATTTCTTCTAATGTTTGTATAGTAGCAACTTTGATAAATAAGTCAGTGTTTGTCCTCTTGATCTGAAAATGTTAAGTCCCTTAATCCTGTTGTTGAATCTACTGTGTTATAATCAGAAGTCCCTAGAACTAGAAATTTCAGAAGTTTTTCTTGACAATGGTATTTAACAAATATTTCTCTTCAACATACACATTTTCAGGACAAATATTGTTATTCACCCTTAAAAGTGGATAACTGTTCATTGAAACCCACATCCTTCACTTCACTTAAAATGACTCACCCTAATGAAGCAGTAGGAAGCACAAGGGATTTCATGACATTGAAAAAACTCAACATAGCCATTCCTGTCTTCAAGAGTTTTGGTCTCCTTTATAATCAGAGAGATTTCCTTCCTCTAATGCCTTAATCACTTCTATCTAGGCCATATTCCCCATGAAAACATTGTGTTCTCATATATGGTCCTTCTTAAAAATATTTTTCCTACTTCTTTCACAACCATTATAACACTTCTGCTATTGTGCACCTTTGGTCACCCATGACTGTGCTTGTAAAGAAACAGTACACATCATAGTTTAAGTATATAGATTTGTTTAATCATCAGAAGTACAAGTATCTGAGAGTAAGTAAACAAATTATTCATTAGGCAAACACCCTCAGGGGTGACTCTCAGGATTTTTCTATGACTGACTTGTAAAGAACCAAAGCATCTTAGGCCTATCTGGACATTATAAATGATATAAAGAATTTTCCTATCATTGCTACTTAAGCCTTCTCCTAAGGTGTTCTCTTGTCCTAAAGTATACATAATATTAAACTTCTTTTTACTATTGCTACTGAATACAGAGGGATCAAACCTCAGCAATACCTTGGTGATGATAATATCATTCTAGTCTTCTTGTTTTCTCCTCAGAATTGCTTTTGCTCTTTCCTCAGCAAAGATTCCCAGAAAGATCCTGTCTAGTATGAGGTTAATCTTGTAACTCCTTTGCTCAGGAATCATCTATTATTCTTAATAAATAACAGTCCTGTCTGAAGAACTCTAAATAATCAGAAAATACATGCTAAATTAATACAGCTAGTCACATAATGGGAGATTATATTTGTCAAGTTAGAGGAAGATAATGTTTTTAAATACTTGCACTCAGAAATTAATGCTGATCAAAGTTACCTCAAGGAAGGAATGAGAGCTATAAAAAGAAGAGTAAGAAAGAGGAGTGGGAGAAAGAAGAGTAGGAGGAGAAGGAGAAGGAGGAGAAGAATAAAGTAAGTGTAATAGCACATGACTCTTTTCACAGCGATAAGGAGGTTGAGGTAGGAAAGCAGTGATTTCAAGGCCATCTTGAGCTACATAATGTTTCAAAGACAACAAAATACGTAAAGAAACAGTTTTAAGGCAAGCAAACCACTGACATCAGATATTGGCACCACATCACATGACCTCAAAATAAACTACAAAGCAATAGTACCAACACAGTGTGAATCCTATTAGGTCTTAATAAAAAACCAGAGTCAGATATGGGGGTAAATGCTGAAAGATCAGAGAGACAAAGGAACAAGTCACAGCCACCTCTCACCTTACCAACTACTCAGCCGAAAGGACTGAGCTCCTTTCTCTTCCCGCCTTATATTCCTTTCTCCACCCAACAAGATCACTTCCTGTCTCGACCTCCCTACTGCTGGAATTAAAAGTAGGTGTGCCTTCCAAGTACTAGGAGCAAAGGCATGAGATCCCAAATGCTGGGATTAAAGGTGTGGGCCAACACTGCCTGGCCTCCATGGCTAACTAGTAGCTTTGCCCTCTGATCTTCAGGCAAGCCTAATTTGTTAGAGCATATACAAAATACCACCACAATGTAGTAGTAAAATATAAACAAATCATGTAAAATAATAGACCAGAATAAAATGTGCTACAAATAAACCTATGCATTTTCACTCAATTGTCTATAGACAAAAGTACCAAGAACACAAGTTGAAATAGTCTTTTCAATAAGCTTTACTGTGGAAAAAGATATCTACATGCAGAATAAATAAGTTGGATCCTTATCTGACATATAATAGAAAAATTATTCCAAGATGTGTTAATGAAATAACTGCAAACCTTTAAGCTATAAAGCTACTGAACCAGAAGTTAGGGAAAATCTCCTAAGAATGGGATTGGGCAATGATAATTTTAAATGTATTACTCTAACATTCAGGCAATAAAATCAAAAGAATATAAATAGTATCAAAACAAAAACCAATATTGCACAACAAAAGAAAAAGACAACAGAATGAAAAGATAAATTATAGAACAGAAGACAATATTTAAAATCCATTAATCTAATAAGAGATTACTATTAAAATAACACATAACTTTAAATGACCTTTTAATTTAAATATTTAAAATAATTTAGAAATACAAAAAAATTGTGTATTTCTCAAAAGAAGATATGTGGCTGGAGAAATGGTCCTATGCTTAAGAACATATGCACATATGCATTTATGTACACACACATACATAACCAGCTAGTCTTCCTTGCTTTCAATCCTCTTTCTAAATGGCTCTCTAGTCAGCTTCACTTGACTTAACATTTAATTGTATTTCACATTGTTTCTCATTACAAGCTCCAGGTAACACAGAGTATAATTCTGTTTAAGTTTCTCCTACATTACCTAGTCCCAGTAAGTGTGTTTAAGATTATCATACACAGGAAAATGTATGTCTCTTATTCCCACATATTTTGTGACTAATGGGATTTTGGCTGATCTCTTCTGTGACCCAGATGCTAACATTCAAAGCTCTTCAAATGTCATGACTCATGCTCAAATATTTTCATATTTTAAATGTGCTCTACTTTCCTATACATGCAATGACCCCTTTATTCCTCTATTAAAATTGGGCTTCACGTATCTTTTTATTTTTTTAATATTTTCACGGCTCTGCATCTACCATTATCTAGTCTGTTCACATTTAGGCATCTTTCCAATTTCTATATTACTTGGCATTACTGTGCTGGCTCTGTTGTAATGTTCTACATTATTATTTCATTTCATTAAAAACATTATCCCAGCAGGTTTTACCATAACATTATTAAATATTTCCAACATTCTCATTCGTGTGTCCTGGCAGATTCTTTCTGGAATAATTTATAGTCAGTGTTCTGTGAGGTAAAGTAACGCTGCCTCATCATAAGAGGGTGCATACCTGCAAATATTGTCTACGTGCAATAGAGGAAATAATACATGGATACAAAGTCCAGTTGGGATGTTTTCACATTTGTGAGGACAGACAAAACACTTCTTGTATACTTTCATTTCTTTCTTTTTTTTTTTTTAGGCAGATGTCACAATTCTTGACAGCTGACTTATGTTCTGATATTTTTAAAGTTATGCAGAGATGAGATGTTCTGTAACTATTTGAAATCGTTCACATATCCTTAGTATCCACCTCAGTAAAGTGGCAAATGATACTCTGATATGACTTACCATCTCTCAAACTCCCTACTTTGGGTTCTGTTTCTGAAATGGTCATATCTGTTCTAGAGTCTAAGTTAATAGAATATACCATTTGTTGATAGGCAGAAGGTGGTCACAGATTTTAGTTAATGTTCAACATAAAGTTCTATGCTTTGACAATGTAAATTTTCTTACTTGTATAAGTATATTGTGGCCATACTCCCCTTCATTACCCTTCATTACCTTCCCTGTCCCCTTGCTAACCTCCCTGACTCCCTTTGACCCCTAGCTGGACATCCTCCTACTTTCATGGCTGTTGGTATTGCTTTGGAGGAAGATCTTGTGCAGGTGGTCAGTGCTGCTGGGTGCTTGTGTCACTAAAGCCCTGCAATTCCCAGGAAACAGGTGGTGATTAATCATTCATAGACATATTATAAGAATCCTTATCATATTATAAGAATCTTGTGTGTGCACATGTGCGTGTTTCCCACTATATATATTTGTGTTGGTATGTGTGGAGGCCATGACAACCTCTGCTGTCGTTAACCAGGAGTTACTCACCTTGTGTTTTGAAGCCTGGGTCTCAATTAACCTAGGCTGGTTTCCAGTGAGACCCAGTTATCTACCCACTTCTGCCTTCCCAGTTCTGAGATAATAAACTTACAGCACTGAATTTGACTATTATACGTGTAGCCTAGAGAGCAAAGTCAAAGCTTCAACTTTATTTAGCAAACAGTGCCATGTTATCTATCCAGTATTTTGCATAACTTTTTAAATGACCATTCATGTTCTGTTCAAAATACTCTAGTTTTTGAAAACATATTAAATTTTGAAGATTAATTTTACTTTTAGGATTGTGTGTGTGTGTGTGTGTGTGTGTGTGTGTGTGTGTGTGTGCGAGCGCGCGCGTGTGTAGGTATGTGTACATGGTTTCTGGTATCCAAGGTAACCAAAAAACTATATCTGATTCCCTAAAGCTGGAGTTATAGGCCATTGTCAGCCTCCCACTGTGAGTACTGATAACAGAACTTGGGTCCTCTGCAAATCAGCAAGTATTCACACACTAAGCAATTTCTCAAGCCCCAGAAAACAATAGAAAACAGTATTAATTTACTACTTTACTGATGTTTTTATATCTGCAATATGATTTGAACTATATCTTTTGACTTTTTATGTTTCATTATTATTTATAATTGTATATAGCTATAGCATAAAATATGATGATTCCATGTATGTGTATAATGTGGAAACAGTAAAAGAAGATATGTAACATATCAATCATCTTACTTATGTATTCACTTTTCAGTGACAGGTCTCAGTAAATTTTAATATATATCATTGTGTTTTGCATGTATGCATTCTTTTATGTCATCTAATGCATAATTTTTTTAACCATAGTAATATTTATTCTTTGACTAGCAATTCCTGTTCTTTTCCTCAGCTTCTCCGCCAGCCTCTGGAAACTACCATCATACTCTCTTCAAAAGCTCCACTTTTATATCTTCAAAAAATCTTCATAAATTTACACAGATGAAACATTCTCATCAAGATCCTAAAACAGTTTTTTTATTCTATGCTTCATCAACACTTAAACCACCTACCTTTAAATGTCTGGACAACATGAAAAAAAATCAAATTACTTATGTTAATGTAGTTCCAACACTCATTTATTAACTATGTGACTGTTAATTTGCAAAACAGGGGTTATTTTATTTACTTATAATGACACCATTTTCTCCTCTCACTTCTTCCTTATTCCCCTCATAATTTCCCCTTTACAAACTCAAAGCCTCCTCTTCTCTTACCATTGTTCTTGCATACACATATAAATGAATAAACATGTATATACAATCTGCTGAGTCCATTCAATGTCCCCTTCATCTGTATTTTTCTAGGGATGGCCACTTGGAATCGGATAACCACTCAGGGGGTTAATTCTTTTTCTCTCTAAAGTTGTTAATTACTCCATCAAGGAGTAGGGTCCCATGAGATTTCTCTCACCTAAGTTGGGGTATTATTTTCTGTTACTTTTTTTTCAGGTCTCTCTACAACCTACATTTAAAAATATGAAAGTTTAAAGAGTTTTTATTGGTATATGCATTTAGCTTCATAGTATCGACTTTTTAATTTCAGTTTCATTTTAATGGATTTTGTCATATAACTGATTTTTTCAGAGATCGCATACATTTCAATACGTTGAGATCTTCATTTAAGATAAAGAAATTACATCTGATCATGTATTAAAATAACTATTATTTGGAAAAGAAATTTTTGACAAATGTCACTTGGAATATATGGACATGTACCAATTAATCAACACCTAACAATTGTATAATAGTAGAACATTTATTTTATGAAAAAAAAATCCTATATCTGTCTCTGTTTCTGTCTGTCTTTCTCTCTCTCTCTTTCTGTCTATCTCTCTGTCTCTGTCTCTGTCTCTGTCTCTCTCTCTCTCTCTCTCTCTCTGTGTGTGTGTGTCTTTATTGAAAATAGATTCAACCTTGGTCTCAACAATTCTCTCTCATACAAACCCTCCTCTTTCTTGCCAATTGGACTCCTGGAGGACCACCTGGGGCCTGGCTGTGGATCTCTGCATCCAGTTCTCTCAGTCATTGGATGGGGTTTCTAGCACGACAATTAAGATGTTTGGCCATCCTATCACCAGAGTAGGTCACTTCCGGCTGTCTCTCGACCATTGACAGTAGTCTATTGTGGGGTATCTTTGTGGATTTCTGTGGGCCTCTCTAGCACTTTGCTTCTTCCTATTCTCACGTGGTCTTCATTTATCATGGTCTTTTATTCCTTGTTCTCCCTCTCTGTTTCTGATCCAGCTGGGATCTCCCGCTCCCCTAAGCTCTCTTTCCCTCGACCCTTGCCCTTCATTATCCCCATTCATGTCCAAGCTGTTCATGTAGATCTCATCCATTTCTCTGTCATTGGGCAAACCCTGTGTCTTTCTTGGTGTCCTGCTTTCTAGGTAACCTCCCTGGAGTTGTGAGTAGCAGTCTAGTCATCTTTGTTTTACATTTAGTATCCTCCTATGAGTGAGTACATACCATGTTTGTCTTTCTGAGTCTAGGTTACCTCACTCAGGATGATTTTTTTCTAGATACATCTATTTGCCTGCAAACCTCATGATGTCATTGTTTTTCTCTGCTGAGTAGTATTCCATTGTGCATATGTACCACATTTTTATTTATTCATTCTTCAGTTGAAGGGCATCTAGATTGTTTCCACGTTCTGGCTATTACAAACAATGCTGATATGAACATAGCTGAGCAAGTGTCCTTGTGCTATGATTAAGCATTCCTTGGGTATATGCCCAAGAGTGGTATAGCTGGATCTTGGGGGAGATTGATTCCCAATTTTCTAAACCAAGGTTGGATAGAGCACAGGGACAAATAGACAAACGAATGGAAACACATGAACTATGAACTGAGGAGCCCCCAACTGGATCAGGCCCTCTGGATAAGTGAGACAGTTGATTAGCTTGATCTGTTTGGGAGGCATCCAGGCAGTGGGACTGGGTCCTGTACTCAGTGCATGAGTTGGCTGTTTGAAACCTGGGACTTATACAGGGATGCTTGGTTCAGGCTGGGAGGAGGGGACTGGACCTGCCTGGACTGAATCTACCAGGTTGAACTCAATTCTCAAGGGAGTCTTTGCCCTGGAGGAGATGGGAATGGGGGGTGGACTGGGGGGAACGTGGGGACGGGGGTGGGAAGGGGGTAGTGGGAGGGGGGGAGAACAAGGAAATCCTTGACTAATATGTAAAATTAAATTAAATTATAAAATTAAAAAAAGAAAATAGATTCTCCTCCCCCAACCTAATTTTTCACAAAGAAGCCAAAATTATATAATATGCAAAAGAAAGTATCTTCAACAAATGGTGCTGTCATAACTGGATGTCAATATGTAGAAGAATGCAAATAGATTCATATCAATTGCCATGCACAAAACTCAAATCCAAATGGATCAAAGACCTCAACATAAATCCAGTTACATTGAACCTCATAGAAGAGGTATGTAGCCTTGAACACATTGGTACAGGAGACCACTTCCTAAATATAACACTAGTAGCACAGAGACTGAGAGCAACAATCAATAAATGGGACTGTCGGAAACTGAGAAGCTTCTGTAAGGTGAAGGACATAGTCAATAAGACAAAATAGCAGCCTACAAAATGGGAAAAGATCTTCACCAACCCCACATCTGACAGAGCGCTGACCTCTAGAATATATAAATAACTTAAGAGACTAGACATCAAAATATCAAATAATCCAATTTAAAATGGGGTGCAGGTCTAAACAGAGAATTATCAGCAGAAGAATCTTAAATGGCCACAAGACACTTAAGGAAGTGTTCAACATGCTTAGCCACCAAGGGAATGCAGATCAAAATGACTCTGAGATACCATACCATACCATACATGCCTGTCAGAATGGCTAAGATCAAAAACACAGATGACAATTTATGTTAGAGAGGATACGGAGAAAGAGAAACTGCTGGTGGGAATATAGCCACAT
Source organism: Peromyscus leucopus (assembly GCF_004664715.2). Taxonomy (NCBI): domain Eukaryota; kingdom Metazoa; phylum Chordata; class Mammalia; order Rodentia; family Cricetidae; genus Peromyscus; species Peromyscus leucopus. Next base: position 7,894,662 of record NC_051065.1, read on the forward strand.
ACAGCCACTCCTGAAATCAGTATGATGGTATCTCAGAAAATTGGGAATCAGTCTTCCTCAAGACCCAGAAATACCACTCTTGGGCATATACCCAAAAGATGCTCAACCATACCACAAGTACATAGGCTCAACTATGTTCAGAGCAGCAATATTCATAATAGCCAGACCCTGGAAATAATCTAGATTCCCCTCAACTGAAGAATGGATAAAGAAAATGTGATACATCTACACAATGGAGTATTATGCAGTGGTTAAAAAAATGTCATCATGAAAATTGTAGGCAAATGGACAGAACTAGAAAAAATAATCCTGAGTGTGGTAACCCAGCCCCAGAAAGAAAAACGCAGTATGTACTCACTCATAAGTGAGTATTAGACACAAAGCAAAAGATAACCAGATTACAATTGACAATCCCAGAGAAGCTAAGTAAAAAGAATGACCCTAAGAGTGACATGCATGGATTGCACCAGGAAGGGGAAAGGGTTAAGATCTCCTGGGTAAGCTGGGAGTGGGGAGTAGAGGGGAGGGGATAGGAGGTCAGAACATGAGGCTTCAGGATGGCTGAGTCGGGGAAGGAGTGAGAAGGAGAGCAATGAAAGATACCTTGAGAGTGAACCATTAAGGGGTAATGGAGAAATCTGGAAATAGGGAAATCCCTAGAAACTCACAAGAATGTTCCCAGCTAAGACTCATAGCAGTGGTGGAGAGAGTGCTTGAACTAGCAGCCTTCCACTGCACTCAGATTGGTGTCTACACTAATTGTCATTATAGAACCTACATCCAGTAACTGGTGGAAACAGATGCAGAGACTCACAACAAAGCACTTGCCCAAGCTCCTGGAGTTCAGTTGAAGAGAAGGAAGCAGGATTACAGGAGCAAGAGGGGTCAGGATCATGATGGGGAAAACCACAAAGATGGCTGATTCAATCTATTGGGAGTTCATGGACTCTGAACTGACAGCTGGGGAGCCTGTAGGGGTGTGCACTAGGGCCCTCTGAATGTGGATGACTGTTTCATGGCTTGATGTGTTTGTGGGTCCCCTGGCAATGAGACCAGGATTTATCCCAGGTACACAAACTGTCTTTTTCTAGTCCATTCCCTATGGTGTGATGCCTTACTCAGACATGATGCAGTGGGGAGGGGCTTGGTCCTGCCTCAACTTGGTATGCCAGACTGTGTTGTACCCAAGGGAAGCCTTAATTCCTATGAGGAGGGGATGGGGGTGGGTATGGGGAAGATGAGAGGTGTGGGAAAAGGGGGATTGGAGGGGAAAACAGGTGTTAGTATATAAAATAAAAAATAATTTAAACAAAAAAAGAAAAAAAGAAAGAAAATAGATTCTTCTCTCATACAAAGCATCCAGATTACAGTTTCCTCTCCCTCCATACCAGCCCCTCACCACTTACCCCCACCCACTCTTTTCCAGAACCACTCGCCCTCCACCCCTAATCAGAAAAGAGTAGGCCTCCAAGAGACTACAACCAAAAGTGACAAAAGAAAATAGAATAAGACAAGGCAAAAGATTTCACACTGAAGATGGATGAGGCAACCCAGTAAGAAGAAAAGTGTCCAAAGCTCAGACAAAAGAGATACACCTGCTCCTATAGTTGAGTCTCACAAAATTCAACACATGGAGCATGGAAGTAAAGACTACACACTGTACAGCTATAAAATTAAATATTACTGAGTGGTGATTTGTAAGATTTAATTCATAACAAAGATTAAACAAAAATTCTACGTAGAAAATAAGAAAATTTACAAATTGAATGAAGCTGTGAAGGTCTTAAGAGAAAGAGAGACTGCTAGAGACAGAAATAGAGTGGCAGAGAGAGCAACAGCAAGAGATTTGACATATATAATATATAATATAATACATCTGATACTATTCCCTAGAGTAGTCTGTCATTGTAACTTATAAATTATTTTGCTTTGTAAGTCAGGTTAAATAAAATTTAATAAACTAACAACTAAATTAAAATAAAATAAAATTTGTTAAGATTAAAATTAATTTTTCAATTATTAGAAGGAACTTGATTAACTTCTGACAAAAAAATCTTAATATGTGCGGTATTTCTTCACGTGAAAAACCTGAAAGCTTCTGCAATTCTATGAACTAATAAAATTTTAATGGTTTTTGCATAAAATAAAGATAAAAGTAATGAACTTTTGGCTAAAAATAACATTATATTACTCTGAATTATTCATTGTCATAATTAGATTTCTCACCTCTTATTTTTAATGTAAGCAATTGAAATACAAAAAAACAACCACATAAATAATCAGAATTTAACCATATTTGAGTTTTGAGTAATACATCATAGTTTTGAATGTTAATAAATCAACTTGGGTTATACTGAATTGTATATTTCCTGGGGAAAGATGTACTCTATTTCCATGAAGAATGGTTCTACTAAACAAATTAATCAAAAATCTATTTTTCTTAGATGCCACATGATCTGCAAAAACATATTTATTCCTAAATTTTAAAGGCCAGTCTAGTTCTCTTAAGGAAATTGAATGTTTTAGCTGTAGAGTGGATGACACTTGTAAACCAAGGTATATATAAATATCGTAAGCCTGCTTTATTCATTCAATCAAAAAGTCAAAGATATTTATACCTTAGAACATAAAAATGAGTTTTCAAATAGTAAAATTGTGTAATTAAAGAGCTCATTGTCACACTTTAGCTTATTAAAAAACCAAAAAACCCAACTTTTTTTCCCAAATCACAATTTTCTACAGTACATAATAACAGAATCATTATTAAGAATCAAATATGCCATATACATGAAGAAGTGTGGTCATTTTTTTTCAGATATAAGAAGCCTCAGTGTGGGCCTTTAAATGGCTATACACTTTTCCTCAATAACTGGAAAATGAGTACCAGATTTTTGAATTACACTCTTTAGAGAAAATAATACATACTTAAAGACATTGTGGAAGACATTGCAACTGATTCCATTGAATCAGTAATACATTGAAATGTTTGTAAGAGATTACCAAAGTAATTATCTATAAATGAAGAAGAAAATCTAGAAGACATTGATAAATTCCTGAAGATATAATGTAAAATTAAGAAATAAAAAATTTGAACAGAACATTGAATGAAGAGTTTGAATCAACAATAAACAAATTCTTAAAACATAAAGGCTAATCCCTAATGGCTTTGTAGGAAATTTTTGTTTAAACAATCATTAGCACGAATAGTTCTTAAACTTCATAAGTGGAGAGAACACTTCCAATTAAATATATAATATCAGCAGCAACTATATAGTCATTGTGCCCAGGTTAATAATTTGCTTGAATATGATAAGATAGTATACATTTATATGCCACAAGATTAGTGACTTGTAATTATTCCTCAAAATTGTAGTAAAAAGTACAGTGAAGGCTACCACATGCCATTAGTAATCAGGAAGGCTGTCTTAGGTAGAAGAAATTTCTGTCCATCTGCCTTCTATGCATCACAGCTAAAAAACTCAAGAATAGCCTGTCTTGGGTTTCTACAGAGGAAAAATGTAGGTTGTTAGGACACAGCATTAAAAGGACACCCTGCTTCTTATGAAAGACTGGAACAGAGTTTGCACTATCCTTGCAACTTTCTTTTTAATCATCATGACATATTACTTTCTTGCCACTTTGTACAGTGCAGTTATTATTGGTAGCTACAAGCGAGAATGAGCAATAATGAGGCTAGTCCAAAGCCTAGAGAACTGCTCTTTGTTATCCTTGTGCCCTAATCTGAGGAATGGATAATAAAATAACATATCTCTGATCAACAAACAAGAGAAACTCCACAAGTAAGTTCTTATGACATAATACAATGACAGAGCAAAGAAAAAGTCAAACATCAAGTGGGATTTATGCCTACAAATCATGGATGGTTCAAAATGATTGATCACTTTAAAAATATCAGAGCTGTTAAGATACCTCAGTATTTCCTGGCGTGTACAGCCAAGCAGGGCAACTTGACCTTGATCCCTGAGAACCATCTTGTGCAAAGAGAGAACCAAATTCCATAAAGTGTCCTGAGATCCTTACATGTGCTTTGTGTCAAGGAGATGCTGCCCTCATTCCTGAAAAATACACTAATAAATATAATCAAAATAGGTGAACACACAAACACCAAAATCACATGGCAAAATGACAATAGACAAATAAAAGATTTCAACATTTATGACAAGTCTAAGGCTAACACCATGCTCAGTGAGCACTTCCCTAGTATCAGCTATATTGTCTACTCTTCTACTTATGATCTATTGATTTCATTGCTTGGACTGGCTGGACTTGTTTTTATTGTTGTTGTTTCTTCTCAAAAGATGCACGTGGTTTCATTAATTTTTTATTTTTTTCTAATTTCTATTTCATTTGTTTTAAAATTGAACCTTCATTATTTCTTTCCTTTAATGATGATAACATAGATCATTTATTTTTCTAGGCCCTAGAGAGGTAAAATAACTTTACTCAAGATATTGTTTTAATAAATCAGTTTAATTGACAAACAACATTCTGTAATTGCATGGTGTAAAATATAATTTTCTGATATATGTACACAATAAAATGACTAACCAAGACACCATACTCATTACTTCATATACATATTATTTTTATTGTAGTAACACATAATATAGAGCACTTTAATGTATTGAAGGGGTTGTTATTAAGTGCAGCCATTACATTTTTAGCAGATCTCTAGTTATTTTTCAGTAACTGAAATTGACTACATTTTGATCAACATTGTGCATATCTCTGTTAAAACTTCATAATTACCATTTCCATTCTCTTTCCTAGTTTTAATCTTTAGAATTTAATCGTTGTCCTTGTCTTTTGTTGCTTGGCTCAGTTCATTAGTATAGTGTTGTCCAGAAACATCTGTCTTACTTGGTTGAACATTTTTTGTATGAATCATGTTTTCTTTATCCATTCATCAGCTGATGTTATTTAAATTGATTCAATATTTGACCATTGTGCATAATGATGCAGTAAATGTGTGAATATGGATATCACTCCTTTTTTCGTCGGAGCTGAGAACCAAACCCAGGGCCTTGTACTTGCTAGGCAAGCGCTCTACCACTGAACTAAATCCCTAACCCTGGATATCACTTTTGACATAACAATTTCATTCTTTTTGGCTATATACCCAGTTGTCTGATGTCTGAAACATGCAGTGGTTCTGATCTTATTATAGACACCACTCCTTTCTGTAAAGATGATACACTTCACATCTCTATGAACAATTTCAAGAGATGTAGGAGGGACTATTTTCCTTTTTGCTGTGATAGAATTCCTGACAAAATCTAACCACACAAGTGTTTATTTTGCCTTACTTGTCATCTCATCTCAGTCAATTCAATCTAGACTCTCCCTCAGAGGATTTTCTCCTAGATTCTAGAACCAGTTAAGGTGACAAAATTTTACAATCATTGTATTGTAAGTTATTACAATTATTATATTACTAACTGAGGAAATGGAAGGAAAGGTAACACGGGGAGGGGTAGAGGTAGGAAGGAGAGATAAATAGCACTAAGCATGTTTGAAAAAGCCACAGGCAACATTGTTTTATAAGCTTACTTATAATTTACATTATATAGAGATATTAAAATATACACATATGTATTTTTAAAGGAGTTATGCCACATGAGGTGATTATATTCTTCCTATGAGATGTGTATTATACAACAATAACCTTGATGCCAACATGGGAAACATCACAGTTATTGACTGGGGGAAGACTAATGCAGGTGATTGCCATTGTCCTTTGCTGCCTTCTGAAACTTGAAGATCAGATCCTATTAAGACACAATAAATCAAGGAATCCAGCTGAAAATGACCTGGAATTCTCTCTGAGGACTGTTCTCGTGGCTTCTAAAGGTGCTACCAGGGGAGAAGAAAATTTGGTAGTCCTACCCTGCTGTAAATTCTATAAACTACAACAATGGCTGGCTGGGAAAGATATCTCTAATGATGACACTTTTATATTGGAAGTGACTCTCTAATTGGAGGCATTTTCAATGGAATGGTAGTCATGCCTGGTATTATAAAACCTAACCAATTGTCTATGGTTGGTGAAGTGATAGAGCCTAGAATAACCTAACACTGTCATTTTTTTAGACTAACAAACACTCTAACTGTTTTTTAAATGCTTATCATTATACACATAGATAAGTGTAGTTCTCATTCCTCATAAAAGAATCTTCTTTTTGCAACAGATAGAGAGTTTCACAGAGATCTATAATTGGCCAAAGTGTAGACAATAAGCGTTTGTCTGATGCCTAATCCCAAATGATATATCTGCATCACAACCTCTATACCTAAGGCTGAGGATACATTGTGGAAGAGAAAAGGGTGGAAAGGATTTAAGAGACAGAGGAACAGGGGGCCACAGAAAAATAACATCCCTCATACATGATTGGGAAAATGCACCTACAAATTCTCGGCAATTTAGTTGCCTAAACAATACATAAGGACAACATCAATTAATATTCCAACATGGACAGGGAACATTTTAGGAGGACCACCTAACATGAAGAGCTTCAGGAAGCTATGGACTGCTGGGTTAGGGAGAATCAGTCTCTTCCAGAAGTGAGCTCCCAGATAGGGTATCCAATCCCAAGTGGCCAACACATACATAGGAGCAATGCTCAGTGGACTCAGCAGGTTATATAGCTGAGCATATATAACCGGGCAACTTTATTTATTAACATACAAATAACATTTTAACACAAATAAAGTGAATAATTATAAATGGAGGAAGAGTTATTTTTCCTGACCACCCAGTTCCAAATAAACATACAAAAACTTATGCCAATTACAGAATGTTTGGCTCATAGCTCAGGCTTATTACTTACTAGCTCTTTTATTTAAATTAACCCCTTTCTATCAATCTATGTATTGCCACATGGTGCATGGCTTTACCGGTCCTCTGGCATCTTGCTTCTTGGGCAGCTCACTTGTGACTATCTCCACTCCACCCTTCTTCATCCAAGTCCTCAGTTTGATTATCCCACCTAACTTTATCCTGCCTTGCTATAGGCCAAACTGCTTTATTATTAACCAATGAGAGTAATGCATATTTACAAGGATCATCCCACAGCAGGTAAGATAGTAGAGAAAATAGAAAACTCTTAAGATATATCATGTAAATTATAAATAAAATTAATATAACACTTTGCTGTTAAATGTCAATATCTCCCAGGATAAGGAAAAGTTTTATTTTTAAAAAAATGGAGCCCATGGACTCCATCAAAATCACACAGTGACATAGCTGACCAATGTGATAATATGCATCACAGTATACATAGTGAAAATGTGATGATAATGACTTATTGAAAACTCTTAGTCTCATATTTGTTGAGAGTTTCCCAGTTAAGTAAAACAGGAAGTTGAGATGTGTGCACAAAAAAATGTTATTGCACTCTCCTTGCATGATGAGGATAGAACATTACTGAGAAACCAGTACAATAAGAAAGGTAGAAGATGTTTGTGAATGACCGCTCAGACTTGAGCCAGTTTTTGTTATTAAAGGAATTAGACATAAGGCTAGGTTATATGCCTGAGTGTTTGGGGCACTGTAAAAACATACTATTTTAAGGAAGTATTGGAAGAAGAAAGGCCATCTGAATTCCCTCTGCCTTCCAGGGTAATCTATTGCAGAACTGGGTCTAGAAAGGGTAAGAAAGAGTCCGTTGGGATCACATATGCCCAGAGTTGCTAAGTTTCACTTTGTAACCTAGAGGATCCAAAAAGGAAAAAAGAAAAAAAGCTAGCAAGTCCTTATGGATAGGATAGAGAGAGCAGAGGGACATGGGAGAGCCCTGAAACTTGCTAGGCATTACAAACCACATTGAAAAGGTCTTTAAGCACAGATAGTCATCAAGTGGCATAGTCCTATCAATATGAGTTCCATTGCTCTAACTACCAAATTTTTTTGCTATTGTAAGTTCAGCCTTTGTTTCAAACACCTATTTTGAAATCTTCATTGACAAATCAGATTTTATTTCACTATTCAAGAACTGTAATATGAGGCTTTCATGACTATCCCAAATCTGAAATTCTAGTTATTTCCATGTGCCATACATAGCCTGTATGTCTGGGTCCCTGAAATCTGACTGGAAGTGATGGAATATTAAGAAAGACAGACACAGATAATGTAAAGCTGAGATCAGGTGAGTTGTAAGTTCAGATGGAGATACACTAACAGCTGGGAAACTCAGAGGATTTGTTACAAACAACCTGAAGGAGGAGGTGAGTTAGCTAATTTTGGCAGATGGTTTCAGTAAGAGCTGTCTCAGAGGTTGTGAGTAATCCTGGATGAGTAAGCTATGGTCAGTACTTTCTCCAATACTGTTTTTAGTTAAATGTAAATCATTCATCAACAACATCCTTACTCGGACCAGGAGGAAGACGTGCCATTCCCATGAGTCTGAGCTATTGGCATCATTGATATGACCTTGCTAATGTCATGAATGCTCATTTACACAAGGCTACAGCTACTCTTCACATTAGAAATTACTTCATTAGTCAAGAATCATCATAATGAGGCTTCCAGCTGCTATCCCAAATCTGAATTCCAGTCTGTTTCTCTTGCTGTTACTGCCAAGAAAACCATTGTTAGTAAAGCTGGCAATTATTACACCATTGGCAACATTCATAATTTCCATGGGTTAAAGAGAAAAAAATTATCCCTTTTTAAAATTAGTATGAACTACATTTGCATCTTTGTTTAAAATAATTCAAAGTATAGACCCAAATCTATATCACCTATCACGTTCATAATTGTATAATTGACAAAAGTTATATTGTGGATATATTCCAAGTGTTCACGTATTGGTCAATGGGTAAATACATGATATAAAAACATTCCATGCAGTACTATTGAACCATAAAAAGTGAAAAAATCCTGACACTTGTTACAAAGATGAACCTTGAAGACATTATAATAATTTAATTAAACCAATCACAAAAATGTTAATATTGTATGATCTTACACCTCTGAAGTCCTTAAGGTAGTTAGTTGCACAGACATGAAAAAGTTAAATGATGGAGACATAGAGTAAGGGAGAAGGAAATGAGCAGTTAGCAAAGACAGAGTTTTGTTGCATATGATATAATTTCTGGAGGCAAATTTTGATGGCATGCGCATGTGCACTTGTGCACGCACACACACATGCATGCGCACGTGCACAGACCCACACACACACAAATGCATACACACACACACACATACACACACACATCATAATAAAAAAAAAGGAGAATGAACTTTGTGTGTTATATTCACAAAGTTTAAAGAGTCACTCTGCTGCTTAAGACTGGTTATTTAGAGTCAGTAATACAGTCATTTTAGTGGTTGGCCCAAATATGACATTCACATTGCAGGCTGACACACTACCACAAAAGCATAGCCTCTGCAGAGAGGCTCCAATGCCTCAATTACCACGGCAGTAAAGATTTCCTTTGCCCTTAAAAAGCACAGTTCTTTCAATTCAGTGTTTTACACTTGGTAGTTTAGCTGAGTCAGAAAAAGCCACTCAGATTTATAGTACAATTTATAAGTACATAAGAACTTAAGCCCATTGCCAGATGGGCTGATTTAACCACATTGCACTCTTTCCCTTTCTTCTTCCTTGGGAATATATTGATCATGACAGTATGCACCTAAAGAAAAAATAGATCTGAAATATTTCTACTCCCATCTTGATTTCCCTAATGCATATGATGGAAATGGAGACTGGAACATCACTCTGGAGATATTCAGCTCTAGTCATAAATGTGAACACCATGAGTCTAAGAGTCTCAGAACACTTGTCTCTAATTCAAAGATACATTCACAATATTCTTAAATGAAATGTTGTGTGTTTCAGAATATAGCAAATATGCAAGATAGAAAAATTCAGATATAGACATTTGTTCCTGGAGGCTATGATAACAACATTCATCTGTCTGTCTTTTATATTTTGTAGTTGTTTTTGTCAATACCCTTTTTATGTCACCATCCACCCATCCATCCATTCATCCATCCATCCATTTATTTATCCATCCATCCACTAATCATAAGAGTTAACCCCACCTTTCCCTATTACACGAATCATGGCAGCCACAGTATTTTTAATTTAAGAAATGACATCAGGAATAGTATGATCAATAGAGATCTTACAAGTAATGCGATCTCCTAGTCCTCCCCAAATACAGCTTGTCCACTAATGCCAATAAAATTACGTTGATTTTTTGCTGGGTCATTTTATATGCACACTTATCCTTACTTCTGAGGTTTTTGCCATACAACTGGCTGATCTTAATATATAGCAAGCCTGGAGATTTATTAGACACATCCTAGTGCTGATGGGGTGTGCTGAGCTCTGCAGTCTACCCCCCAAAAAAGCACAGTTTAAAGGCAGTACTATCCTCTGTACAAAATAGCTAAGTAGATTTTCCTGTTGTGTAATATCCTTGCAGAAATAATTTCATAGACAAATGAAGAATAAATGTTTCTAGAGTTGGGCAGTATAGTCCACCCCAGAACAGACAAGATGTAAAATGTGCAGCCATAAATAAAATGCATCAGACCATGACATTATCCTCTTCTAGGGTTCTTCCAACTCTTCCTCTCTCCTTTCTCTCTCTCCTCACTTTACTCTAAACAGTGCAAATTTCATGTTGACAGAAATTATAATTTGTGGCTTGACTGGTTAAGAACAAAATACACAAATTAAGTGTGCTGTAATTAATTCTGATTTGGCCAGAATACAGTACCTAGATTTGTGACTGAGAATTAAGCAGCGCAGCGTACTTCTGTACTCAATAGGTGACATCGAATGTTGTAGTTCATAGTGATGTTTTGGGCCCGGCAAGTTGACAAGGAATGGACCTGTGATGGTTACTTTTATTCCCAACAAATTTGGAAAAAAAAAAACACTCATGATATTACTGGATAATATCTTTGGTTTTATCTGTCACAATATTTTCAGATAGGATTCCCTAAGGGAGAAAGACCCAACCTGATCATGGGCAGTGCCAGTATGAGCTGAAGTTGCTACTCTCAAGATTAAAACATGCACAAAGGGCAGAAGCTAGCAAGTACTGTCATTCCCATTTCTCTGCTTCTCCCCAGGTGCACCACGGACCAAGTTGCTATTCTTGCCACACCTTGGCTTCCATTATGGGTGTGCAGATCTCTGAACCAGGAGCCAAAGCAAACCCTCTCTCCCTTAAATTTCTGTTTGTCAGAAATTTTGTTCTGGAGGTGAAGAAATCAGTAAATGTGACTATGAACTATATTTCTCTCAATCATATTTTCCCTGGTGGTAGAGCCTGCACTAGAAACAAGGACACACAGGGAGAGTTATGCAACTACCTGAATGTACAATTTATAATTTAAAGTCACTTAGTGAAACTCATTTATTTTTAAAATGTAGGTACAACTGAATCATTTGTAAGTGTATTTCATGAATATTGATAGTGTTAGAATAAAAGCAAAAAGAATCATCAAAGTCATTCAGCCATAATTATGTAAGATGCCAAGGATTTGTCTACAGTGTCTACATGCACCAAACTCACATTAGAGGCAGAGAAACTGATTAAATGTGCCATTATTCTACAGTCATTACAGAAATTTTTCTAACTTTAACTGCAAGTATGTTTTAGGTAAAATATATTTGTAAGACAAATCTTAAAATGTCCTATTAATAGAAAAACCCAGTGCCAGATATTGGGGTGAAAGCTAGATGATCAAGAGAAATCAAACAAGCCACATCCGACCTCACTTCACCAATTCCTCAGCCAATCCTGTTTCTATGAATCCTCAGAGTGAAAGCTTCTGAATCCCTGAGAGTCTCAGTTGCACTGCTTAAAAGCTTCTGGTTTCTGGTTCTCATGTCTTATATACCTTTCTGTCTCCTGCCACCACTTCCTGGAATTAAAGGTGTGTGTCCTTTCCAAGCAAAGACTTGAGATCTGAGTGCTGGGATTAAAGGTATGTGCTGCCATGGCTGGCTCTGTTCCCAGTGTGGCCTTGAACTCACAGAGATCCCGATGGATCTCTGCCTCCCAGTGATAGGATTAAAGGTGTGTGTGCCACCACTGTCTGGCCTCTATGTCTAATCTAGTGGCTGTCTGTGCTCTGATTCCTAGGAAAGCTTTATTAGAGTACACAATATATCACCCACATACATTTTTTTTCTCAATTGCTGAAAACTGTCATCTATAACTATATCTCAAAGATATCAAGTAACTTAAGTGAAGATCTAGAAACAACCAGCTTAGTCTCTAAAATTTTTTATGATATATTTAACTTTTATTCAAAAAATCAAAATCATAATGAGAATGAAATATATGTAAAGTTATAGCTCATATTTAAATAAAAACATTTTGTAATCTGTTCAAAATATACCTGAGATCTATTTTATAAACAGAAATCTCTTATTTTTACAAATTTATTTTGTATCTAAATTCAGATTGTATTAATATTTGAATGAATCCACATATTAAATTATATGTCTCAATATACAAATGTACTTATTCATATGTTGATATCTATGTCTGCATGTTTATATTTGCAGGTATATGTATATGTGTATGTCTTTACTTTGATTAAATATAAATTAAATATTTTTATATAGTAAAATGAATTGGCCTAAATTTGTTACATTATATAGTGCAATAAACAGTCCTAAATTTGTTATCACTTGAGTTTACAAAAGCTGGGAATCCTCTGTCCGACCTTCCAGCCCACAGAGATCTCTTACTCATCTTCTGGTCAAAACTGGATGATGTTGCAACTCTAGAGTTTTTCCACAATGGCCAAGAACATCTATTTGATTGATGGATATTTTTTAAAATTATTTATCTATTTTAATTTTGAGACTATAATGTAATTTTGTAACTTCTCCTATCCCCTTCACCTCCCCAAACCCTCCTTGCTTATTTACAAACTCACGGATCTTTTTTTCATTATTCGTTACAGTCCTATTTTTTTTTTAAAGAAAAATCAAAACTCTTTCCTTTTGTGCTTTCCCCATATGTACAACCATTCTTCCCACTTTCTATGCAGCCTACACACCAGAAACTAATGTAACACAGGTGACTCCCCAAACAATGCTTTGAATTATGAATTTCTTTTCTTTATAGACTACTCATTTATGGTAAAAATGCTCTGTTGATGCTGGTGATAGCAGGGAGCCACAGCTTCCAGGCAGCTGTTCAATATCCAGGGGGAGTTAGATAACAAGACATGCTCTGCAGTGTAATGTTTTGCTAAGCTACAATGTTCTGTGGATGAGTTATATTAAGTGCATTTTTCACTTGGGATGTTTTCAACTTGTCATGTGGTCATCAGTGTGTAACTCCATTCTAAATCAGGAGTATCTGCATTCATTTTAAAAGAGCTTATATTAATTCACCAAGTCTGCATTAGTGCCTAGCTCTCCTTTTGTCTACTGTATACACGTCTCATCCTGCCCATAGTCACCTGGTAATCTTTTCTTTAGGACATCTATTTTATAAAACTTGCACTTGTTAATACTGTTTCTCCATTTCTGAAGGTCTAATTGCCTATGATCCTCTTTTCACTTTTACTATTCTTCCAAACATGTAGGAGTTATCCCTTTAAATTGTAATGACTAAGGAAAAAAAATGCTGCTTTCTCCTACTCTCTTTGAGAGTATAGAAACTTAATCTCAACATGTGTCAATTAGCAAATATAATCTAGTCTCATGCTGATGCATATTTCCCTTGCGCCTTATAATATTATCTTAAATACTAATGCACCTTGATTCTCAAATCTTAGAAGTGTGACACTCTTTGTTCTGTCAGTGGAGCTGAGTTTAATGGCCCACCCATGAGATCACAACCTTGAATAAGGCTTTCTTCTTTAATTCTATTGGGTAAAAATTTCCTTGGCTTTATAAAGCAGATTCTTGGACAAAAAGTAGCTTTATTCCAAATGAAAACAATTTATGAATTATACACCTACGTTATATAGTGCTTATATATGTAACAAAAAAAATCTGCAAGATGCCAAGTGATAAGCAAAAGGAAACTCCACTTTAGCCATTTGGATTTAGATGGAGAAAATGGCGGAGCTTGAATCCAAACCTAGGCACCTAATGTTAAACCCTAGAAGTGCTTTGGTATTCTTCCAAGCTGTGTCAGATGCCTTTGATACTCAGGAACTGTGAAGAGTGGGGTCCAAAGGCCAGGATAGTCACACAAACCTTCCTACCTTGCCTAAAAAAGGCTCTTTGACAGAAACTTCCCCAAACAATGCCATCATGATATATGAGCATATCCAGGATAGCCAAGTGATTCCAAGGCAACAGAACCAAACCACTCCCATTGAATATTTTTAAATCTTCAGAATAACACCTAGATCTATTATCTTTTTTTTTCTTTCTAATTTATTTTAAAGAGGATTGCACTAATCAATGAAAACAATTTACTGGACTCATGGCCCAAGAGAAATCATTGATGAACCTATAGAATAACAATGCCCTCAAACTTAGCTTTGGTAACAAAGATCCATAATCACAACTTCTAGAAAATCTGCTCCAAGAGGGTCACATGTTTGAGGCCTGCTTGGGCTACGGAATGAGTTGAAATCCAGTCTGGGGAACGTAGTGAAGTCATGTTCAAAATCATGTAAAAGGAGAACAAAGCATACAACTCAGTGATACAGTTCAGTTTATAGAAATACTATCAATAAAACAAAACAAGGAAACAATATCTAAAAGAATGTGAAAAACAAGTTTCCCAAATAAATTTAACTGGGAATGGATACGGTGAGAAACTGAGATCAATATCAGAGTGTGAAACCAAGGGACACATTATTGTGAGGCTGGACATTCCAGGTAGACAGTCACTGGTTTTATAACTGTATGTAATACAAATGTTGATGGAATTCTATTGAAATATAATACTCTGAACAGGTTATTTCCAACCAGAAATAGTAAATTGAATATTATTCTAACAGTTTGATAACAGCGTTCATGTATTGAAATAAGTCCTGTGGATAAGACTTGTTTTGACTTGAAGAGTTTTATTTAAATTTTTATATGAATTAATGAATGTGGATCCCTGGAGTAAGAATATACACAGGAGTCACCCAGTACAGCTACAACATTAAAAGTGAGACAGAAACAAGTAAAGACACAGAGGGAAAGGAAGAGAGAAAAAAATTATTGGCTGGAGAGATGGTCAGCAGTTAAGAGCACTGGCTGCTCTTCCAGGGATCCTGTGTTCAATTCCTAGCAATGCACTTGGTGGCTCACAGTCATCTGTAATGAGATCTGGTGCCCTCTTCTGGTCTGCAGGCATATATGCAGGCAGAACACTGCATACATAATAAATAAATCTTTAATTAAAAAGTCCTGTAGTTTATTTTTTATGTTGTATTTTTTATTTTATAATTTAATTTAATTTTACATTTCAGCCACGATTCCCTTGTCCTCCCTCCCCCCACCACCACTTTTCCCCCAGCCCACCCTCCATTCCCTTCTCCTCCAGATCAAGGTCTCCCCCTGAGGACTGAGATCAACCTGGTAGATTCAGTCCAGGCAGGTCCAGTCCCCCTCCTCCCAGACTGAGCCAAGCGTCCCTGCATAAGCCCCAGGTTTCAAACAGCCAACTCATGCAGTGAGCACACAAGTTGAAGCTATCTCCTTTGAGGATTATTTATGGTTACAGGATAGTAAGGTTTTCCATTCTTTTATATGGTCAGTGTATACTCCAGACACACGAATGCTTTGAACAATTTTGGGAGTAAGCAGATGTAGGTAAATGTAGGCAGGGTGACATATTGAAAATTATCCATGACCTGTCAGTGTGACAGTATATTTGTTGAAAGTTAGGGGCTAAGAATAGTGATGTCAAAGGATAAGGGATCACAGAGATTTGCTTTCTTTTTTGAGGATACTTCTTTTCCTTTCTATGGGGAAATCATATTTCATTTTATTTTGATTGTAGCTGACTATAAGCTTCTCTATGTGATTTGTTTTGCGAACAGAATATAAACAGAAGAAAACAAAGCATATAACTCTCAATTTAAAGTGCCAAGCAGTAGGAAAAAATCTAAATTAGATAGAAGTGTTGTCATGTACACTACTGTGATATGGACTTGTTTGCTGCAACTACAGAATCTAGCAAAAACCCAAGAGACAGAGCCACTCATGAAGGGCATGGGTGGGTAACTAGTATGAATATCTTATTTTTTTGTTTAGACAAGATGAGAAATAAATTATTAAATCATTTTGAAATAAAAAAGTCCTGTGTTTAAAAAAAGTAAGAATTAGCTGAACATACAACATGTAAACCACAAATTGCGTTAATTAGAAGTAGGCATATTCTAGTTATTTGATAAGGTAAGGAAAAACAAGAATGTGTCAATTATATATTACATATTAATTTTGCTATATTTAATGTTGAATGATATTAAAATGCAAAAACAAATAGCACACATATTAGAAGTTATTTACAGTTTACATAGGAAGTATACATGGTCTGAAATAAAATAGTCTCATGTATAAATCATAATATAATCACAGAGACAATTGTGTCATGGAATTTACTGGCCATTTGGTAATTTGCATATTTTAAATTTACATGTGCCATCTTAAAATAAATGAGATAGTGAGAGTTAACTTTAGAAAAATCATGTTACACATTTATTTATAACATTAATTAATTCTCAAAAACAAACCCTCTTGTAGACCATGTGAAGGTCTGTGTGAATATGTGAAATAAATTTCAATTTATTTGAAAAATCAGCCTTTCAAGTTTTCCAGATTAACTGTTTACTCTTCCAAGTAAAATGAATAAATTGTTACTTTTTTCTTGAACTTCACGTACTATTTAGTGCTCAGAAAATAAAATGTGCATTTCTTTAATGTTTATTTCCTATTCACAGTTTGCATCTCTATGGAAAATTATATATGGTTTACACATGGTAAGCCTGGCTCTTTAAATCAGTGTAAAGCTTATAGAGCTACAAAATAAATTCTTTGTATGTAAAGCTTATGAAAGTTGTTACTCATAATGAAAAACTGACATTACTTAAACGTCTTATAACACATGACTGATGAATTTCATCATACAGTATAATGTTATCTAATAATCCAAAATTTATACTTTAGAGTACATCAGGATCTAAGAATCGTTTATAGCAGGTGGAAGAATAAAAAGTCAGGCTTTAGAAAAATATGCATCTAAAAGACTCCAGGTCAAGATGCCATAGAAATACTTATACATCAATGTAAATATAGATGGGATTTATTTTAAATGATCTATTACCTACTGACTTAAATATAGTAAGATTGATTAATTAAAAACTGCTGATTTCATCAGCCTATACAAATTAAACAGGCTTGTGGCAAGATTAACCCACATTTTTGATTTACATGATTAAGTGTTTCATGATTTTCCACTTATTACGATTTCTTAAACAGGATCCATAACATTCTCTTTTCTCTCATATGCTAGCTTTGATTCTTTAGATATGTATATTTTATTTGGAAAACCCATAGTGATTAAAAAACTAGTAAGAAACTATGGGGGAGGGAGGATCTTTCGAGGGCCATGGGATAGAATACAGTGATATAAAAGGGGAATAAGGAATAATGGAACAAGAAAGATTAAATGGAAGAATGGAAGGCAGGGTAAAGGAGGGACTATGAGTAGAAATAAATAAATCTAAAGGATTCTTTAAAAAGTCATGTGAAATTCTACTACTGCAATACCTGCTTACAATATATACAGTACATAGATAACAAAAGTTTGGATGGCTTGATCCTATAATGAGGGGACAATACTCTAACTAGACACAGCATGTAAGAAAATAAAACTCAGTTCCATGAATGGGTTCTCTCCTTTTGTGTGATTGACAAGTGAGGTTCTATACCCTCAAACATTGCATACTCTTTCATTGTGCTAGAAAGTGATATGCATGTTACCAAATAGAAAGTATTCATCTGTTTTACCCAGTTGCCAACCCTGTGAATTACAACAAAAAGTGACTGCCCTGGCAAGACATATCCACTGGAACTAATACTGGCATTATGGAAGTAAGCAACCATTTCACGATTGGATCTTTACAGACCTGCTCCATGAGATGCAACCCATACCTGGCACAGTCATTGAGACCATGAACCTGTGTCTAGACAGGCCATAAGGCCTAGGAGAGTAACTGGTTCTCTTAGTCTTCTAAATAGATATTATATTAAAACAACTGTAGATGAATTATTGACATATGCATAGATTAGTCTCAATCCTCATCAGATACGTTCTTGCAGTAGACAGTGATTAACACAGAAATGAACAGTGGCCACCATGCAGTTAACAAGAGATGGTTGAGTACTCAGCCTAAATTGATGTCTACATCACAGTTATCTTCCTAAGACTCAAGGATTATCTTGTAAGAGGGAATATAAAATTATAAGGAGTCAGTGGTGGTAGATGACTATAAGAAAACTATTTTCTGGACACAAGAGGGCAAAGGCTCATATGAACTCATAATGGTTGCAATACCATACATAAGACCTGTTTAAGCTGAATCTAAACAAATTTCCAGCATGGAGTGGGAGGAGGTCGATACAACAACCCATCCCTACCTAAAAAGCTATTGGTATTTGGTAGATGCTGGGAGAGAGATGTGCATTTTTCTTTAAGGGGATGGCAGCAGTGCACATGAAGGGACCACCCATTTGGTTGTTAGATCTCCATCAGGGAAGAGAATACTCTATCTGGCCATACAAAGAAATAACCTGGTACAGGAAGTCAAAGCATGGCGCAGTAAGGAGATATCCATCCTATATGAGGATCTTGATAACAAGGTGCTGTATCAGGGAGGATAACATATAAGCTATAAATATGGGTGGCCCAGCATGGAGAGAGACGAAGTTCAGCTGAACGGAAGGATTCTTCAAGTGCGGTTCTTGTTCAGCCTGGCTTGGCAATAGGGAAACATGAGAGTAATGTTGAAAACCTTCACAGGTTATTAATTTATGCTTTTAGTAGAGCCTTCCATTAGCAGGTGGAAATGAATATGGAATCAAAGAGAGAGCCTACTGGTGACAATATGAGCTTACTTCTGAGAACTAAGTACAACTCTCAAGTGGAAAGACCCAGATGAGAGCTCTAGTGTACCTAAAACTGGAAAGTACTAGCATCTCTGAACTCCAGGCCAGCTTCTGCACTCTCCCCTGAGCAATAAAAGGATTTTGTTACTCCATAGAAGCAAGCATGAATGATTCTTTAACTTCTCTACAGGAGAAAGAAGCAGCCATTGGCATCTGCCTGAGGTCTGTGATGGGCTTATTATCTCTCACATAGAGCTCAGAAAATTTTACACACACACACACACACACACACACACACACACACATTGTATCACAAAGCCAGAGATATTTCCTTTAATGCGTTCCCAATCTAATCACAATGTCCCATGAGAAGGAACGTGATGTGTTCTCATGAAAATTAGGGAATGGGGATCACAGTCATGACTCATGTTTTCATGTTAAATGCAAAGTGTAAAACATCTAGCAAGAGCCAAAAATTATACAGAAATATACAACTCTGCAACATCTCATTAATAAGAAAAACCTGAAGGCTGAGTAGATAACTCAGTGGTTAAGAGCACTTGCTCGTCCAGATGACGCAGACTCAATTCCCAGCACCCATCTGCTGGGTCACAACCACCTGTAACTCCAGTCCCAGGGAACAAAAAAAATTTCTATCTCCCAAGCACACCAGGTATGCACATGGTACATATATGTACATGCAAGTGGAGCCTCCATATACATAAATTAAACAATAATTACAAACAAAGTCCCAGGATTCCTAATGCATCACATTCGCAAATATCTTCCTCCACACTAACCTGTCACTGGCACATATTCATTCAGAATGTCAACCCAATATTTACTTTAAAGTAACCACATAAACTATCACTAAAACAAACATAGTATACAATGTTTTAGAAAATAGCTGATGATAATGGGATTGAGTTTCAGAAAATTAAAATACAGATCTTATTGCAAGAAAAACAAATAGTAATGACAGAACTTTTAGTCATTTAAAAACTCTTTCTTTTATTTTTTTCAGAATATACTATAATTACATCACTTCTCCCTTGTTTCCCTCCAAACCCTTCCATATATTCATCCTTTCTTTTTTTCAAATCCATGACCTCTGTTTTTATTAATACAACCTACTCAGTCTATAACATTAATTGCTTGTTTGTTTTCAAAATTGATCATTTGGTATTGAATACATATTTTTTTTAAGTAGCAGTAAGTTTCTGTGATCCATTCACATACTCTCTTGTATTTCATTATTCTATTTGCTCCACATATTCAACAGTTCATCTATGTCCTATTCAGGTGTCACCTTGCTTTATACTACAGTAAAAAGAGAAAGAACATCCAGGACAGAACATGCACAAAGTCACAGGACCACAATGGCACATCTAGATGCAGCTTGCCTGTCATGTATTCCTCCATTCCTATTACAGAGAGACCCAGTCCCCAAGTAAGTCATCATGGGTGTGTGCTAGGTCCTCTGCATATAAATTATGGTTGTTAGCTTGGCATTTTTGCAGGACTCCCAGTAGCGGGGGTGTTTCTTACTCTTGCCAGATCTTGGGACCCTCTTCCTTCTACTGTGTTGCCTCATTCAGCCTTGATATGATGGCTTGTGCTTAGTCTTATTGCATCTTGTTTATGCCATGCTTGATTGCTATCACTGGGAGGGCTGCTCTGTTCTGAAGGGAAACAGGGGAGAAGTAGATCTGAGGGAGAGGAGAAGTAGGGGTGGTGGAGGAGTAGGAATAGTAGGGGAAATTGTCATTAGGATATACTGTATGAAAGAACAAATAAAAATGAAAGAAAATATTCAATACATTTCCCATATATTCTTGCTTTGCTTAGCCCTGAGTCTAATGGACTGCAATTGTGTTCCTGGTCTTCACTATACCAATAAAGAAAGCTGGTGGTTAATAGAAGAATGACTGGCTTTGAAGGGACAGATAGGTATTCATAAATTCACAATAGCTGCAATCAATACTCTGTGCTTATCGAATAAAATGCATAGTTTCTAAAATATCCAATGACTGTGAAAGCATACCTGTACTACCAAACATGGAACACCTGAATACACACGGATGAAGTTGCTTTGATGTCTGGCATTATGTGAAATATATATATATATATATATATATATATATATATATATATATATTTTTTTTTTTTTTTTTAAAGAGTTGCTCTTATGAAGAATCACAAACTAGTAGTACAACTGAAATAAAATAAGTATATCTCCTCAAGACCTAGAGACTATCTACTGAGATCAAGGAACAGGCAGGCCTAGACTCTTCTTTAGGTAATAAAAATGATCTATTCCATGTAGCAGGAATCTTAAAAGTTCTTATTAATAAAATCAAACCCGAGGCCAGTTATTGGGG
The DNA here is from genome assembly GCF_004664715.2 of Peromyscus leucopus. Taxonomy (NCBI): domain Eukaryota; kingdom Metazoa; phylum Chordata; class Mammalia; order Rodentia; family Cricetidae; genus Peromyscus; species Peromyscus leucopus. The sequence goes on from NC_051065.1 coordinate 7,916,107, forward strand.
TCCATGCTGGTAGATCAGAGAGACAGAACGAGCCACAGCTAACCTCACCTGGTCAACTTCTCAGCTGGTCTTGTTTCCTCAGACTGGAAGGTTCTGTGTCCTCATCCCAATGGCTCTCAGCTGAACTGCTGCTCAAAAGCCTGAATGCTTAACCAGCCAAATGCTTAACCAGCCAAAAACTGCTAGTTTCTCTCGTCCTCACGCCTTATATATCTTTTTGCTTTCTACCACCACTCCCTGGGATTAAAGGCTGGCTTTCTGGGATTAAAGGCGTGTCACCATGCTTGGCTATTTCCAATGTGGCCTTGAACTTACAGAGATCCAGAGGGATTTATTCTATCTCTGGAATGCTAGGATTAAAGGTGTGAGTGCCACCATTTTCTAGCCTTTGTATCTAGTGGTTGTCTGTTCTCTGACCCCAGATAAATTTATTAGAGTACACAATATTTTGGCGAACACAATACCACCACAATTCCATGCTGGCTACCTGCTTTGAGTGGTTTGTTTGTAATCTTCAGTGTTCAGTCACTTTAGCTTCATGACTCTCATTGTTTATATCATATTTGTTTATAGCTATTATTAAGATCTCCCTTTTCCCAGAGATACCAGTCATGTTAGTTAAGAGGATTGCCCTTCATTAGTATGACCTTACTTAAATAATGAAACATGCAGAGGCCCTATTTCTAAACCAGATAATCTTCTGAGATAAAAGAATTTCAACATCTGAATTCTAAGAGAGGTAAAACATAATTCATAAGAGTGAACAAGTAATTGCAACAAATTTAATTTTTTTAAATGAATAATTGTTACCTCTAGTTATATTTAGTAACAGATACCATTTAATATTTATAACCAATTAAAATTATGTGATTTAGGGCTGGAGGGATAGCTCAGACGTTAAAGGCTAGGCTCACAACCAAAAATACAAAATTATGTGATTTATATCATGAAGTGAGGCACTCAAATAGCTTCAAAAGTCTTTTGTCATGACGCTTCTCCATTAGACTAGTTCCAATGACCATTCTAGCTCTTGGTGGAGAGAAATAAAAGTGTAACTCCAGTGATAGTAGTCACAATGATGAATGACTGTTCTTATGCTCTTGTGTAAATAGGACTGAAATAAACATCTCATTTAAATACAGCTAATGAGTAAGCTTTTGAAATAATTGGTTTTGGTTTCCAGGATTTACTACCTAGTTTTTCACACAACAATGATAATCTAAATAGAAGGAAAGATATTTAGCTATCCTTCTAGAACAGTTGTAGACACAAATACTCAAGAAATCAAAGGATTCACTGATTTGCATTTTGCTGCCTGTGGCCAAAACATGATTATTAATAACACTAAAATTAGATTCAGCAGCCTGCATAATCTTAGATTTTTAAGATCATGTGATCAGCACTCATTAATCTGCAACCACATGTTCTTCTTTTCTTTCGTTACAGAGTCTGGGTTAGGATGCAAATATCCCTGGAGCTCATTCTTCTGCACATCAACTGAAAGTTGGCTTTCCAGTTCCCATTCCTGTTCTCCCTCCCACACATGAATAGTTAAAAGCAATTTACAGAGTGATAACTAAGGACTCTGAAAAACATGTCCAGATCTGTACCTTCAGAGCCATAAGTGTTTGCTTATTTAGAAATGAATCCTTGCAAGTACAACTTATCTAAGGAATGTTAGATAAGAAATTTAACATGAATTAAGTATTTTTTCTAAGAGAGAGGCAGATAGAGATCATGAATACAGAAGGGACTGCAGAGGCAGAAGATGAAATGGATGTGGTCAAAGGATAATGACCACCAGCAAATCTAGAGCAATGAGGAAACCCTTCCTTCAGCTCTAACATTCAGGTAGAATTTACAACATCTTGATTTTGATCCAGTGAACCAATTTTGGAAATTTTATTTTGAAAATATTAAATTTGAAGTGATTCTTTATAACATCCCATGAGTAAGATAGTGCCCCCTGCCAGTTTATTTTGCATTTTCATCTAGATTCGATAAGTGATAAAGATAATTTGCCATGGAAAATGAGAGTTGTAGCCAAAACCACTCTTCAAATTGAACTTTTCAAATTGAATTATGCATCATAATCATCATAAAATTAAATATATATATATATATATATATGCCAATTGGTAAGTCTAATAAATTCTATGAATGACAAATATGTGTTCAGTGGAGTATTTAAATATACCATTTATATATAATTATTGAAAATAATTGAAATTACTGAAAATATTAAATAATATTGAAGACAAGATTGATTCAACAATAGAATTCTACCCCCACTCGTTCTAGTTAAAGTAATGTCATTTCTTTCTGCCTCTCACACAATTGTCCAGCTAGGAAGTGTTTTCCTACTTCCAAAACTGTTTGGTCTAGGAAATTTACATCGCTTCCTTCACCTAGGGATACCAAGTGACTGGTGTGAGAATACGCCTTCAGCTCCTTCCAACATTACCAAGTGAGGAACAGTAGAAATCCCAGCATCACAATATACCCCCTGTAGACCCATTTAACACTGCCTAGGTTCTGAAACCAAATTTCCATTAGGACCCAACACACAAAAAGTAGACTTTGCTCACTGTAATACACTAGGATGACAGATAAAGAGAATATTTGAGTAAAAATACGAATGACTCAGCATAATAATCCAAATGTCCAGTGCTGTGGGATGATCTGTATGTCCTGTGGGAGCCCTTCTTGGGTTCTTTGTGGCGTTACCCAGCAGGTCCGTATAGAGGATGATTAGGACCATGGGCCTGAGTGCAGGTGTTTGAGATGGTCTGCACTTGGCTATGCTGGGGGATGGTCTGTATGTCAAGTTGTTCTGATTGATCAATAAATAAAACCTGATCGGCTGTGGCTAGGCAGGAAGGATAGGCGGGACTAACAGAGAGGAGAAATAAAAGGACAGGAAGGCAGAAGGACTGGCTGCAGCTGCCGCCATGACCAGAGACACTGCAGCCACCGCCATGACCAGCAGCATGTGAAGACGCCGATAAGCCACTAGCCACGTGGCGAGGTATAGATTTGTAGAAATGCGTTACTTTTTTTTTTTTTTTTTTTTTTGGTTTTTCGAGACAGGGTTTCTCTGTGTAGCTTTGCGCCTTTCCTGGAGCTCACTTGGTAGCCCAGGCTGGCCTCGAACTCACAGAGATCCACCTGGCTCTGCCTCCCGAGTGCTGGGATTAAAGGCGTGCGCCACCAACGCCCGGCTTGAAATGCGTTACTTTAAGATATAAGAATAGTTAACAAGAAGCCTGCCACGGCCATACAGTTTGTAAGCAATATAAGTCTCTGTGTTTACTTGGTTGGGTCTGAGCGGCTGTGGGACTGGCGGGTGACAGAGATTTGTCCTGACTGTGGGCAAGGCAGAAAAACTCAAGCTACAGTCCAGGATAAAAATTAAAAATCACAGCCGGGCGGTGGTGGCGCACACCTTTAATCCCAGCACTCGGGAGGCAGAGCCAGGCGGATCTCTGTGAGTTCGAGGCCAGCCTGGGCTACCAAGTGAGTTCCAGGAAAGGCGCAAAGCTACACAGAGAAACCCTGTCTCAAAAAAAAAAAAAAAAAAAAAAAAAAAAAAAAATTAAAAATCACTGTCTCACTAATAGCACTGAAAAGGACAGTTGAATGGAACAAGCCACAGAGAAGACTCAAACCAAAAAGATCAATTTTATATAGTAACATCTGCCTGCTTTTCTTTAAGAGACATGAATCAGTTGATGACAATATGAAATTTCAATAATACTTGAGTGGGAGTAATGAAGGGCAAGAGTTGAGGGAAAGAGAGCCTGTGGGAGCGGAAGATCCCAGCTGGATCAAGAACAGAGAGGGAGAACAAGGAATAGGAGACCATGGTAAATGAAGACCACATGAGAAAAGGAAGAAACAAAGTGCTAGAGAGGCCCACAGAAATCCACAAAGATACCCCCACAATAGACTGCTGGCAATGGCCGAGAGACAGCCCGAACCGACCTACTCTGGTGATGGGATGGCCAAACACCCTAATTGTCATGCCAGAAACCTCATCCAAGGACTGAGGAATCTGGATGCAGAGATCTACAGCTAGGCCCTGGGTGGAGCTCTGGGAGTCCAAATTGGTGAGAAAGAGGAGGGTTTATATGAGCGAGAGTTGTTGAAACCAAGGTTGGATAAAGCACAGGGACAAATAGACAAACGAATGGAAACACATGAACTATGAACCAATGGCTGAGGGGCCCCCAACTGGATCAGGCCCTCTGAATAGCTGAGACAGATGATTGGCTTGATCTGTTTGGGAGGCATCCAGGTAATGGGACCAGGTCCTGTGCTCAGTGCATGAGTTGGCTGTTTGAAACCTGGGGCTTATGCAGGGATGCTTGGTTCAGTCTGGGAGGAGGGGACTGGACCTGCCTGGACTGAGTCTACCAGGTTGATCTCAATCCTCGGGGGAGTCTTTGCCCTGGAAGAGACAGGAATGGGGAGAGGCCTAGGGAGAAGGGGAGGGGGCAGGAGGGGGGAGAACAAGGGAATCCGTGGCTGATGTGTAGGAGCATAATAAACAGCATGACTTTTTTTTAGCAAGCATTTTGGTTCCTGTTTTCTTTTGGGTATGTTGTCTAGTTAAATGTTCGTCTCACTTGTTTTTGTGAAACTGTTATCTATCCAAGTCACTTGGCTGTAATTCTCTGAAATGATCTCTCTTCTAAGCATACCATAGGGGCCAATAAGTTTTATCTCAATAAGTCTTTATTTAACAGAGACAAATTCCATTTGTAGTGCTACCAATCTTTTGTGTTTCCACATGGATCTCCTTTAGAGTGTTCTGGACAATGTTGGCTTTTCCAGCAAATGTGTCCTTGTCACTGATTGTTGATTCATAATTTATAAGCATAATACATAATTTGGACTTGAAATGTTGACTCAAAATAAAAATATGAAATGGATAGTAATGAGGACTTATTATACTTTAATTTGAGGATGCTAAAGATTTTTTTCTATCTATGTAATTGGTGATCTTTACGGTTGTGAAAGACACAAATTATTAAACCTAAATGGCATTCATTGTGTCAGCACTTTTTTCTTTTTCTGTTGCTCTGTATGTACAAATATAACCCTCTGTACTAGAACACAGAGGATTGCAATAATTTGGGCACACACCAAGTATTCATTGTATTTAGGAACCTTTTAAAATGGTTTCCCCAGACTGAAAGGTAAAGATATTTAAAGATACTTAAAGAAGCCCCAGATCCTTTGAAATTGGAGGTACAGCGGTTATGAGTCATCCAATCTTGTGTTGGGAACTCAACTTAGATCCTCTAGAAGAGTAGCAGCTGTTCTTAACTACTAAGTCATATCTCAAACCCCAGGGAACAGGTTTTATAAATTTAATAAGAATGAAAACAAAATATATGTGTTAATATTATTATAAGATATTAATAAAGCTATAAATTTTTGTTTATGCAAACACATATTTGATTGACTGGAGTATTGCTTTGCATACACAAATGGAGAGACCTAATTGCACAATAATGACAAATTATCCTAAAATTACATTGGAATTCAGTAAACTTCTAATTAAAATCATCAAAAGTATTTAAAACATGCTTAATAGATTTATACATATATTAATTGTAAAAATATTTGTCTCATCTGAAGAAAATAAAAGATAAATGTTTTGATTTAGTGGATGGAAAGAATAAAAATTGTGGGAGATTTTAAAACATTGCTTTTTATAATTTTATTCTTATGTTATTCCTCATCTATTCTATAATAACATGAATTTATTACATGTGTATGTATCATTTAATCAATCTTTTTTCAATATCCTAAAACTCATCATTACATTAAATATTTTATTATCACATATTTAAATTTCTGATGTTTTATTAAATCTGTGGGACAAAGCCTCCTCCATGACACAACAATGTGTCTGTCTCCCTGTATTCCTTAGTTCTTCACTTGAGTTGCTGAATATTTTTGGAAAAAAAATAAACAGAATGTAAATTTCCAAACCCAAGGAATAATCATTAGCATTGACCCTATAGATTGTAATGCTATTATGACTCAAATGAAGTCATTCTCTATTTCTTCGTAAGAGTATCGTTTCAAAATATGGCCAATCTTACATCATTCCTACCTCTTCATCTACTGCTAGCATAATTCTTCCCTTATTACTCCTTAGGGAAGGAAATTAAATCCTCAGATATAAACCATATCACTACTATACCACCAAAGCCCTTTATCAAAAAATTCTACTAGGTATAATCACAAGGCATGTAAGAATCACATGGCATAGAACAGAGAAAACAGATGCCCGAATTTCAAGTCTATAGAAATGGGAGCTGCACTCCTAAGGAAAATCCTGTATCCCGACCAGTGTTAGAATCTTTCAGATGTAATTTTTGAGTGAGGCCAAGTCATAAGTAAGGGTAGCTGTCCAGAGTTCCAAGTAGGGCAGCCATGAAGAATTCCAAGCCCTCCAGCACTGTGGGGAGAACAGCCAGATATCTTTGTTCTCCAGGATGTAGTAGAGAGATGGCTAAGAAAGAGCAGTGGGATTCTAAATAAAACTTGGTTACAGGACAAAGAAAGTGCAGGTAGTGAGCTATGAAAATTATGCTAGATAGACTATCAAGCAGATGCAGATGCTAATGTTCATCATTGGGGAAATACAATTAAAAATAGGATCTCCTGTTGGCCCATAAAATCTCTCAATAAACAGAAGAATAAAAATGTGGTTTGAATATTGCACAAGCATTTTACATGATGCACATATCAGGATATCTTCTAAAAGAGAAAAGAAATGAAAGGGAGGAGGAGAAAGATAACAGCCTTTTGCACAGCCAATTAGAGACAACTCATTATGTATTTCTTCAGTGAAACAATAAACAGTTCTCAGAGAAGTTTACTGCTTGTCACATACTGTTGTTCAACCTAAATGCATTGCTATTGGGGAAGTCTTTTCTGTTCACTAATTGGTTTTAACCCCTGGATAACTAGGTTTCTCTTGCTTGGGGCTGTAGCTCAGTTGTTAAGTGTTTGCATAGCTTAACTGAAGCCCTTGGTTGGATTCCTAGCACCACGTAAACCTGGTAGGGTGGTGAAACATATAATCCTAATAATGGGTAATACAGAGTAGAGGGAAAGAGATCAAGAATTCAAAATCATCCTCAGCTACATAATAAGTTCATGATCAGGATGAGATGACTGAAACTCTCTCTCAAAAATGAAGTTTTTTTTTTTTTCTTATAGCAGCCTAACAGAAAGAAAAGACAGTTTCAGAGTGAGATGTATAGGTTACCCTATTTGCTAATTCTATGTTGCTGCAAACAAAATAACTGACTAAAACAACCTAAGAGAGAGAGAAAAAAAATATTTTGGCTCACAGTTTCAGAAAGTTTTGGTCCATTGTATAGTTGAAGCTTTACAGCAGAGGTTCAATTCTGAGGACCTGTGGCAGAGGCTAGTTCCCACAATGGCAGAAAAAGAAGCAGAAAAAGTGGGAAGTAGAACCAGGTGTAAGAAAGCCAGCCCTGAGTGACCTACTTCTTCCAGAAAGGATTAAGCATTTAAAGTTTTCATATCTTCCCAAAACAATGGCAGTGCTGGAGGAAAATCTTTGCAGTATGAGCTTTAGGGGACATTTAATAATTGGGCCATAAAGTGTGCTTTTTTTTTTGATGATTTAATTTCAGAAAGATGGTTCCCAGTTCCCTTAATGAGATGTATATGCATCTTACAATTGAAGGGGTTTTATTGAGATCTTTTTAGTGTTCATATATGATTCAGAGAGGAAGACATAGTTTAAAAAGCAATGCTTCTACATTAACTGTCCCTAAGATAAAGCAGTGAGACTCCTGAGGAGGAAGGGGGTACTGGAGAAAGTATTCACCTCTTTACTTTCAAGAAGAAAAATCAAACTTCTCATTTCAATTTGTACTGGGCCTGAGACACTCCTCTTTTTCCTACCATAAAATAATACCACTCAATTTTGGATGTTTCTCTATTGCTGTGTCTACATACTTCTTGGCAAATTACAGCAGTCTAAATGTACAACAAGTTCATAATAAAATGCAAAGCAAGGGAATCATTAGAATTTCAATAAGATATATTTTAAAATTTATAGTTCAGTGCTTTAGGGAAGAAACTCATGTATATCACAACAATGATAAATGGTTAAATTAGATTCTTGATGAACAATGCATAAACATTTTTCTTAGTGATACATGAGATTAACAAATGGTTGTCTTTATTGCTTGCCTTTCTAGATGATTTATTAAATACTATTTTGTAGTTGCTTTAAGTTCTACACAGTCTAACCTTTAAAAGAAGCTTAACCATGGAGCCTGATAATTTAAAGCAATGGGCTGTTTCATAAGGCCTGGTAAGTTTCTCCAGACTTCTCAATTAACAAGTGACAACACACCTGCATAATAATTTAAGATCTTTGGTAATTGTTTCATCCTTTCAAATAGTGTTTTTCAGGTACAAAATACAAAGACATTCACAGTGATTACCTACATAAAGTTTTATTGAGAGACATTTTTACAAGCATACATGTTAATAATGTGCAAGACCCTAACTACTTCAGTTTTAATTCCTGCAGACTCAGGGTTGGAGAGATGGCTCAGTAGTTAAGACCACTGGGTGCTCTTCTAGGGGTCCTATGTTCAATTCCCAGCAAACACATGATGATTCACAGCTATCTACAATGAGATCTAATGCTCTTTTCTGATGTGCAGATGTATGCACAAAAAAACACTCATACATTTAAAAAAATCAATAACTAAATCTTTAAAAATAAATAAATAAATCCTACAGATCCTCCCCTCTCATCCTACAGATTACCACCCACCTCTAATAACCTTGTTAATTTGGGATCTTGGATTCATATAATAAATGAATGCAGTAGTTTTGATAAGTTTGGGAAAACAATGTTTTCTGAATGCACAACAGCCAAAAATTAATTCAAAATCAAGTGTGAAGTAAATCTGAGGTGCTGCTGGACAATCTATCTCATGTTGCAGCACACAAAAATGTTCTACATTGGTTCTGAACCCAGCATTGCACAATTTGCACTACACCTGCCATAACGCTCTGCACTGTGCTAAGCACACCTCTGCCATTTTGTACAATGTGTTTTATTCATCAGCACTGATGGTAATAGTTCAAAACATTGATCTGTTCTGAAAAATGAAGGTATGTTTACATTCTCCAACATCAAATGTTCTGGCCAAACATTATTTATGCAAAAATAAAATGTTACATTGATATTAATGTGCAAATTATTTTTATCCTTAGGAAGTGGTTAGTTGTACAAATATTAGATAATTATTATGAAATGCATTTCTTTATATTTTCTTATTAGTAAATGTTTCATTTATATATTTATCTTATATAGCTATAAATTAAGATTGAATAATAATTTCATAAGTAAAAAAGAGTCATTAGAAGCTAGAAATTGCAGAATGAGGGGGCCCAATCATGCAGCCCAGGTTCAAGACTACAGAGGAAAGAGTTCATTGGAGAATCTCTAGTGTGAGTCCAAGATAAAAGGCTGGAAATCAGGAGCTCGATGTCCCTAAACACTAGCTCAGCATGGAAGGACTATGTATGTCTTTAATGTTTATGCATATGTGTGAATTTCCCTCTTCACCCCACTTTTCTTCTACTCAGGCTGCCTCCATCCAGCACATGGTATTGCTCAATTCAGAGTCTTCCACCCTCAGTATGCAGAGATGTATGTCAGTCTTCTTGAGAAATGAGCTCACAGACAGATGGATCTGGAAGTGTGCTTTGCCCATTTTCTAGATGTCTCACAATCCAGTCACTTTGCAACCGCAATTAACCATTATATTCACTGTTCATTGTCTCTGTAGGTAAATGAAATCTGTGATTCTTTTCATTAGTCTTTATTTCTACACCATCTTTCTAACCAAATAATATAACAATTTAGAGTTTGGATCCATATATATACAGATATTTGTGTGTGTGTGTGTGTGTGTGTGTGTGTGTGTGTGTGTGTGTGTGTGTGAGAGAGAGAGAGAGAGAGAGAGAGAGAGAGAGAGAGAGAGAGAGAGAGAGAGAGAGAGAGAGAGAGAGAGATCCTGTCAACTTGGTAATCAATATTAACCATCATGCCAATAGAATATAGTTGTCTCCATTTTTTACATCTTTTTTTCTTTTTTTCGAGACAGGGTTTCTCTGTGTAGCTTTGCGCCTTCCCTGGAACTCACTCTGTAGACCAGGCTGGCCTCGAACTCACAGAGATCCACCTGGCTCTGCCTCCCTAGTGCTGGGATTAAAGGCGTGCGCCACCACCGCCTGGCCATTTTCTACACCTATTTAATGAGCTTTACGTTTGTCTCTTTGTGTCTTTTATCTGTTAGTTATTCTAATTAGGGTAAGGAGTCACTTGGCTGTGGAGTTGATTCAGAACCCCTATGTATGACTGACACCAGCTGTGCAACCTTTCCTTTGTTCACTTTGTCCTTGGTTATACTTTCCTTTCCTCTTTGACGTGATTTTCTGTTTGGTTTGTTCTTTTGTTACTGTTGTTTGGACATTTCTAAACTACAGTATTCAGGTTTTTCTTTCCTCCTGGCATTCCTCCTTTTCCTTCTGTCACCAGCAAATAGCATACAAAATGTATCCACCTCCCAGTCTTTACATTTCACTCATTTGTGTGCATAACAGTTGCCAGGACCCACAAGGGTTGGGTCCCAGACCTCTGGCCAGGGGCAGCAAGGGACTGAGGAAAAATGATGGGACTGGTATCTGATGGGGTTCTCTAAGGATATGACTACACTTTTATCTCAGTGTTCATTAGGTACAGCAAAGGGGCAGGGGTGACTTTGTCTTCATAGGAGGTCAAGAGGTGAATAATCTCAGGCTGTAAACACCCTGAGGAGAAAGCTGAAGTTACTAGTCTTTGCACACACTGATAATCATTCATAAACACTCATACCCAGACTCCACAGGAAAGTTTTCCACTACTCTTCTTAATCCTGGCCCGTACTAGTAACAGCTTTGCCAATTTACATGTGCCAATAGGTCTCCGAGTCCTTGACAGACAGTGTCCATGTTAAAATACACATTGCTTCAGGACCTCACCCACTCATGGCTTCCTTTGCTCCCCAAATAAAATAAAAAATAAAATCTACTTCAAAACTTGGAGTGAATGCCAATACTTTCTAGAATTCAGTGTCAGGATGTGAATTGAAGTCATTGGCATTCTTATGAAATTCTGTGTCCCCTTCTCCCTTTTCTCCCCACCCCACACTTCATTTTATTTGCTCTTCACTGAACTTTGTATTCCAGATTAATCGTTCAGTCCTTAACTATGGTCATACCACTATGCCACATTACTATTGATGTATCTACCCCTCAGCAAATAGCATCTAAATTGTATTGTTCTTATTACTTTATATTCAATATACTTTCAATTTTACACATTGTTTTAGTCTTCAGTTTGTGTTTTCTTGTTCTTCTTTCTTTTAACTTTCAAGATAGTTTTTACTCCTGTTTTTTTTTTCTCTCTAGTATCTAATGACAGTTGTCAAAACACATTTTTACAACGTCAGGGATATAAAGTTCACCAGTGTTTCCAATGGTCTTTTGTGTTCACTCAGATTCTTAGGGGGGTCTACAACACTTTCTGGGTGGTGAAGCAGTGAGATGACTCAGCAAACAGAAGCATTTGCAGCGTCAGTCTGAGCACCCGAGTTTGATCCTGGACCCATGTCAGTGCTGAAGAAGAGACCTGTCTGTGCACAGCTGTCCTCTGATTGCCACATACTTGTACATTGTGCTATACATGTGCTGCACCTCACCTCTCGCACGTGCATGAACACACATGCCTGTGTGTGCACAGACACACATAGAAAGAGTGAGACTGAGACATAGTCATTCAGAAAGGTGACTGTTGTTTGGAGAAATTGAAGAGTTCAAACAGGAAAAGTTCTCAGAGTGAGTCAAAAAATTAGGTAAAGTGATTGCTTTTCTTATCCTCCCTCCCCACCTCTCTACCTCCCTTTTTTCTCCCTCCTTCCCTTCCTCCCTCTTTCCTTCCTTCCTTTTTTCTTTCTTTCTAAGTTTTGTGTGTGCATGTGTGGGGAAGAACATTGCCAGAGTGTGCCTATGAGACTCAGCAGACAACTCTCAGGAGTCAGTTATCTCTTGCCAGTTTAGGGGCCTGGGTGCTGAATTCAGGGCCTCAGTCCCACATGCAAGCACCTCTGTCCAGGGAGCCATCTCACTGGTCCCTAATCTAATGGTTTATTGATTGTAGAAGGGGTAACATTGTCCTACTATCTATTAAAACTTTTCTAGACCAGTATTACTGTTCTGAAATCTGGCTGTAAACAATTAAATTACACAGGGAACTTTAACAATTGCTGCTATTTACATCCTACCCCACAGGCCATGATGTGGTTCTGCCCTTCAGTTGTTCATTCTCTCTCTCTCTTCCCCTCTCCTCACTCATCTCATTTTCTCTCTGTCCCTCTGTCTTTGTGTGTGTCTCTCTCTGTCTTTCTTTGTTGTTGGAACTTGAACCCAGTTTCACGCTTTTAAGCTGGCTCTCACACCCTGAGCCGTACAGTCAGAGCATACACAGATTATTTTCTCTTCCATGATTGCGTTTTTTTTTTTTTCTAGTTATACAAATTCTGCTTGCTGTTTTCACTTCTTGCCAACACTGTTTGAGATGATTGACTCTCCCAGGTCCATCAAAATTCCTTAGTAGCTCTGATGAAGTCTAACTACCAACCACTCTTGATAATAGGTCGTAAGCAATGATGCTCAGTGCTGAAGTACCTAGAACAATGAATCATGTCTTAAGGTTAAAGCGACAGTGATAGCTAACTAGAGTTCTCCGTGTGACTCAAGTGTGAAGCTAAGAACAAGAGCACTGTGTGAGAACACCTTAGGCCTGGACCACTCACAATGTAACTTGTATGGGAATCACTGGCAGTATTGAGAAAATACAGATTGGTGACATGAGGCTGTTGTATCCGCAGCACAGTCCATGGCCACACTGCTGGTCAGCTGATGGTTGTCAAACCATAGGACTTACTGTGGGAAATACTAGATCCAGCAATGCTTGTCATTTGTGCAATACCCCTGGCTATAGAGTACCTCCAAATTTCTTTAAAATTGTGTTTTAGAGATAGCATCTATTCCTTCTGTTTTTAAATTCTAGAGACTTGTTATTTCTTTCCATTTACAAATAATAGCAACAATAAAAACTGTAACTGTAACTGCAACTCACTTTCTGGTCCTTTTAATGGCTCTTGAAAATGTAGAAATCCAAATATCTGTGTGTAATTCATCAACTACCTTGAAAGAGAAGACACGATGTTTAAGTAAATACCAATCTTTCCTTCTCAAATAGTCTTTTTTAATGAATGTGTGCATATCTATAAAAATTTAAACAATCTTAAGCAATTTTTTCAAGTGAAAATTAAGTAATTATAAGAAACTTGGAGATAAAAAGGGGTCATTTACCTATAGAGAAAAATAAGATGAAAAAAGCACATATATGGAACTGATCTTGCATATTAAACTTAATTAAAGTTCTAAATTGACATCAAAATGTGCCACCTACACAAAACAAGATACTGTGTAGATATGCACTACTTTAATGAACGTGTTCATTAAAGAAATCAAGCTATTCTTTCTATATCCTGGGGATATTTTATTTGCAAATTACAGACACTCCACTAAAAATAAAATAAAATGTGTTAGTTGATACAGAAGTCTATATAGCTTAGAATGCAAAATATAATAAATGAATGGCAAAAAATCTAAATCTTGTGAGATAAGATTAATGGCTGAAGTATTGCATGTTTAGCTTATTGCAGAATGATTCCAAAATATGCATATCCAGATTATTTTTTTTCTTTGTCCAGGTATTATGTGCTCACAGTTTGAAGCAGCAGTTCTCAATCTGTGAATCACAACCCTTTCATAGGGATCACATATCTGTATCCTACATATCAAATATTTACATTATGATTCATTTTAAGTGTTTGAGTGTTTATCTGCATGTATGTCTGTGTACCACATATGTGCCCTCAGAAACTGGAAGAGGGTGTCAAATCCCCTGAGAATGGAGTAACATGTTTGTGAACCACTGCGAATTGAACCTAGGTCCTCTGCAAAAGCAGACAATATTATTGACCACTGAACAAACTGTCCAGCCTCTATATTACAATTATAAACAGTAGCAAAATTATGGTTATGAATATTTGTTAGCAATAAAAATAATTTTTATGGTTGGGAGTCACCAAAACATGAGGAACTGTATTAAAGGATCACATCATTAGGAAGGTTGAGAACCACTGGTATAGAGGAAATGACACCAAACTGTCATGGGAATAGAACACTCTTCCAAAATGTCCCTAAAGACGTGCTAGATCCCAAGTATATTTTTGTGGTCTTAGATAGGGAAGGGGATCTTAGAGTACTTCAGTTCTACAGTTTTCATTCTGGAATAAGAGGAGGTCTAAGAGGTAACAGAAGTAAACAGTTGGGGATTAGTTGGAATAACAACAAATAAACATCTCAGAGGCTGTTAGCTAGCACGGAGACCAATCAGACATCCAGTGCTCTGGGATATATCCCTTAATCAATGGGACTACTAAGTTGCTTGTTCTGAACAACAATTCTGTTTGAACAATGAAGCCCAGGTCTCAGATTCTAGATCTTGTCACTCACTAACTTTTAACTGATGCTTGAGAAGAGTTTAAATAATATTCTCCATCTAACTCCAACACCAAGTAACAGAACAATTTATAGACTTCAGTTGACCAGTAACATTCTTTCCCTCAGCTGGTGTTTTTTACCTCAGGTCATTCATCTACCTCATCTCAGCTTACTGAAAGTCACTTTCCCCAATCTACTGAGTCAGGATTGCTAGATATGAATCCTGAGAATTTACACCTAAAAGATCACATTCTTGTAGATTAAGATAAGATCCAGTTTGCTTTATTAGACAAATTCTAAGCATTTTGTTCATCTAATCTAATTTTTATAGAACTCAGAGTGGCTTGCAACATCATCTCACCTCAGAAAAGCCTTCCACCAATTTGATGTGAGGTGTATATGCAATGTACTCATTTTATAATAAATGAATATGTTCTAGGTAACATGTAAATATACACATTCCTGTAAGCCTCCTGAGTGTTCGCATGAAGTAAGGACTTTCTAGTTTGTATCCCAATATTCTTGAAAATGATCTACGATAGCTAATATCATGTAGTTCATTGACTTCTGTGTTTACAGATAAAATTTTAATTTGAAATATTATTTTCACTTTTTAAAGATTAGTTTTATTGTTTTTAGTGTGTGTGTGTGTGTGTGTGTGTGTGTGTGTGTCTGTGTGTGTCTGTGTGTGTCTGTGTGTTCGTGATCTGTGTGTGAGGAAGCGTGCAAATGCTAGAGGACAGTGTCAACTCCAAATGGAACTAGAGCTACATATGCTTGCTAGCTGCCCAACAAGCAGGAAGTGAACTCAGTTCTTCTGTAAGACAAGCACTCTTGAGTACTGAGCTGTTTCTCCAGCCCCCATTTCTATTTTTTTCAGATGACTATAGGCACACAGCACATTTGTGATATGTTATTTCATTATAGAAACTAGGTATAGCAACTTGTGATGTGAACCACAGAGGGGTAGTTTGTCTATTGAATAATAAGTCAGAAAGTGAAACTGAGGCCTTCAGATTCAGAAAGGCCTGGAGTAAGCAATGAATTTCCTCTTTATTGATGGAAATAAATTATAACATATCTGATTTCCCAAAGGTAAAATCATACCACCTTCTATGAATGTTTTCATCATTGTTTATATTTCTATTTGACTAAAATAATGTATATTTTATATAAATCTATATTTTTTTCTGTCTTAGCATTTCTCAAGTATCAGATGATCAATAATTCTCAGGAATTTCATGAAACCTTTTAAAAAGCAGACAGTGGTGATCTAACATGATTTCAAGAGGATTCTTAGGGAGTCTAGTAGACAAAATATATAAGTACAAAACCAACTCTATTTAATAAGAAGATTTCCTCTTTGCTATCCATCTGCATTACACCCACAAGTACATATATAGTAGATAAATGGGAATTTGTGGCTTTCTAAATGTAACTTATCACTTGTACTTGAGGGGGTCATTTAACTACCCAATTACTTGAATCCTTTATGGAAGAAACCCTTGTTTTGTAAAATGGAACAGTACCTAGGAATTTCAGTAACTTTAAAGTCACCATGTGATGTCTAATGTTACTCAGATGTGGTGAAAAAAAAATGCCGTTGTAACATGCAGTGCATGAATAGCTGGCTTTTCAAACTTCCTATTTAATTCCTCGCACAATTTTGTGTTGAGAGGATCACCACAATAAAAGCTGTTATTATATGATTATAATCACATTTTCTTTTATCAGTCAGGCTTGACAACAAAATCAAGGCATATTGAATAATTCTGAACAGAAACAATAAACTATGAAGGGTTAGTGCTAGCGTCTGTCATTCTTAATGACCTTAGATAGGAATATTTAAGGTGATGTGTGGCAGTCTGTGCTTTTAATCCCAATAACCAAGTTGTTTCAGCACAGAGATCACCCTGATTTCAAGAACAGCTGAGTTAATGAGAAGAGCTCAGCCCTTGTGAGCGATATTGAGATGATCTTGCCTGTAGTATAATCCACAGTGAAGAAGAAAAGTGAGGCTTTTTTAATTTAACACTCTATTTTGTATAATTTAAACACGCTATTTCACTTTCTAACTAAGGTAACTTTAAGGTATGGGGCACAGTATTATGTAATGGACCCACTGACTCTCTAGCATGTAGCAGCAATGCAAGATGAACTTCTAAACCAATTTCAATATGTATCTCTCTTTTTTACCATGTACATGATTAAAAACATATAAGAATTTTCTTCTGAGTATGAATTGACCTCAAAATTCTTACAGAGGAGGACACTTGCTAGCAAAGAGGATGGGAATCAATGAGTAGTACAATGAGGATAAGACAGAGGAATGCAAGGCAGAAATATGACTAACTATATTCCATACATGCCTAAAAGAACACACTGAACTCATTATTTTGTACCTTAACATTAATAATTAATAGCAATAAAACTTTCTCCCCAGAGGTATCAGTCTTTCTATTGTCAATGATCAATGAAATTTTGGGGTGTGTCTGTGTGTGTTTTAAAACAAAGAACAGTAGTCAATCCTGCTTGACAACTTGACAAGACTTAGAGTCAGCCTAATCAACCCAGAAGGTAAATCACTGCCTTGTACCTAAGGGCTTTTCTAAAGTTTATTTGCAACAAGAAGTTCCACCCTACATGTTGGTGGCACCATTCCATGGGCTTGAATCTTGGATGGAATCAAAAGGAATAAGAATTGTAAGACTAGTATTCATGTCTGTACTTCCTCATTATGATATAAGGTGAGCAGTTACTTTAAGCTCTTGCTACAATGCTTCCTCTGCTCTTAAGAACTCACAGGCAACATAGAAAGGTTAATCTGTGGGACATGAATGAAAAACCCTATTTTTCTTGCTAGCAAAAAACCCCAAGAATTTCAACACAACAACTGCTTATGGCCAGCAGGATGGTGCCATGGGTAAAAGGACTTGTCATACAAACCTGGCAACTTGAGCTCGCTCAATCCCTAGAACTAATACAGATGTGAAAGAAAAGAACTAATTCCACAAGGTGTGCTGTAGCCTCCACGTGTGCTCTGTGGCATTCATGCCACCAACACACATCATAAACTCATAAATTCTAAAATGTAACTGCACAGTTAATATAGCCTCTTTCCCTTTCAAGCTGTAATCAGTAATTTTCTGAGAATTACACCAGAATTCTCATTTATAAAGAAAGGCAATGAACTAAATCCTTTGACCAACCCCAATGGTTCCTGGTTTTTAACCTACCAGAGCCCAAATTTACTTCACACATCTTTCTATCAGTACTGGAAAGGATAGCACATAACACAAATGACTTCTTACAGAAATGTTGGGAGATGTGACTTGAAAGCCACTAAGCAGGTACATGCATATGTCAAACATTCAGACAGTACATTGTGACTCTCCTCTGAAGAGCCATGTGCATGCTCTCAAATGTATCACATTTTCCCCTGTGTTCTCATTTCAACTCTCCTGCTTCAGCCAATAGTAAAATTTCTTTAATAAAAATCTCTAAATTTGCTTCCTCATGCCAGGTCTTGAAATTCTTTTCTATAACAATCCCCTGAAACCCTGTTTGGTTTGCATTAGGGTTCTTGACTGTCTGAGGAACTTCTCTGGCTCTTGAAGGTGGTAGCATGGAGCTCAGGGAATCCACCCAGGTCTAGTGTCTTAACTACTGCTCTTATTTCTACTGATTGGAAGTAAAGTTTCCAGAATATCTGCTCTTGTGTCAGATTAGGGCTCTGTCTCTCTGTTATCCCTTTTAAATCAAAGTCTCAGTTGTGTGTGTGTGTGTGTGTGTGTGTGTGTGTGTGTGTGTGTGTTGTGCTATTTTCCTTTGAAATTCTATATATGACAAAGATAGAAAAATCAAATAAATGAAAAAATAGAAACAAACTATTTTTAAATTACTAACATATTACCTAGCTCTAAACTTCCAACAAATAGATGAAACCATGCCAAGTAAGATTTTGTTTTTTATTCAGTTTTATTTCATATGAATTGAGTTCTAGTTCTGAAACCTTAGATACATAATTTTATATTGAGCTTAAGCCTCTGAAGATATTGTGCTTTATTTATTATAAGAAACTTATATCAATATGAGATTTTTTTAAAAAAAATCCTTAAAGAAACTGAAAAATGATTTACTAATTATATATTTTACTGCTATATAACAAATTTATTATACAATTAATGGATTAAACAATGCATTTGTACAACAATAGAGCCTGTGGGTCAGAAGTCCAGCCATGGCTTATCAAGGTTCTTAGTTTAGTTTTCAAGATGATTGTACCCATGATGCCACAAGAGCTGAATGCCCACTAAATATAAGAGCAGGGAAATGTCCACATTCTGTTCATGACTGTTACAGTTTTTAACTTTCCACAACCATCAGATTTACAAAAGTTTGCTTCTTTCACTTAACATAATGTTTGATATTCTTCACTGTTAATTTATTACATCATAAAATTGTGCTGCACTTTGTGGACATACCATATATGTTGATCCTTTCAAACCTATATTTAGCATGCTTCCTTTGAGGGCAATTATATAGCTTCCCTGTGGACATTTTTTTTTTTTCATTTCTCTTTAGCAGGCTTTTTTTTTTCAAAGAAAGATTACATAGATTTATTTGGACTTTGCTTTGGTTAAAAGTTGTTGCATGGCATGATATTGATCTAGTGCAACCAGAAATCAAGCCCTTATTAGAGGGAATATCCACCAGAAAACTGCTGCCATGTCTTTGATTACCATGGTTGATTTTTCTGATTAAAAGCAATTCTTATGTAACTAGAGTTTTCCTGCCTGGCCCACAGTCAGGACAAATCTCTCTTACCTGCCAGTCCCGCAGCCACTCAGACCCAACCAAGTAAACACACAGAGACTTATATTACTTATAAACTGTATGGCTGTGGCAGGCTTCTTGCTAACTGTTCTTATATCTTAAATTAATCCATTTCTATAAATCTATACCTCGCCACATGGCTTGTGGCTTACCTGCATCTTCACATGCTTCTTGTCATGGTGGCAGCTGGCAGTGTCTCCCTCTGTTCCCTCCTTTCTCCTCTCTGTTAGTCCCGCCTGTACTTCCTGCGTGGCCACTGGCCAATCAGCGTTTTATTTATTGACCAATCAGAGCATTTGACATACAGACCATCCCACAGCATTCTTATGTAGATTTGGAATGGAAAAGTCATCCTGTTGGTAGGGAATAATTTTCACATAATGTGAAAACTTCTCTTCCTTCAAAGGGAAGCAAACGCTGTTCTGCAGCAGCAAAACCAGCTGATTTATGGCAAAGACACTAGGCATATTGAAGACATGGAAAATCAATCAGTGGAGGTTATGGATTTCTACATCTGTGTTTACTAAAGTAATGGAAAAATCACATTGAGATGTAATATTAAATCACATTCAGTTTTCTTATTTGGAATACTATTAAAATAATTCTGTTTCAAAGATTGAAAAGCACATTACTGATAAGAAAACTTTCTCTACCTTTTTGAATTAAGTGGTAGAAATTAGAATAAGGTTTTATTAAATTGGACTTCAATGATTCAGAACTTGCAATAATCTAGAAAAAGGGTTAAATGTAATTGAAATTCAAAGTACTATTTTGAAATCTTTCTAAATAAAAATGCAGTATTATATTTAAAATGATTATTGACTAAATGCTTGTGTCTCCCCAAAAGGTATGTTTTGGTATCCTTTTCCACTGTAAGATAGTTGTTGAAGGCAGGACCTTTAGATAATAATGAGATTTCAATGAGTAATATGGGGTTCTCAGAAAGGGATGAATGGGCCTTCAAGACAAATAAATTGAGTTTTTGAGTCTCTCTCTCTCTCTCTCTCTATCCTATCTTTCTCTCCTATGTTAAGATATCAAGGAAATTATCACTAACAACCTACAAATAGGGAGATCTCACTAGAAATTGTACTTCCTGCTATCTTTATCTGGACTCAAGTGAATATCTGCTCATTTGCATGTTTATGCGTGCATTTGGAGGTCAAAGGACAATGTTGGCTATTTCTATTGTTCTGTATTTTAGTTTTGAGACAATGTATACCACTGAACTTGTAACTCTCCTATTTTGCTAGCCTAGTTGGCCAGCAAGCCCCAGAGATTAATGTACCTACCTTCCCTCTGTTGTCCCTTGGGGATTACAGGAAACTTCATAAACCATTCTTTTTATATGGTTTTAGAGGTCAAACTCAGGTACCTTGTTCATGTTGCAAATATATTACTAACAGAATCATCTCTCCAGCCTGATATGGTCATAAAATTGTATGTAATATTAGAAAAATAGTTGTTTACTCTATGGACACACCTGGTCTAGACTCACATACTTTTCACTCTCCTGTAAAGTGAGCATAATTACACTATGATCATCAGCCTTGAAACCACCTAATTGCATGTGCTTCTGTCCCCACCATTCACTAGAGACCCTCACTCGTGATACAGACCTAGGGTCTCCCTAGTACTTTCAACCTTGTCTTTCCAGATTATTCTCTGTTTTATTGCAATGTATTGGCAGGAGTCAATCCTCCATCCACACCTCCAGCTCCCTGAGATGCCAGCTTCTTGCTGTGAACAGGATCTCCTTTGTTATTTCCAGAAGACCCACTCAGCCCTAGCTATTTTATCTTAGCCCATCTCTATTCTTCTCTGTTACCCACTGACTTGCAGAAACACTCTTTAGCAGAGACCCCATAGCCCACACTTTCCTAATCTTAGGAAAAGTCTATAGAAACCAAGGAACAGAATACCAAACAAAGATAAGACCATATATCAAAACCCAGAATCATCTCAATTACCCTAACTTCAGATGACTTGACACAAGGACCAAAATACACCCATTAACAGTCAAAATGATGTGTCTACCAGAACCAAGGAACTCTACTACAGTAGGCTGCTGTGGGATGGTCTGTATGTCAAATAAAATACTGATTGGCCAGTGGCCAGGCAGGAAGTAGGTGGGACAAGGAGAGAGGAGAATTCTGGGAAGCGGAAGGCTGAGGCAGAGAGACACTGCCAGCTGCCGCCATGATCAGCAGCATGTGAAGACACTGGTAAGCCACCAGCCACGTGGCAAGGTATAGATTTATGGAAATGGATTAATTTAAGCTATAAGAAGAGTTAGCAAGAAGCTTGCAAGGCCATACAGTTTGTAAGCAATATAAGTCTCTGTGTTTACTTGGTTGGGTCTGAGCGGCTGTGGGACTGGCGGGTGACAAAGATTTGTCCTGACTGTGGGCAAGGCAGGAAAACTCTAGCTACAAATGGCACCCAACGTGTTGGCAAGAGTTTCCACCTAAAACCTGAGAAAAGATTCTAAAACAGAACTAAAAACAGCTTCCTAATTGTCTCTCTCAAATGAGCGGCAGCCTGCCGGTTTGAGTTCCTGGCAGGTTCCTAGCGTGTGCGTGCTTGACCTGCAGTATGGCGGGAATGAGGCCTCTGCAAGTGGCACATTAAGCTGCATGGTGGATTTAGCCTTTGCTAGTACAAAACAAAAAAAGAGGTTTCTGGGCTACATGCTGCTTGGATAAAAGCATAGACCCACGATGGCTCCCAGAGCTGGCAGAAAACTTACCACTGCCATGTTGGGAAGCTGAGGTGGGCGGAGCCAGCAGCCACAGCGCTGTTTCAGGCTTAAATGGCTGCAGTTTAAAGCAATAGGCTCAAGGTAATATAAAAAATAAGCCACGTAAAGATGGCTACCACACAGAGAATCTGGATTATGTTCTCTTTGATATTTGTAACTGAAGATAAACATTTGATTGCAAAAGCTGTTGAGTTTTGCCAAAATGTGTATTTTAAAGGTACTTTGACTTCAAAATTTGGATATAAGGATATGTTGCTTTGGAAAAGAGGCTCTGCTTTTGTTTCTACAGAAAGCCATAGGCTATGGATTTGTTCCAGATTAAGATACATCAGGTTTGACCAGCCAAGACCACCTGAAGGTCTCCGATGACACCATGGCCCAGATGATCCAATATCCAGAATCGTTTCAAGGCAACTGGCTCAGACGATACAGCCTCATGGACTACTCCATGATCCTAAAATTTTCTTTGTGTCCCCATAAGATACAGCGCCCCACTCCAGCAGGAAGTAGTAAGAGAAGCTACGCCCAAATTCCCAAATATACCAAGCTGGCTTTGGAGATGTGTAAAAGTTAAAACCTTCCTTTTTAAAAAAAGAAAAGGGGAAGTGCTGTGGGATGGTCTGTATGTCAAATAAAATACTGATTGGCCAGTGGCCAGGCAGGAAGTAGGTGGGACAAGGAGAGAGGAGAATTCTGGGAAGCGGAAGGCTGAGGCAGAGAGACACTGCCAGCTGCCGCCATGATCAGAAGCATGTGAAGACACTGGTAAGCCACCAGCCACGTGGCAAGGTATAGATTTATGGAAATGGATTAATTTAAGCTATAAGAAGAGTTAGCAAGAAGCTTGCATGGCCATACAGTTTGTAAGCAATATAAGTCTCTGTGTTTACTTGGTTGGGTCTGAGCGGCTGTGGGACTGGCGGGTGACAAAGATTTGTCCTGACTGTGGGCAAGGCAGGAAAACTCTAGCTACAGTAGGCCCTGAGAATTGCAAACACTTCAGAATATGAAAATGTTACAGAACATTCAAGATAATATGAATAAATCCCACAATGAAGACTGTGAAAACACATACATTAGAAGGAAGTATTGTAAACACTCAAGACATGAATGTATAAATAGAATCACTAAGGAAACTCAAACTGAGGTTAAAACTGGAATAAAAATATCAGAAATAGAGCCAGTCACCTCAGTTTATAGGCCCTATGCTGGTGCACAACCTGTGCCCCCCCCCCCACCTCACGCATTGCAGCCCCAGTTCAGGCCATCTGGGAAGACTGCTGAGGACAGGACAGACCTGCACACCACCACCCCTATCGACCCCTGTCATCTACAAGCCCCACTCCATCCCCCAAATCCACCCCTACCCTCAGACTGCAGCTCCTCCCTGAGACACAAATTCTACCATCTCTGACTGGACCAAAAGTGGTTCCCTGAGACACAGACACTGCTTGCACCAATTGGAGGAAGAGATGGGTAGACACCAGTGAAACAAGAATACATTCAACAGCATAAAAAAACAATATGGTACGACTGGAACATTGTGGTTTTACAACAGCAAGACCTGAACATCCCAACATAGAAGAAGCAGAAGAAAATGACCTTTAAAATGACTTTATGAAGATGATAGAGGCCCTTAAAGAGGAAATGAAAATTTCCCTTAATGAAATCAAGAAAAAGACAAACAAAAAATTGGAATAAATCAATAAATTCCTCAAAATCCATTAAAACCAAGAAAAAGCAATCAAACAGGTGAAGGAAACAGTTCAAGACAAGAAAAATGAAAGAGGCAATAAGTAAGACATAAATCGAGGGAATGCTGGAAATGGCAAGTCTGAGTAAATGTATTGGAACTACAGACACAAGCATAATCAACAGAATGCAAGAGATGGAAGAGAGAACCTCTGGCATTGAAAATGTGATGAGAAGTAGATTTATCAGTCAGAGAAAACATTAAAGCCAACAAAGTCATAACACAAAATGTCCAGGAAGTCTGGGACAACATGAAAAGACCAAATCTAAGAATAATTGGAATAGAAGAAAAAGAATGCCAGCATAAAAACAGGCACGTGGACCAATTGAATCAAATTAAAGACACTGATTAATCCACACACATAAAAACACCTGATTTTTGACAAAGAAACCAAAACTGTACAATGTAAAAGAGAAAGCATCTTCAGCAAATGGTGCTGGTATAACTGCATGTCAAAATGTAGAAGGTTGCAAATAGATCCATATCTATTGCCGTGCACAAAACTCAAGTCCAAGTGGATCAAAGACATCAATATAAATCCAGTTATACTCAACCTGATAGAAGAGAAAATAGGAAGTAGTCTTGAATGCATTGGCACAGGAGACCACTTCCTAACTATAATACCAGTAGCACCGACACTGAGAGCAACAATTAATAAATGGGACCTCCTGAAACTGAGAAGCTTCTGTAAGGCAAAGGACACAGAAAATAAATCAAAATGACAGACTACAGAATGGAAAAAAAATTTCATCAACTCTATATCTGACAGAGGGCTGATCTCCAGAATATATAAAGAATTCAAGCAACTAGACATCAAAATACCAAACAATCCAATTAAAAAATGGGCTACAGATCTAAACAGAGAATTCTCCACAGAAGAATCTCAAATGGCTGAAAGACATTTAAGGAACCGTTCAACATCCTTAGTCATTAGGGAAATGCAAATCAAAATGACTCTGAGATAACGTCTTACAGAATGGCTAAGCCCCCAAACACTGAAAACAGCTTATGTTGGAGAGGATGTGCAACAAGGGGAACTCTCATCCACTGTTGGTTGGAGTGCAAACTTGTATAGTCAATTTCAAAATCAGTATGGCAGTTTCTCAGAACATTGGGAATCAATCTACTTCAAGACCCAATGATACCACTCTTAGGCCCAAGGAATGTTCAATCATACCACAATGACAGTTGTTCAACATGTTCATAGAAGCATTATTTGTAATAACCACTACCTGGAAACAATCTAGATGCCCCTCAACCAAAGAGCAGATAAAGAAAATATGGTACATATACATAATGAAGTATTACCCAGCTGTAAAATACATGACATCATGATTTTTGCAGGCAAATGGATGAAACTAGAAAATATCATCCTGAGTGAGGTAACCAAGACTCAGAAAGACAAACATGGTATGTCCTCACTCATAAGTGGACAGTAGATGTAAAGCAAAGGATAACCAGTCTACAACCTATGGCTTCAGAGAAGCTAGGAAACAAGGAGGGACCTAAGAGGGACACATGGATCACCTTGGGAAGGGGAAATACATGAGATCTCCATGAGTAAACTGGAGACAAGGGGCAAGACAACAGTGGGAAGGGGATGGGGAATGAGAACATGAGGGAACTGGAGGTTTGAGCTAGGGAGGGATGGAGTGAGAGAGCAATGAAAGAGATATCTTGATAGAGGGAGACATTATGGGGTTAGGGAGAAACCTGGTGCTAGGGACATTGCCAGGGATCCACAAGGATGACCTCATTAGACTACTAGCAAGAGTGGAGAGGGTGCTGAACTGGCCTACCCTGGTAATCAGATTGGTGAATACCCTAACTGTCATCATAGAGCCTTCATCCAGTAACTAATGGAAGTAGATGCAGAGATCCACAACCAAACACCAGCTCAAGCTCTGGGAGTCCAGTCAAAGAGAGGGAAGAGAGATTATTCAAGCAAGGTCAGTCAAAATCATGATGGGGGAATCCACAGAGACAACTGAATCACGCTTGTAGAAACTCTTTAACTTTAGATCGACAGCTGTGGAACCTGCAGTGAACCAGACTGGACCCTCTTCATATGGGAGACAGTCATGTAGCTTGGTCTCTTTGTGGGGCCCCTATCAGTGGGATCAGAATCTATCACTGGCATATGAGCTGGCTTTGTGGGACCCATTACCTATGGTGGGACACCTTGCTCACCCTTGATGCAGTGGAGAGGGCTTGGTCCTGCTTCTACTGAATGTACCAGGCTTTGCTGAATCCCTGTGGGAGCCCTTCCCCTTTTGGAGGAGAGTATGTGTTGTGGGTTGCTGGGGAGAAGGCTGAAAGGAAGTAGGAGGATACATGAGGGAGGTCTGTGGTTAGTATGTAAAATGAATTAGATATTTCTTAAAAAGAAAAAAGAAAAATATCAGAAAAAAACAAAAATGCCAGAGATAAGCCTCATCAACAGAGTACAAAACACAGAAGAGAGAATTTCAGGCATTGAAGGCAAAAAAGAAGAAATTAATACTTAAGTCAAAGAAAATATTAATAAAAATATGCTACAAATTATCCAAAATATCTGGGACACTATAAAAATACCAACAATATAAATCATGGGAATAGAAGTAAAAGAAACCCAGGTCAAAGTCACAGAAAAATATTTTCAACTAAATCATAGAAGAAAATGTCCCCCAACCCAAAGAGGGAGATACATATCAAGTTAAAAGAAATGTGCAGAACATCAAATAGACTTATCCAGAAAAGAAATTCCCCACAATACAGGATAATCAAAATATTAACTGCATATTGGAAAGAAAGAATAATGAAAGCTATAAGGAAAAAAGACCAAGCCTCTCACTGGAGACCCTAGAAGGGAGAAGGGTCTAGTAGATGTTCTACAAACTGTGAGAGACAGCAAATGCCAGCCAAGGCTGCTATATTCAGCAAAAGAATCTATCACACCAAACAAATTTACATGATTACAACTAAATTTAAACAGTATCTATCTATCCAGCTCTCCATAAGTTACTAGAAGTAAAACACACAAGAAAATTCAAGAAATAAACAATATCACACCAGCAATTCAATAAAGGGGTAAAAACCCACACTATAACAATTAAGTAATAGGGATCAATAAACACTACTCATTGATAACATTCCACATCAATTGTCTTAAATTCAAAAATAAAGGACAATGACTAACAGATTGGACTAGAAAATAGGATCCATCCAAGGAATATAACTTGCCATCAAGGAGAAATATCATTGCACGATGAAAGATTGGAAATATCTATTCCGAGGCTAAGGGAGTTAAAAGGCAATCTGATGCAGCTTTTTATAACATCTGTCGAAATAGACTTTAAACCAAAATTAATGGCACTACATGCTCATCAAAGGAAAAATCCACCACGCGGACATTATAATTCTTAACATCTTAACATGAACTAAACAGAAAGTTACTGAGTTCATACAAGAAACACTACTATATTTGATCACACACTGACTTTCATACAGTGATAGCTGATGATTTTAATGCCATACTCTCACCAATGTGTAAGTCATCCAGACATAAGTTAAGCAGAGAAATCCTGGAGCTAAATCATAAATCAAAGGAAGCTACCAGATATTTATAGAACATTTTACACAAACTCAAAGAAATATTCTTCTCAGCACCTCAGAGAACTTACTCCAAAATTGGCCATATACTCAGACACAAAGCAAGTCTATATGGATACAAGAAAATTGAAATAACACACTGCATCCTATATGACCACCATGAATTAAAGCTGAATTTCAACAACAGAAAAAAAAAGTTTGGAAACTGACAATTCATTACAGAGTAAAAAAAAAAATGGGTCATGTCAGAAATCAAGAAGGAAATTAGAATCTTTTTAGAACTGGATGAAAATGAAATTATAACATGCCCAAAACAATGAGACACAATGAAGGTTGTTTAAATACCCAAATTCATAGTACTGTCTACACAAAAAAAAAATGGATAAATCTCATGTTAGTAACTTAACAACACATAGACTAAAGAATGTGAAAAGATCTTTACCAGTTACATATTCAGCAGAGATGATAATATTAAAAACATACACAGAATTTAAAAATTGGACATCAAGGAAACAAATAACCCAATTAAAAATATGAGGCACCAAAATAAAGAGTTCATTAAAGATAAAATACAAATGGCTGAGAAACACTATAAGAAATATTCAACATCCTTAATCAATGGAGAAGTGAGAATTAAAACTACTTTGAGATTTCATTTTACACCAATCAGAATGGCCAATTTCAATAAAATAAATGGCAGTTCAGGCTAGTGAGGATGTGCGGTAAGGAGCATACTTTTCCATTACTGTTGGGAGTGGGAAGTTATATAACTACTTTGGAAATAAATGTGGAGATTCCTTGGGAATCTAGAAATATATCTATCTCAAGATACTGCTATATCACTCTTGGGTATCTACCCAAAGGATACTTCATCCTACTACAAAGACATTTGCTCAACTGTATTCATTGCTGCTCTATTTATAATAGCCAGAAATTGAAAATAGACTAGATGTCTAACAACTGATGAATGTATATTGAAAATGTCATAAATTTACACAGAGTTATATTATTCAGTGGTTAAAAGAAACAAAATAGCTGAGGAGCCCCCATGGAACTGGATCAGGCCCTCTGGATAAGTGAGGCAGCTGATTAGCTTGAACTGTTTGGGAGGCCCCCAGGCAGTGGGACTGGGACCTGTCCTTAGTGCATGAGCTGGTTTTTTGGAGCCTGGGGCCTATGCTGGGACACTTTGCTCAGTCTGGGTGAAGGGAGGAGGGGACT
This sequence comes from Peromyscus leucopus, assembly GCF_004664715.2. Lineage (NCBI taxonomy): Eukaryota > Metazoa > Chordata > Mammalia > Rodentia > Cricetidae > Peromyscus > Peromyscus leucopus. The sequence goes on from NC_051065.1 coordinate 7,944,966, forward strand.
GGACCTGCCTGGACTGAATCTTCCAGGCTGAGCTGAATCCCCAGGGGAGTCCTTGCCTTGGAGGAGATGGGAATGGGGGGTGGATTGGGGGAAGGGCAGGAGGAGGGAGGACAGGGGAATCCATGGCTGATATGTAAAATTAAATTAATTATAAAATTAAAAAGCAAACAAACAACAATAAAAAGAAACAAAATAATGAAATTTCAGTTAAATGCAGGAGTTAGAAAAAATTATCCTAAGTAAGGTAACCCAGACCTCAAAAGACAAATATTGTTTGTATATCTTACAAGTGGATGCTAGTACTAAAATTTTCTGATATTTATAGTTTACCACTGAGTTCCTATGTTAGACCCAATTCCCTTTCATCCCTTGACAATAAGCAGCATCCTTTTCACAAATGGTTTATCTAATTGTATAACGTAGTGTAAAGACTCATATAAAATATAGCTTAATAATTACAATCTGATTTAAAACTGATAGTTATGTTTTATAGCAAAATTAAAGCTTTGATGCCTCCCAAACAGATCAAGCCAATCGACTGTCTCACCTATTCAGAGGGCCTGATCCAGCTGGGGGCCCCTCAGCCTTTGGTTCATAGTTCATGTGTTTCCATTCGTTTGGTTATTTGTCCCTGTGCTTTATCGAACCTTGGTTTCAACAATTCTCACTCATATAAACCCTCCTCTTTCTCACTAATTAGACTCCCAGCATCTAGGCAGTGGTACCAGGTCCTGGGCTCGTTGCATGAGTTGGCTGTTTAAAACCTGGGACTTATGCAGGGACACTTGGTTCAATCTGGGAGGAGTGGATTGGACCTGCCTGAACTGAGTCTATCAGGTCGATCCCAGTCCTCGGGGGAGACCTTGATCTGGAGGAGGTGGGAATGGGGGTGGGCTGGGGGGAAGGGGAGGGGGCAGGAAGGGAGAGAACAAGGGAATCTGTGGCTATTATGTAGAACTGAATAGTATTGTAAAATTAAAAAAAATGAATTGAAAAGAGAATAATAGAAATGTCTGTATTCGAACAATGGATAAAATAAACCTTTAAAATAAAAAAAAAGCTTTGATTATCTTAATACAGGTAAAATGATAAAGGAAAAATAATTTAAATGTTAACACTAAGAATAGCCTCGTACTTTCTCCATTTATTAGAGAAAAAATGAGACATTTTATTTAAAACTATTTAGGTGGTTTAAAGGATATTATTTCTGAAAAGCTTATATTAATGATGATGAAAAACTCAATTTTAGCTGGGCGGTGGTGGCGCACGCCTTTAATCCCAGCACTCGGGAGGCAGAGCCAGGCGGATCTCTGTGAGTTCAAGGCCAGCCTGGACTAACAAGTGAGTCCCAGGAAAGGCGCAAAGCTACACAGAGAAACCCTGTCTCGAAAAAACAAAAAACAAAGAAAAGAAAAACTCAATTTTGTATCATCCAAGTTTTGTTATCACTTACACAACAGTATTTTTCCTAATTCACTTAAGAAAATCATTAGTCATATAACTTTCTTAGGTGTTGTTTTTCTCCTAACATACACATTATAAAAATGAAATATTTTTCCATGTATAGTAAAGCCATTTATAGATTCTATCTTATTTTCATATTTCCAGCAGCTGTTAAATAGTCTCTGCCCAGACATATAATCAGTCCCTCATGCTTGATTTAAAAGTACTTCAATCTTTACTTAGAGATCAGAGGATAATTGTCTTTTCAAGATGCTGACATGTGTTGAATCCACATCCGAAGGGTATGTCCTACATCAGATATATTCCCTGTCAGAAAGACACCATATTTTCCAACAGTACTTTTTTCTGGGTTACAATATTAAAATATGCTAGAAACTAACATATACTATACCAATTTAGCATAGTTTTCACTGAGTAATATATAGCGTTCCAAAGAAGCCTTGTCATTTATGTTTGAACCTAAAACATTGATTCTTAATGAGAGAACAATCTTAGTCTTGTTATTAATATTCAATATATATTTTCTATATTTCTGATATTGATGACCATCAAGAAACAGATATGTGCATTTATTTACTTCAGAGTTTCACAGAATGAGAAAGCTAAAATTTATGGTTTGGTACAAAAGATGTTTGAAATTGATTCAGTGTAACATGGCACACCATTTAAAACTCATACAAATTATCATGTTAAAAATGCAGGATATTATGATCATTAAAACATGGATATAATATAACCATTCTTAAATATTAAGTAAGATGTTTACTTCCATTATTATTTCTATAGAACTATTCAGATTTAACTTGTAACACATGTTTATAAATTTCAAAGCATTATAATGTATATGAAATATTTTATTTGCCCAATAGACCCCAGAAAACCCATGAGACATTGATGTCTTTAGAGCAACAGTATCTCTCACTGATTTATTTTTGTGACCATTTCAATATGTAGAATGTGTTTTTAATGTGCTATATTGAATCTGGCTTTCCTAAACAGTTCCCAAACTCTTATCCAATTTTCAGCTGAATTTTGTTTTGTTTTGTTTTTTTACAAATATACCAAAACCAACTAGTGGCATATATCAAATATTCTTTCTTACATTTTTAAAGTCACTGTTGGCTGAATATTGATCAGGATTAATTACAAAAATGTTAAATACATGATAACATACAGACCTTTTCCCATTTAGATAGAATTCAAAACCGTGTGTGTGTGTGTGTGTGTGTTCATGCCTAATTTTCATATTACACACAATTTCATATTTCAAACTAATTTAGAATTAGTTTTCAGATGTTCTTGAATTATATATATATAACATTATATTCCTATATTCCTAACTTTTAATGTTCTTGTCCATACATAAAACATTTTTTTTGTGTCTATAATCAGAAGACATATAAAGTAATTTTCTCAAATAGTAGATAAACACACAACTATCTTAACGTATTTACACCTCTGGAATTTTCTCTCTTTTGTTTGTTTGCTTGTTTTGCACCCTTATTATCGGAGTATCAGGAAAGCAATCTTAAGTAGGCATCTGTTTTCCTAATGATCACCCAGATTCTATCCTTTTCTTCAGGCTTCGTAATCCAGAATATGGATGTTTGGCTCTCAGATTTTTAGACACTGTTACCTCTTCCTTCTAGAACTGTATATGCTTTGTAACTCTCTGTTCAACATCACCACTTAAATCTCAGCTGGGAACTCCAGCTTCTTTTGCTATAGAGAAAAACTGTTCTATCTTTAAATCACAACACACTTTTTGGATAATGCCAGTCATTATTACTGACATTATCAGGATACCCAAGCCTTAAATCTTGGTGCCATCTTTACTTTTACTTTGTTGTTTTCTACCTTACAAAATGAATTTGATATCTCCATCAAATAATCCTATTTGAATTTCAAAATAATATGTGATTTGGCCTAATAAAACCTAATGTCATTGCTTTGATACAACCATTATCATACTTCAATAATCATGCCCTAGCATGATTTCAACCTTAGCACCAACTATGACTTATCCACACAGCCAACATGCATGGACCTCTCCAATAATTCCCATTACACTACACTAAATAACAATATAGAGATGCAGAATTTGAAGATGAGGTGTGGTCTGTTGCTTTTCAGTTTCTTCCACTCATCAAAACTGTCCCCTGAACTCAAGCCATGTGTCCTCTCACACAAAACAAGGAATTTTCTTCCTTCAACCCAGATCATTAATTCTTCATTATTTCTGAAGTGCTATTCCTTGTTTTGCAATTTTTCAAGTGTGACATTTTCCCTCATTTAACCCAAATCTCTGCTAAAATGTTGCCTTCCTGAAGAAGCCTTGCTAGATTTCTTTTCTCAAACACTGTGCTTATTATTTTGTATCACCTTGCTCTGCTTTTATTTTCTTCTTTTCTGTGTATTCAACTAGTGTTTGTTTCTTCTCATGTCTTGTTGCCTCCAGAAATCCTGGCAGGGCAATGTACCAGGATTTTTCTTTGGGGCCACTAACCAGCTCCCACATCATGACACAGAGGCATTTACTTGTGAATGCTCAGCCTAGCTTAGGCACGCTTCTGGCTAGCTCTAACTTGTTTCTCTTTATCTACCTTTTGCCCCAGGGCTTATTACCATTCTTACTTCTGCATATCTTACTTTCACTACTTCCCTATATCCGACTGGCTGATGGTGGCTGCTTGGCTTCTGGTCCTAGGCATCTCCCTCATTCTCTCATCCTCCTTCTTCTCTCATTCTTCCTTCTTGCTCAAGCCTAGATTTCACCTCCTACTTATTCTCTCTGCCTGCCAGCACCATCTATCCTTTCTCCTGCCTAGTCATTCACCTCTTTATTAGACCAATCAGGGGCATAAGGCAGGCAAGGTGAAACAAATGCAACACATCTTTTCATAATTAAACAAATACAACATAAACAAATGTAACACACCTTTACTTAAAGTGATATCCTGCAGCATAAACAAATGCAATACATCTTATCCTAGTTAAAATAATATTCCACAACAATTTCCTCTTTTGTCTAAACTGAAAGGTCTTAACCTTAACATAGTAATTCTATATACAACAAGAACAATTATCATGTAAGGATTACATTCAGAATGTCCAGTCCTTTGTTTTTGGCAAATTCAAACAAAATACTCCATTATTTATCCTATCTTGGTGAGTCCAAAGTTTTGTACCTAAATTACGTTCTATCATAACTAAGGAAAATTATAACTACCTAGTCTCCATTAAAGACCCCAGAAGAATAGAATATTATCTAACTAAACAAGAAGTTGCAGTGTAAGCAACTTCTAAAACTATAGAATTGAAAGAGACATCTGGCTGTCTGGACAGTCACCCAATGTTCCTCTGCAGCATCAGGACATCCATCTTCAGCATACAGGCTTAGAATACCTGGCAGACTCTTCTATGAAGCAGGAATTTTGAAGGACTTTCCCTCCCAGTCTTCGAAATGTTCAGCAGTTGCTTTCCTGTGTGTCCTGCAGAATGTCTTGCACAATTTTCTGTGAAGCAGGAATTTTGAAGGACTGTTCTGGCTTGTTTTGGCAAATTTGCCAGGCTTTTTCCTCTGTGTCCTGCTTGACCAGTTTATAAAGCATACTGACAGTAGTCAAGGCAAGAGCAGCTTCTTGCTCAAAAGACTAGCTTTTGCCACAAAGAAAGCAAACTCCATATGGAGTTTCTTCAATGCCCATCATCTTCTCTGAAGTAAATTGTTCCTGAAAGGAGCCAACTTGTCTTACTGTCATGAAAAGCATCAGGTTATTAAACATCTTAAATGCCATATTCTGTAGGTCTTTAAAGTGTTTGAAGAACAGATATCTATCTAAATATATCTGTTTAACCTTGAAAACATACCTAATATGAATATATGTTGACTATTATAGATCACTAACTACTAACCTGCATTTCTTAATGGTACATTACATTTCTTTTTTTTTTTTTTTTTTTTTTTTTGGTTTTTCGAGACAGGGTTTCTCTGTGTAGCTTTGCACCTTTTCCTGGAACTCACTTGGTAGCCCAGGCTGGCCTCGAACTCACAGAGATCCACCTGCCTCTGCCTCCCGAGTGCTGGGATTAAAGGCGTGCGCCACCACCGCCCGGCAAGGTACATTACATTTCAAATGAGCTGCATAAGCACAATACCTTAAATAAAATAGCAAAATAACTAATTTGTATCAATATACCAAAGTCCATACCAATGTAAGATATTTAAGATTAATAGTTGCCTATTTACCCTATATTCCTATATCCCCACTAAATGATGACAAACATAACCCATCAAGTAACCAAAGATCATTCACTCCACCTCTTGGGAAGATGGGTTTTGTGATCTCAAGATTGCTTCCTGTTGTCTGGGGATGAGGACATCTTTCTTCATCCTGGGAAAACCAGGTATAACACATGTTGTACAGTTTCTGTGCAACAGGAAAGCACAAGGCTTATCTGAATTCTGAGCTAGAATAGTCTGTGAGGCTGGACCATCTCGGCCAGAAACCTTCCAGTTATTCTTGATACAAAACTCTAGACAGCACTCTGACAGGCTGGATTGCCTGGGTCTTTCATTTTCATTGGTGTTTGGTCTCCTTGCTCTGAAAATACACAAACTTTCAAAGGTAACACATAACTACATTAACACAAGTATAGCCTGTATATTGTACATGGGTCAGCCAAAGATGATTTTTTTGTTTGTTTGTTTTATGCTTGAGTAGGTAAAATATACGTTACCTGTCTTGTAGTTTTTTTTCTTGGATTTTTTTTATATTTGTAATCAGGATTTTCAAAGGGTCTTCCCAAATCAAATCTGATCTCTATCAACCTTAAATGAATCCACAGCCTTTCATTTCCTGTGGAAACAAAAGTATAACCTCTTCTGCAAATCAATATTTTTTTACTTCCATTTTAAAATTAAGGCATTTTTAGAGTATCTAGGCTCCTTTATTTCAGCCGTCCCTCTCACAATCCCATGTCTCTCAGCAGCTGTTGTTAGCTCATCAACATTCAAAATATTCAAAGACAATACAACACCATACAGAATCCAGACTCCCTGTGTATTTTTATCTTTACATGACTTACTCATTTTATATTACTTTACTTCTCTCTTTAAGACTTTATTATTTTTAAATTATTTTTTCTATGACTGTCTATATTTTTTCTTTCTTAAATGTGTGCACATTTTTAAACATATTGTAACCTGTTTTTTTCTATCTGAATCTGATGTACTACATATCTCTAGCCTTTTTTTTATCTGCATGAGTAAATCAAACTGCTAAGCTGCCAATGTTTCCTCTGCTGCAGCTTTGATAACTGATTCCACCCCCCCCCCTTTCTGGTGTCTGAAATAAGAACTCTATGCACCACAGACATAGGTAGGAACCACAATTTTCTTAAACATGGAATTGCATTCAACTGCTCCAAATCTGGGATGCAGTTGCTTGCACTGATGTGGGCATTTTTACTTAGCTTTTTGTCTGTGCTCATGAAGAAGGCTTTTTAAGTGCTCTGCTATATAGCTCAGTGTTGTGCTTTTATTTATTTGTTGCTACCTTTTTTATTTATTTAAGAATTTTTCATTCATTTTACATACTAACCACATACCCCCCTCTCATGCCTCCTCCTGCTCCCACCCCAGCCTTCTTCTCACCCCCACCTCACCCCCTATGAAAATGTTGCTGCCTTTTAAGCTACAGTTTTCCTAAACAGCAACTGCAGCTCTCTGCTACCAGTGGTGGTTAGGTCACTAGGGCCATAGCTGGAGGGAATTCTGTTCCCTCATGCGCCAACTCTTTCAAAGCTATGAAGGGAATTTAAATCTATGTCCCTCTAAAGAACTCAAGATTCAAAGGTTAAGGTGGAATTCTGCTCTTCAGAGAGGCTGAATAGCAATCTCCTCTCCTTACTGTGGTCCTCCAAAAAGCTCTCCTGCTTTTTCTTGTACCTTCTCCACCTGGTTCCTCCCTACTGATTCCTATCAGCTAATCACTGACTCAACCTTCTGACTACAGGTGAATTTTATTTGATCAGACACATCTTTGCATCATTAAACAAATGTTCCAGAGCACAAACAGAAGTAACACACCTTAAAATAATATTCTACAACAACAGAGTTTCTTTTTTTTCTTTATTAAGAAAATTTTATTCATTTTTACATACCAACCACAGATCCCCCTCTCATTCCTCTTCCCACTTCCTCTAGCATTCCCTCCCAACCCACCTCCTATCCCATCCTTATAAAAGGCAAGACCTCAAATGGGGAGTCAGCAAAGCCTGGTGTATTCAGTAGAGGCAGGTCCAAGCCCCTCCCCACTGCATCGCCCAGGGAAGTGGAAATAGATGAGATCTCAGGAATAAACAGAGGGCAGGGCAATAAAGGGTGGAGGCTGAGGGATGAGAACATGAGAGTTTCTTAAAGAAACCATATCAGATTTTTTTTCTTTCTCTTTTTCCCCCTCAGCATTCTCAGGCCTTCTGTGGAAATATAGGAGCCACATTGGGCATAAAAAATGTATCAGGATTTTAGTTTTTCGGCCACTAACCGGCTCCTAAATCATGATACAGAAACTTATAAGTTTTGGATGCTCTACCTAACTTACACACATTTCAGCTAGCTCTTTCAACTTAAAATAATCTGTTTCTCTTTATCTAACTTTTGCATCAGGGCTTGTTATCTTTCTTATTTCTGTATATCTTACTTTCACTGTTTCTTTATGTCTAGCGGTGGCTGCCTGGCTTCAGGCCTTGGGTGTCTCTCTCATTCTCTCCTCCTCCTTCTCTCATTCTTCCTTCTTGCTCAAGCCTAGATTCTCCTCCTACTTATTTTCTCTGCCTACCAGCTCTGCTTATCCTTTCTCCTGCCTAGCTATTGGATGTTCAGCTTTTTACTAGACAAATCAGGTGCCTTAGGCAGGCAAGATAAAACAAATACAATTCATCTTTTCATAATTAAACACTGCAGCATAAACAAATGTAACACATTTTAATATTTAATAAATTAAAATAATATTCCACAACAGGCAAGAAGTTTAGTTTTATGTTTTTCTATCAACATCTAGAAGGCCTGGTCACCCAAAGTGCTCCTAATATGTGAGCAATTATCAATAGACACAGAGATGACTACGTTTCATGACCTCTTATTTTCTTAACATTTGGATCATCAATCTTTCTCTAACTATACATAACATGTCCCCCAAAATCACTAAAATATTTTTAGAATTGATTGTGTGGTTTTATCTTGCTCTGCATGTCTGAATAATCAGTAAAGCATTCATTATAAGATCATTTATCATTTAGATCTTTCTAGTACTTTAAGTTACTGTTTTAAAGAACACGGATTTAAAAAGCATCTGTTTATTTTCCTATTTGTCATTGTTCATGACTCTATGGTGACTGGTTCAGTGGTAGTAGTGGGTTAGCCTCCAAGCCATGGTTTTATAGAATAGCAGAACAATATATATATATTCTCAGTTGACATTTAAATGGAGCTTTTGAATAACAAGGACTATATAGTTCTAGAATGAAGAGGTATTATTTTCTAAAAATTTGAGAGTCAAACACTCTTGTTATGGAGTTGCAAGGCATGAGGAAACAGATATTACATCACTTTGTAAGTAAGATAGGATGGATAGGCCAGCATATCTGTTCACATGCTATCGAGGTTGAGAACTGGAAGTTTCTTGGGCTTCTTGGTCTCCGAGACAGGATGTCTCAAGCCATCTCAATTCAGTACTCAAGGTTTGGGGGCTTCCTGGGGAGTCACTATTCTGCGGGGCACACTGAAAGGCCCAGAAGCTTGCTTCTCATTCCATGGAAGGATGGCAGTAGCAGCAACAACGGGATGGGTACATTTATCAGCAGGAAGAAGAAAGACCAGGAGGCAGCAATGTGCTTTGCTCAGATCTCTATATCAGGGCTGCCTCTGACACACACTGATTACCCGGGGGTGCAGGAGGGAGGATCTTCTCACTCAACCATTCCTTCCTAGATGTCCCTCACATACTTACCCAGAGGTTTATTTCTTAATTCACTCCTGATCCAGTCAAGCTGACAATCAAGGTTAACTGCACAGTAACATATAGTATAATAAGACTTAAAGAAAAATTTAGAACTTTTTTTAGTTTGAGACTAACTACCCCATTATCAAGTGATATAATCTCATTTGAATACAATTATTTTTAAATAGTTTAATAATTTGATTATAATACTACAGCATATCATTAATGAAGTAAAATAGCATTTCATTTAAAATGCCACTTCCTAGAAGAAAAATAATTTCTTTGGTCAATGTGGTAGCTTTAGAGCATCTGATAAACCTAATTAGACAATGATTTTCTGAGATCATGGCCAGGCCTTATTTTCTCTGTATTTTTTGCTTAAATTGCTGTAAGAATTAACTTGGTGAATACTGGAGTCTGAACAGGATGTTCTATTTTTAAAAGTAGTGGCCTTCAAATAAAGTATGTGAATGTTTATATCTTTATCCCAGCAATAGGCAAAGCCCAAAACCTCATTGTGTGTGTGTGTGTCTGTGTTTGTGTTATGTTTGTTATTGTGCGTATTATTTTCTCCTAATTTTGAATATGAAATATTTCAAGCAAAATAAGAACTTACTAGGAAAGAAACAAACTATGTAACTATATCTAAAATATCCAAATAGATTCTTTCCTTTTTGATACTCATCCCAGTGCTTTTTCAGACCCTTTAAAATTATTTCTGATTCTATTGTAATAGCAACCATACCTGGGACTGGTGTTGCTTTCAATATTAAAGGAAAACTTCAGTCAGCATAATTTAAGAATGGCCACAGGGCTTCAAGTCCTTCAAAATGCTCTGCAGTAAGGCTTGTCAAAAAAGGCTTTTCTAATCTGGTTGATCATAATGGAGTGTCCACTCATTGTCTGCCAAACACCACTCACTTCCCTCAGATGGAAGCCAGGTTAATATATTCAATATGTAGATGTTCATGGATATAAATGCACCTTTGAATTATTATTTATGGATTGGTACATGATTACTAATTTGCATTGGGTCATATATCTCATTGGATTGTTACTTTTGTTTAGTATCATTTGTTTTTCATTCTGATTCTTGCTCTGTGTTCTATATGTCCACTGTATTTTGCATGTTGTTTACCTACTGACATATATCACTTCATCTATCTATTAGGAAAAACAATGCTTTAAGAAATTCCTTCTTCCATGATTTTTAATTGACACATGTATGTATTTGAGCATAAAATAAGTATGATTTATGTTCACTTTCTCACAAAGTGATCTGTGTCAATACAATACTAGCTTCTACTCCTAACAGTTCTTAACCCATTGTTTAGGCCTTAAATTTGTATTAGATGAATTCCTGATGTATACAACTTTATGTTTTATTTATAGAGAAATATTATATAGAAAATTTACCCCATAATTTCCTAAGGATTGCTTATTATTCATTTAGCCCCCAACCAATCCCATATAACCTACCTTTGTAGTATGTGTATGTTCAATACAATTACACCAACTTCCAAATCAAAGCCTATATAACTTAAGGAGCACATTCTGTATCCCATAGCTCATGTTCTAAACAGACTCAGTGTCACTAGGTTGTGATCTTATCCTCCATGTCATGAACTTCTAAGACTTTCAGTCTTCTCCTATAGATTTCTCATTTGTATCCTTTGTTCATTTTATAGATATGTTTGCTGCACATACAACACAGGGTGCATGTTCTCACTAGGATAGATACTGGCTTTCTGTGGGGAAGGTTGGGCAAACGTGCCATGCTCCTGTTCATAGAGATCATTGAGACGGAGCTCTGCTGTTGTGGTACTATATTAGTCATAGTTCTCTAGAATAACAGAATTTATAGAATGAACCTATGTTTATATAAAGGAGATTTATTTAGAGATTTAAAGTTCTTATCAAAAAGGTCTTTCACTTGTTTAGTTAGTGTTATCCCAAGGTATTTTATATTATTTGTGGCTATTGTAAAGGGTGATGTTTCTCTGACTTCTTTCTCAGCCCTTTTATCATTTGTGTATAGGAGGGCTACTGATTTTTTTGAGTTGATCTTATATCCTGCCACTTTACTGAAGGAGTTTATCAGCTGTAGAAGTTCCCTGGTAGAGTTTTTGGGGTCACTTATGTATACTATCATATCATCTGCAAATAGTGAAAGTTTGACTTCTTCCTTGCCAATTTGTATCCCTTTGATCTCCTTTTCTTGTCTTATTGCTCTAGCTAGCACTTCTAGTACTATATTGAATAAATATGGGGAGAGTGGACAGCCTTGTCTTGTTCCTGAATTTAGTGGTATCGCTTTGAGTTCCTCTCCATTTAATTTGATGTTTGCTGTTGGCTTGCTATAAATTGCTTTTATTATGTTTAGAAATGTTCCTTGTATTCCTATTCTTTCTAAGACCTTTATCATGAAGGGGTGTTGGATTTTGTCAAAGGCTTTTTCAGCATCTAGGGAGATGATCATGTGGTTTTTTTCTTTCAGTTTGTTTATATGGTGTATTACATTGACTGATTTCCGTATGTTGAACCATCCTTGCATCCCTGGGATGAATCCTACTTGGTCGTGATGGATGATTGTTTTGATGTATTCTTGGATTCGGTTTGCCAATATTTTGTTGAGTATTTTTGCATCAATGTTCATGAGGGAGATTGGTCTGTAGTTCTCTTTCTTTGTTGCATCTTTGTGTGGTTTGGGTATCAGGGTAATTGTAGCCTCATAAAAAGAGTTTGGTAGTGTTCCTTCTGTTTCTATTGTGTGGAACACTTTGAAGAGGATTGGTATTAGTTCTACTTTGAAAGTCTGGTAGAATTCTGCAATGAAACCATCTGGTCCTGGGCTTTTTTTAGTTGGGAGACTTTTGATGACTGTTTCTATTTCTTTAGGGGTTATTGGTCTATTTAAATGGTTTATCTGGTCTTGATTTAATTTTGGTATTTGGTATTTATCCAGAAAATTGTCCATTTCTTCCTGGTTTTCCATTTTTGTGGAGTACAGGTTTTTGAAGTATGATCTGATGATTCTCTGGATTTCCTCGTTGTCTGTTGTTATGTCTCCCTTTTCATTTCTGATTTTGTTAATTTGGGTGCTTTCTCTTTGCCTTTTGGTTAATTTGGCTAGGGGTTTGTCTATCTTGTTGATTTTTTTCAAAGAACCAATTCTTTGTTTCATTGATTTTTTTGTATTGTTCTCTTGTTTTCTATTTCGTTTAAATCTCTAAAGAAAGAAATTGAAGAAGATATCAGAAAATGGAAGGATCTCCCATGCTCATGGATAGGTAGGATTAACATAGTAAAAATGGCAATCTTACCAAAAGCAATCTACAGATTCAATGCAATCCCCATCAAAATCCCAACACAATTCTTCACAGACTTGGAAAGAAAAATACTCAACTTTATATGGAAAAACAAAAGACCCAGGATAGGTAAAAGAATCCTATATGATAAAGCAACCCTTGGAAGCATCACCATCCCGGACCTCAAACTCTAATATAGAGCTATAGTAATAAAAACAGCTTGGTACTGGTATAAAAACCGACATACGGACCAATGGAATCGAATTGAAGACCCTGACATTAATCCATGCACATATGAACACCTGGTTTTTGACAAAGGAGCCAAAACTATACAATGGAACAAAGAAAGTATCTTCAACAAATGGTGCTGGCATAACTGGATGTCAATATGTAAAAGATTACAAATAGATCCATATCTGTCACCATGCACAAAACTCAAGTCCAAGTGGATCAAAGACCTAAACATAAATCCAGTTACACTAAACTTAATAGAAAAGAAAATAGGAAGCACTCTTGAATGAATTGGCACTGGAGACCATTTCCTAAATAAAACACCGACAGCACAGACCCTGAGCACAACCATTAATAAATGGGACCTCTCAAAACTGAGAAGCTTTTGCAGGGCAAAAGACACAGTCAATAAGACAAAAAGACAGCCAACAGATTGGGAAAAGATCTTCACCAACCCCACATCTGACAGAGGATTGATCTCCACAATATATAAAGAACTCAAGAAACTAGACATCAAAGCACTGAACAGTCCAATTAAAAAATGGGCTAAAGAGCTAAACAGAGAATTCACAAAACAAGAACTACAAATGGCTGAAAGACATTTAAAGAAATGCTCAACATCCTTAATCATCAGAGAAATGCAAATCAAAACGACTCTGAGATACCACCTTACACCTGTTAGAATGGCTAAGATCAAAAACACCAATGACAACCAATGTTGGAGAGGATGTGGAGCAAAGGGAACACTCCTCCACTGTTGGTGGGAATGTAAACTTGTACAACCACTGTGGAAATCAGTATGGCGGTTTCTCAGAAAATTAGGAATCGAACTACCACAAGACCCAGCCATCCCACTCTTGGGCATATACCAAAGAATGCTGATACATACCATAAAGATACATGCTCAGCTATGTTCATAGCAGCACTATTTGTAATAGCCAGAACCTGGAAACAACCTAGATGCCCATCAACGGAAGAATGGATGAAAAAAATGTGGTACATATACACAATGGAGTACTACTCAGCAGAGAAAAACAATGAAAGCATGAAATTTGCAGGCAAATGGATGGAACTAGAAAAAATCATCCTGAGTGAGGTAACCCAAACCCAGAAAGACAGTTATGGTATGTACTCACTCATTGGTGGATTCTAGATATAAAATGAACAATCAGACCACAACCCATAGAACCATAAAGGCTATATATATATATATATATATATATATATATATATATATAGCATGGAGGTCCCTAGGACGACTGTGGCATATAATAAATTTCAGTTTTACTCAATTATTGAAAAAAAATAGCCAAATGAATGGAAACACATGAACTATGAACCAAAGGCTGAGGGGCTCCCAGCTGGATCAGGCCCTCTGAATAGGTGAGACAGTTGATTGACTTGATCAGTTTGGGAGGCATCTAGGCAGTGGGACCAAGTCCTGTGCTCATTGCATGAATTGGCTGTTTGAAACCAGGAACTTATTCAGGGACACTTGGCTTAGTCTGGGAGGAAGGGACTGGACCTCCCTGGACTGAGTCTACCAAGTTGACCACAGTCCTCGGGGGAGGACTTGTCCTGGAGGAGGTGGGAATGGAGGGTGGGCTGGGGGTAAGGGGAGGGCATGGGAGGGGGGAGAATAGGGGAACCCATGGCTGATATGTAGAACTGAATGGTATTGTAAAATAAAAAATATATATCAAAAAAAAGGAGATTTATTGAAATGACTTACAGACTGCAGTCTAGCTAATCTAACAACAGCTAGGTGTAAATGTAAAATCCAAGAATCCATTGTTGTTAAATCCATAAGGCTGGATGTCTCAGCTGGTCTTCAGTATAGGGTGCAATCTAGAAGAAGGAGGCTCCAGTACCAGTGAAGGAATGGGTGTGCTAGCAAGGCAAGGGAAAGTCGGCAAAAAGCAAAAGCTTCCTTCTTCTATGTCCTTCTATAGACTTCCAGAAAAAGGTATGTCTCAGATTAAAAGTGTGTCTTCCCTCCTCAAGTTCCAGGTTAAAAGCATGATTCTTTCTGCCTCAAAATCAGGATCAAATGTTTGTGTCTTCCTACCTCAAAGGTCCACACTATATCCACCTCAAAACAAGCAAAAAAAAAAAATCTCTCACAGGTGTGCCCTCCTTTTCTGGGTTATAGTTTATTCCAGATGTAGTCAAGTTGACAACCAAGAATAGTCATTACATGTACTTTCACAGAACAGATGGAAATACTAAGGGAGGTATTGTAGAGTCATTGGAAGAAGTATATTTTAGGAATAGTAACAGGTACTAGAGCTAGGAGCAAGGGCATGCTTGGAGTATTTCAATGGAAAGGCCACTATGACTGAACAGGATGTACAACATTTCATCAAGGGAGGAAGGCAACACGTTAAGGTGTGACATCAACTTGGGCTTCAGGTCTTTGGCTTTTATTCTGAATTATATGGGTGACAATAAAGCATTTTGAGGAAAGAACTGACATCATTGTAGACTTTCCTCAAATAGAATACCACTGTATAAGAAGTTAATGAAGAGTGGTAAGCATGGATGCAGGAGGCCAGCTAGCAGGATGTCACAAGATATGGTGATGAAGAACAAACTCTACTTACCATATTTTAAAAATCATAACACACATTTTTAGTGTAGCTAGTGTTCTGAATATAATTTCATCATTGGCACATACTTATGAACTGGATTTGTGGTTTATTTTTTTTCTCATTAAAATTAAGCTGACCTCACATTCTACATTGGCAAGACAGCCCTCATATTTTTATTACTCATATCAACATCATATGTAGGTGATAGTTTGCTAGTCTTGTCATATCAACATGAGTACTAGGGGCACCATTTCAGTTATTATGTTTATCCATGTTTTGCTAGTTCAAATTCCTCCAGATACAATTTAAATAAACTATATTTTTGATGCATGGTTAATTTCTGTAGACTTGCATAGTTTTTAATATTATTTTAATTATTAATTTTCTATTTTTTCAAAGATCTTGTACTATATATTGCAGTATTAATTAGCTCTTCTCTTTCTGTGATAAACAGCATGGGATTTGCAACTTGGAGATAAATGTGTTATTTTGGCTTATAGGTTATAGTCCATCCTCAGGGTAAGCCAAGATAGGCACTAAAGGCAAGAACCTGGTTGCAAGAACTGAAGCAGAAACCATGGATGATGGCTGCATGCTAGCTTGTGCATCTACTTCCTTAGTCTACATTCTTATGCGGCCTAGAACCACCTCCCAAGGGGTGGTACCAACTCTGGTGGTCTGGGCTTTTCCACGTCAATCGCTAATTAATAAAAATGTCCCACAGAAATGACCATGGACCAGTCTTATGTAGATAGCACCTCAATTGTTGTTCCTTTTCCCTGGATATCTCTAGTTTTTGTCAAATTACCAAAAATGTTACCACACAACTATATTTTTGACATTCCTTTTGTTGTTGCTGTTTGTAGATGTAACCAACCGTCTTATTAAAATAAGAAACACAAAACCAATGTAAAAGAGAAAGCCGAGAGGTCCGAGCTCAGAGCTAAAATCTTACCTCCTGCAGTGCTTCTACCTCCCCGAAAGAGAGCACCTTCCTGTGTGTCTGTCTTTAAATAGTCTTTCTGTTCTGCCTTCTCATTGGTTGTAAACCCAAACACATGACTGCCTCGTCACTGCCTGTAAGTACAGCCCTCCAGGTCTTAAAGGCGCATGTCTCCAATGCTGGCTGTATCCCTGAACACACAGAGATCTACCTAGCTCTTCTACCAAGTGCTGGGATTAAAGGCGTGCACCACCTCCACCACCACCATGCTCTTGCTATGGCTCTAATAGCTCTGACCCCAGGGCAACTTTAATTATTAACATACAATCAAAATCACATTTCAGTACAAATAAAATACCACCATAGCTGTTCTCATTTTTATTCTTGTAAAAGATTTATAGAGCTTGTATTTCTTTTAGTCACTCTGTTCTTAATTTATTTGCCTTTAACTTTGTGGTTTTTCTCTTAATTATGTGTGCTTTTCAATACTCTCTGCACCGCCTTTGCTTTCTATGTCTTTGTTGCTTGATATTACATATTTCTTGGGGACATGGCTTCCCACAGTATACCTACTTCTATGTCTCCAGGGAATTTGAGAATTATTTCTACATTAGTCTTTGAAACTATTATGATGATAGGGTAAGAACAATGGCCCAGTGATTAAGAATGCTTGCTGCCCTTCCAGAGGACCAGAGTTCAGTTTTCAGCATCCATATCAGGCAGCTCACAACCACTATAACTCCAGCTCAGTGTAATCCAGACCCTCCTCTGGTCTCCATGGGAACATTAATACCCATGCCCATCCATATTTACCATGTCCCGCCTCCCTACATATGCAGATAAGTAAAAATATGAAATTTTATGAATGAGTAAAGTTGTGCTTAATACAGTTCTAATAAGTTGCCATACTTTTGAAGACAGACAGACATAAGTAGTAATTAAGCTGGTACCAATGATTTCATTTTTTTCTACTTTGAGATTTTTTTTATCTTTAAATAAGATTTCTAAGTTCAAAAAATTCTGAAAGTGTGCCTAAGTACTCAATTTTTTTCATGAAATTCTAAATACACAAATGAACCATGGCCAGATTATGTATGGAAACAGAACCCTAAAGAAGCCAGCCCAGAAGCCTACCCCCAATCTGTGCAGCAAGCTGGCCTCAGAAGATTCAGGACTGTCAAGCAACTATCAGCAACCTCACTTTGACCTCAGGTCCTCTAGTTCCATGTCTTTCATATCTGAGGACTAAAAAAAATTAATTATATTAATTTGAAAGGAAATATATCATTACTAGAAATATCTTTTGTAGTCCCTTTGTCATTATTCTAATACAATGAAAATTAACACAAATTTCACTTACTTTGTATGAGGTTTCATAAGTAATCTAGATATGATGTTGGGACAACATACAGAAGGATAGATATGCATGAGTTATAAGAAGATGCCACCCAACTGTATGTAAGAGACTTGAGCACTGTGTCTTTTGGCATCTACAGGCCTCTCCACACTGATAACCTGCTATGTTCCATTAGTGTATAGAAGAAGCCTTAATTTTATTTTTTTCTAACAAAATTTCCCATTGCTTGCTCTGTTTTTGAGTCTCTGCCAAATGCAAATTATGGTGGATGACTTTCTTGCTATAGCAAGTTTGGATAAATTGCCTTTACTTATTGTCATTTTATGGTCATCAATGATTTCCATATTTACATTAGTCACTTAAACTTAAAAGAGTACACTTTACTTAGTTCATTTTGTGTATGTATGAGACAATTTCAGATAATTTCTCTTGTGGATTTTGCATCTACATTATTTATTACAGAGGAGCTTTACTAGTAGAAAGTAGAGCATGCATCCCTATAACACAGTTTCCTAGAAAATTGATGGGTTTATCCATTATTTTTATATTCAAAATGAGATAGGAGTGCTTACCATAAATGACTTATAAACTTCACTTCATTGGGAACATAAGGATCCATAAATGTTTCATTATGGTTAGCCACTGTTTCTTTAGAAACATGTCTTCATGTCTGTTGATATAAACTCATAATATGAAATGACTATAGTCCTAGCTCCTAAAAATACCCAATAAATGATCTGGGCACACCTGTAACCTCAGCATTTGGAAGGAGGCAGAAGGATCAGAATTCAATGTCTTTGGGCTACACAATATGTTTCAGGCCAGTAAGAACTACATAATCTCTGCCTCAATATAAATTAACAAACAAACAAAAATAATAACAATAAAATACATAGAAGAATAAGTCTAGTTGATTATGGCCTCTGGATAAGATTACTTTTTTTTTCTAAAACAATTTCAAGTTAGCTACTTTTCTATTTCTGTGAAGAGACAGCACAACCAATGCAATTTATAAAAGAAAGAGTCTACCAGGAGTTGTCAGTGTCAAGGGTGAGTCTGTGGCCATTATGGTAGGAATCATGGCAGCAGACAGACATGTATGGTGCTGCAGCAGTAGCTGAGAACTCCCTTAGTTTATCCACAAGCAGAAGGAAGAGAAAAAGAGCCACATCTAGTCTTTTGAAATCACAGTGCCCACCCCCAGTGACATACCTCTAACAAAGCCATCCCTCCCAATCCAACCCAAACAGCTCCATCGAATAATGATGGAGCATTAAAATTTATGAGCCTATATGGACCATTATTATTTATATCACCACACAAGTCAGTACAGAACTTGATGGAAAGCCATATTTACAAAGCTGGTATGACCAGTACATGATATTGTCAGTGTAAGATGTAGCTCTCAGACCTACTCATCTACTATTATTTTTCCATTTCCTTTTATATCCAAGCTTAATGATTTGTTCATAATTATTATAGTATATACTCTCTTCCTTCTTACAATCAATTGTCAAAAGCTTAAATATGTTTATACTGTATGTGTAACAATGAATCAGTGATATTCAATCAGTAACTTATAGTGTTTTATACTAATTATTCCAGTAGGTCACAATATTGCAATATAACCCTTGAAACACTATTATTTAAAATATGCTTTCTAAGACACTTCTACCCCTATTCATTCACCTCTCTTCATACAGTATCAGCTAATGATCATATTTCATTTGTATTGTTTTTCCTGAGCAGACGCAAGACACAATAAGATACTTTCCATGTTTGTACAATGAAATCCACAAATCAGTTATTTTGAAATAATCTTCTTTTTAAAAAATAGTGGAAATTATTTATCAGTCCCTGATCATGACTTGAAAATCCCATCCATATTCATCTTCTCAGAAGTTTAAAACATTTTATTATTTATATTCCATTCTGTATCACTAATCTCTCACTGAATCTTTCTCACCTGAATATATATAAACAGAGATTGTTATTAAACACACATACACACATATACTCATTAACAAGTTATAGAATTAACACTTCCAAGATTATGAAATTGTGTAATATACTAATTGGCATTGAGTACTGTGTTTTTTAGTTACTACCTTTTAAAGATTGCACTAATAAAACTGAAGATTTCCAAAGGAACTGATTAATCAATAATGTATACATTAGTCATTTTATTAAGAATAATATACATCTTATTATGTGTGATATAGTTGAATTACCCAAAATTCTATATAGGGCTATCTAGTGTCATACTTTTTTTGTATGTATATCCTTTTTTTTTCTTTGTGTGTGTGTTTGTGTGTGCACATGTGTAGGGGCATGTGGAGACAAGGACAAGTTCATGTGTCATTCTTCAGGAGCCACCCATCTTAATTTTTTGACACAGTATCTCTCATCACATATTAGCTGTCATACATTAGAATGGAAGCTTGCAATGGCTCAGATTTCTGTTAACAAATAGTAGATGAGAAATTGTGTACTCTTGCTGTTTTTTAATATTTCATGCCAAATGTAATTTCTATCTTCTGCAAACATAGAGTACATAGAAACAAAATTACCCAAAAATTGTCACCTAATTTCAGTGAATTTGGTTACTGAAACAAAAATATTCCATTAGAAGAATAAAAAAGTGACATAAAAACAATCACCAGAAAAATTAAAGTTAATGCCGTAATGAAAATGTAGTGTTTTTACTAAAATCTTTCAGTGTGGTGAAATTTTTTGTCAAATCAAGAAAATATTGTAACCAAGTTTTGTTTAAATTCATATGCATTATTTTATTAAAGCTGAATAAGACGGTAATGCCTTGCAACATATTTTATTTGAATATAAGATATCTCTCTCATTGCTCTCCCATCCCATCCCTCCCCAAGCCTATCCATCCCATTTCCTCAGGTTTTCATCCCCCGTCACTTCCTCTCTACCACAACCCCCTTCTGCATCCCCAGTTTACTCATGGAGAGCTCCTCTGTTTCCGTTTCCCAAGGTGATCCATGAGTCCCTCTTAGGGTCCTCCTTGTTTCACAACTTCTCTGGAGCTGTGGATTATAGTCTGATTATTCTTTGCTTTACATCTAGTATCCACTTATGAGGATCACCTAAATTCTTATATCAGCCATTCTATGAAGGAAGTCCCAAGGTGATATCAGATTCATTCCATTTTCCTTCAGTAATTTTTAATGGTATCAGCCTGTAAACAAAAAGTGTCCATTAATTGAAAAATGCAATGAGAGGCATGTATCTTCATTGCTGGACATCCCATGGAGGGTTGGAGGAGTCAGTCCTTTGTTTGACTCAGGGTTTCATTCTTGTCCTGCCTTCAGGAGCCTCTTTCATCCTCCTGGATCCTTCACCTTGTGAAGGAGACACTAGCAGAAAACAGTTTTAAAAAATTAAAAAGAAAAAAGCCAGATATCTAGGTCTATGGAAACCAAATTCTGATCTTGCATAAATGATTTCTGATAAAATTGGCAAAGCTCTAGAGTAAGGGCACCGTGCCTTGCCACCAGATGCACATGACTGTTGGCAGCTAGAGACCCTGTGTGTCAGATTTGTCACTGTGGATGTTATACATCCAGAGCGATGATGAATACTGGTCTTAACCTTAGGAAAGACACTTCTTTTAGGATGGAAATCTAGTTGAAAATTCATGCAGGTATCCTGTATGGGTAGTGGACTTCTCATCCTAGAAATATTGTCTTTTTTTCCCTTGGCTTCATAGAGATGCCACATAAGTCCATCTATGAAAATGATATTGTGTAAAGACAGAGTTTCTTTTCATAAGGAAAAATGTTTAGCAACTGGTGACAATGATGAACTTTGTCTGACACGGTGATCCTGGAAAAGAAGTACTAAGAACACTTCTGTATGTGTTCCATCCATCCATCCATCTATGGTTAGGCTCCTGCATAATCACTTTGTTTATATGAGGGAAAGCCACCAATGTACAGACACAAATCCTCAGAATTTCCATTCTATTCCCTATTTGAATTAGCTCAATTTTAGGAATCAATTGATCAAATGCATGTTAACTTGAACAAACTATAAGTCAAATCTCTTTGTCTTTGCACCTGTTATTCAATCCACAACTTCTTAAACTATGTAGGATACAGACCCTGCTTAAAATTGCATCAAAGAATATGCAGGGTATGAAAAACTTGGCAATGGTAAGAAGTTTCTGAATGTACAGCTAACAAAAATGAATTCAAAACTAAATAGTTAATGTATCCCAGGTGTTCCTGGCAGTGCTCATCTGAGTTGCATTTTGTGACATAGTTTTAGCACTGAATCTGAAAACAAAATATGCATATTTGTACTGTGCATCCCATAATTCCATGGAAATACCAACAAATGCTGGCTGAAATACCTCTGCTCAGATTTGAGACATTGTATATTGTGATCTTCAGTTACTAAGTCTGCTCTTATTCAAGCATATTGTTTTATTTCTGGAAAATAAACACTTTCAATATATACCTACCATAGTTATTTATCACATATCAAGTTAGTATCTAAACTGTGGTAGTTTAAATAACTGTATTTCAATGTTTGGCAAGCAGGGAGTGGCACTACTTGAGAGGGATTAGAGGTGTGGCCTTGTTGAAGAAAGTGAAGCCCGTTAGAGTAAGTTCATCACTGGGGGTGAGTTTTGGGCTTTCAAAAGGCTTTGCCAGTCCCAATGTCTCTCTCTTCCTATTGCCTAAAGATCCAGATATAGAACTCTTAAGGTACTTCTCCAGTACCATGTCTGCTAAATACTTTCTTTTATTAAAAAGAAAGGAGTTGGTATGTTCATGGGACTCATGACAGCAATGGACACTAACTAATACAGAAGCTAGTACAGGCAGTGGGGGTACTGCTACAACAGATCTGACGATGCTGCTTATTGGTAGAATGTGGACTTTGGCTTTTGGATTAGAAAAGCAGTTGAACGCTTTAAGCAGGGCTTACTGGGCCTTCCTAGTAGGAACATGGAAGACAGTGCAGAGGGTAATCTGACCTGTGGGGCATAAGCTCAAGAAATTTAAGAGGGAATAACAATAGTAAATGGCCTAGAGACTACTCTTGTGATATTTTGGCAAAGAATATGTCTGCTTTTTGCCCTTGTCCAAAAAATCTGCCTGAGGCTAAATTGAAGAGTTGTGGACTAGTGAAGCTGGCAAAGGAAATTTCAAGACAGAGGGAGATTTCACAATCTATTTCTTTTATGCATGACTCTAAAGCCAGAACCACACATGGCTGAAACTACCAGGATCTTTTGCCATCTGGGGCTAGAACTTGACCCCCTATTTCAAGTACATTTTAACTACCTCTCTGTTTTTGCTGGTTTCCTTCACTGCTTAAGTCTTTCTTTAATGACTTTTCACAGTTTCAAAGCTCATCTCTTTGGGGTCTTGTCCTAATGTCACCGCTCCTTTTATCCCACTTAGCAGCAAACCTTTCTATAAATGTTTTATCTCCTTGAGCACTGAGTGTAGCTCTATTACACTTCCCGGTGCTCCTTTTCTCCTCACACTGTTCACTTTATATTTTTTTCTGGCTCAGCTTGTTCTTTTTCATTATAGATCTGCATAAGAGTAGCCACTAATAACCACACAACACAGTCAATACAGGATTTCACTGGGAGACTCCAAGATGTTGGAAATGAGAGAGTCATGGTATACCTGCCAAGCAGAGCTACTAACACATTGTGGAACCAGCCCAAGAAGGAGAAATGTCTTGCAGTCAACAAAGCTGAAAGGAGCTGGAGATCTGAAAAGCCCTTTACCATCAGACATTGCTGTTTGAATCTTAGATGGTCTTTTAATAAACAAAACAAAACAACAACAACAACAAAAAACAGAGCCAGATATCAGAGAAGCAGAACCACTAGCCACTAGTTCTTATCTCTATGAAATCCTCAGCCTAAAGAGAGTGAGTTCCTTTTTCCTCATGCCTTATATAGATTTCTCTGCCCAGACTTCACTTCCTGGGATTAAAGGCATGTGTGCTTCCCAGTATTGGGACTAAAGTTGTGTGCCACAGCTGCCTGGCTCTGTTTCCAGTGTGGTCTTAAACGCATAGAGATTGAGATAGATCTTAGCCTCCTGAGTGACAGGATTAAAGGTGTGTGCCAACACTGCCTGACCTCTATGTCTAATCTAGTGGCTGTCTCTGACCTCTGCTCCTCAGCCAAGTTTATTAGGGTACACAATGTATCACCACAATACATGGAGATGCAGATTTGGGAGTTTGGTCTGCTGCTTTTAGGCCTTGCTTTGGTCAAGTATCCCCTCACTATACCTTCTGGAATGGTAATGACATTCTGTGCCATTCTGTTGTACATGTGATTTTTTTTTTTAATTTTATAGGGGACTATAGCTAAGACATTGCATGAGTCTCAGAACATACTTTGGACTTTTGAACAGTCTTAAGACTGATAAACTATTGGGACTTTGGAGGTTGGAATGAATGTATTTTTGCATTATGATATGGGTACCAGTTTATGGGGGCTATGGAGTGGAACATGGTGGTTTGAATAAGAATGGCCTCCATAGGAATCTATATTTGAATGCTTGGTCAACAGGGTTGTGGCATTACTTCAGAGGGATTATAAAGAGTACCTTGTTGGAGTAGGTGTGACCTTGTTGAAGGAATTGTATTACTGGGGTGGACTTTGAGATTTCAAAAAGTCAGTCCAGAGCCAGTTTCTTTCTTTTCCTGCTGCCCAGCAATCTTGTTGGGGAACTCTCAAACTAATTCTGCAGCACAGTGTCTAACTACTTTCCACCATGCTCTCTGCCATGATGACAATGAGCTAGAACTAACAGTAAGATAGTCTCAATTAAAGGCTTTCCTTGATAAGAGCTGCTGTGCTCATAATGTCTTTCCACAGTAATAGAACACCAAGACATTAACAGTTTATATTATGATAGAATACTTGATTTTTAATTTTTGTTATATATATGCATATGTATATATATATGTATGTATGTATGTGTGTGTGTGTGTGTGTGTATACAGTCAAGGATGATCTTGAACTTTGAATCTTCCTAATCTCACCTCTGAAGTGCAAGATTATAGTCTAATGATTCAGGGCAACAGGTAGGATATCCAAGAGGAGGTTTGATATGGGTCCAGGATTGATTGTGTGCCAAAAGTCAGAGGCCTTGAACCTGATCAGCAATATGTTACACAATGAACATTTACAAGTGAAGCTGTTTGGACAAAAGCTGTGTGATATACAGCAGCTCCCAATGCCACTATGAGGAATCAGGAGGCAATGGAGATATGTGAAAGACAGAGACACAACGTATTGTTTTTGATGTTGTTGTTTGCTTTTTGTGTATTTGTTTGTTTTTGTTTGCTTACTTAATTATTATTCTTATTTGTATTTTTCATTTCTTATTTTATTTTTGTTATTACTTTTTAACTTTACCTTTTTGGGAATGCTACAAGGATGAAGGGTGGATATAGAGGGACTGGGAAATGAATAAGATTGGGGTGCATGATGTGAAATTCCCAAAGAATCAATAAAAATATGTAAAAAAAATAGCTATGTGCTTTTTTTACATTGTGGTGGGGTTAGAAACCAGGGCTTTGTGCAAATATTCTGCCAACTGGGTCATATCTCTTATCTTTGTTTTGTTTTGTTTTTTGTTTTTTTTTAAAACAGGGTTTCTCTGTGTAGTTTTGGTGCCTGTTCTGGATCTTCTCTGTAGACCAGGCTGGCCTTGAACTCACAGAGATCCACCTGGCTCTGCCTCCTGAGTGCTGGGATTAAAGGAGTGTGCCACTGCCACCACCACCTGCTCATATCTCCAATCTTGAATGCTTGATATTTAAAAAATTGTTTCTTGAATTGTTCACTAAATTGAATGTCACTAAAAATCATTCAGTGTACTTTGGCTTGCATTCAGGATAGAATTTCCAACATAGTTCATTTGGTAAAACACTTGCCTAAAATGTATAAGGGCATGAGTTCCATCTCTAGTTCCATGTTCAACATGGTGTAAGGGCTTATACATGTCTAAAATCCCAACCCTTAGGAAGTGGAATAAGAAGAAACAGTAACTCAGGACCATAGTCAGCAGCATAGCATGTTTGAGGCCAGCCTGGGCTACATGAGAACATGTGAGATTCTGCCTTGAAAGTAAATAACACACAAACAACAAGAATAACAACAAAGGAAACCCAGTCTCTCTCTCTCTCTCTCTCTCTCTCTCTCTCTCTCTCTCTCTCTCTCTCTCTCTCCCTATCTATCTCTGGGCTAGTAATATTTAGATTTCATTTAATTATATCCACTTAGCAGGTTAATTTCTTAGAGTCAAATGAAGCATAAATGAAAAGAATTTAAACAATATTTCCTAAAAACAGAATATATTTTAAATGAGTCCTAATTATAAAATATTGTTCTCTTTCTTTATAAATGACACATATATCTTTACTTAAGATTTTGAGTGCATATGAGCTTAAAAAATAATCAGTGATTTGGGATTTAAAGTGATCATTAATTTCACTTGCTGAATCTTTAAGTCCAAGAACAAAAGGTCCAAAAGCTATGTGATTTTATTTTCTTGATATAACACAAAGAATATTCTAGAGAAGGTTTTCTTCTGAAAGCATCCCTTTATCAAGACGCTAGCCTGACAGACCTAGAAGTTCTTGGTAGACTTTGAATAACTCTATGCTTTCTTTTAAGAATTAGCATTCTAGCTTTGATACTGTACTTTTTTAAACTACTTTTGCTTAGAAACTCATCCTGAAACTTTTATACCCCATCATTCTTGATAGACCTCAATTGTCTTAAAAATTACAGCTACTAAATCACAAGAATCATTCTTTATTTTCCAAGTAGTATTTCTGACTAAATATTGTTGATATAGACTCATTCCTTTTTTTCAGGTTCTATGAAATTTCTCCTCCAGGTGAAAGAGAGGGTTCCTCAATTAAGTCTGATGAATTGGGTGCTTTGGTAGATGTTCTTTCATAAATAACAAAAAGCAATTGTCCTTTGTGTGCTATACCAAGGCCTGGCAAAAACATGAAAATTACAATGAAATATGGTTTATGCATTATTATTTTCTTTTGCATTGAGTTGATGAAACAAAGAGCCCAACATATTCTATTGTTTTGTTTTGAACTGTAAGGACTGGGATTCATTGGTAATGGCAAGACATGTAACCAATAGTAGCTATATATAATACATATGTATGTATGTATATATGTGTATATAAATATATGTGTATATGTTCATTAGATGTTATTATTGATTACTGAAAATTGTTGTGTAAACCCAATGACCATTTACAATGCCTTCATCATATTTCATATAATCATTTTTATTCAATGTTTCATACTCCTTGATTTTTCTCTAGTAGAAATATTTGTTTATACTCCATCTGCTTTTGGCTTGGTTGACCCTATCTCTTCTTTCATACTTTAATAATTTTGAGTGAATAGATTCTATTTTGTTTATCCTTTTATTTCAGTACCTAAAACAGTTTTGGCATTGACTAATAGATTAATTAGTGCATAAATAAATGAGGCTAGATAAGCCAAATATACGTGAAGGTTAGGAGGTGGTCATAAGAGTGATAAGAATTTATGAATATACCTCAGAATAATGGTAGTGAACCAGTGAACAGTAACAGGGTGAGAAGATAAAGAATAAATCTTAAGGGCTGCTTTTCTATATAGAACACTTGTACAGAGGATATGAGTTTTTCTGTTTTTGTGGTTTTTTGGTTTTTTTTTTTTTTGCATCCTATTCTAAAGTTTTCTATTATAAGATCTCTTAACAACAGCCTACTGATTGCATGCTAATATACCTGGTTTCTGTGTCTGCAATTCTCCATCCAATGGTAAAACTGTTTAAGTGTTAAGAGGTGATAGCTACAAGGAAGATAAAGATACCATTTTCTACCTTCCCCGCATCATTAACTTACCTCATGAGTGGCACACATTATTTAATCCCTCTTGTTCAGGTAGCTCAGGTGTAAAATTAGGTAGAAAGCTGTAACTGATGGTCCACAGGAATTGTGTGATTAAAGATGCCTGAGCAAATTAAGTGAGATTGAATTTAAAGCTCCCCCTGGGACTGGAATGAACTCAGACTAAACACTTCACAAAGTTGTTGAAGGTTCTATGACTATCAGAAAATTATTGAATTTCTCTTGAAGTTCTGTGTTTTAATAGGAGAAAAAGCATATTGATAATGTCAATTTGTTTACCTTCATTTTTCCCTAGGAAGCTGTGGGTCCCTGGGTTTACATATCATGGCAAATCTTCTGAGGTAGCCAAGCTCTTGGTTAGTTCTCTGGTGATTTCAGGTTTCCCTCTTCTCCACTTCCTTTCCATTCCCTCTCCTAACCTTTTCTAAGGATTTCTGTTTTAAGATCATTCCACAGTCACTGCCCGCTTCCCCTTGCTCGCCCTCTATGGTCTCCTCTTTCTTCTCTTTACTTACGACCTCCTTGTCCTCTTCCTTCGACACCTTTTAACATTTCTGTCTTTATGCAGACTTGTTCAATGACTATAAACCTAGAAAAAGAATAAATTTGGAAACTGGAATATTTTTACAACATACAATATATCATCTCTGCCACCGCTGACACCAAAAGGAAGGCCCAAGTAAAAGAGCAAAACAAAATCAGAGACAGAAGACCAACAAGACAGAAAGAGTTCATTTCAGAAGTTTAAAGGCAGAGTGAAATTTGACACCTCATCTGTCTTTTTTTCTTGAAAAACTTATAATTACTATACTTTTAGCAGAGATCTCAGATGAACTTTTTTTTTAATTAAATGTATCGTTTTGGCTGGAAATGTGAATGTGTTATTCTCGTTTTGTTAATTACTAGAAGCAGACTCCACTAGAGAGCTAGAGAGCTGTAGCTGTGAACAGCTCCATGCGTTCATTAAATTGAGTTTAAAAGGTGATTTATGTTTAGATTTAACTTTTGACAACATCTCAGCATTTGGAAAGTTTACTTTAACTTTGCCTGATCTTTAAGCTGACCATATTAAAGGACACACAGGGCTTAAAATAGCAGATGTTTCAAATGAGGGCAGAAAGACATTTTGTTGTAATGTGTGTTTGTGTGTGTGTGTGTGTGTGTGTGTGTGTGTGTGTGTGTGTGTGTGCGCGCGTGTGTGTTTTATAGCACAGGCTATTTGGCTTTATTTTCACATATATTGTTAAGCCCCATGCCTCAGTGTCTCCAGACATGGATGGAAAGATATCTGTGTAATCAACCTCACACATAAATTTCAGTAGAATTTTATATCTGGACTGTTATGAATGCAGTGAAGTAAAATACTTTTCAGAGGCCTGGCTCCTTGAAGGCATTTTGTAAGCCTTTCATACAGTAATATGTCCTCCTGTGGTTTAGAGAATATCAAACAGTTACTTGAGGGATTTTGAAATGAATGACAAAAACAAGATTCCAGTGTCTACCGGTTCTGGAACAAGGCAGGTCAAATAATAAAAAGATATTGGGATGATGTCAATTAAAAAAAATGTCCAATTAATTGTATAGCGCTCCTTTTTGATGTCAAAACATTGTATATGTGTTTTAGGACATAAAATATTCTTATTAGAAAATATTTTAGAAACAAATATTTCTGAGTGAGTGTTAGTAGGTCACATAATAGCACCCTTTGATTCTTAGCAATACTTTTCTGAATTAAGTTACTTAGTTGTGGGGTAATTGACTAGTTTCTGTGTTCTTAGTTACAGAAATGGTCATTTACACAGCCTACCATCCTTTTTTTTTTCCTTGAAGTGTCTCTCTCTTCAAGCCATCACTCACTTTCAGATTAAGTTAAACCATAATTAGCTAGTTTTCTCTATATTTCTGTAACTAGTTTCTTTTCATTTTCATTTGTCTGGTATTCTTCTATAATGACTAGCATTTGTCCAGTTGTTTTGTGCTCACCTCCTTTTCTAGCTGTGACTGTCAATGCTGGGGTTTTGCATGCAGTATCCATCAGATTGTGCATTATCAAAGCAGATGTCCTATTACAAATTTCAATTTCATGCTTGCTTTCTCTATTGCATATCCTATGAACATGGAAAATGTTTGATGTTTGGCTTGGTGAATCTGAGCCATCACGAAAGAAATCCATAGTTGTGCCAAAATATGAGCTGTAGAAGACACCTCTCCCTTTACCAAGAAGCTTCATTTTTTCAGAAGTTGAGAAACTTTCTATGTGCAATGGTAATATGGCCCCTTCCCTGGAGAAACCTGCTGGTTGAATAAAACTATTCTTGATCCAAGCATGTAGCTAAGAGAGCAGGGAAGCTCACGTGTGCATCCACTCTACTTGTAAAGTTTCCAGCAAAATTACCTTGTCCTTTTACCATGTGCTCATATTCCATATTACCCTTCTCAACAAATATTTGCCATTCATAGGAAATACTACCCCTAATCAAAAAATGCTTTTGACTGTGAACCAAAATCCCTGCATTCCTCTCCCCCTTTTGCCCCCATACTAGAACAATCATCTTCTTCAATCAATTAAACAGTATAACTTAGCTAGCCTACATGTCTCCCTCTCTACTGCGTTCTTCTGTCCATTTTCAGCACCACTGCTTCCAGCCTTAATTCTTACAAAAATGTCCTAACTAGTACTTGCTCTCTAAAACCTCCTACCCTCATCCCACACTGCAATAAGCAAAAGTTATCAGTCTAAACATAAACTCTGTATTTCTTAGGTTAAAAAGCAGTCAAACCAGCATTGTTAAATTAATATTCATATTTCTGATGATGGCATGTTAGATTTCAATATGAACTCTAGTTTTCTCTTTAACTTCATTTTATGTTTTTCTAGCTGTCTCTGAACCTCAGCAAATTCTTTTTTTTTTTCCTTAGAAAGTTGCATGCTTTACTATTGGCCTGAATTTTCTTTCTCTTACTATGAAACAATTCTTCATATATTAGCAGCCTCAAAGAAGGAATAATGTTAGCTTACAATTCCTAGTTATAGTCCATCATAACCGGGGAGTCTGGTGTCATGAACTAAAAATAGCTGGCCACATCACGTCTATACTCAAGAGGAAAGTGACATGAGTGAATGTTTATTTACTGACCCACTGACTTGGACCCAAACCTGAGGAATGGTGCCCGCCCCACACCTGGTAAGGTATTCCACACTAATTAATACAGTTAAAACACACTCCCTCACAGACATGCCCAAAGCCAATATGATCTAGACAATACCTCAGTAAGACATCCTCCCCAGGAGACTTCACACTGTGTGAAATTGACAACCAAATTTAACTATCACAGTACCCAAGCATGTGGGCTATCTCTGTTAATAGACAAGGTATTTACCCAAGAGCACCTGCTCTTGGCTATTTTTCTGCCACTCGCTTATTTCAATTGCAAAATTGTTCATTAATACTGCATTTTTTTTAAAAAAACACCTATTTCTATAAGAGGCTTTCCACAGTCATACTATGTAAATTAAGTCTTCTATTACTCTATTTCAACATTGTGGTTTGCATTTGATTTTTTATTAGAAAATATTTTTGTAGCTGTTATTTATCTACATTTTTTTTTTCATATTCATTCACTGGATTATAGGGCCCATGTACGAATTGTCTTATTCAGAGTTGAAAATTTATAATCATCTCATAAAGGTTACAAGTGAATTAAAGGATTGATATTCTGCTTTACTATAATTTTCAAGAGGGGATGAGTAGAAAACTTTGACATAACATTTAAAACTGAAAAAGGTTATTTATGGCATATCATCAAATAAGATTTTCATTAGTATAATTTGCATAAAATATTATCCAAAACTACATAAAATAACATTTTACAACTTAATTCCCATAACCCTATTTTAACATGTAAATATTTCCATTCTTTGCTTTCCAAAAATCATTAATCTTAGGCTAGGTGGTTGCAAAGGTTGTCAGTGTTCTCTGAAGATGACTGAAAATGCTTTTTGGCAAACTTCATAGTTAATATTAACAGATAGAAATCTCAGATACTAAAAAAATAGTCTTCTGTTGCTTTTATTTACCAATCTGTCCAGGTCCCTGCATCTTTGCATGCAAATCTCTCTAGAAGAATGTTCATTGTACTATATTATAATTGATGATAATTACTAAGAAATAGTGCATGTAGCTGAAAGTTTTCCTATGTCCTGTACAGTCTGCAGCCACTCAGACCCAAGTAAACACACAGAGGCTTATATTAATTAAAATTGCTTGGCCATTAGCTCATGCTTACTACTGACTAGCTCTTACACTCAAACTCAGCCCATTTCTGTTAATCTATATGTCGTCATGTTTTCTGTGGCTTTACCTGTGTGCCATTACATGTTGCTTCCTGGACAGTGGGCTGGCATCTCCTGACTCAGCCTTACTCTTCCCAGAATTCTTCTTGTCTGCTTATCCCTCTTACACTTCCTACTTGGCTACTGGTCAATCAGCGTTTTATTAAACCAATGTACAAACACATTATTCCCCAGCATTTCCAATTTCTGTTTAGTTAAAAAAGAAAGTGTTGGTAATAGGGCGGTCGACGGCTTAGATAAGTTCCGTGGAGGCGGCAGTGGCGCCGACTATGTGTTGGGCGGCGGGAGAGGGCCCGAAACTTGGCGCTCAGCATGCCGACGGTGGAGGAGCTGTATCGCAACTACAGCATCCTCGCCGATGCCACGGAGCAAGTGGGCCAGCATAAAGATGCCTACCAAGTGATCCTGGATGGCGTGAAAGGCGGCACCAAGGAGAAGCGATTAGCAGCTCAGTTTATTCCAAAATTCTTTAAGCATTTTCCAGAACTGGCTGATTCTGCAATCAATGCACACACAGTTAGACCTCTGTGAGGATGAAGATGTGTCAATACGACGCCAAGCAATTAAAGAGCTGCCTCAGTTTGCAACAGGAGAAAATCTTCCAAGAGTAGCAGATATACTGACCCAGCTTCTGCAGACAGATGACTCTGCAGAATTTAATTTGGCGAACAATGCTCTATTAAGTATATTTAAGATGGATGCAAAAGGAGCGTTAGGTGGCTTATTTAGCCAGATTCTTCAAGGAGAAGACATTGGTAGAGAAAGAGCAATTAAATTCCTGTCCACAAAACTCAAGACGCTCCCAGATGAAGTGTTAACTAAGGAAGTTGAGGCACTCATACTCACTGAATCCAAAAAGGTCCTGGAAGATGTGACTGGTGAAGAATTTGTTCTGTTCATGAAGATACTGTCTGGGTTAAAAAGCTTACAGACAGTGAGTGGAAGACAGCAGCCAGTAGAGCTGGTGGCGGAGCAGGCTGACCTGGAGCAGACCTTCAGCCCCGCAGACCCTGACTGTGTGGACAGGCTCCTGCAGTGCACACGGCAGGCCGTGCCTCTCTTCCCTAAAAATGTCCATTCTACAAGGTTTGTGACATATTTCTGTGAGCAAGTTCTCCCTAATCTCAGTACCCTGACTACCCCAGTGGAGGGTCTTGATATACAGTTGGAGGTATTAAAATTGTTGGCAGAGATGAGTTCATTTTGTGGTGACATGGAAAAACTAGAAACAAATTTAAGAAAACTCTTTGATAAGTTACTGGAGTATATGCCTCTCCCTCCAGAAGAAGCAGAAAATGGAGAGAACGCTGGTAATGAAGAGCCCAAGCTACAGTTTAGTTATGTGGAATGTTTATTGTACAGTTTTCACCAGTTGGGCCGAAAACTCCCAGATTTCTTAACAGCCAAATTGAATGCAGAAAAGCTCAAAGATTTCAAAATCAGGTTGCAATACTTTGCACGGGGCCTTCGGGTTTATATCAGACAACTCCGATTGGCTCTCAGGGTAAAACAGGCGAGGCCTTAAAAACCGAAGAGAACAAGATAAAAGTTGTTGCATTGAAAATAACAAATAATATCAATGTTTTAATCAAGGATCTCTTCCACATTCCTCCTTCTTATAAGAGCACAGTAACATTGTCCTGGAAACCTGTACAGAAAGTCGAGATTGGGCAAAAGAGAGCCAGTGAAGATACAAGTTCAGGTTCACCACCTAAGAAATCTCCAGGAGGACCAAAAAGGGATGCCCGACAGATTTATAATCCTCCTAGTGGGAAATACAGCAGCAATTTGGGCAACTTTAATTATGAGAGGAGCCTTCAGGGGAAGTAGAGGAGGCCAAGGCTGGGGAACACGAGGAAATCGTAGTCGAGGAAAACTCTACTGAGTACGACATCACATTCTTCAGCATTGTCATGAGCTTAATATTCTTAAATCTGCTACTCATTGGATTGCCGGGGATGTCCCTTTAAAAAAGACTGCTGCCTTCATCTCAAAACTAATGTTCTTTCTACCTTTGTATGTATGATCTACTTTTGTAACAGACCATGGTTGTGTCCAAGGTAAAACCACAACAATATTTTTGGATGCTTTGTCTGCAGCCTTGACATGTTTTCGCAATATCCTCATTATCAGACTTCATCTTGTGAATCTTGCTTTTAAACAATCTGGATAATTTGTTATTGAGAACTGAGTCTAATGGAAATTTCACTCTAGTTCAAGGTCTGGTAAAGTTCTTCACTTTTGAAAGGTTACTTATTTTCCTCCCCATCCTGTTAGTTTTTTGCCCAATATATGGAGAAGAGTAATAATCAGTCTTAACCTTATGCATTCATTGATCTCTACTGAAGCTGCTAGGCACTGTTGTAGCATTCATTCCTACTAAGACTCAGAAGTTCAACACCAGCTTCTTACAGTGTACCAGTGACGTTAGGAGGCTGTAAGTGCTTTGCATTGCTTCCTTCACCCTCCTCCATTTTTGGGGATACAGCTTTTGAACACAGGGTCTTATTATTTGAATGGGAGTACATGTGCATTATACATACAAACATAAGCATATGTTGTGTGTATATATGCATGCTATGGAACTTGAGTGTACAACAAATCAATATTTTAAATTCTAGGAATGGGTTATCTAACATAGTGATTATCCTTTTGAGGCTAAATCAACTATTGATTTGGCATCTAGGTTTTTACCCCAGTAGGGAGGAATTTGAGTCAGTCATACTTACATCATTATTATTATTTAAAACTAAAAACAAAGGCTGTTTTTCAGAGACAAATATGAAGACCCTTGTTGGTGAAAAACAGCCAGATATAGTATACATACAGGTTCCCATAGGATGTGATAGTGTAATTTAGGATTTGGAGACTTAATAACCAGGGCTACCCAGGAAGTGACTTGATGACATAGTACCAAGAAATAAGATGCTCAGTTTGCTTTTGCCACTTTCAAAATTTAACTTCTCAGGTTATTATTCAGATTATTGTATAAGTTAGCCAGTAGTTTTTAGATTAAAACAACAAATGGGAGGTTTGTGGAGTGTCTCATGTCGTGGGCATTTTAGTAGTCCAGACCCTTTGTTCTTTATTTGATATTTGAATGTTTATATATTTTTGTTCCACGGTTAATTTTCCTTCCCCAAGTTTGCTATTCAAATCAGATATTCAGATGTCATTGCTAGTAGGTTTGTTATTTTTTTGTTTTGTTTTGGGTTTTTTTTTTTGTTTTGTTTTGGTTTGTTTTTTTGTTTTTTTTTTTTTTTTTGGTTTTTTGAGGTTTCGATTCCTACACAGGTGTCTTCATTACCATTACTTCTACACTGGGAAAAAAGCAAAACCCCTTTATGAGAATTACTGCAGATATTTATGGAGATAATATTTCTAGAAGTCTAGAATAATACAAGTGAGCACAAGAAGTTGGTCAGCTTGACTAAGGAGTGCTGGCAATAATCTCTGAACTTTCCACAAGACTGAGCTGAACCTAGGCTTCCTTGGAATCTGAACAGACATAGGAACATGGAATTGCCAATTGAAAACTGTGACCATCTAGCATGGACCTCAGAGATAGATCAGCCACGGTCTAACGCCATTTCGAGTACAAAAATGAATTGGACTACAGCAATATAAATTTGGACATAGTATAATTTTTCCTCCTTCCTTGTCTGAGTGTATTTGTAAACTCAGCAGAAATAACTTGACCTCATGTCTGATGCAGAGCTCACTGCATTCCTCCTCCGCCCTTTGCTGCTTTTCCCTTGTCTAGGCAATACTGCATAGCTTAGTTCTTTTTGCTTCAGAGATTTGAAGAAAATCTTCATGCCATAAATACGTTTTTTCTTCTGCAAGACACCTGTTTATCCCCTTGTTTAAATGTAAATGTTTCCATATGCTTTTGAATTAAATTTCCTTTTGTAAAAAAAAAAAGAAAGAAAGTGTTAACTTTAACATAGTAAAATTATATATCACAAAACAGTTATCAAGCAAGAATTACAGTACAATATCTAGTCTATTTATATTTTGCAAATTCAAAGAAAATATTCTATTTATCCTATATTTGTGAGACTAAGGTTTCATATTTAATTTATCTTTTATTATACCAAAGGAAAATTATAACTATCTAGTCTTCAACTACATCAAAGACCTCAAAAGGATATAATATTACCCAAGTAAATAGAAAATTAATTGTAAGCAACTTCCAAAAATTTAGAATGACAGAGACAGCTGCCTGTCTGGACAGTTTTCCCAAGTTCCTCTGTAATGTTGGGGCATCCATTTTCAGTCCACAGTCCTAGAGTCTCTCAGTCACTTCTCTTGGTGTCCCCTAGAGTGTCTGGCAGTCCCCTCTGTGAAGCAGGAACCTGAAGGACAATTTTGCCTTAAAACATTCAGTGGTCACCTTCCTATGGGATCTGCATGTCCAGTCGATACAACATTTTGTCAAGCAGTCCAGGCAAAAACAGTTTCTTGCCCAAATGGCTATTTTTGCCAAGAAGAAGATAAACTCCATATGGAATGTCTTTGATGCCCATCATCGTTTTTTAAGTAATTGGTGCTGCCAGGAGCAGACCTGTCTCATTGTCCAGAAAAGTCTAAGTTTTCAAAACATTTTAAATGTCATATTCTATAGGTCTTTGAAGTTTTTGAATATTGTCTACTTAACTGAAATGTATCTATGTATACCTAGAAAACTTAACTAACATGACTATAAGTTCGATTATCATAGAAGACTAATTATTAATCTGTATTTTTAATTATCCATTACAATTTCAATGAGCTGCACAAATATAATACCTTAAACAAGAGTAGAAATATACATACAGTATAACAAAATTAACTTTCAATTTGTATCACTAAACTAAAATCCATTGCAACGTAAAATATTTTAAACAAGTTGTTGCTCTTTAAAATTAGATTCAATAATCTATCCTTTCATCCTATCATATCTATATCCTATATTTCTATATCATATCCTCCTTAATTTTTTTAGAAAGAGATTGACTATGATCAATAACAATTTGTAACCAACAACTAAACAAAGACAAACATCCATAATCTAACCTTTGGGAATGTGAGAATAGCTTTCTAGGATACTTTCTAGGATACTAGGATATCCTGCTGATAGAAGGTGTTGGTAATCTTTTTTTTTTTTTTTTTTTTTTTTTTTTAGTTTTTGTTTTTTTTGAGACAGGGTTTCTTTGTGTAGCTTTGCGCCTTTCCTGGAACTCACTTGGTAGACCAGGCTGGCCTCGAACTCACAGAGATCCACCTGCCTCTGCCTCCCGAGTGCTGGGATTAAAGGCATGCACCACCACCACCACCACCACCACCACCACCACCACCACCACCCGGCACTGGTGTTGGTAATCTTATAGGGACACAAGGAACAGTTTAGGATTAAGGTCAAGTCCTGACTGGAGTAGTCTGTGATGCTGTATTCTCTGAGCCAGTTGCCTTGAAGTTGGCTGTTGGATGATCTGGGCCATGGTGTCATAGGAGAACTTTCATGGGGTCTTGGCTGGTCAAACCTGATGTATCTTAACCTGGAACAAAGCCATAGCCTCTTGCTTCCTGTGGAAACAAAAGCAGAGTCTCCTTTCCAACATATACTTAGATCCAAATTTTGAAGTCAAGGTAACTTTAAAATATACATATTGGTTTAAGTGAGCAGCCTTTATAATCAAATGTCTTTCTACAGTTAAAAGTCCCAAAGACATTACAATCCAGATTCTCTGTGTAATATCCATCTTTATGTGGGTTTTTTTATATTACCTTTACTCTCTCTTAAAGGAAAGGCTTTATTTTGTAAAACTTTCTATTTCTTTATATAACTGCATATTTTCCTTTTTCTCTCTCCTTTAAGCCTATGTACATTTTTACACACATTGTAAACCATTAAGAGGTTTATTTAATCTGAATCTGACTTATTGTGAATCTATGGCTTTAAACTGTAGCATTACTGGTACTAAAATAGTAGCTTTGGCAGCTGGCTCAACCCATCTCAGCTTTCCAACATGGTGGAACTACATTTACCACCAGCTTTGGGGGAACCATGCTCACCACTAGACTCTGGGAGGCAGTGGGTCTATGCCTCCATCCAGCAGCATGTAGCCCAACCCCCCTTTTTTTTCTTATTAGCAAAAGCTAAATCTGCCATGCAGTGCACTGTGTGGCTTGGAGACACCACTGTGTACCATGGCAGAAAATCTGCCATGCTGCATTCAAGCCCACAGCAGCTGTGAGCCTGCCATACTGTAGCTCATGGCTTACCTGAGAGACAGGACTCGGAAGCTGTTTTTAGCTCTGTTTTAGAATTTTTTAAAAGCTTTCTTAGATTTAGGTGGAAACTTGCTCCATGTTTTTGTAGTCGGAAATTATGGCTAATGACAGCCATCCTGTCCCAGCTTCCCAAGTACTGGAAATTCAAGTGTCCTTCACCATGCCCTGCTAGGTACTTAACTTATATTCTGTCAGTTTGCTTCTTCACTGTAGCTTGGGTAAAATTCTTTTTCTGAAAGATGGGTGGAATGCAAAGTTCCACTGTCTTCAGATTTAAAAAAATGCTTTTGCAACCTGATAATACTTGGCATTGCTTATTCATTGAATTCTGATAAAATTATATATATTCAGGAAAACTATGCTTTAAAAATACAGTGGTTGCAACCACTAATTTTTGCCACTACAATATATTTGAAGGTGGCACTCATCTGACAACTGGAACTTCTGTTACATACTTTAACTACTGCTTGTTTAATGGTATCATTCAGGAGATCATAGCAAGTAAAGTTACATTCAAGAGAAGGGCCTGTGCTCCTTTCATATCTCAAGCAAGAATTTGCTACTCTCTTGATGAAACCTGAAGGATAAAATACTCCTGTTATTTTTAGCATGTGAACATATTACAAAAGAGCAGAAAGAGAGGAGAATTGTTGCAGTTAAAATGGAAGAGGGTCTTTATAGACCAGTAAGTGATCACTACAGGCACTTAACTGCTGTGGGATGTTCTGTATGGCAAATGTGTTGCTCTGATTGGTCAATAAATAAAACACTGATTGGCCAGTAGCTAGGCAGGAAGTATAGGTAGGACTAACAGAAAGGAGAAAAGGAAGAACAGGAAGGCAAGAGGAGTCACTGCCAGCCCCCGCCAGGACAAGCAGCATATGAAGATGCCTGTAAGCCACGAGCCACGTGGCAAGGTATCGAATTATGGAAATGGATTAATTTAAGCTGTAAGAACAGTTAGCAAGAAGTCTGCCACAACCATACAGTTTGTAAGCAATATGTCTCTGTGTTTATGTGGTTGGGTCTGAGCAGCTGTGGGACTGGCGGGTGACAAAGATTTGTCCTGACTGTGGGCAAGGCAGGAAAACTCTAGCTACACTTAACTACAGTGCTCTAGAAGTTAACCTCCTCAGATGTAGCCATTGGCAAATTGGAGGCTACCAAGGGCAATTTAGCTAGACCTTGCTTCAAGATACAGTTTTAAACTGGAGTTGTATCTCAGTGGTAGAGTCCTAGATCCTGGATTCAATCCTGGCACAGAAACAAACAAACATACAAACAAGAAAATATCACTAACCACACACACACACACACACACACACACACACACACATACACACACAAACACACACACACTCACACACAAATGCTTAGGCTTTAAAGGTTACTCTGAAGCACTATCAAGATGTTGACTGGAAGAATTAGCGAAGCACAGTAAACTAACTTTTTTTATAGGACATTTCCATACTCAGGCTCATGTCACTCAGATAGTGCTGCAATTTACATAGGATAAAGCATGGGGCGTTGATGGTTATTTTAATAATCTTTAAGAGAAAATATGACTAGAATTAAACTATCAAAGATTCTTAATATTTCTATTAAGACATGAAGCATGAGATAAAATTTTATTGCTAACTACCCTACTGAAATCTGTTTTATATAGTGCTTTTTTCTCCAATATTTTACCTGAATTTGCAACTTTTAAATGTTTATTTAGAGTTTGTCTGTTCCAGGAAAATTTAATAACTTTTTTCATTCCTTTTACTGAAATAGTGTTGAGAAGATCCTGAGTTACATACTTTCCAGTATGAGTTCTTAAAGCCATGCTTGGCTTTTGTATGTTTTTTTGGTAAAGGGTACTGCTTATCTTACACTGTAAAGTAGGCTGAGAAATGTATTTATCTTATTAAAATTGCTGCTTTTGGAGATGGTTTCAAGAGTGGATGCAAAGGTAATAGTGTGCCCATGCCTTAGAACAATGGTTCTCAATCTTCCTAGTTGGTGACCCTTTAATATAGTTCCTCATGTTCTCTGGTAACCCCCAACCATAAAATTATTTTTGCTGCTACTTCATAACTGATAATTTGCTAACTGTTATGAATCCTAACTTTTGGAGGTAGAGGTTTGTCAAAGTGGTTGCAACCCACAAGTTGAGAACCACTGCTTTAGAGACTCAGAGGAGATATGATTACTCTAAAGGAAGCTCTGTAGCTTTAAAATCCAGGTAGCTTCAGAGTCAGGGCACCTGATAGTTCAGGGAGGATTGGTGGCAGAAGAGGGAGAGCAGAGATGTAACTGATCCTATACTTGGGGTCCAGGGCTGTGGACACAGAACGGGAGAGAAAGGGATCACAGGAAATGGTATTAAGCAAGGTAACCCAGGCTCAGAAAGACAGCCACCATGTGCTCTTCTTCATATGTGGACCTTAGCATTTAACATTTGAATTTGCAAACTCCAATGGGAATAAATATTCATCAATATTAGGAAAGTAGCAAGGGGTTATGCTACTGGGAAGAGAAAGCTTTAATCAAAGGGGGTGGAGAAGACAATAGAACAATCTGGAATCGAGGGACACTGCATGAGAAGGGGATGGTCAGGAAGATGAATGGGAAACAGGAGGGAAATCAACCAAATTGAAATTTGCATTAGAGGTTCATGTGGAAATCTATTATTTCAAAAACTAATTAAATTTTCTTTTATTTGGTAGCACATTGTGAACTAGGAGGCTTCTTGTAGTCTGTATTGCTTTTAGTACTTGTCTTCGATTGAAATTTGTACTGCCAGGATTTTACCGTGCTTACTGTGCAGTGTGATATCCTCCATGACATGCAATCCTGTCATGTGCTCTGTCTTGACAGATTCGACGGGGCAGTTGACTCTGCCTGACTTCCATCGGGCTTCCTGGAGCACTCTCTCCCAGTCCTGTCTTGACTGCCACGACTTCTTATCAATTCCATCTTCTGTTGTCTTGCTATTTCAGCTAGAATATACTTAAAAGGTCTGTTAATTAAAAAAAGATAGAGTATCAGTTAAAAGAGAACTAAAATGAGACAGCACTTCACACCCATGTTGCTACTGTCTAAAAAGCAGGA
Source organism: Peromyscus leucopus (assembly GCF_004664715.2). NCBI lineage: Eukaryota > Metazoa > Chordata > Mammalia > Rodentia > Cricetidae > Peromyscus > Peromyscus leucopus. The sequence goes on from NC_051065.1 coordinate 7,986,530, forward strand.
ACAAGTGGCATTGGGAGTATTTGAAATCCCTGTGTAGCACTTTTGAGAATGGAAAATGAAGCAAGTATATAGATCAAACATGGGAGTTCCTTTAAAAACTAAGAGTATTTGACTGTATAGATAATCCAGCAACTCCGATTCTGAGACCATGTTAATGTATCTGCATGTTTACTTATATGTAGGCATGGGAGCGCGCGCGCGCACGCGCACACACACACACACACACACATACATTAATTACTTAGGTAAGATTTATGTATATATATGTGTGTGTGTGTGTGTGTGTGTGTGTGTGTGTGTGTGTGTGTGTGTAGATGTAGGGGCCAGAGAACAACCTTGGTTGCTTTTTCTCAGGCCTCCTCCACTTTATTTATTTATTTACTCTGAAGCAGGGTCTCTCACTGGACTGTAACTCACCACGAGTAACAGGCTGACATGTCATTAGTCCAATGTTTCCTCCTGCCTCTGTTTCCCCAGCATTGGGATTACACACACATGCCATCATTGAAAATACTGTTTTCAATAAATATCTGTTTATAATCACAGCAGTATTGGGCACAATAGAAAAACTGCACACTCACACCTATACATACACATATTACAACAGTGGACATTATATTAAGTGAAACAGGATGATCACAAAGGGATTAATTTGTCATAGGAGATACCTAAGACACTCAAAGTAATCAAGTTAGACATCAGTGTCTACATAAAATCATAACTCTCATGTTAAAAGGAATAAGTGATTTATTCTGGAGCCAGTTTGAGTGACCACGGTCTGGGAAGACCATGAAATCCACATTTAAACATAGAAGGAGTTTCGTGAACTTTTATAGCTTAACACAAATAAAGAAAGTCATAAATCAAGATAATTTTAAAATACATTGCTGAGTACTTCAGAGATGCAGTTTCAGCAGAGTTGAGGGTGTTTTTTTTTTTTTTTTTTTTGCTGTGTCATAGAATTTTTTAAATTTTATTTTACAATATAATTTAATTCTACATATCAGCCATGGATTCCCTTGTTCTCCCCCTCCCGCCCCCTCCCTTCTTCCCAACTCATCCCCCATTCCCATCTCCTCTAGAGCAAAGACTCCCCCGAGGATTGAGATCAACCTGGTAGCTTTTATCTAGGCTCCTGATGCTACCTTGTGATAGTTGTTGCTTCTGGATTGATAGAAGCCACTGGTCTCCTAAGAAAATAGATTTCAGAAGGTTTTTATTTATTAGTCACAAGATGTTTGCTCCAAAACAGAGGAGGGTAAGGAATTCAGAGGGTTAACGCTAGCCCAAGATGAGGTTATTAGCCTCTGACTTGCAACATCTTAACCTCACCACATCACTGTGGTTTTAATAAACAAATAATTCCTGGCAAACAGAGCATCTTTCCAAGAATTCTCATTCACAGTACAAAAGTGGTTAACAGGTGCTAGAAACAGAGTAAGTAGCAGAATGTTCACAGAGTTTTAGTTTTGCAAGATGAATAATTTTATCTCAGGGTTGCCATAACAATATAAATATTCTTAGCACCAATGAATTCTACATTGAATAATTGAAATGCTAATTTTTATGTCTTGTTACTTTACCATAATTAAGAACATAAAAATAAATACATAGCCATGATTGAATAAGAAAAAAGAAAACTTTCTAGCAAGGTTTTTTGTACAATGTGGCAAGTATAATAATGTACTACACATTTGAAAAATCACTGAGTAAATTTCAAATATTTATACCCAAACACACACACACACACACACACACACATATATATATATATATAAATCTTACCTAAGTAATTAATATACTACTCAAATTGTATAGCTTACCTTTTATCCTCAAAACACATGCAGTTGTAATTGATCAATTTATAATTAAGAAGTAAAATTCATTTTAAAATTTAGGTTAAGGATCTCTGCATCTGTTTCCATCAGTTACTGGATGAAGGCCCTATGATGACAGTTAGGGTATTCACCAATCTGATTGCCAGGGGAGACCCACAACCAAGCACCAGGCCCAGCTCCAGGAGTCCAGTCAAAGGGAGAGAAGAGGGATTCTATGAGCAAGGGGCATCAGGATCATGATGGAGAAACATACAGAGACAACCAAACCAAATCATGAACTTTAGATCAACACCTGTGGAGTCTCCATGGGACTGGACTAGGCCCTCTGCATAGGTGAGGCAGTTTTGTAACTTGATCTGCTTAAGGGGCCCCGAGGCTGTGGGATCAGGAGCCATCCCTGCTACCTGAGCCCACACACTTGGGCCAGAAGGAGGGGCTTGGACCTGCCTCAGCTGAGTGTATCAGACTTTGCTGACTCCTCAGGGGAGACCTTGCCTTGGAGGAGGTAAGAATGGAGGGTGGGCTGGGGGAGAAGTGGGGGGGGTGGGAGGAGGGAGGGGAGGGGAACTGTGGTTGGTATGTAAAATAAATAGAAAATTTCTTAATAAAAAATTAGGCTAAAGACTGAAAAACAAAGAAAAAGTGAGTAAATCAATACTAGTGAAATCAAATACTGAAAATATAATTCTAGGTGTTACTTTGAATACTCTGCCATCAGTATAGCAAGATTTACATTTTTTTCTAATTTATAATAGAATTTAGCAGTGAATGGCACTAAGCTTTTATGTTAATAGTTGAATGATTATAAGCTATTTGAATGTACATATTTCATCAAGATATGTTTTAAAATAAATCCATCTTTTTATTTACATTCAACAAATTCTACATATTTTAAGCATGTAATCAGAAAGATTTGGATAATCATTATTTAGTTCACATTCAGATAAATACTAATAAATCTATGAAAGATAAACATTCTCCATTATAAAATTATTGCCTGATTTAACAGCAAAACTTGTCAGCTGTATGTCTTTTTAAAATCATATTGTATAAAAGTTTATAATGTCTAAAATTGTTTTTGTGATTCTGTTTCTGAATTTCTCAAGAATCATTAACCAAAACGCCAGCTATTGTGGTGTACACATACAGTACTATCATTAGGAAGGCTGAGCCATCTGAAGACACCCACGGCTCCATTGCAAGTCTCTTATTATCTACAAAAACAAACATGCTGAAGAACATTCTCAAATTCTGAAATGAAGTTTTTAATCCCCCCAAAACAAGTATGTAACCATGCATAGGGCCTCAGAGGGTTAAGTTCTATGAAAATTATACATTATTATCAAACACAGTCTATTGAAAATCAATCACTTTCAGATAGTTCAGTTGCCAAGTAATTTTCTGGAAAAAATGTGGTCATCTAAAGAAGATTTTTTTTCTAAAGTCTTTCGATAAATGCAATTATTTTCTTTTTCTCATTTTTGCCTTCTGGAACTACATGTTTCTCCTTCAGAATGGATGTTTACTGACAAGATAGAAAAATGGCTAAGGAAGAATGAATCAGGCCTTTTAAAGTTATATATTTATTGTAAACTTTTGTTTAATTAATGATTGTTATATGTCAGCATGAGATTATCCTACTTACTAAGAAAGTCCTCATTTTTCCAATCGTCTCAAAATGCTTGCTTACTTAACAGAAGAAATTGAATACATTATATTTTATAACCAGTGAAGAAACAACTTCACATTTTCATTTTCAAACATCAGCAATGAAAATGGATATAATTTTCAAACTCAATTGTGGATAATTGTTTGTAGTATTTGAAATTGGATGTGGGAAAAATATTCTCAACTAAAGAGTTCTATAGCTTGATTAATCTTGGCTACATTTCTAGACAATGATTGTAGATCCAGGGATCCTCTTTATAATGAAATGAACAAATTGCTAAGGTCTTTATTACTTTCAAAAACATAGTGTATCACTGTGACTTTCAATCATGTGGCAACAGTGTTATGCTATGGATTAAAACATTGCATAGGATAAGATATTGAGGACCTGGAATGATGATCTAGGAACTGCACTTTCATTCTCTTTTTGTCTTTTCTTTCTTCCTTTCTTCCTTTCTTTCTTCCTTTCTTCCTTCCTTCCTTCCTTTCTTTCTTTCTTTCTTTCTTTCTTTCTTTCTTTCTTTCTTTCTTTCTTTCTTTCTTTCTTTCTTTCTTTCTTTCCTCCTTCCTTTCTTTCTTTCCTTCCTTCCTTCCTTCCTTCCTTTCTTTCTTTCTTTCTTTCTTTCTTTCTTTCCTCCTTCCTTTCTTTCTTTCCTTCCTTCCTTCCTTCCTTCCTCCCTTTCTTTCTTTCTTTCTTTCTTTCTCTCTCTCTCTTTCTTCCTTTCTTTTTTAATTGATCATTCATGCTGTATTGATTGCAACCATCTAGAAGTATAAAATGCGTAAGAGAAACATAAACTAAACTCAGTAAGGTGTACTCTGTACATACTGACAGAAAAGATGATTGTGATATTCTATTGAAAGAAAGACATGAATGAAGGAAGTAGAGAATCATTTGTACACTTACAAGGAGCATTCCATTAAGATAACAGACTAGCATGTACCAAATCCTGAGGTTGAAGTTTGTATGTCATGATGTTAAAAATACAAAAGGACTAACACAGCTGGGAATGTGCATAACATTAATGAGCCATATAGAGCCTTATAAAATACTGTTACATACATTAAATGTAAAAATGATCAGTGAAGTCTCATTTGTTAATTTTGTTGCCAGCTGATATTGTAGATGTGACTAATTATGAAGCCATCAATGGATTAATCTATTGGGGAATTCATAGCTGAGCTAGGATCTCATTGGTGGTGTGGGACATGAGAGATGAGTCTCTCAGCACTACAACTTGCCTTTGCCCTGTTGTCTCTGTTTTTTTCCTATTCATTCCCACTAAAATTTAAGCAGCTTGGCTTGTTCTGTCTTTACAACACTCTGCCCACCACTTTTTGAGAAACAAAGGAGCCAGCTGATATGGCTTGAAACCTCTGAAACTATGAGACCACAGTATGTTCTTCCTCATTTTCCTTCATTCTTTTCCCTCAGGTATTTTGCCAGTTTTAGAAAAGTTCATAAATGAGGGAAATCATTTCTGAATATTACTCCGTCAGTGACAACTTTCTTTGTTTTCTTTTCTTTTTCTTTTTTTTCTTTTCATTTTTTTGGAGGGGAAGGTTCACAATTATAAAGACAAAGAGAAAGAAAGAGAACAAAAATCAGTGAAGAAAACCAGGCAATTGGACTTGCAGAAGATATTTGTTTGACCTAGTAATTAGGATATTCAACTAGACAAACTGCAATATAATCTTAGATTTCATGGCATTTTTTAATCAAGGGTGAGACATTTCATAGCTGTCAACATATAGACTGTATGTCAGCTTTACATCATTGTGAAAATATACCTTACAAAAATAAATAGAAGGAAAATATGTTTATTTTGGTTAAAAAGTTCAGATTGAAGTTGTTTGGTCCTGTCTTATTGAACTGGTTAGAGAAAAATATATAATATGTGTTTATGAAACAGAGGACTTACTCTCCTCATGATGTCCTGGGAGCAAAGAGAGAAAGAACAATAGACAAGATGACATTGACAATTAAATGACATGCCTCAAATAACCTCTCTTCTACTAAGCCCCACCTTTTTAAAAATTTATTTATTAAATTTAATTTTATATATCAGCCACAGATTCACTTGTTCTCCCCTCTCTCACCCTCCCACCCCACCCCACCCCCACCTTCCCCCTACCTATCCCCATTCCCATCTCCTCCAGGGCAAAGACTCCCCTGAGGATTGAGTTCAACCTGGTAGATTCAGTCCAGGGAGGTCCAGTCCCCTCCTCCCAGGCTGAGCCAAGTGTCCCTGTATAAGCCCCAGGTTCCAAAAGCCAGTTCATGCACTGAGGACAGGTCCCAGTCCCACTGTCTGGATGCCTCCCAAGCAGATCAAGCTAATCAACTTCTTATTTATCCAAAGGGCCTGATCTAGCTGGGGGCTCCTCAGCTATTGGTTCATAGCTCATGTTTTTCCTTTCATTTGGATATTTGTCCCTGTGGTTTATCCAATCTTGGTCTCAACCATTCTCCCTCATACAAACCATCCTCTTTCTCGCCAATTGGACTCCTGGAGCTCCACCTGGGGCCTGGCTGTGGATCCCTGAATCAGGGTCCCTCAGTCTTTGGATGGGGTTTCTTTAGGGTGTTTGGCCATCCCATCACCAGAGTAGGTCAGTTCCAGTTGTCTCTCAACCATTGCCAGTAGTCTATTGTGGGGGTATCTTTGTGGATTTCTGTGGGCCTCTCTAGCATTTTGCTTCTTTCTATTCTCATATGGTCTTCATTTATCATGGTCTTTTATTCCTTGTTCTCCCTCTCTGTTCTTGATCCAGCTGGGATCTCCTGCTCCCCTAAGCTCTCTTTCCCTCGACCCTTGTCCTTTCTTATTCCCACTCACCTCCATGTGGTTCATGTAGATCTCATCCATTTCTCTGTCATTGGACGATTTCTGTGCCTTTCTTGGGGTTCTGTTTTCTAGGTAGCCTCCCTGGAGTTGTGAGTAGCAGTCTAGTCATCTTTGTTTTACATCTAGTATCCTCCTATGACTGAGTACATACCATGTTTGTCTTTCTGAGTCTGGGTTACCTCACTCAGAATGATTTTTTCTAGATCCATCCATTTGCCTGCAAACCTCATGATGTCATTGTTTTTCTCTGTTGAGTAGTATTCCATTGTGTATATGTGCCACAATTTATTTATCCATTCTTCAGTTAAAGGGCATCTAGGTTGTTTCCAGGTTCTGGCTATTACAAACAATGCTGATATGAACATAGCTGAGCAAGTGCCCTTGTGGTATGATTGAGCATTCTTTGGGTATATGCCCAAGAGTGGTATAGCTGGATCTTGGGAAAGATTAATTCCCAGTTTTCTAAGAAAGCACCATATTGATTTCCAAAGTGGTTGTACAAGGTTGCATTCCCAACTGCAGTGGAGGAGAGTTCCCCTAGCTCCACATCCTCTCCAGCATAAGCTGTTTTCAGTGTTTTTGATTGTAGCCATTCTGACAGGCATAAGGTGGTTTCTCAGAGTCGTTTTGATTTGCATTTCCCTGATGATTAGGAATGTTGAGCAATTCCTTAAATGTCTTTTAGCCACTTGAGTTTCCTCTGTTGAGAATTCTCTGTTTAGTTCTATAGCCCATTTCTTAATTGGACTGTTGCGCATTTTGATACCTAATTTCTTGAGTTATTTATATATTCTGGATATTAGTCCTCTGTCAGATGTGGGGTTGGTGAAGACCTTTTCCCATTCTGTAGGCTGTCACTTTGACTTGCTGGCCATATCCTTCACTTTACAAAAGCTTCTAAGTTTCAAGAGGTCCCATTGCTTGATTGTTTCTCTCAGTGTCTGTGCTACTGGTGTTACATTTATGAAGTGATCTCCTATGCCAATGCATTCAAGACTACTTCCTACTTTCTTTTCTAGGAGGTTCAGAGTAGCTGGATTTATGTTGAGGTCTTTGATCCACTTGGACTTAAGTTTTGTGCACGGTGACAGATATGGATCTATTTGCAGCCTTCTACACATTGACATCCAGTTATGCCAGCACCATTGTTGAAAATGCTTTTTTTTCCCCATTGTACAGTTTTGGCTTCTTTGTCAAAAATTATATGTTCATATGTGAGTGGATTAATGTCAGGGTCTTCAATTGAATTCCATTGGTCCACATGTCAGTTTTAATGCTAGTGCCAAGCTGTTTTTATTACTGTAGTTCTATAGTAGAGCTTGAGGTCAGGGATTGTGATGCCTCCAGAGGTTGTTTTATTGTACAGGATTCTTTTGGCTATCCTGGGTTTTTTGTTTTTCCATATGAAGTTGAGTATTATTCTTTCCAGGTCTATGAAGAATTGTGTTGGTATTTTGATGGGGATTGCATTGAATCTGTAGATTGCTTTTGGCAAGATTGCAATTTTTACTATGTTAATCCTGCCTATCCATGAGCATGGGAGATTTTTCCACTTTCTGACATCTTCAATTTCTTTTTTCAGGGACCTAAAATTCTTGTCATATAGATCCTTCACTTGCTTGGTTAGTGTGTCATTTGAGTTTCTCTCCGTTTAATTTGATGTTTGCTGTTGGCTTGCTGTAAATTATGTTTATTATGTTTAGGTATGTTCCCTGTATTCCTGATCGCTCCAATACCTTTATCATGAAGGGATGTTGGATTTTGTCAAATGCCTTTTTCTGCATCTAGTGAATTGATCATGTGGTTTTTTTTCTTTGAGTTTGTTTATATGGTGTATTACATTGACGGACTTTTATATGTTGAACCACCCTTGCATCCCTGGAATGAAGCCTACTTGATCATTATGGATAATTGTTTTGATGTGTTCTTGGAGTCTGTTTGCCAGTATTTTACTGAGTATTTTTGCATTTATATTCATGAGGGAGATCGGTCTGTAGTTCTCTTTCTTTGTTGTATCCTTGTTTGATTTAGTAATCAGGGTAATTGTAGCCTCATAGAAGGAGTTTGGTAGTCTTCCTTCTGTTTCTATAGTGTAGAACATTTTGAAGAGTATTGGTATTAACTCTTCTTTGAATACCTAGTAGAATTCTGTGCTGAAACCATCTGGTCCTGGGCTTTTTTTGGTTGGGAGACTTTTAATGACTGATTCTATTTCCTTAGGGGTTATTGGACTATTTAAATAGTTTATCTGGTCTTGATTTAACTTAGGTATGTGGTACCTATCTGGAAAATTATCCATTTCCATTAGATTTTCCAGTTTTGTGGAATAGAAGTTTTTGAAGTATGACCTGATGATTCTCTGGATTTCCTCAATGTCTGTTGTTATGTCCCCCTTTTCATTTCTGATTTTGTTAATTTGGATGCTCTCTCTCTGTATCGTTTGGTTAGTTTGGATAAGGGCTTGTCTATCTTGTTGATTCTCTCAAAGAACCAACTTTTTGTTTCATTAATTTTTTGTATTGTCCTCTTTGTTTCTATTTTATTGATCTCAGCTCTCAATTTGATAATTTCCTGGCATCTATTCTTCCTGGGAGACTTTGCTTCTTCTTGTTCTAGAGCTTTCAGGTGTGCTGTTAAGTCACTAGTGTGAGATTTCTCCAACTTCTTTATATGGGAATTTAGTGCTATGAATTTCCTTCTTAGCACTGCTTTCATAGTGTCCCATAAGTTTGGGTATGTGGTGTCTTCATTTTCATTGAGCTCTAGGAAGTTTTTAATTTCTTTCCTTATTTCTTCTTTAACCCATTGGTGATTCAGTTGAGCACTATTCAGTTTCCATGATATTGTAGGTTTTCTGTAGTTTTTGTTGTTGTTGAAATCTAACTTTAAACCATGGTGGTCTGATAGAACGCAGGAGGTTATTCCAATTTTTTTGTATCTGTTGAGATTTGCTTTGTGGCCAAGTATGTGGTCAATTTTAGAGAAGGTTCCATGGGGTGCTGAGAAGAAGGTATATTCTTCTTTGTTAGGATGGTATGTTTTGTAGATATTGATTAAGTCCATTTGACTCATAACATCAGTTAAGCCCTTTATTTCTCTGTTAAGTTTCAATTTGGAAGATCTGTTCTGTGGTGAAAGTGGGATTTTGAAGTCTCCCACTCTTAATGTGTGGGGTTTTATATGTGGTTTAACCTTTAGTAATTTTTTTTTACATATGTGGGTACCCTTGTATTTGGGGCATAAATGTTCAGAATTGAAACTTCATCTTGTTGGATCTTTCCTGTGATGAGTATGTAATGCCCTTCTTGATCTCTTTTGATTGATTTTAGTTTGAAGTGTATTTTGCTGGATATTAGGATGGGTACACCCGCTTGTTTCTTAAGACCATTTGATTGGAAAGTCTTTTCCCAGTCTTTTATTCTTAGGTAGTGTCTATCTTTGAATTTGAGGTGTGTTTCTTGTATGCAGCAGAAAGATGGGTCATGCTTTCTTATCCATTCTCTAAGCCTGTGTCTTTTTATAGGTGAATTAAGTCCATTGATATTAAGGGATATTAATGATCAGTGATTGTTCATTCCTGTTATTTTTGGTGGTAGTGTGTGTGTACTTCTCTTCTTTGGGGTTTAGTGCTATGGCATTATCTATTGCCTGTGTTTTTGAGGGTGTATCTGACTTCCTTAGGTTGGAATTTTCCTTCTAGTGCTTTCTTTAGGGCTGGGTTTGTGGATAAGTATTGTTTAAATCTGGCTTTGTCTTGGAATGTCTTGTTCACTCTGTCTATGATGATTGAAAGTTTTGCTGAGTATATTTGTCTAGGCTGGCATCCATGGTCTCTTAGTGTCTGCATTATATCTGTCCAGGTCCTTCTGGCTTTCAAAGTCTCCATTGAAAAACTGGGTGTTATTCTGATGGGTTTGCCTTTATAAGTTACTTGGCCCTTTTTCCTTTGCTGCTCTTAATATTCTTTCTTTATTCTGTACATTTAGTTGTTTAATTATTATGTGGTGAGGAGACTTTTTGGGGGAGTCTAATCTGTTTGGTGTTCTATAGGCTTCTTGTATCTTCATAGGCATTTCCTTCTTTAAGTTGTGAAAGTTTTCTTCTATGATCTTGCTGAATATATTTTCTGTGCCTTTGAGTTGGTATTCTTCTCGTTCCTCTATCCCTATTATTTGTAGGTTTGGTCTTTTCTTGGTGTCCCAAATTTCTTGGATATTTTGGGTCATGACTTTGTTGGCTTTAGTGTTTTCTTTGACTGATGAATCTATTTCCTCTACCGTATCTTCAATGCCAGAGATCCTCTCTTCCATCTCTTTCATTCTGTTGGATATACTTGCATCTGAAGTTCCTTTTCGTTTACTCAGATTTTCTATTTCCAGCATTCCTTCTGTTTGTGTCTTCTTCATTTTTTCTATTTCCTTTGTCAGGTCTTGAACTGTTTCTTTCATCTGTTTCCTTGCTTTTTAATGATTTTCTTTCAGGACTTTATTTTTTCTTCTGTTTTACTTGTCCTTTCCTCTGGTTTTTTTATAGCATTCTTCCCATTTTTTGTTTGCCTTTTCCTCAATTTCATTTGTGATTCCTTCTATATAAGCCTTTACTCTCTTCATGATGTTATTCATAAGGCTGGTTTCTTCTGCTTCTTCCATTTTTTTATGTTCAGGCCTAGCTGTTGGAGGGGGGCTAGGTTCTGGTGATGGTGTATTGCTCTTCATTTTGTTGTATGTACTTCTGCCTTGAAGTCTGCTCATCTCCTTGTGGATTTGTTTTTGGTCTTATCAGCACACTTGGTCCAGATAGAGCTGACAGATTCAGGAAACCTCTCCCTCTCTCTTGTCTAGATGGGAGCTCTGGGGTAGGATGGGTGCTCTTTTCCAGATGGGAGGTCCAGGGCAGGATGGGAGCTGGGGGCTGGTCTCTAAGTCTCAGGAAGTGGCTGAGGTCTCGGGCGGATGGGCATGGGGGCAGGGCGTGGAGATTGCAGGGTCTGCCAGGGGTCTTGGAGAAGGGGAGCCTTCCCAGTTGGGTTGAGAGGATCCTGCCTGCTGGCCACAACCTGGAGCCAAGTTGGGCAGGTCTTCCCCAGAATAGCTGGTGCCCAGGGATGGGATCTAGCACTCACTTCTTGTCCAGATGGGAGGTCCGGGGCAGGATGGGAGCTGGGGACTGGTCTCTAAGTCTCAGGAAGTACCTGGGTTCTTGGGGGGGATGGGCCTCTTGTCCAGACAGGAGGTCAGGGGCAGGATCTAGGCCCCACCTTTTATTTGTTCCATAACTTCCAAGTAAACTACCAGCAAGTGACAAATCCTTCAAACAATGTGCCAAGCCTTTTAGTGTACATTAAAGAGTCAAACTCTAGCTGATAGAACTAAAGAAACTGGTTTTAATCACCTGAGTAATCAATACAGAGAAAGGAACCATTCAAGTTTTGACCCTGGTCGTTTTGACATTCAGACTGAGAAAATGAGATGGCAAGAGAAAAGCAGGAATAACTGAAAGTGATGCCTGGTATAGGAGCACAGACTGAGTCTAATAAAAGGATGTTTCTCTGGAAGGCAAGTCGAGACTGAAATTGAACATGCAGCCTAATGAGTGAGTCGTAAGCCCTTTTTTTGAGGCATAAGAAAAAAAAAAGTATTTTCTTAATTCAGTGCAGTTGTCTTCCTGTAGAGAAAAATATCTCATTGTCACTAACATGAAATGGAAATAATATTTCAAGTCAAATTTAGCATTTCTATCAAATGCTACATATTGTGAGTAAGCTCATACTTATTTCTTGACCACTGTCTTTGGATATATCTTGGTGAATCAGGGGGAAAAAAAGTAAAAAGTAATAGAGATGATGTAAATATGGAGGAAAGATTATTTTAAAGAGCAGCAAAGAATATGGGGACCACAGAAACAGACATGGGGCTCAGGAGAGAACAGAAGATTGTGGTTTTAGTGGACAAATAAAATGTGGTCCAGAGTAAGTCAGAATGGGGAAAATTGTAATCTTTGAGCACTGAAGATGTGATGAATTCTCCACAAAATTGAAGCAGTAGCCTTCACAAAGAAGGACATGTGGTCAAGAGTACCAGAAGGAAGACTGAAATTTTGTCTTTATAGGGAAAAGTACATATATGGTTTTGGAATCTCATGGAAGTCATTTTTGCAATATTTTTATTTTCTCAGCAGAAGAGCTTTGAGAATCATGAGCTGAGTAAAAGAGTTAGGAGTTTATAGAGGTTTTATTAGACAGAAAATATGAAAATATTTTCCTAGTAAAAGGGAAAGTGTATGCAATAGGTATATTTATAGGTCTACAAAAGTTACTAGCTGTAAATATAAAATGATATCAATAATCATGGTTTGGTTCTCCTTCAAAGGCATATTCATCTGCCTTGGCTTAGACACAAAGTAGGTTGGATGGGACTTCGCCAAGTAAATATACCAAAGGATATTTATGGTACGATTACCAGTTTTAAAACAAGGTAGTGAAGTGAGAAAAAATCTTACATACACCACAGGAAGCACAGTGAGAACACTGGAGCTCTCTCAGTGGCCACATACTTTCTGAAGTTAAAATGTTAGAAATATCAACCCCGAATGGCGAGCATGTAAAAATAACTATCTTGTGATAGTCTTGGTAATTTTCATTCTAAATTATTAGATGGAGGCTTTGAAACATAGAAGTAAGGATAGTGTGTGCATAGCCAATGGTGTGAGGCAAGTGAAAGAGACTGCTCATTTTTGGAGCACAATTCCCAAGAATATGACCCACTGAATCATCTTGGCAGGGCTCACATGGGCTCACAAAGACTTAAGAGGCAAGCACCAGCCCAGTGTGAGTCTGCACCATATCCTCTGTATATATGTTGTGGCTGTTGCTTGTTTTTGTGGGACTAGGAACAGTGGGTGTGGGTGTCTCTGACATTTTTGCCTGCTCTTGGGAATATTTTCCTCCTTTTGGGTTGCCTTGTCCAGCCTTGATATGAGGGGTTTTGCCTGGTCTTATTGTGTCTTCTTCTGTCCTGTTTTGTTGTTGCCTCTTGGAGCCCTGATACTTTCTGAAGGGAAATAGGGGGAGTGGATCTGGGGGAGAGGGGAGCTGAGAGGAGCTTGGAGGAGTGAATGGAGGGGAAACTGTTAGGATGTATTGTATAAGAGAAGAATCTATTTTCAATTTTTAAAAGTGTACAAAACAGAACATCCTTCCCTTGACACTGCCTTAGGAGGAAAAGACTGAGGCCTGGATTACACCTGGGACTTATGAAGACTTGGGAACAGATGCACAGAAACCAAGCCTTGCTAAGTGCTGTTTTACATCAAATCAGGACAAAAGGTTTTCTCTTAGACTGAGATATAAATCAGTTTTGGAAGGACATTTAAATGAGTAGATATTAAATTATGTTGAATTAACTGGATAAGAGGGAAATAGGGAAGAGACAGGATGTCCACAATTTAAGAAGTTACTTGTCTTGAGACACTGTTTCTCAGGAGATGTGAGCAAATGTCTACTCATCCAGATAGAGAACTGACAACAGACAAAAGTGAAAATGCTATAAAGTCCAGCTGGATAAATCAATGAGCCTCATTTGGGTTCCTTACAGAAATATAGATGAGGGGTCACTTAAAGGAACAGAAGTAACTCAAGGATAGTTATACCACCAAAACCTGCCACAGCATGAGTGACAGTCTATAATAGCTTGAAATCTGGACCACACTGCACAGCCTCTAGGCATCCCAAAGGGTGAAGAATGCCCTTTGCAGGTAGCTCAATTGTGTGAATCTCTTCCAGATGGCTCAGTTTGTCTTTGTTCCTTCTAGGCAGCATAGCTGGTCTCTGTTTCTTCTAGCTCTTCTTGGCAGTTTGCCTGCCTGAGAATGACTCTGAGCAGTTCTTACTGCTTATATATGCTTGAGGAGGAAGGCGTTGGCTAGCGGATCAGGTCAGTTTCCGGGATTTTCTGAAGCTATTTTTAGTTACTTTCTGTCTCAAAAAGCCTCTCTGCAGAATGGAGCATTTCATCTTCCTACAAACATCTTGTCTTTCAATATCCTGTTGTTTCAACTTCCTATTTATATCTTACGTCTTAAGAAGTTTCCCTGCAAGATGGAAGGAACCCGCTACACAACAGGACTGATGGTGAGAAAAGATAGATGAACTGGGGCTGGATGAGGCTACTATAAAATTTAACAGTTTAGATAGTGAAATACGGTACTGGAGAGATGGCTTAATGGTTAAGTATGTTTTCTGCTCCTGTAAAGTACCCTGGTTAAATTCATCTTCAGCAGATGTCAGATGAACTCATACAGGCAGAGAAAAGTGCATAACAAAAAATAAAAAATATTGGAAATAATATTGAAGTAATGTAATCAGTAAGAAAATATTGGGGGAAAAAGAAGGAAGCTCATAGAAAGGGGAAAGTCTCAAAGAAATGAAAGGCAGTCATGCATCTACCATAGTGGCTGAGCCAGCCCTGGAGAGTCTGTGCTCTGACACATGTGGCATAAAATTTTCCATAGAAATAGATCATTCAATCATTTAAATGAACACACATCACATGTTTAAAAAGTATCTGTATTAGTTCCTTTTCCAATTGCTGTGAACAAACCCAACAAAAACCATCTAAGAATAATTTATTTCTGCTCACAGTTCAATTTATAGCCCAACATGGTAGAGAAGGTAGGGGACAGGAGTTTATGGCGGCTGGTCACATTGCATCTATAGTTGGGAAGCAGACACAGATGCATACTGGTAATCAGTTGCCTTCTCCTTTTATGCAGTTCAGACCCAGGCCAGAGGACAGTGGTGCCTACATTTAGAGTGGGTTCCCTACCTATCCAAGTTTTGAAAGTCTATAACAGACAGGTACTAAGGTTGTCTTCTAGGTGATTGTAGATCCTGTCAACTTTACAGTCAATATCAACTAGCACAGCCAGCACCCATTAAATATTTGTAAATTTATAAATAAATGAGACATCTTCAGAAACCCAGAAAGCTCCCCCCACACACACACAATTTGTTTTATGCTTGTTACATGCGTTAATTAAATATTAACCAATAAATATTAACAAACATAAACAGGCCTCAAAGCAGTACACTTTTGTTTTATGTTTTCAGTAGCAATAATTTCTATTTGTTCATAAAGAGAAAATTCATAAATCATATGTACTGGAGCTTTTGTCAGGATGATATGTGTATTATTCCTATCTTCTTAAATCTTACACAAGCTTTAGTCTAGCATACACAGCTGCTAAATCATTATCCTCTGCATGAGTAATTGTTGCAGATGTTCATGCTGATGAATGGAGAGCAGCTATATTTATGGTGGTTTCAGTATGGCAAGTACACCATTATGACTGCTCAAAGCACAAAAGCTACTGTGCTGCGATGGTCTGTGGTGAAGCTCTGTGTGAAGGCTACGACTCACTACTTTATATCTGTAGGGCCCCTCTCCAATGCTGTTCTTTTCTAACACTGAACAGATTTTACCCTCCCCAAACACATTTTATAGACAGGATATACTACACTACCTTTAGGCATGTTCAAAAGTACAGATAAGTTCTCTTCCCTCTGAACAGGCAACCACAAAGGCATTGACCAAACAGTCACCAGTAAGTGGTCATTTAGTGGGCCTCTTTCTTTATATTTTAATTTGGTGATCATTTCCTGATTTGTTTTTACACTGTTTTTTTTTTTTTTTTTAACTTAGTAAGACAAACATCAAGGAAAAAACAAAGTGGTAGATCAGTTAGCTCAAGCAGGAGCAAGCATAGTATTCAGTAGAGCACATTTTTAAATATTTTGCTTGTTAGTTTGCTTCCTTATATCTACTTTTGTCTCTTACCAGTCATTGAATGATCAGCCCCCCGCTCCCAACTGCCTTGAGATTAATGGAGTTTCAGGGTGAAGTAACTTCTCAAAGCAAATTTGCTTATCCCTGTGCAAATTCTTCAACAACAGTATTTTCAAGGTGATACAAGTGCTCTACAGATGATTATTGATCATGAACAATCTTAACGCTACTGAAGGGTCAGGAGAGACATACTGACACTAAAAGAGGCATAGTGATTAGGCAAAGAGGAAGGAGGTTTAATCATGCAACGGCACTCAAGGACCACAGGAGAACTCCTTGGGTATGGTCACTTTGGACACTCAAGAAAATCTGCTCACTGTCCAACCTGCTTTTCTCTTCCCTACAGTGAGGACAACTGATTTACAGCCATATAAAACTGCAAGCAGTTTATAAAACAGGAACAAAATAATATAGATGGTTTAATTTGGAAGCTGCTATCGTAGTCCATTCATACATTGTTATAATGACTGGGATGGTTCTGGTTCACAGGAAAAGGCACCATGAGATAGAACTCCTACAGACAAATGTAGGTTGTTCTTCCAGATGGCTGCAGGGCTGGTGAAGACGGAGGGCAGATTCCTTCTCCATGCAGTTGGGAGTGGCAGGGATATGCCAGAGAGCTTGGGGCACAAAGTCTTAAAACACTCTATGAATAGTTAACCTGTATTCAAACATGGTGGGAGGCTGCAGGTACTGAGAGCTTCACATTGAAAAAATTTTAAGAATATATAAAATGACCTGCAAGAGGGAGAAAAATATTATAGCGTAACATATTGTGGTGGAACCTGGTATAAAATGTTCATAGTGATAATTAGGAAGTTGAGAAAATGGAAAAGAATTCACCCTGTGTGTTGGTGACAGCGAGGTTTGCAGCAGAAGCAGCAGCTGCTTCAGTCTGCAGGGATCCCCCTAGGGGACAGGGTTTTGAAGAACACCGAACACTTCCAACCCTGCAGTGTAGCCATTTAATCCAAACCTGATCCTGGGAACCTGGACCATTGCCGTAGATCAAGCAACTGCCATTTGGCAGTTATACCTGATGCGACCGCCTGTTGGGTACCTTCCTGTGTTATTTACTTTCCCTGCTGTGGGCTTGGGTTTCTGGCATACTCCTTGCTCAGCATAATCCCTGGATTTGATGTCCTGGCCTCAAATGACAATGTCTACAAATTTGGCTGACAACATCTCCAGTTTACAGATTAGGAGACTATGAAAGAGGAGGAGACGGGTAATTGTTATCACTAGGCAGCAAATGAACACTTTTAAGCAAAGCTAACAGTTCCTTTGGCACCACATTGAAGTACTGATAAATGCTGGCCAGGTAATAATGCAAGCCGCTGCACCTGAGCAGTTCAAATTTTGAAGGCTTGTGGAATGCTTTGCATTTTTATTTTTCTTTTTTTCTCTCTTTCTTTTTATTTTTCCTTTTCCTTTTCCTTTTTAGAAGTGTGAGCTTTTGTCTATAGCAGTTGCCTGCTTTTAACATCTTAGTTTTGGTAGATTAAGGAGAAGACAATGTCTGTTTACTGATTGATTTAGATGTTTACTGAAGTCTTGCAAAACTTAAAAGCAAGTCAACTGAAAAAATAAAACATGTATTTTGGCATAGTGAGGCTCTTTCCATTGAGTGAGGAAATGCTGAGTGGTATGAAGGCTCAAAACAGAGGCTGGGACAGGATTCAAACCTTAGGATGGAATCCAGTCTGAACTGTATGAGCTGTGTGAATTTGCTCAGCTCCCAACACTCTATCTGCCTCAATTTCTTCGCTATTACACAGTAGTAACAATTCTACTTAGTTCACCATCTAAAGCCCAGTAAGAGTGATTATTTCTCAAATTCACAAATTATTTGTTTAGGTGAATGCATTTTCCCACATTACTATATCAATTTATAATCTAAAGATACTATTTTTAAAATATAAAATCAAAATCATCCTCTGGCATAATCCAGGGAATATTTTTAACTTATGATAAGATGTGATATGATCTTAGACCTGTGTTTTTGTGGTGAGAAAAAGACCCTCACTCATTTTTAAAATTATGATATTTCCTGAAAGACCAAGTTGGAGATAGAGCAGTATGGCATGTTTGTGAAGGTTTAAGTATTTAACCACTCCAAATTATTGGTTTCTAACTGATATAAACATGCAATTCACACTATTGAAAGATAACACTACAAATCAGTAGGTAAATCCCAATCCTAATAAAATGATATACCACCTTACTTCACTTGTATTAAACAAAGAGACCCAAAATATAAGAAACATCGGTGAGGATTCAAAGAAAGGAGGACACATATACCATTGGCAAAGACATAAATCAATAAAACATCATGAGAGATTCCTAAAAAGGCTCTATGCACTTTGACACTATTTCCATATACTTACTAGAATTTGCGTATCTTCTTTTACAAAGGTCTATATGGACCATTTGTCCACTTTTATTTAAATTGTTTGCTTTTGTTTTTGCTTATGAGTTATTTATATTTCTTAGCTATTCTGGATATTAATTCCTTGCCACGTAAATGGTATACAAGGATTTTGCCTATTCTTCAGCTTATATCTTCATATTATTTAGTTTCTTTTCTTTGCTATAAAGAAGTTTCTGAAAACCAAGTGTGGACTTATGTCTAGATCTTCAGCTCTAATTCCTACATCATCTTGTCAATTTTTATGCCAATAGATGGTTGCTTTTATTTTGAAGTTATGAATCTTTTCTTTATTAAGAATTTTATGCCGGTTGTGGTGGCGCACTTCGGTAGGATTTGCTGAAGGAGGCAGAGGCAGGAGGATCTTGAGTTCGAGGCCAGCCTGGACTACACATTTTAAATAATAAAAAACAAACAAACAAACAAACAACAAAAAAAAAAAAACAACTTACCTGGCAGGGGAGATACCATGATCATGAAGGTGGTTTTCCCAGGGCGAGGTTTATTTATCCATTGCACTCCGGATGTGCTGACCCCTGCGATTTCCCCAAATGCGGAAAACTCGACTGCATAATTTGTGGTAGTGGGGGACTGCGTTCGCGCTCTCCCCTGGGGAGAAAAAAAAAAGAATTTTATATTCTTTTTACATAAAAACCACAGATCCCCCTCTTTTCCCTCCTCCTGCTCCCCTACAGCCTTCTCCTACCCTACTTCACCTCCCCATTCCCTCCTCTGAAAAGGTAAGGCCTTCCATGGGGAGTCAGCAAAGCCTGGTACATTCAGTTGAGGCAGGTCCAAGCCCCTCCCCCAGCATCAAGGCTATTATACAAGGTGTCCCACCATAGGTAATGGACTCCAGAAAGCCAACTCATACACCAGGGATGGATCCAGATCCTACTGCTCCTTAAGCAGACCAAGCTACACAACATCTTGATTACGAAGACAGCCTAGTCCAGTACCATGCAGGCTCCACAGCTGTTGGTCTAAAGTTCATGAGTTCCCACTAGCTTGGTTTGGGTGTCTCTGTAGGTTTCCCTATCATGATCTTGATGTCTCTTGTTTTTAGAATGGTTGCTTTTATTACTATAGTTCTGGGGTATAATTTAAAGTCAGGAATGGTTATACCTCCAGCAGCTCTTTTATTATTCAGCATTGTTTTAACCATCTCACGGTTTTTGACTTTACATATAAAGTTTAAGATTACTTTTTCAATTTTGATGAAAAATTGTTTTAAAAGATTTTTTTTATTTTTAAAAGTTTATTTATCTTACATCCTGACCAGAGTTTACCCTCTCTCTTCTTCTTCCCACCCTCCCCAACTTCCCCTTTATCTCCCACATCCTCTCCTCCTCCATTTATACTCAGAAAAGGGCAGGCCTCCCATGGATATCAATAAAACATGGCACATCAAGTTGTAAGACTAAACCCCTCCTCTTGTATTGAGGCTGGGCAAGGCAACTCAATATGAGGAATAGGATTCCCAAAGCCAGCAAAAGAGTCAAAGACAGTGACTGTTTCCACTGTTAGGAGTCCCACAAGAGTACAAGCTATATAATTGTCCCATAAATGCAGAGAACTCAGGTCAGTCCCACACAGACTCCCTGGTTGTTGGTTTAGTATCTGTGAGCTCCTATGAGCCCAGGTTGATTGATTCTGTGGGTTTCTTGTGGTGTCCTTGACCCCTCTGGCTCCTACAATCCTTCTTCCCTTTCTTCAGCAGGATTTCCCAAACTAGGCTTGATTGTTTGATTGTGGGTCTCTGCATCTGTTTCCATCAGATGCTGGATGAAGCCTCTCTGATGACAATTGGGCTAGGCACCAATCTCTGAGTACAGCAGAATATCATTAGGTATCTATACATTGACAACTATATTTCTCTTTTAATAGTGATTACATTGAATCTTTAGGTTGTTTTTAGTAGTACGGTTATTTTCACAATATTAATCCTACCAATTTATAAGCATGGGATGTCTTTTCATCATCTTATGACTTCTTCAATTTATTATTTTAATGACTTAATGTTTTTATTACACAAGTCTTTCACTTATTTAATGAAATTATTTGAAGATATTTCTGAAGCTATAGCAAAAGATATTATTTCTCAGATTTCTTTTTTCTGTATGTCTATCATTTGTATGGAGAAAGGCTACAAATTTTTGTGCATTAATTTTGTGCCCTGCTATTTTGCTGAATATACTTACCAACCCTAGACATTTACTGATGTAGTCCTTATGGTCTTTTATATATAAAGTGATATAACTATGAAAAGAATGGCATGTTTTACCAATACTTCCAGAACTTCAAACCAATGGAGTGTATTTATCATTGAAAAGTGAAACACTAAATTCCGAGTGATTAGATTTTCTTCCCCAAGTCTTTGATACTTCCACTTAATAAACAACCACAACCAAAACATTTAGACATTTAGACATAGTGTTCTTACTCTCTTTTGACTGTGCTTTTCCACAATTTTATTCAGAAAAGTTTATATGTAGACATCTTATAGGTTGATTCAATTATATTTTCTTTCTATTTGTCATTTTGTTATATCCCAAGCCAACCAATGTTCTCTAGGATATGCTGTGTTTAAAAGATACAGTGAGAACATTGGATTTGTATTAAAGAAGTGTTTATTTTAAATTGAAAACAATTGACTCATTACATTGATATATATATGACTTAAAAATGCTGCTTTGAGAGATTATATTTCAGTTAGGAAATTTAAATTAAAGAAAAACTTCTAACATTCTATTCATCTTCATGCATATGAGGTTCTAGTACAGTGTGTACAACATTGTATGTATGCCCACTTGTATGTCTTAAAAATAAACATGACTTTGCTGCTTCAAAATTAGCTTTTAAATACACATATTCCAATTTTACTTGTGCCTACCATGTTTATGAGCTGATGGAGTGTAAGCACAGGATACACTATAATAAAATGACTAGAGTTTGACTTTTTTTTTCTTTTTTCTTTTTTTAAAGACTTATTTATTTCATGTATATGACCATTCTATCTGCATGCACAACTTTAACCCAGAAAAGGGGATCAGATCCCGCTATAGCCTGTTGTGAGATATCATGTGGCATGTGGTTGCTGGGAATTGAACCTGGATCTTGTGGAAGAGCAGCCGGTGCTCTTAACCGCTGCTGCGTCATCTCTCCAGCCCCCATCCACTGCTTTTCTTTTTTTTTTTCTTTCTTTCTTTCTTTTTTTTTTTTTCCGAGACAGGTTTTCTCTGTGTAGCTTTAGAGTCTGTCCTGAAACTCACTTTGTAGACCAGGCCGGCCTCGAACTCACAGAGATCCACCTGGCTCTGCCTCCCAAGTGCTGGGAATAAAGGCATGCGCCACCACCACTGGGCCCCACTGCTTTTCAAATGGGGAAAAAAACCCAGGTTACTTCTCTCAGTAGGGAAATCAGACCATTTCCAACACAGGCACACAGGTTCTACCCTGAGAATGCAGAAAGACTTTCAGTAGCTGGGGCAAAAGGGCAGGAGAGGACTGGCTGAGATTTCAAGGGGGCCACTGAATCAGGCTTGTCACTGCTGAGAGCAGAGAAGCGTGGAATGACTAAAGCGGACAGGCCTCGGCTCCTTGAGACTTATCACTCCCAAGAGGATGCACAAACCCTCTGCCAACAGACCGGAAGCGGAAAGAGTAAGACAGGCTATACACATTACCCAAGGCAACAGAAGCCGGGAAATCTCACACACACGGAAGCCCTCTGTGCTGGACAGAGCTTGGGCTCACAGAAACCTGTCCAGCATCCCAGGCTGAAGCCAGCATGAAGGCCCAGTCTTACACCAAGGCTGAGTGGGAAGGGTCTGTGCATGGCCCCTTGCTGACGTAAAGGAGCAGCTCAGAGCTCCAAGCTGAGAGAGCTCATTGCTCGTGACCCAAACCTTCCATGTAGACAAGGTCCTTCAGGGAGATTCAGAAGTGTCTCAGGGTCACTCATCTCCAACAAGGCCTGTGCTGCCTCAGCCAAGCACGAGCTGTCAGTGGCACCCTGGGTTTGCTGGTGATGTAGGGACAATCCAGTGTCTAGATGGCAACCTCCTTTTGAAGGCATAGTGCAGAGGCGACAAGGTTGGCCAGGTCAGTCCACCAAGTATGCCCAGAAGGGGGCTTGTGCCACACCCCTTATCTCTAAAAGACTGGGGAGATGGACACACTTAGCACGCACAGGTAAGTCACTAAAGGTTCATGCTGCTGTTGACTACACGGGAGGCCCCAGCTCCCAATGACTACCACTGCCGGGGCTCTGGTGAGGAAGGACTGGTTGGAGCACGCTGCCTTCTCCCCCATTGCCAGCATGGTGCAAACTGCTCTTGCAGGCAAGGTCATCCACCCCCACTACCCCCCACCATAACTTCTTAGGAATTAGCACTGCAATTGAAGGGCTCTGGCTGCCTCTTAACCTTCCCCACTCAGGATGTAGAACAAAGATTCTTTTAGGAGGCACCTGTAATGCCCTCTACCCCACCAGGACTTATCTACAGCAAAAGGTCACAGTCAGGTGGGAGATGCCAGTCATGGTGTCAGGTAGATAAAGCCCTGTGCTGAAAACTCCTGAGCTACCACCCCCTCCAAGGGTTACTCACATGCCTGGGTCCTTCTAGGATAGGCTACCCGGCACCCATTAAGCTATCTTCTCAAATCCCCATCAAATGAGAAAGAATCTTAGGCCTCAAAAGGCGTGTGTGTGTGTGTGTGTGTGTGTGTGTGTGTGTGTGTGTGTGTGTGTTAAACCTACAGCCAGACCTGCCCAAATCCAAACAAACCCCAAACAAAAACCACCCAATGCTGTGGTCCAGATGGTCTGCAGTTCCTTTCTCAAGCCTGAACCTTGACCCACATGCGGCAGCCCCACGGCAGCCCCACACTGTGGGGAAAACTGCAGGCAGCAGCTAAGGCCAAGGAGGAGTGTCCTCTGGGGCAAAACAAGGCCACGGGGGCAGGGAAGTGCAGAAGGAAGGACTCAGATAAGAGGCTGAGAGATACTGTTTGCTCAAGCTCTGCCTGCAGCGCTGGCGAGTTGAACGCTATATAAACAGCAGTGGGGAAAATAAAAACTTTATTCTTCAAGTGACCCCAGAGTCTTACGTCTCTGTCTGCCATGACCCCCCTCTCCAGGTCCCTGTGATGCCCACAGCTCCGCTGGTGGCGGCAGCTCAGAACACGGCCACCACACCGCTGTCAGTGCGTTCTCTTCCACCCGGAGACCAGGTCCGTACTCGCCAGCCTGTGGTGATGATGGTCTACAACTGTCCCACAGCCCCTTTACCCCTTCCAGTTTGGACAGTGCCATAGGCTCTCTGGACCTCGTTCTCATGTTGTTGTTTGGTTGGTTTTTTTGTTTTGTTTTAGGGACAGGGTCACACTATATGGTTCTTCTGGCTGGCTTGGAACTCACTGTGTAGATCAGAATGGCCTTGAACTCAGAAATCTTCCTGCCTCTGCCTCCCAAATGCTGTGCCCCCATGCCTGGTAGTTCTCATGTTTTTTATAGGGAATGTGTGGACAATCTGTCTGCAGAAACATTCAGAGTTCTTCTCCAGTGACTGCATGAAGCAGCAAAACTCATCATGCTCTAAGGAGAACCCTACAGCCAAACTCAGTGGGTTAGCAGAAGATGAAAGATGTCCATATAAGCCAGCTGCACATAGCAGGAAGTGACTGTCAAGCCTCAGGCCAGGGCCCTTCAAAAAAAAATGACCAGACTAAGAAGTTTAACAGGACAGATGGCCCAGTGCACCTCAACAGGAAGGGAAATCAAGGCACAGAACATCTGCCAAAGTTGGGAGCGAACAGACTGGAAATTTGAGCTAAAGGGAGTGGAATTTACAAGGAATACCATCCCGCAACAGGACTCAACTGTCCTGGGCAGCAGCTCCTAATCAGAGGTTAAAATTTGCCTTTCCAGTCCCGAAGTGGTGGTGGAGCATGCTCTTAATCCCAGCACAGGCAGGAAGATCTCTGTGAGTCCAGGCCAGCCTGGTCTACAGAGCCAGTTCCAGGACCCAGGAATACAAAGAGAAACTCTGTCTTGAACAAAACAAAACAAAACTTTCCTTTCCCTAGGGCTGCCTGGAGGACTAAGTGATAAGTGACATGGAGAAGTTTTGCAATTGTAAAGGGCTGTGTTAAAATCCAGTACCAGTTGACAAGACTCCATCAGAAAGCACGCCCACAGCAGGGCAGCTCACTGCAAGCCAAAAGTTAACCCAACTCTGTGCCTATCAGTATAACCTGCAAGGCTAGATGTACTAGAAAAACAACCTCAGAGAAGTCCAAGTTTAAAAAAAATACGACTGCAGAAGGGGCCGTACTCCAAGGACAGGGGATAGGCGAGGACATGTCCAAGGCCAGAACAGGGGGCCCAAGGAAGCGAGGGCAAGCCTAACCCAGCGGGTATCATGGGGTGTCTCCCGCCCCAGAAGCAAGTAGAGGGAACAGAGCAGCTTCCCCTGGAGACCCGGTGGGATGGCTGCGGATAAGGGCAGGAGGGAGAGGACCCTGAGGTAAGGAAGGTTAAGTGATGCTGAGTCTTCCCAAGGGGAATCTGGGGAGCAAAGGGAGGCCGGGGACCTTTGGGGTCGATGGGTAGGGCTCCAGCCTGGGTTGGGTCCAGGGCCTCTGGGGTACCGAATTAGACCCAACGCAGGGGTGCGGAGAGCAGAGAGTCAGGGCCCGGGTCCAGGGCGTGCGGGGGCGGGGTCCTCACCGGCCGCCACATGTCCCCGGCAGCGCGCTCCTCTTGGTTTCGCCCCAGATGTCTCGGGTGCCCAGCGGACCGCGAGTAGGCGATGCGCATGCGCACCGGCCCCGCACTCTCCTCACCCTAGAGTTTGACTTTTACCACAGTTGACAATACTCAAAGAAATTGTTCATTATCACAACTCAAAAGATGTATTACTATAACCCACAGGTCTTGGGTCTCAGATTCATGTCTGGGCATGGTGGAGGAGTGAATAAAGGACAGATACACAGACAAATAAACACAGAAAAACTAAAGTCAGGTAGGTTTTTCTCTGTGATGAAGCAGTACTTACTGCTTCTAGAACCTAGAACTTCAGAGTGTTTATTATGGGTAAAACACATATTACAGGGGAAAGGGTGAGGTAGTTTCACTAGAGAGCTCTCTTTCATCATACAGTCTCGGGCTGTAAGTATCCACGAAGAGAAGGAAGATGCACTTTCTAGACTTTGTACACACGCACATTAACTGAAGAGTGCATAAAAGCTAGTATTTGGACAGGGGTAGACAATGTATTTCCAAGTCTGGCCCATATGGCAAATTGCTTAGCCAGGTTCTTATGAGTTCATGGTCTTGGAGCCCTCAACATGACTTTGCCAATAATACACATTAACTTAGCACTTTATTCACTCAAGGCTTCTTTCACTCCCTTCGACGGATGAAAGAATTAAATGAGCAAAAAGATATTTTGTCTGTATGTTTGGCTCCTAGGAGCTAATCTTTATATACTTGGAGTGTTATGCCAGAGAAGAGTAATTCTGTTTACATATTTTTACCTGAGTTCTTTGTTATTCATCAGGTAATATAACAGAATGATTTAGAGATTCGACTGGAGTCTAACATTGACTATATATGGTCACATCTCATTAAATCTTTGGGCACTGTGCCTGTAGTGGGCTTTCCTAGTTGGAATCATTCAATGTGCATCATCATACCATTGTCAGGAAACTAGCTCTTCCCAGGACCAGTGGGGAAAGGCAAGTGAAAAGCTCATCCTGTGTGAATTTCCTGGATTCTGCTGAATATATTTCCTCTATCCATATCTTTTCACTATTGGAAAATCCATGGTTACTTCAAACTGGCTCCTTGAATTCTTATAATTAAAGCATGTATAAGATCACCTTTTGGGGGGTTGGGGACTTAGCTCAGTGGTAGAGCACTTGCCTAGCAAGCGCAAGGCCCTGGGTTCAATCCTCAGCTCAAAAAAAAGAATCATCTTTCTGAAGATGATTTGACTTAGATTTATTATCAAAACTAAGGGCAGTTTTGGAGGACACTATAATTTTCCTGATGTTTTTTCATACTTTTCTGTGCAATTTCACTGCTGAAAATCTTCAGGACATCATCAAGCTCAAAAAATAATTTAAATTCTGCTATCATAGCCACTGTACTTGTAGACATTTTTGATGGTCTATGTCATGAGAAGATTCTATTCAGAATGACTCATATAAACTCAAACATAAAGACAACGGGAGTCTTGTGTTTCATTCCTCTTTTCCCTTATGAAGAAAGTTAAAAGTGAACATGTTCTTCAAATCACCTGAATTAGATCTGTGAGGTTTCAGCTGTAAGCAGCAGTGAAATTTTATTTCTCATAAAGTGTCTGGCTTTTCTTGATGATCACTGGTATCTATTGCTCCACACTCATTTCAAAAAGAAGCATTTTCTTTAGCCTGTGTTGACTACTTTAATATTAACAAGAATTTAGAAGAAATTCCTATTGTTTTCTTCTTAAACCATATTTGCCTTTCTTAGGCACGTAACATGTCTTAAAAAATAAATAAATGTGCCCTGTCATAAAAAAGGCCAACTTCATGCTAAGTAATTTTATTCCTTCACATTAGGCTTTTGGCAACTAAGATAAACACTTCATTGATTTTATGTCACCATCTCTCAGACAAGAAAACAATGAGAACATAACAATGCAAGTAGTTTTAGAAGTTAGTTTTCTAAGCAGAAGGATTAGTAATAAAGCCAGAAAGCTCATTTCCTTTGAATTAATCCATTTTGATGACTTTTTTGTTCATAATTAAAATGACAACTTAAAAATCACTTGTATGTATTGATTATAAATAAGTTTGATACTATTAATCTCAGAATCTAGTATCTTAAACACAGCAGTAATTTATATGCTTCTGTTGTGTGTGTATTGTGTTTAAATACATATTGATTTGCTGTGATTACAGGAACAAATCATCACAATTCTGATGACTTAATACAGAAGAAAATTTTCATCTCACAGTTCAACATTAAGATATGTGAATTTACCGTTCCTGGCTTGACATTGTAATGGGTAAGTTTCCTTTTATGATTTCTATGGGAAAGTCCACTCCTCGTTTCTTTTAACTTTTACTTTTGAATAGTAAAAATCTCTATTTTCTCTACATTATTATTAGAGTACATGTAAATGCATTTAAAATTTCCTTAGGTGATACTTGACTACTCACCTCAAAATCTTTGCCATGAGTAAAACATGGAGGTAGAAGCCTATATCTTGACACTAGGGAGCCCCAGATAGAAAGGTCATGAGTTCAAGGCCAGCATCCAATAAATAAATGTTAGGATACATGAAAGCCTCTTTAAAACAAACCAAGCAACCAAACACACAAACAAAAAGAGCCAAATCCAATAATTTCCATAATCTTACTTGCAAAGTCCTTCTATTCATTCAAATCAACATTAGCAGTTTGCAGTGATTAAGATTTGCTGTCTTTTAAAAGAGTACTTTTCTTTCCAACTACCACAGTTCTTATCCTTATCACATTCAATTAGGAGATTTTTATTAAAATAAGATTCATTTTAATAAGTTTATTAAAATTAACATTTTTATTGTATCTATGTGGGCTTAAATGACTTTATTTCTGTTTGCATGTATGTGTTTGTTTGGTTTTAAGACTCCTGTATCTATTTTTGTATGTCTGTAAGAGTGACATACAAACCAGAAATATCCCAAGTATTAGTTATGTAACTGAATTATAAATTTCTTCAAGAAGGTTTAGGATAAATCTCTGATTCACTAAAATGTTACCTAATGAAATAAAAATTAACTGTGGAAATTAATTCTTAGACTGAAAAAAAGCTGAAAAGTGAGCTAGGGAAAAAATAAAAAATAAAATCAGATGAAATGAAGGACGTTGTGCTGTAATGATCCCTCCTGATGACATGTGAATACTGGCCAAGGAAATGGGAATAGAGCAAATGGTTGAAAACTTGATGGAATAATTTTAGAATTTTTATAATACAGGAATGATTAAAATAAAACATGTTTACCAGTCAGAACCAGAGTATTATGTTACTGTAGAACTCTTAAGAGGAAGAAAAAAATCTTGATGTAAACTCTAAGAAACAGGTAAATAAATAGCAGCTCCACTAACAGAATAACATAAAACACCAAAGCACTATAATGTTGCCTGATTCCATCCCAGTTTTAAAGAGTTTTTTCCTTGGAAATATTTTATTAGAATTTGAAATAAAAACTCTTACTGCAGAGATGTTGTCATTCACAGCAGCTGCCAATCTCAGCAGCTCCTGAAAGAAGGAACATAGAGAAGAAAATATAGAAATAATGGGAGAAAGGGAGAGAGGGAGGAAGGAAAAGAGGAAGAGGGAGGGAGGACGAGGGAGAGTCCACTACAAGAGATGGAACCCATACCGGACATTGCTTAATGAACCAAGAACCTGAGACTAGTTAGCCGAGGTACATTGGATAAAACCAAATAATACTGGTCTAAAAAAAAAAAAAGAAAAGAAAAGAAATGTGGTGATAAAATGACTCTTAATGATATCCTGCTATATTCATAGATCATAGCCTTGTTCAGCCATCATCAGAGCAGCTACCTCCTGCAGTAGACAGAAACAAATGCAAAGACCCACATCTAGACATTACACACAGAGTGAGGGACTCTGGAACACTGAGCTCTAAATGGGATGTCTTGATCAAATTCCTTCCCTCAAAGCTCAGGAAACCCATGGAAGAGGAGGCAGAAAGATTGTAAGAGCCAGAAGTGATGGAAAATATGATAAAAACAAGACTTTAAATCAACATGAGCAAAGCTCATATGAACTCACAGAGAATGAAGCAGCTTGCACAGGGACTGCCTGGTCTACACCACGTCCTCTGCATATATATTATGGCTTCCAGTTTAGTGTACTTATGGGTTTCCTGTGATCGCCCTCAAAAGTTTCCTAGTGAGATCTGAGCTTCCTTTACACACCAGGGCTGCATAAGGGGATGGATTGACCATGTGCATGGTTATCAGGTGTTTGGAAGGGTCTGCACTTGGCTGTGCAAGGGGGAAGTCTTTTGTGTTACCCCTTGGCATTTCTACAAATAGCCCTTTAGAAGAGATAGAAGGGGCTGGTGGGTTTTGTCCCTGCCTCCCCCAAGCTATCCTGTGTTTCCATCTGTCCCTCTCCCCTCTATATTTCTGTCTGAATATTTCTCACTTCTCCCTACTCAAGTGTACCCTGGGGAAAAAGTGGGGTTGGTTCCCCCCACAGTTTCCTGATTGTGTGAGTGAGTGGGTCTCTGACTCCTCTGCCTTCTCTTGGACTCTTTTCCTTGTGTTGGTTTCTCTTGTCCAACTTAGATGTGATCATTGTACAATATTTTATTTCATTCAAGTTTTAAAACCTGAATGAATGAAAATCTAGCCAGTAGGGAAATTTTGGCAACTGAACTGTCATTTATGCCTAGCGGGAGAGGGAAAATCAATTTTCTCCAATGCAGTGACACTGGGTATATCAAATACTACAGGACAGACCTCATGTTCACTAGTAGTTGATCAACACACAATGGACTCCACAGTTTTCATTTGTTTGTTTGTTTGTAATTTTCTGTTTTGTTGTATTTTAGTTGGTTTTGTGCGTGTGTTTGGCTTTGTTTTTTTTTTAGTTTAGGAGGTTTTGTTATTGTACTGGATTTTTGTTGTTGTTTTCTGAGAAAGTACTCAAAGTTGGGTGAGTAGGGAGCAGGGAGGATCAGGAAGGACTAGGGGAAAGGAAGAATATGACTAAAATATATTTAAATTTGCAAATTGTTTTAAATGATAAAAATGTAATTAAAAAAGAAAAATGAAGAAGGAGAAATAAATAAAAAAGCCTATTCCATGTATGTTGGCAAGAAGATAAAAAACACATAGCTAACTTGCAGATACAAGGCAGGAAGAAGAGTTTTAGGAGCCCTAAAAGTTGGAGATACCCACAATAATAGGGAAAACATGCTTAGGAAGAGATAGATTTATTTTATGTTTACTTATATGTATGCGTGTGTTTCTGAATCTGTGTTTGCTCTGTGTGTGTGTGTGTGTGTGTGTGTGTGTGTTTATGTGTGTGTGGTGTGTGTTCTGGCTTTCATGCTTTTAATGCAAGTACTTTCCTTATTGAGCTATCTCAAAGCCTATATTTCTTATATAGAATTTAACCTTATACTTTCAAAATTTATATATTAAAATCTATTTAACTGGATTTGTTTTGAAGTTGCTATTTAATTGTAGAATATTACATGATCAATCTTATTTCATCAGTCACTTAAAATATAATTTGATTTTCAGAAAATATTGTTCCCCAAGATCACTTCATTTAGTATAAATTGAACTTAAATTAGAATTCAGGATTAATTCTTACATGTGAATTAAACACATATTTAAAATACTTGACGTAAGGAAATATTTAAATCACTTACCACAGTATGTTCAATCATCCTTCTTATATCAAGTAAATCTGTGAAAATGAAATTAAATTGCTCTAAGATTGAAATAAAATCAGCTAAGTTTGATGTATAGGTATTTATGCTCTAGGTTTTCATCCATAATTCATAGTTTGAAGCAGTTCTCTTTACTACACAAGTATTTACAGAGCAACTGCCATGCAAAAGGGTATGTTTGGTGCACCGTGTCCTTCCAAGCATTTTCTGGACTAGTGTTACCTACCTTTGGTGATGAGCTTGTTCACAGGGCTTCGTTTCATACTAGAGGGACCCGAATTTCAGGGTGGTTGCATGTCTGGCACTGAGCCACACATTTTGTGACAAGCATGACCTGAACTTCACTCTCTGACAAAAGCCAATGCTTAGAAGAGCTCCGGTGTGGTCATTTCTAGAAATACAACATGTACAAGCCAGATTTATTTCATGTTTTAAAGATCATATATCTACTACATAAAAAAGCTAGCACTTCACAGAAGAGTTGTAAGTAGTTTATGATAGAGTATCCACATTTCATCTTTCAATAATTTCAGTGATAAAACTTGTAAATCTTATATATATATATTATATATTGTATATACTGTATATGTATTATATTTTATAATATAATGTATATATATATATAGAGAGAGAGCTACTTTATTTTACATGCTTGAAGGCTAAGTACTTTGTTTATTCTCATTCATTTATACTCATAGTAGCTTTCACAGATGCTTTGACACAATAGTTGATCTGCAAATCTATTAAAAATCTTCAATTTATGATAATTATTTTGTGTATGTTGTGTGCAGACTGGAAATCACTGAATGGTCCATTTACTGTTCATTCTTATATAAGACAAATTCCATTTAATGGAGTGTTTGTAAGTAGCTCAGTGCAATTTCATTTGCAGTTCTGAACAGAAAAGAAAGCATCTGCAAAGTGAGATTTTAGTTTCTTGTAAACACAGGAGGATTTAAAGTGACATCGTACTGTTGGTTTATAGAAAATGTCTCCACTCACAACACTATATTAATATACAAAAAGGAATAGAAATTTTGGTATTTTAGCCAGTAAGCATGAAGAATAATTTTATTATATGAAGCAAAATAATTTCTGAAACCTAAGCTGTTTATTTGCATTCCTCAAAATTGAAAATCTTACTTTTGTTAAATAATAAGGTAATATATTAGGCTTTCCTTTGAACCTGAATTGCCTGTGTTCTTACTAGACAGTCCAGTTGAATGCTTAATATTATGTGGTTTTTTGAAATCTCATAATGGTAGAGCAGAGAAAGAAAATATTTTCTGCTGTTTGAATACCTAAAGAGGAAAAAAAACATGCCTAGTTATCTTTGTCTGCATTAATTACTTTCCATTACTATAATAAAACATGAGATAGTCAAGATTTAGAAAGGAATTATCATTTTGGATCACAGTTTTGAATATATATATATTGGTTTTTCAAGACAGGCTTTCTCTGTGTAGCTTTGTGCCTTTCCTGGAACTCACTCTGTAGACCAGGCTGGCCTTGAACTCACAGAGATCTGCCTGGCTCTGCCTCCCAAGTGCTGGGATTAAAGGCGTGCACCACCACAGGCCAGCTGAATATTTCACTTCATGGCCACATGCCCCTGTTGCTTTGGGGCCCAAAATAAGTCATAAAAGGAGGGAATGGCAGAGTAAGCTCACTATCCCATTATTAGTGTGAAGTGTGGAGAAAAAAAATCAAAACTCATAATCCCCTTAAGGGCATGAACTCAGTGATCTGAAACATTCTATTAGGTTTCATTTCTTAAAAATCTACCTCCCTATAGGGACACTCTAGGAACTAAGACTTCAATAAATGGGCTTTGGGTCTATTTAAGGTTTATATTACAGTGCTGTCTGTTTTATATGGCTCTTCCTGTTCCCATCAACAGTTTTGTTTCCTTGTTTAATTGACTACTACTATCCTTAATGTGTGTGGTAAATATATATATTCATCAATTATGCATCATGTTTTCATTTACTCTCTACTTCTCCATGTGTTAGATTTGCTTTTATTACAAATTAATACATGTTTTGTGCTTTCAAACAATAAAGCCCTTTTTTATTTTATAACCACAAGAAGTCAAAGTCAATAACAGATCATCTTGGCTATAATCCTATTGTGGATTGCCTACTTTCCTTTCTGTAAACTTCCAAGTTAGAATTTTTCCTTTTGTTGCTAGCTTTTTTTAGTTAACTACATCCTTTTTCTCTGGTTTCTGTATCTCCAAAGCCAACCATGGCCAGTTGACTCTTTCAAATTTAATGTTTAAAATTACACTGGCCTCACATACTGAAGATAATATATCAATATCAGGTTTTTAGAAATCCACATTCCTTTCTTTCCTTCTCCTTAGCCATTTAACATATCATATCCATGTGTCCTGGCAGTCAGTATGTGGACATTTGAGGGACATTGTGGTGGTATTCTAATTGTACTGAAATGTGATTTTGATTGTATGTTAATAAATAAAGTTGCCAAGAGGTCAGAACTCAGAGCTAAAATCTCACCCTTCCTCCTGCGGTGGTCCTAGCTTCCCAAAAGAGAGCTATTTCCATGTGTGTCTGTTGTTTCATAGTCATTCTGCCTTCTCATTGGTTGTAAACCCAAACACGTGACTGCCTTGTCACTGTCTCTATGTACAGCCCCCCCACCCCTAGAATACCACCACATTTCCCCTTTTCTATTTTAATAAAAAGAAAAAAAAAGCAAAAGGTTATAACTAACATAAGAAAAACTATATACAAAAGTACAATAACTATATACAATATAGTCAAGTAATAAATACCTAAACAGGTATTTGACAAATCAGAGAAAATATTTCCATTATACATCCTATTTTGGTAAATCCAAGATGTATCTAATGCACTTTCTATCCTAATTAACTTTCAACTATAACTAACTAATCTTCAACCATAACTAACTAATCTTCAACTATCTCAGAGACCCAAGAAGGAAATAATATTAGCTAACAAAAATAAAAACAGGAAGTGCATGCAAGCAACTTCCAAAAAATTTGTGAGTTGACAGAAACAGCCAGCTGCCTGGACAGTCACCTGAGGTTTCCGCAGTGTGGGGGCATCATCTTCAGCCTATAGGCTTAGTGTATCTGACAGACTCATTTGTGAAGTAGGATGTACACAAGGTCAACAGTTCAACCTCACATTGGGTGAGAGCAGTCCACGTACCAGAAACACCTGAATTCCACTAGTGTCCTGTCATGATTCAGGATTTTAAATTCTGAAAATTGTTGACAGTTTTTTAATTCATCTGTCCATTCTTCTTGGCTGTGTATATATGGCTTCATCTCAGCATCCCCTTCTTCTCCACATCCCTCTATTAAATGCCAGTCTACTATCGAGAGGCGTGAGCTTTCAGCTGCTGTTCCATTGCACAACAGAAGCCATTGGCCCTCTGTTTGCTAAGCTGCCTTAGAAGAAAATGGCACTGTACCTTTTCCGGATTGTGAAGGCCACTTCAGGGATGGGGCCATATTGTCCTGGCCTCAGAAGATGCCTTTTGATGAAGCCATAACCACACTTGTTTTGGCAAGAATCAGTAGTCCTTTGTTTTGTGTTCTGTCTGTCCATTTTGTCCTGTTGCTTCAAGGATACTTTGTTGTCCAGTGGCTAACTTTTGCCACAATGAAAGTTGACTCCATATGCAGTTTCTTCAATGCCCATATTTTCTCTGAAGTAGATTGGTACTGCCAGGAGCCAACGACATGTCTCAAAAAAGAAAAATTTTCTAAGTTATTAAAACATTTTAAATGCCATATTCTGTAGATCTCTGAAGGGTTTGAAGATGACCTGTCTAAAACAAATGAGAAGGCAGAATGACTATGAAATGACAGACACACAGGGAAATAGCTCTCTTTTGGGAAGCTAGGTCCACCGCAGGAGGAAGGGTGAGATTTTAGGTCTGAGCTCTGACCTCTTCGCTTTCTCTTTTACATTGGTTCTGTGTTTCTTATTTAATAAGACGGTTGGTTACCTCTACAGGACATGTTTTTCTAACTAACTATAGGTAGCCACTGTGATTATTTACTTGATTCAAAATATTGCTTTTTTTTTTATTTCAACAAGGCTCTGCCCTAAGAATGATGGTCCCACTGATCAGTAGCTTCCTTACTTGTCAAATTGCAGACTCTTCATAGAGCAAGAAGGATCCCCATGAGCATCTATGTGCTTGAAGCTCTTACAAGAGTATATACCATGGATATGAGCCATCACTTCATCAACTTACCTCAGAAATTCATATGTGAGGCAATTTCTGAATAAAGTCTTGAGATATTAAGAAAATAAATTAAAACAAGGAAGATGTCCCTACATGTGTCTTCATGCTTTAAAATTATCAGTGTAAATAGCAGAGATACTTCAAACATGTCTGGAACATTAGCAAATTCTTGCCAGAGAAATGTGTGTTGAAAATCATTTTCATCCAAATTTAGTCATATTAATTAATTTTATTTCATCCAATTTGTCTTTACAATAATAATTTTCTTCATTTTTTTTCAATTACCTCTTTCTTGCCCCCTCTTTCAGCCTTGCCTCACTATTGGAAGCTTTGCAAGACAGGATAATATCAACCATCTAAGAAAGATTAAATCATGTATTATCTCACGGAAAATGCTAGTTGTCTGAAGGAGAAGATTCGTGCGTTCAGTTTATACATGACAAATGAACGTCAAGGTCTGTTTTCTATGTGCTCAAACTAAAAGCATGGGATGTCATCAGGAAATCTTGAGTTCTTAAAAACTAACCATGAAATGTACTTTTTTTGAAGCATTTCAGTTTTTATACCTGGCATAGTTTTGGCAATGTTAAATTGGCAGGGAAGGTTTAGTGAGAGGATGCTCATGAGACATATGCAAAGGCAATCTCTAAGGTGAAAGTGTCTCTGTTACCCAAGGATCACAACAGTTACTCACATTCTTATGTTCTACTTTGAAAATTTCTGCTTCTTTGATCCTTTTCTCACTGTTCCTTATTTGTTATTTGTTATTTCAGTTATCAAAACTCAATGATGACATTCCATGTCATATTCACTATATAAAAATCTAAAAATCTGTTAAAAAATTTAAAAATCTACAAATATGGAGAGAACCAATATTTCTGTCCTCATATTATTCACACTGGATAGCTATCACATGAATCTGTTATTAGCTCTGTATATTAAATACAATGATTAATTGATATTAGACTAAATTAACTGAACAGAATACTAAAATCATCTCCTATATTAGAGAATTTATATATTGAAAACATAAGCATGATATATTGAGTCATCTTTTACTAATTATCTTTTTTCAATATCCCATTTCTTAAATAAATACATTTTTCTTCAAAAAATAATAATACCGCCGGGCGGTGGTGGCGCACGCCTTTAATCCCAGCACTCGGGAGGCAGAGCCAGGTGGATCTCTGTGAGTTCAAGGCCAGCCTGGGCTACCAAGTGAGTCCCAGGAAAGGCGCAAAGCTACACAGAGAAACCCTGTCTCGAAAAACCAAAAAAAAAAAAAAAAAAAAAAAAAAAAAAAATAATACCATTTCCTTAAATAAACATTTTTTCTTGCAAAGATTGAGTCTTGATAACTGTGTGAAAATAAAACAATATGATCATTTGAAAGGAATAAAATTATGAATTCAACCACCTAAGATTAATTCTTACTACCACAGTGAGGGCAATATTAGAGATATATAAATAGTACATGCAGATGTTATAGCAATTACTGATTTTATTGGTTAAGCATTGTGTCATTTGATTTTAATGTGAAAATTTTAGAGTCATGGGATTGAACAATGACAATAATGAAGAAAAGGCAATGAGTCCTGTGAAAGTATTTCTTCCTGTTAAAAGGTACTATCCTGTGACATACTCATTTAGGAC
Organism: Peromyscus leucopus; assembly: GCF_004664715.2. Taxonomy (NCBI): domain Eukaryota; kingdom Metazoa; phylum Chordata; class Mammalia; order Rodentia; family Cricetidae; genus Peromyscus; species Peromyscus leucopus. Next base: position 8,023,523 of record NC_051065.1, read on the forward strand.
AATGGAGGCTTTATAAAACTTAGGTTAGCAAGTTTAACTATATTTTACCATTTTTATGTAATATTTAGGTTCTTTGCTATTAAAATTGTCAAAATTTACTCTTCCATGATGACTATTACTCTTTACTATTCCTGCCATGAAATTTTAGATCATTATAGCTACATTATTCATTTCTACATTGCTTCTTTTCTTTGTTTGTATAATAAATCTCCTCATTTCAGGCAGTGAGTACTCCTTTGTTTCAAATTTATTTAAAATAAGGGACTTCTGAACAGCAAATGAAACACTTACTGGAGTGAAGCAAAACCCTACAGAATTTGAAAAGTAATTTAACTATATATGAGAATGAGGATTAATATCATCTTTGTTACTTTTCTGTGGTTGGGATATGGCACAAACTAGGGCAACTTACAAGAGAACTAGTTTAATGTAATGGACTTACAGTTTCAGAGTGTAAGTCCATGACCATCGTGGAACATGGTAGCAGGTCCTCAGGAATGGCACTGGAGAAGCAGCTGAGAACTACATCTCCCTCCACATGCAAGAGGCAAAAAGAACTAACCGGGAATTGTGTGGGAATGGGCAACCTCACTGCCAGCACTCTACTCATGCAGCTTTGTTGGGGAAGATTTGCTTGTGTTGATTGCTCCGAGAGGACAAATAGTTTCTGACCTCAGTTCAGAGGGCAAAATCCACATTCAGGTGGCCGGAGTAGACCATAGAGTTCCCTGGCTGACTCAGAAGGAGATACCTAGGCACAACGAGGAGGAAGAAAAGGAATCAAGAGGTAGTGAGGTCCTTTCCATCTGGAGAGTGGAGAGAAGATGGTGATTGTCTCTGAGTCACTCCGTGGATCTCTCAGGTTTATGGCCTAATATTTATTCTCAAGTCTTATTTTTTAATAAAATGGTAAAAGAAATCACAATATCAGGCCATTAATACACCTCCAACATCTCTTGTTCCCTCCCAAAAAGTTCTGCCAACTATTTAGGGAGGAAGTATTTAAATATATGAACCTATTGAATCCATTATCATTCAAACCACAATACATATCTACTACATGTAAAAAATCTTCTGTAGCTGGAAGGTTTCTCTGGTCCTGAACAGCCCTGCGGTAAAATAATCATTCAGAGGCTTATATTAACTACCAATTTATGGCCTGTGGCAGGCTTCTTGCTAGTTAGCTTCTTATACTTAACCCATTTCTATTAATTTATAAGTTGCCACGTGTCAGTGACATTACTGGTCTGCTGGCATCTTGCTTCTCCTTCACCACGGTAGATGTCTCTCTCCTCTCCTTTTTTTCTCTGTATGTCGGTTTGAATTTTGTAGCAGAAATCTTTAAAGTTCTTATTAATAAAATCAAACCCAAGGCCAGTTATTGGGGTCAATGCTGGTAGATCAGAGAGACAGAACAAGCCACAGCTATCTCACCTTGCCAATTCCTCAGCTGGTCCTGTTTCCTCAGACTGGAAGCTTCTGTGTCCTCATCCCAATGGCTCTCAGCTGAACTGCTGCTTAAAAGCCTGAATGCTTAACCAGCCAAATGCTTAACCAGCCAAATGCTTCTAGTTTCTGGTCCTCACGCCTTATATATCTTTCTGCTTTCTACCACCACTCTCTGGAATTAAAGGCTGGCTTTCTAGGATTAAAGGCGTGTGTCACCATGCTTGGCTTTTTCCAATGTGGCCTTGAACTCACAGAGATCCAGAGGGATTTCTATCTCTAGAATGCTAGGATTAAAGGTGTGTGCTATCACTGCCTAACTAGTGGCTTTTCTGTTCTCTGACCCCAGATACGTTTATTAAGGTACACGATATTTTGGGGAACACAATATCACCACAGAATTTGCTGTCTGCCTCTAAGCTGCCTTCCCATAGGCCAATGCAGCTTTATTTATCAACCAATCAGAGCAACACATATTCACAGAATACAGAAAGATATCCCACAGCAAACTTCAAAAAAACAAAACAAAGAACACACTAAAAAACATCCAGTGAATAAATGGGAAAATGAAATAAATCTACATTTCTCAAAGGAAGAATTATAAATGGCTAATAGATACTTGATCATTCAATACCCTTAGCTATCACACCAGTGCAGATTAAGGCTATCAGAATGCTTATCATCAAGAGTACAAGTGATAAAATTGCTGGCAATGTTGCAGATGAAATAGACCCCTTATTCACTGCTGCTCACAAGGTAAACTTTTGACACTATTGAAATCAATACAGAAGGTTATCAAAAAAAATAGAACTGCCATGTGACCATTGTACTTTCCCCTGGGTGTCTGTTAGCTAAGTCAACATGGTTCAGTCATAGTTGTATATACATGTTTATAGCTTCACTATTCACAATTGTCAAGAAATTTAACCTGACTAATTACAAATTCACAGTTTAACAGATAAAGGATGTGTGTAAATATAAATGGAATTTGTTTAGCTGTAAATCAAAGTAAAATCATGGCACTTAAAGGAATGTAGATGCAACTGGAAATCATAATACTAAGTGAAATAAGCTGAATACAGGAACACTTCAACTTTCCTAACACATCTTGTTTTTTTATTCCCTATACCTAACCACTTGATTTGACTAGATTTAAAGTATATTAAATTATGAGAGCTTTAAAACCAAACAAGTTATGAATTTGGTTTTAGAATATAAGCTATTTAGAATGCATTATTAGAATGACATCTTTTCTTTTATTGTTTTTTATTGTTTTCCTTTATTGTTGTATTTAATGTGTGTGTATGTTTTATCTGCTCATATATCTGTCTAGCATATGTGAGCAGTGCCTGCAGAGGTCAGAAGAGTTGGATCCACTGGAAGTGGAGTCACAGACTATTGTGGGTGCTACAAGAACTAGAAGTGCTCTTAACTACTGACCCATCTCTCCAAGCTCTTCCTTTCTTTTTATAGATAATATTTAATTTAGATATTAATATATCAGATAAATAATATATAAACTGTCAGATTGTATTGTAATCTGTGTTGAAACACTCAGCAGAAGTGTGCTAGGAATACTTCAGTGGTTGTTTCCTATGATCTTTCTCATTTCTACAAAGCTGAAGAATTTAAAGTTTCTGTGTTATTACACACAATCAAGTGTCACTTTATGTAGCTGGAGTTTTCCTGTGTCCACCCAGCTCCTGTAGCCACTCAGACCCAAGTAAACAAACAGAGACTTATATTACTTATAAACTGTATGGCCATGACAGGAAGCAAGAGGCTATGGATTTGTTCTAGATTAAGATACATCAGGTTTGACCAGCCAAGACTACCTGAAAGGTCTCCCATGACACCATGGCCCAGATGATCCAACATCCTGAATGGTTTCAAGGCAACTGGCTCAGAGAATACAGCCTCACAGACTACTCCATAATCCTAAAATTATCTTTGTGTCCCATTAAGAATACAGCACCCTCATCCAGCTGCCAGCCACTGCCATGAGAAGCAAGTTGTAAAGATACCAATAATCCATAAACCATGTGGCAAGGTATAGATTTATATAAATGGGTTAATTTAAGATGTAAGATCTAGCTAACAAGAAGCCTGAGCCATTAAGCCAAACAGTTTTAATTCATATAAGCATCTGTGTGTTTATTTGGTTCTGAGCAGCTGCAGGGCCGAGAGGGACTGAAAAAAACTCCAGCTACAACTTTATCTCTTATTACTAAATTCATCAAGTCACTTCTTACCCTTCTTTTATGACTCATCAAAATAACCCTTCTGATTCACTCGTAAGAGGGATTTCATACAAAGTAACATATTCTGTTCAGATACAGTTATGTAAACAATTAGAGCAAAATGAAGTGTTTTGAAGGTCTTCAGTCATGAGTTTCAATTTTTAAAATCTGTCTAACTTTGCCACTTGATAGTACTGTCAAGAACTATGCCATATATTATATCTCAGTTAACAAAAAGTTAATGGGTTATGATATCTAGTACTAGCTACTCTCAAGCTAAGAAAGGTCCTGTAGCCATTCTCTTATTATATTTGCTAAAAATAGAGCTGAGAAAGGATTTGAAAAGTAAACACACTAGCAGAATCAGAACCAAGTAGAAACTTCTAGGAATGACCCAGTGGGCTTCTCTAAGCCAGCCTTTCTGATGAAAAGACTCATGAAGAAGTATGAAAATGACAACATCAGCAAGAGTTACTCCAAGGTTCAATTTTTCACACGTGTATCCTTTGCCTTTAGGATACTGACCTCAGAGAAATATTTGGTTTAGCTTGAGTAGCAAACTTCTTTCTCTGAATATTGTAATGCCATTTATCTTTTACCAGGTTTGACTGTATAAAATTTTCGGTTCTGAAATTAAAATTTCAGTTCTGGATTTTCAGTTCTGAAATAGAACATTTTTCTTGCAGGTTTAAGAATTCAATAAATGATTTTGGAAGAAATAAGGAGGTTGGTGTTCAGTGCACACATCATCTTTTATCCAAAAGATATCCATGAAATCAAAGGTTCATGCATTTGTACATATATGTACATTGAAACACAGGAGATAACAAACATTTCCCTTCCTGAGGTGGACTCTGACTCTGGTGTGTGTTCTGCACCTGCAATCACAAAACAAAAAATGGGGAAACCTTTTCTTACCGTCTTTTCACTTCTCCATGTTGCTTTACATGATGTTAAGGCTATAAAACAGGGAACATTACTTTGTCTTTAAAGAAAATTCAAAAATTAACTTTTTTCTTTTCTGCCATTTTTCTTGTGTTTTAGTATGCAGTTGTGCAGTTTATGATCTTGATCATTTGGCTTTCTGATGAAATAAACATTTGAAGGTAGTATTTTATTGGACACATGTTCTGCAGATTTAAAGCTCTGGTCTCCATAGGCAGATGTCTACATCTCCTCCTACAAGCAGTTGACATATTATTCATATTTTACTTCATTTACAGCTTTACTAAGAACCAGGTCCCACTCTGTGTGTCCACTTAGTCTTCCTTTGCTTTTTTTTAACCACTCACAAGAATTTCAGTCTTTTTGTCTAAGTTCCTTTGAGAGTATACAACTGTTTTAATAAGCTCCTTTTTATTATGTTAAATAGACTTGTCAAGCCTTTGAGTACTATTCATTTTTCCTAAGGAACCAATTTTATTTCTCAATAACAAATAAAAAGAATACCAAAAAAAAAAAAAAGCAAGATTAAGAGCCTTTTGTCTTTGCCAAATTGAGGATCTGGGGATTTTTCTTTTTCATGCATTCTTCCTGTATCTTCTTTTCTTCATGTATTAATGAGGCAATGTTTTAAATGAAGAAATAGCAGTGCTTCTTTGTAGGGGTTGAGGTACCTGCCCTCTGCTCCTACCCAGGGTTCCTTAAGAGAAATGCTTCCAGGAGTGATGGAAAAGAAAATTTCTATAATAATTTCATACAAATGGGTAAACGCTCTTTATTCTATGTGCTCTTTATTCATGTTATTTCTTCTTATATATCCATTCATTAGAAACTTGTTAGTAAAAATTACAAAGCAAACTCTCAGAGACAAGCATTCTGATAAGAGTCCCACTTGGTGAAGACTTGGCCAGCTTAATTGGTGACTGACAACAGCTGTAGATTGTAAAAAGCTCTGGCTATCTCTTAAAGGGATAGCCACAAGGGTACAAGGGAAGAAACTAAACCAATGAGAGATTTAAGGAATAGGCAAAGAATATGTATGTGTATGTGAAATAATAATAATATCTGGACATGGTTAATCAGTTAACAGCCTTTTTCTGTTAATCTCCTGAATCTCAGGACCTATCATAGTCTACTGAGCCTAAAATCTTGCATTTAAAAAGTGGTGTAGAAATAAATATGAAGTGTTAATTGTACATTGCATCAGAGTGGGCAGAGGCTGGTGGAGGAAGTTTAGGGCAACACAGGTGCTGTGGTTCTCTAGAAGGACTAAGATATACCAAAGCCAAACACCTGCACTGTCATTTCTAGTTTGCTACAATTCTTTTCAAGGATTTTAATCCAACAAGGCCAAAAATCTTCAAGTTCTCTCATGAATAAAATCTGTGAAAATTCTGCCTGTAATCTATCCCAAGAACACTTCCTTTGTCCAGTTTGCCCTATCAGTAAGAAAAAATAGAGCACAGACCTTTAACAGTCACATAGAACAATGGATCTAGTTATGAAGCATATTTTCATATGTTTCTATTCATCAAAATTACATAGTTATATAAGTTATATAAGAAGTCATATAGTTGTATAAGTTATATACAGTTACATAAGAAGTCATCTTCCTGACCACCCACAAATATGTGTGCCTAATAGATGGAAGATTTTCATGAGATAAACACACAAGCAGTGGGAAAACACCTATAGCTGACTAGCTCTTACACTTAAACTCAGCCCGTTTTTGTTAATCTATATGTTGCCATATGTTCGTGGCTTTACCTGTGTGCTATTACATGTTGCTCCCTGGACAGCAGGCTGGCGTCTCCTCACTCAGCCTTCCTGTTTCCAGAATTCTCTTCTCTGCTTGTCCCATCTATCCTATACTTCCTGCCTGGTTACTGACCAATCAGCATTTTATTTATACAGAACGATATCCACAGCAGGCATATGAGAAAAATTACAGACAGGAGCAACTGGTCATTAACAGTCAGTAACTCTGTGGTCTTGCCAAGTGGGGCTCCCCGTCAGAGAGTCTGGTAGGTTGACCTGCGGAACACTGGTTGTCATTGTTGTATACACCCATAACCCTTGGTACCAGCAGCTGTCAGCATTTCTTGAAGATATGAATTGTATTACTTATATTTTAAGGCAAGGAAAAGTTGTATTTGAGGAATTGATTCATTTGACATCTGGGTAAAGTGCTTACATGAACATGAACCACCGGAAATGTTTTGATGGGGATGAGATAAATTAAATGCAATGTTTACAAAATTTCCAACAATTAGTAAAAATGATTGTTTAATAGAGACAAAGAATTAAGCAAAAATATTCTCAATTATGTCCCTGCATTTGCTATTCTGTTTGGTATTTAATGTGTATTTGTTAAGTTTCTATATGCCTCAAAAACTAAAAAAAATTATTTTCATCACCCCATTCTTCCATAAAATTTGTCAATCATGGGTTTATAATACTGTCTGGATTAACTAGAGAGGAAGAGAGAGACAGGAAGAGAGGGAAAGACAGGGCTCTACCCTCATAAATAACCGCCCCCTGGGTCACAGAGACAGAAACCTGAGAATATATGGGAGTTAGTAGCATTATTCTGTTAATTTGAACCTGGTATTCCTGAAAAGATCTCAGTCAAACATCTACTACCTTAGAATATTTTGATTTATGAGATAGTTTAGGAAGGAGCCTGGACCTTCAAGCCAGAAAAAATAACTAAATCAAGTTCAAAATTGCTACTTAATAGAAGTTTTCTCAGCATCAATATTTCTCATATTTATTTGTGGTGTTAAATATTAGCAACTCTAATAAGATCACAGCCACCTTCAAAACAAGAAACAAGTAGCAACGTATACAGATTTTCTGAGTATTTGGAAGTTTATATTTTCCACTGGTGATTTCTTTTTCTGTTTATTTTTCATTTAACCATTGATAGTGTCATGCATTTACAATGAAGACCCACAATCTGGTAAATTACAGTTATTGAAATGTCCCTAAAAGCAGATATTCTAAATAACTGGTGACATAATTTTTTTCCCCCATTTGATTATAGCTTATTAGGTCTGCAGTTCTTTGTGCACTTGACTTCAAAGAGTTCCAAAGCATTCATTTAACATTTATTTTGTACTTTAAAAGTCTACTATCTCAATTAATTATATTGAAACAAGACTTGTGTGTGTGTGTGTGTGTGTGTGTGTGTGTGTGTGTGTATGTGTGTAAGCGATTGAGCATGCACTTGCTGTCAATCACATAAATGCATATTCAGGCCAGAAGTTGAGGCCATGTGTCAACAGCTATCCACTTTTGTTTTTGAAACATGGCCTCCAAATGGACCTGAGTTCATTAATAGGCTAGATGGGCTGGCCCATGAGCTTCAGTTATTTACTGCCAGCCTGCAGCTTGATTTTATGTGTGTAGTGGAGACCCAAATCCAAATCCTAATGTTCGTTTGGCAGATACTTTACCAAGCCCTCAGCCCAATGAATGCATTTTTTTTAAATTAAAAAAAAAACAACTTTTAACTTTATTCATAAAATGTCCAGGAGATGTTTTTCATTACTTATACTGTTGCTGTGTTAAAATACTTTAACAAGACTTCCGATCTGCTTAGGTTCTACTGTGGCCAGTTTTTGCACCCTCTGTGATGGGTTCTGCCACTCTCCAGGTTGTTTATTCTGACAGAAAGCTACTACTTCATAAGCTTGAAGAATAGTGCTCCCCATCATTGTGAAATGGAGTGGACAGCAGTATTCAATGACCATGCTTTCTGAGGATGATACTGTGCTGGATCTCAAGCAGTTTCTCAATAATACTCTTAGAGGAGTGCTTCCAGAGGCCAGAAATTACTGGGGCTCAAAGTTAAAGGCAAACCTGCAGAAAATGATGTTAAGCTTGGAACTCTCACATTGAAACAAAATACCAAAATCAAAATGGGAAATTGTGAGGGAAGCTTGAAGATGTTGTATTTTCTCCCACTGACTATGATGTCATCATTGACATTGACTTTGAAGATGAAGTAGTTGAAGTAGAAAATAGGGAAGAAAACTTACTGAGGATCTCTCACAGAATCAGAGATTACAAAGTGGAAGTACTGAACTGTTCAGGGAAGGGAAAGAACTTCTGGTGCTGGATATCATTTATATATTACTTGATCATAGGTCTTGTGCAGAGACTGGGGTATATTATTGAGATAATATCTTCAGGAATTTCCAACATCTGCATATGAAGATTACGACATTGTTATTTGGTATGCAACAAATATGAAGTGGATTTAAGCTGAAATGAAAGAACTTGGTGTAGTGGGTAGCCATTCCAGCTTGGATCTGGAAGTTCCAACCCCCATTGAGATTCTGGCAACTGTCACGCCTACGAGGTGAGGCCAGGGGAGGCGCCTGGGGACCGGAGAGCTGGATGGGCGAGCGCTCTCTCTGTGTGCTCTCTCGGTGCCGGGACGCTGAATAGTGGAGGTTGACTGTGCAGAGCTCCAGAGAACACCGCTGGACTGCGTTACACCTTCCCCAGACCCTTCGACCTACCCATTACTTAACTTGTGAGTTACGCCATTAAATAAATATCCTTTTAACTATGTGGAGTGGCCAAAATAATTTCTCCAATATCTGGTGCTCACGTGGGGCAAACTCCAAAGGCCTGGGCAGCTCCCGCCCTCTCCTCCCTAGCTGGCGGGTACCTAAACCCGCCTGCAAAGTTCCATATAACCAGGGAACACCTACACGGTTCCATTCCTGAAAAAGGGAATGCCAATTATAAGATTACTGCCATGCTGGACAGTGCTGCAAGCACCTTGCACATTCCAAGGAGAGAGGGCTCATCGATGTGAAGCCTCTTGGTGTTATTTGGGAAGTTTTCTAAGTTCTCCACCAATATATATATATGTTTGATGACATAGGAATAAAATTTCTCATGAATCTACAGAACAGACTGAAGATAGGCGGTTTCATGAAAGTGCATTCAAATCAAAATAAAGACAGAGAAGTGGTGAAGCTCTTTCAGTGTCTCAAGGAGATAGCCAAGCACAAGTACTGGGAAAAAGGTATCTATCAAAGAAGCAAGGACAGTAGTTACTAGCGACACTCACAGCTGAAGGTCCTTGAGACCCATGGACTATTGGTGGAAGTATCAAGGCAATTTCACATAGTTAAAAGGGAGTAACTTACAAGTAAAGGGGTAGGCTACAGGGAGAGGTGAAGTGCAGTCCAGTGGTGTTCTCTGGAGAACTCTGCTCGGTCTGTCTCCAGTGTCCAGGATCCAGGAACCAAGAGAGCCAGCACGTCCGGATATCGGGTCTTAAGGGCTCCTCTCTCGGCCCTGCCTCGTAGGTGTGACAGTTACCGGAAGCCTCAATGGGGGTAGTACTTCCAGGGCAAAGCTGGAACAACTACCCGCTACAGCGGACCTTTGTTTCTTTGCTCGGCATTACCATGATTTTACTGGACATGGAAGCAGATGCCAGGCTGCCTAGCTGGGGTCTTCTAGCACTTTGTAAATTTAATTTTGTATTTTGTTAAAGATCATAACAAAATGTTAAAAAGTTCTCTTCCCTTGATGCTAATTTACTCTTGAAGAAAATATTATCTGGCATCGATTATTGAGGTGTTTTCCAAACCCTCTATAAAATGGAGAAAAGAAAAGAAGAGTAGAGGTGGAGCAAAAAGTAAATCCACCAGTGGCATCTTGTGAGTTTGGAAACAACTTTTCTCTTATGCCTTTGTGTCCTTGTATAGTCAGCTGCCTGAGTCTGAGACCAAACCAATCTTGTAACTAGCTAGCATTTTCCCACTTAAAAACCAAAAAGCCCAAACCAGGTTTTAAATAACAACCATGTTTGTTATGCTGAAAACCCTCAAGAGTTGTCCTTCCTTGTCACAGTTTCTCTTCTGCAGTCGGCCAGGAAGATTGTGTCAGTGTTCTTTAAGAAGAGAGGACATCTGCATGTTGAAGCCATGCCCTAGATGGCAGGGCAACAAGCAGACCAAAATGACACTATAGGACAAGAGTATGTTTCTTTCTCTGCTGCTAAGTATAAGCACTTCTCCTTAAAACCACAGTCATGAGCACATCTTACCACAGTAGTACAAAGGCGCATTCACCGACTTCTCTCTCAGAAGCATGGATAGCATTTCTTTCTACTCCACCAGTGTGTCATTGCTAACTACTGACACCACTGCAGCAAACATATCTAGCCATAAGAATAAAAATACCAGTTACTTGCAATGCTTAAGCCTGCAGATATGCAATATTTTGTTTTGACAGTATTGCCTTATATAGTTCCTGCATCTGAAGGGAATTGCTCCTTTTAAATGAATATGGTGTACATTGTTCTAGTTTAGTACTGTATATAGTGAGAACACAGGTAAGCTATTGTATCTGGCATGAACACCAAACTGGAGTGGTGGGATTGTGTTTTGGTGCACCAAACTCTGAGGAACTCATTTGTATCTGATTAGTGATTGTCTTCTGAGATTTGTGGAGCTGCTTTTCTGGAGGAGCTCTATGGCCTTCACATGACGTCAGTCACAAGATGTTCCTGACCAACCTGGAATTCTTGCATTATTGAGCACTGCAAACCACACACAATTAGAACCAAGAAGTGCGTGGGTCGTGTGTTTCTTCGGGCAGCACATAGACCAGAGCAGAGCCTCTGGTATGAGGAACTTGACTTACTTTAGAAATAACTTTTGTGGAGCTTGACCTGGAGTTTGGCTGTGGATCTCTGCATCTGCTTCCATCAGTTACTGGAGAAAGGCTCTATGATGACAGTTAGGGTATTCACCAAACTTATTACTGGGGTAACCAAACCAAACTAATGGGAACTTAGGAAATTTAGACCAACACCTGTGGAGCCTCCACAGGACTGGACTAGGCCCTCTGTGTAAGTGAGATAGTTGTGTAGCTTGATTTGCTTAAGGGGCCCTCTGGGCCGGGCGGTGGTGGCGCACGCCTTTAATCCCAGCACTCGGGAGGCAGAGCCAGGTGGATCTCTGTGAGTTCGAGGCCAGCCTGGGCTACCAAGTGAGCTCCAGGAAAGGCACAAAGCTACGCAGAGAAACCCTGTCTCGAAAATCCAAAAAAAAAAAAAAAAAAAAAAAAAAAAAAAAAAAAAAAAAAAAAAAAAAAAAGGGGCCCTCTGGCAGTAGGATCAGGATCCATCCCTGGTACATGAGCTGAATTTTTGGAGCCCACTACCTATGGAGGCAGGGGGTGAAGGGAGCTTGAATCTGTCTCAACTGAATGTACCAGGTTCTGCTGACTCCCCATGAAGAGCCTTACCTTCTTGTAGGAGGAAGTTGGGGGTGTGCAGGGTGGGGCAGGCTGGAGGGGCAGAAGAAGTAAAGAAGGGGGTCTGTGATTAGTATGTAAAATGAATAAACAATTTCTTAATAAAAAAATAACTTGTGTACCAGTAAATAAATACATTTCTGCAAAGCTGCTCAGTCTTTTGAGGCTGTTCTCTGCTCCTTTCAAGGCTTCATCACATCCTTGAGTGTCTCTCATTTTTCAGTCATCATATGTGACTCAGTTTACCAACAAGTGTAAATAATAAATATCTTTTCTTAAAATATACTTTGACAAAACTAATTTAAGGGAAAGAGATTTATTTTGGCTCACAATTTGAGGTCATATTCCATCATGACAAAGAAGTCACAGGAGCAGGAGTCTGAGGCAGCAGGTCACATTGCCTCCACAGTCAAAAGCAGAGAGTGATGAATGCTCACACTCAGCTCATTCTCTCCTTTTTATATAATTCAGCAACCTAGGCAAGGAAATAGCACCACACACCACAGACTTAGATCTTTCCACCTCAATTAACCTAATTGAAATAATCCTCCACAGACATGCCCAGAAATCTACCTTCGGTCCTCTAGGTGACTCTAGAGCTCATCATGTTGACAATAGACACTATTAAAGATGCTACAATCTGAATATAACTGAAGTTGATTATCTAAATTATTCTCTAGGGGCATTCAATTAGAGTTGGAAATTATATTCTGAATCAAAGAATAACAGTAGTAAAACTGAGGAAAATATTTTTAAGATTGATATCATATTGCCTCAGTTTAGCATCATGGAAAATATCTTGTTTATTATATTATTTTTGAAGACATTTTATTATAGAGATTACTTATTTAAGATATAGCACCATTTTGCAGTCTAGCAAAAAACTGCATGAAGATTTTAAATATATATATATATATATATAAAGTAAGACCTGAGATAGATTTTTCATGTGTTTTTTTTAAAACAATAGCTCTGGGGATTTTAGGCTGCTCTGTTCAAACTGGATTTTGAATAATAGATTTTGTTTATAGAATTAGAAAAATAAAAGGAATAATTATTTAACAGAGTGAAATTTCCAGCTTAGCATAATATCACAGATAAAATCACAAGGGGAGGACCTGGTTGGACAACTTTTTAAGAATATATATATATATATATATATAGTTTGTAATGAGTAAAACTTTCAATGACAGTTTTATTGGCAAGTTTCTGTATATGTGAAGACTTGTTATGTATGATTTACAATGTGAACTAGTGAATCAACCACTGGTCATGGACAGCAATGAATGAAGATGCTTATTTAAATAGTGATGTGTTGCACATTAAATAGTGATGTGCTGCACATTAATGTGATGGAATCATATGCTGAATCAAGCAATATTTTATTGAGCCTCACCTTCGGTTTCTTTATTTAGTTCTTATACTTAGGAATTAAATGTCGTGCTCCTATCACCATTCTTAGAATGGATTTTTTTGTCCTTAAGAGTTCTTATTTTGACAAAACTGACTTTTCATGCTATTTTTCCCATTAATTATTTGGACACTTTTATAATCACCTCTTCTTGTTCACCTTCATTGTACCCAGCAACAAACCATAAGCTCATTGAATGGTTTGTGACTGTAACAAATAAATGGCTCTCAGCACCTGGAACTTTAGTTTTTAAGAGTTGTATTTTTCTTTAAATTTCTTGGCAGCATCTCAGGCAGAAGTGGAAGAAATTATGGTCCAGCAGAGTTGGTGTTGGCTAACTGTCTGTCTTTTTTATTGAATTTGGAGTGAATGAAAGAAAAACTTGGAAACGTTCTGTTTCCAAGTACATGCAGTAATAGTGTCTTTTAGACTTTAATATGCATCGTCTCACATGGGAAGCATCTTAAAATTAAACCTTAAATGTGCTGGTGAGGTGGCTCAACAGTTGAGAGTCCGGTCTGCTCTTCCAGTGGGTGGGAGTTCTGTTCTCAGCACCTGTATCTAATAGTTCACAGCTGCCTGGAACTGAGCTTCAGTGAACTCATGGCCTCTGACTTCTGTAGGCAACCCCATATATGGGAACCCTCCCACATCAGACACACAGACATGCACATCATTAAAAGTAAAATAAATATATAAAACCCAGCCATTCTGCATGCAAACTCAAATTATCAGAGGTGGCTGGTGAACCTGAGAAATTGCACCTCGGTGTTACTCTGTAAATTATTTCTGATGCTTGCCAACAGAAGTCTCTAGACTCTCTGGGAACTGTATTAACTAAAAGGCCAAGATTCATTTTCCTCTTCGTTCTAAATACTAAGTCTCAGTTCATCCACTAATTGGTATGCATACCTTGAAAACAGGTTGTTGGTGGCATTTATCTCATGTCACTTACCTAGCAGACAGGTTTTAATTGGAAGCCAGCACCACATGTCATACTTGAGTCATCCTTAGCATCTTTCAAAATAACAACTTTATTTAATTCTCTGACACATTCCAAAACTGGCTCCCACACTGCTGCTTGCTATATGAAAGAATCTCAAGATAAAGAGGGAGTGAGACACATTTGCTATGATTGCTCAGGCTTTCATTCACTTGGATTACAAATCCACTGGTTTTCTAACAAAACATCCTCATTTGTGTAAGAATTCATTCTCCAATACAGTAGTAGCTTTCAAAACAGAGAAATCTCAGTCCTCAGGAGATACCTGACAAACTACGGAAACACCTTTGATTTAACATTTGCAGATGTACAGCAGGCATCTTGTGGATAAAGGTAAAGTATGTCCCTCCACATCCTACAAGGCAGAGCCATCTCTGCCTGACACCATTGTTCCTTCATTCCAAGATACCCGAGTTCTGAAGTTGAAAAAACCTGTTTTAGAGCAGAGATTGGTTTGTAATTTGTGTTTCCACCATGGCCAAATCTAGTCACATGACTTGATATTGGAAATAAACTTTATTTGGAATAAATAAAGGATTTGTTTGGATATTATATTGCTTACATGTTTTGAGCTGCAATGAAAGATTTGAGAAGTTACGACAGAGAATGCGTAGTCTACAAGTCTAAAATGTTTATTATGTTACCCACTAAAACATATTACAGGATCTATATGTGGTCCCTAAACCACCATCACCATAACCACTTGAGGACCCATACAAAATGCAGATTCAAGGCGCTGATCTGACAATCATTAACATTAAGGTTGAGACATGGGCCTTACAGACCCAGAGAGGCCTGCCCTTAGATCCCATCCCTGAGCACCAGCCATTCCGGGGAAGACCTGCCCAAATTGGCCCCAGGTTCTGGCCATCGTGCAGGAGGATCCCCTCCACTCACACCAGGAAGGTTCTGCTTCTCCAAGACCCCTGGCAGACCCTGCAATCTCCATGCCCTGCCCCCATGCCCATCCGCCTGAGACCCCAGCCACATCCTGAGACTTAGAGACCACCCAGCTCCCATTCTGCCCCAGACCTCCCATCTGGACAAGAACTCCCATCCCGACCTGGAGCTCCCATCTGGACAAGAGAGAGAGACATGAGACTTACAATGTGGATTTTGAAAACATCTCCAAGCGACCTTGTATTAGCTCAAAGCTTATGATTATTGATACACCACAATATAATCTATAAAATATCACTCAAATTAAAATATATTTTGTAAAGTGAGTGATGTTTCTTTTCTTGTTATATGAAATATTGTTACAGCCAGGTGTTGAATTAATGGTAAACTTTACATTCAAAAGTTACAATACATCCATAATAAAGTCAGCATAATCAATAACCTTTACCCAAACTGCAGCCATCACCACACCAAACTTCAAACTCTGAAGCTACAGGCTTACTTTTACAAAATTATTTGAAAGAAAAATGTGCCTTGGTTTGACCAGAACTTGCTTAACTTTTCCTCTCTTTTGGTGCAAATATTTTGGTATTTTGATATGGTAAGAAAACATTTATTTGTACCCAGCTCAGGATGAGAGAGCTCAAATAGAGGCCTGCTCATAAAAGATGCTGTTCTGAGAGAGCATGAAGTCTCTTATCTACTGTGCTACTCAAAACTGTTTTTCTCTCCAATTCTCATAGAATGTAGATCTGTGCACCCCACCTTTCACTTAATGAATTCAAATATCTGCCTACATTGTCTGGGTTATTGGCTGCACTTCTCAGCAGCATGTCAAATGATTTTGGAACCAGAAAGACACAGAGAAAATGGAATGCATTCATGTATCAAAATAGAAGTAGAATTCAAAAATGATTATGCCATTGTTTCACTTTTTGTATGAATTTGAGAGAATAAAATACTATGATTAGTCAGCTATTCCAAAGGATGATTATATCCTTTTCAAAGCACAGAGATCCCATAAAATATCATCATATCAGTTAAATTCTTAACTTTATATTCAATCAATGAGAACATTCGCACTGTGCTTTAAGTCATAGTTTAGATGCAGATGCTAAGCACTGGTAATCAGTACTGTAAATAAATGAAGCTTATTCAACTGTTCTGCTTTGCTGTGCCTGCTATGATTGCATCTCTGTCTCCATCTGATGTATGGCTGCCAAGTCTTAAAGAGTCATGACCTCCAAACAAGTCATCAGCATTTAACATATGGAGGGA
Organism: Peromyscus leucopus; assembly: GCF_004664715.2. Classification (NCBI taxonomy): domain Eukaryota; kingdom Metazoa; phylum Chordata; class Mammalia; order Rodentia; family Cricetidae; genus Peromyscus; species Peromyscus leucopus. Next base: position 8,040,033 of record NC_051065.1, read on the forward strand.
GGGGTTGCTGAAAAGTTAACCTCATTCCTTCTGGTTCTTCCTTTCATCACAGAGGAAACCTGATATTCAGTAGATATCAGAATGTATTACTGATAAAAGCAAGTACTTGTTCACTCTTACATTTTTTTAAGAAAATGTATTAAGAAATTCTTAACTGACAAAACTATAAAATAACATTGGACCAAGCAGAGATGGTGACTTCTAGATGGGCAAGGAAATGCTGCCATGTGTCATAATCATGAGCATCATAAATTATTGAAAGTATATTATCTAAAATCCAAGGCTGGTGCTGTTATGTGTCTCAGGTTCCCTGTGTCAATATATCCCACTGGAATGCATTCAAGTAAGATGAAAGCTAAGCCTGAGATTAAGATTTAAGCTATATTAATGTGTCCTTTTTTCCTTTGGTCCAATGTCTATATTTTTACTAATTTTTCTTCAAAACCTATCGATCTTACTGTTTAGATTAAAAAGTTGTGCTTGGGTATTTAACTCATAAAGAAAACAAGAAATAACATGACCAGTCTAGTAATGCAAACAAACATTCTGCATTTATGATAATTATATTTTGGTGATTCCTACAAATTTATGACTTAAATATCTAGAAGTTCCTTCAAGGTATTTCAAACATCAGTTATCCAATGTTATGATATTGTTTAATTATTGGAAAACAATGACTATTTTTATATTGGAATCTCCAAGGTCTTTGGTACTATTTTAACCATTTCAATATAAAAATAAATAACATAGTTAGTAATCTATTGAAACATTCTGAATTTATGATAATTTTGTTTCACACAAAAATTTATAGTTTCCTGTTTTTTAGGTAGCCTCCCTGGAGTTGTGAGTAGCAGGCTAAGAAAGACACAGGGATCACACAATGACAGAAAAATGGATGAGATCTACATGAGCAAACTGGACATGAAGGGAGGGTAATGAAGGACAAGGGTGGGGGAAAAGAGAGCTTAGGGGAGCGGGAGATCCCAGCTGGATCAAGAACAGAGAGGGAGAACAGGGAAAAATAGACCATGATAAACGAAGACCCCAGGGGAATAGGAAGAAGCAAAGTGCAAGAGAGGTCCACAGAAATCCACAAAGATACCTCCACAATAGACTACTGGCAATGGTCAAGAGAAAGCCCAAACTGACCTACTCTGATGAGAGGATGGCCAAACACCCTAACTGTCGTGCTAGAAATCTCATCCAATGACTGATGGAAGTGGATGCAGAGATCCAAGGCCAGGCCCCAGGTGGAGCTCCAGGAATCCAATCAGTGAGAAAGAGGAGAGATTGTATGAGCAAGAATTGTTGAGATCAAGATTAGAAAATCAGCCAAACTAGTGGAAACACATAAACTATGAACTAATAGCTGGGGAGCCCCCAACTGGATCAGGCCCTCTAGATAAGTGAGACAGTTGATTAGCTTGAACTGTTTGAGCAGCCCCCAGGCAGTGGAACCTGGACCTGTCCTTAGTGCATGAACTGGCTGTTTGGAACCTGGGGCTTATGTGGGGATACTTTGCTCAGCCTGGGAGGAGGGGACTGGACCTGCCTGGACTGAATCTACCAGGCTGATCTGAATCCCCAGGGGAGTCCTTGCCCTGGAGGAGATGGGAATGGGGGGTGGGCTGCGGGGAGGGTGGGGAGAGCGGGAGGAGGGAGGACAAGGGAATCTGTGGCTGATATGTAAAAATAAATCAAAGTATAAAATTTAAAAAGAAAAAAGAAAAAAACCCTACAGTTTCAGTACTTATCTTAAAATTATTCAAATGGCAGATAAGTGCAAACTTAAGTATTAATATTTATCCCAGTATGAGAATAAGATATAATGAGTGCTTTGCCTTTGTTGTTTTTTGACCAGATTGAAACATTTTCAGCAAAGATAATTTTCAATAAAGCAGCAGTGTAGATGATTCCCCATGAAAAAGGAAATGCCATTTTTCATATAAAGCTCCTTAATAAATTTCCTTTCCTGATAGCAATCATTTTTTTATTCATTTCATGGAATCTAAAATGGTTGAAGAAATTTCCCTCTGAGGAAAACAGTATTTTTATCAATTTATTTTGGAAAAGTGACTTTTGTTATTAAGAGATTTGCTCCAGTCTTACTGTAAGATCAAATTCATAATTTAATCACCACAGGAACTTACTTATGAATTCTAGAAGATTTACGGTGATTTGACACTAAGTTGTCATCAAATATAGATTGTGCTCATGAGTGCACCTGCTCTATAAATAGGTCAGCATCAGAGCTCTAACTACAGTTGTATTTTTATCTTTTTAAGTAATTTTGAAGTTTTTCAAGTTTTACTGGCTTGAAGAATTAAAAAAACCCTGCTAATATGCAATTTGCTAATTATGAAACTGCTAGTCATCTTAAAATTACTATTTTTAAAGTGTTTATTTCTGAGCATTTCCATTCCCTGCTTCCCTAATAACAGGAATTAATGAGCATGAACAAGTAATCAAACATTATCTGTGTAAAAGCGTAAAGTGGAACATTGTGTCTCCTGCCATACATTTTCCTGTCCATATGGTGGAGGTACAATATTGGCACTGAAGCCTGAAAGTCCATCTGGACTAATGCTAATTTTTCTGGATAAGGCAAAGCTTTCTAAATCAAACCATCTGTTTGTATGCCTTAAAAGGACCTGTAAATAAAATCAAGCAATATGTATATGTGAGAAGAGAGATCAGTGTGAGCTTGACACTGATTACCCCAATATAAAGCCAATTTGAACACATATTGACAATTGCTGAATGCAGTATTTTTGCTGCTTTCAACTAATAAATGTTACTTATGGCCTATAAACACAGCTAATTCACACATTAGTCTTCAAGACTCAAAGCTCATAAAACTAACAAGACCATGGCATTTGTCACTCAAGCCAGCTACTCTATTTTGAACTCTAACAGAAATATATTACTTTCCTTCTTCTGTAGTTTCATTTTTAAAAAACTTCCAGAAAAAAAAATCTATCAGAATAAAACTTAAACAAGAAAAAAAGGATAAATTTGAATAGATTCCCTTGGGGAAAAGATAGTTTTAAAAGTTGTCATATTTTACCTATTATGAAGACATTTAATATATTGTAATTGTGAAAATTATAACATGACTGTGATGTGGTCACTTGTGGAAACTGGGTATTGATCTTGTAATTACTTTACTTCACATGACTAAAGTGGTTTTTCTCAATCTTTAGTGCTAAATTAGCCTTTTAAATTGTCTGTAGGTGTAAGACAGTAAGGCCTCATCTCTGTGGAATCTCAGAAATGTCAACATCTTGTCAAAAGTTATCAAAATAAAGACCCTAACCTAATCAACAAATGAAAAAATTAGAAATGCAATTGAGGATCCATAACAGACCTAAAGATGTGGGTAACATGCTGATTTCACTCTATTAAAAGTGAACCAAACAGACCATTCAGATCATGCTTGAATCCACAGAAACGGTGAAATGCTTGGTGTTGTTTGAGTTGCTATTTTTGATCATTTGGTAGAAAGCAGTTGAGAACTCAGGCAGGCATTTGTATGGTTTTCTCTGTTTTATTCCTGAACCTACTAGTAAATATTTGACTGTGTTGTCACACATGTTCCTTAATATTAAAAACAAAATAATAAATTATGTCATGTGAAAGAAAATGGTTTGAATTGGACAAAGTCGTATTATGAGACTAAGCCAATTAAAATGACAAATATCTCACATTTTCTTTCCTATCTAACTATTTGAGAATAGGGTCTGTGGGAGGTTCGAGAAAAGGAGAAAATGCAGCAATCAATATAGGCAAAGAAGTTTGTGACTCTGTTTATGTGAAAGTTTCAAATAAAATACTTCATTTTACACAGTGAATATATACTAATATTCTATAATATATACTAATAAAAACCACCCAAAACAAAAGTCAACAAAGATTAAAGATTTGTCGATGATGGCTTGATTTTAGTACTGGAGAGAAATAAAGCTCACATGAATGAAGTTCTTAGTATTTATTTCATATATGCATATTTTAAAAATGCCTATATTTTGAACTATTATATTCCAAAAGTTTGATTATAGAATTGGATGGTTAATTTCATTATATTTTCTAGCAATAGTACAAATAAAACATATTCACAAACTTTAATACATATCTCTATTTTACTCTAGTGCCAACACAGTGTTGGAACATATCCATGTTACATATCCTGAAAACGGATTAACTTAAAGTATGCCATACTTTGGGGTATGTACATAAACTGAGAACACTAAATTATTCCTCTACAAGTAGTTCACTGATCTAAAGGGATATCTGCAGCATCAAGAAGCATATTTATTTGTACAACACACATTTTCAATCATGTGAAATAATCAATCTGATACACAACTAGTTATGCATATAATAGCTACTGTCAGTCATGATGTTAAAGCAAAAATAGAATTTCATACACTTTGTCAAAGCTCAAAACAAAATTTTCTTAACTTTAGTTTTTGTCTATTTATTTGTAGAAAAAATAATATATTACAATTAATATATTCATTTCTGTAATCATTTACATTTATTCATAGTTATCCTACTAATTAAAATATTAATACTCAAAGCTGTGTGTAGTAACACATAACTCTAATTGCAACACTAGAGCATTATAAGCAGGAAGATCAGATATTCAAGGTAAACTTTCAGCTGTATAGTGAGTTTAAGGCATTGACAATCTACATGAAAACCTATCTGAAAAAAATAGAAATACATTTAAAATTGATGATAATACTAAAAGCAGATGCTGATGTTCACAGACAACTAGATTCTCCATTGCATGGCATTCTCTTGACTCCAAATATTCTGTCTCATTTTCTAATTAACTCTGTCTTTTCCAACTTAACATTTATTCAAACATCCTCATTTTTGTGAACATATTAATAGTCTCCCTCTTTCCTTTGGGAAAAATATTTGGAGGTATTTAAGAAGTAAAAACTAAGAGGTAGGTTACTTCATGGAGAGAAGTAGGAAATGACTTCTGCAGTGCAATATAAAATGGATGGAAGAGTCCTATTTTTCTTCTACCACAAAATAACAGTAGAATCAGGCATGAGCATGTATGAGGCATATTTACCTCTCACTAATCTAAATTCTACAAACCAAGTAAGACTTCCATGTGATAGTTAAGAACAAGTCTTTTAAAAGAAAAACTCCATATAAATATTTTCTTTTGTCAGGATAAGGATAATTAAATGAATATGTATCATCAAAGAATCTATTCTCTCAGCAAGGCAAAAGGCCTGCAAGCCACCAGGATGCTGAATTGTAGAAAGTGAATTTGATTAAGGGTGAAAAAAGAGTAAAAAGAGAATGTCAGTGACTCTGAACAAATTACCTCACTCTAAGTGATTTAGTGAATCGCTACACTATTAATTTCAATTTGTGTAGGAAACAAAGGTGAATTCTGAGGGTAAATAAATGTCAGAGTTTTGTAGACACATGCACTTTGGCAGCTTAGACAAAGCTGTAGCTCACAAATAGCCTACCTCTTACTGTAGCAAGTAACAGATAGTAAATGTGCATTGCATACAGTCTTCTCAAGTAATCGTGGCCATGTGCAAGCTTATATTTTAAAGGAAAATAAATCATCATTTTGACCCAAGAAGACTCTGTGATGAATATTTGGAATATAATTTTTGTATTTGTTCTTTGACCATAGGTCTGCTGATCAGCTCTTGTGCCTTGCAGGTAGATAGGAGACAGACAGACAGACAGACAGACAGACAGACACACACACACACACACACACACACACACACACACACGTGCATAGTATATGAATGGAAAAGTGTAGATTATTTTTCATAAAGTTAACCCAAAATTGGTTAAGTCTTCTCTGTTTTATTTAAAGAGATGCCAATCAGCCTACTTTGTATATGATGGACATGAGCAACCCAACAAGATGTTAGGAAAGGATGATATTCTATTTTTTGATGTGGCAATATTGTGGAAAAAAAGTGACTTGACTACTGTGTCAACCTATAAAATGAAAGATCTTATAAGATACTTTAATAATTCCCACAAGAGGCCAAGAGGAAAGACCACCTACAGGAGACCAGGTAGGCTGCCTGCAGACTTCTCTGTTATCTTAGACCCATTTCTCAAAGTCAGCCCTGAGCACTGAACAGAATATCAACTGTAGTTTCCCTTGTCCCCTCTCTCTGCCTCCTTTGGATTCCACAGACATACCCACTGCCCTTCTCTTCCTGCCTCATTGCTGTGTCCTAGCCTCCAACTTGGTTGGACATCTCATGCTCAAACACAGGCCATACCTTCCAAAAGACCAGGTAGGCTGTATGTGGACCTTCCTGAATCTCTCTTACCCCAAACCTAATTCTCAAGGTCACCCCTAGAGCTTAAAGAAAACACTATGGGCAGCTTCCCCTTGCCCTGTTTGTGCCCCTAGTGAATCCCTCAGACCATCTCTCCATGACCTCCTATTCCCCCAGCCTCCAACACCAGCAAGCATTTCCCTTGAACACATTAGGCAAGTAGGCTAGTACAATAGGTAACATTCAACCCACATACTCTCTGAATATCTAGAGAGGAAACAGAGATCAGGTGAAAAAACTACCAGCCAACCAAGACAAATCCAGAAATCAATACCTAGATCTATAATAACCTCAAATGCAGATGCCTAGGCACCAGCATAAGAGCACCATCAAAAACAGCCAAGGCAATATGTCTTCACCAGAGCCTAGCTATCCTACCACAACAGGTCCTAAATATTCCAACATGGCTGGAGCATAAGAAAAAGACCTTATATGAAGATGATTGATGTCCTTAAAGAGGAAATGAATAAATCACTTAAAGAAATCCAGGGAAACACAAACAAACAGTTGGAAGAAATAAATCCCTCAAAGCAGGGAAAACACAGACAATTAGAGGAAATAAATAAATCCCTTAAAGAAAGCCAAGAAAGAAAAAAAAAAAAACAGTTGAAGGAAATGAATAAATCTGTTCAAGACCTGAAAATGGAAATAGAAGCAATAAATAAAACACAAATAAAGAAAATCCTGGAAATGAATAATTTAGAAATATCAACAGGAACTACAGAGGTAAGCTTTATTGAAAGAATACTATAAATGGAAAAGATAATATCAGGCATTAAAGACAGAAGAAATGGATACATTGGTCAAAAAAATGATAAATGTAAATAATTCCTTACATAAACATCCAGGAAATCTTTGAAACCATGAAGAGATCAAACCTATAAATAATAGTAATACAGGAAGGAGAAGAATAGCTCAAAAGAAAATATTTTTAACAAACTCATAAAAGACTTTTCTAACCTAAAGAAAGTGATGCCTACAAAGGAATAAGACACATACAGATACCAAATAGGTTGGACCAGAAAAGAAAGCTTCTTTGTCATACAATAATTAAAACACTAAACATACAAAGAAAGAAGGAATGTTGAAAGCTACAAGGGGAAAAGACCAAGTAACACAAAAAGGCAGACTAATTAGGATTATACCTGACTTCTCAGTGGAGACTAAAAACAGAAGGGCCTGGACAAGTGTCCTGCAGACTCTAAGAGACCACAAATTCCAGCCCAGATTACTATAACCAACAAAACTTTTAATCATAGATAGAGAAAATAAGATATTCTATGATAAATTAAATTATACAGTATCTATCCAAAAATCCAGCCCTACAAAAGGTGCTAGATCAACAGTTCTCAACCAATAGATCATGACTCCTTTAGGGATTGCATATCAAATATCTTACATATCAGATATTTACATTACAATTCATAATAGTAGCAAAATTACAGTTAGGAAGTAGCATCAAAATAATTTATGGTTGGGGTCACAACAACATGAGGAACTGTACTAAAGGGTTATAACATTTGGAATGCTGAGAATCACTGTACTAGAATGAAAAATCCAAGGGAGTTGACACACATGAAAATACAAGAAATAAATAAACTCACATTATCAAACCCCAAAGAAGGAAAACACACATACCACCACCACCACCACCACCACCACCACTGCTACCACCACTACCACCAACAACAACAACCAAATAGCAGAAATCAACAGTCATTGGTTGTTGATATCTCTCAAATAACAGTGGTCTAAATTCCCCAATAAAGAGACACAGATTGACAGAAGAATGGATATGAATAAAGGACCCATCCTTTTTCTTCATACAAGAAACTCACCTCAATATCAAGGATACGCATTACCTCAGTTGGAAAAAGATATTTTAAGAAAATGGATCTATGAAGTAGGTGGTAAAGCCACTTTAATATCAAACAAAATAGACTTCAAATCAAATATAATAAAAAGAGATGGGAAAGGATATTTCATACTCATCAAAGGGAATATCCACCAGATGACATTGCAATTATTAATATCTATGCCCCAAATGAAAGGCAACCCACTTTTGTAAAAAAGACACTACTCTACAGCTTCAATCACATACATACCCTCAAACACTGATAGTGGGAGACTTCAATACCCCACTCTACCAATGGACAGGTCATCCAAACAAAGTTAAACAGAGAAATGTCACAGCAAACTGATATTATAAAACAAATGTTCATAACAGATATTTACATAACATTCCACTCAAATACAAAAGAATATACCTTCTTCTCAGCAACCCATGGAACTTTATGAAAATTGACCACACATTCTGACACAAAGCAAGTCTCAATGGATATTAGAAGATTGAAATAACCCCCAGCATCCTATCAGAAGACCAGGGATTGAAGCTGGATATCAACAACAACAACAGAAGCAACAGAAGCCTTTTCAAAAAATGGAAACTGAACTACTCTTTACTGAATGAAAAATGGATCAAGACGGAAATAGAAGAAAACTGAAGACTTTCTGGAATTCAATGAAAATAAATACACAACGTAATCAAATGTAAAGGACAATAAAAGTAGTGCTAAGAGAAAATTTCATAGAATTAAGTCCCTAATTTAAAAAAAAAAACGGGGAGATCTCATACTCGCAACTTAAGAGCACACCAGAAAACTCAAGAACAAGAAGAAGTTTGCACACCCATGATGGCAAGAATTTATCAAATTAAGGGCTGAAATCAATAAAATAGAAACAAAGAGGGAACACATGAAGAGACACATAGCCAAACATTTGGCAGACTTCAAGGAAGCCCATGAGAGTAGGGAAGGAAGTATTGTAGAAGTCAGAGGTGTTGAGGAAACCAAGAAAACATGACCAAGAGAACATCAGCTAAGCAGGGCTCATAGGGGTTCACAAAGGCTAAAGCAGCAATAACTGAGCCTACATGGATCTACACTAGGTACTCTGGTCTAGTTGTGTGGCTTGGGTTTTTCTTGTGGGACTCTTGAGAGTGTGAGTGAGTATATCTCTGACATTTTCGCCTGGTGCTAGGACCATCTTCCTCCTACTGAATTGCCTTGTCCAGCCTTGATATGAAGGTTTGTGCCTAACTTTATTGCATCTTATTATTCTGTGTTCTGTTACTATCTCTGGGAGACCTGTTCTTTTCTGAAGGGAAATGGAGGAACAGTGGACTTCAGGGAGAGGTGAAATGGGAGTACTGGGAGGAACAGAGGGAGGGGAAACTGTGGTTGGGATGTATGTTCTGAGAGAAGAATAAATTTTAAAAAAATCAATGAAACAGAGATTTGGTTCCTTGAGAAGATGAAGAAGATAGATAAACTCTTCTCCATACTAACTAAAAGGTAGGGAGAGACTATCCAAATTAACAAAAGCAGAAACAAAAGGGGCATGGCAACAGACACTAAAAGAAAGGGAAATTTGTCTCAATAGATACCACTTAGCAAAGTTAAATCAAAAAGATAAACAATTTAAACAGATCCTTAATCCTAATTGACCATAAAAATCCATGGGCCAGATGATTTCAGTGCATAATTCTACCAGATGTTCAAAGAAAAGCTACACCAATACTCCCCAAGTTATTACAAAAAAATAGAAACAGAAGGAATATAGCTTACTTCATTTTATAAGGCCACAGATACCCCAGTAGCCAAATCACATAAAGACTCAACAAAGAAAGAGAATTATAGATCAATTTCCCTTATGAACATAGAACCTAACTATTCAATAAAATAATTGCAAACCAAATCTAAGAGGACATCAAAAAGATCATCCATCAAGTTCAAATAGGCTTCTTCCCAGAGGTACAGGGATGGTTAAACATATGACAATCAGTAAATGTAATCCACCACATAAATAAACTGAAATAAAAAACAAACAAACAAAACCCACACGATCATTTCATTAGATGCCAAAAGGCCTTTGACAAAAATCCAACACTCCTTCAGGATACAGGTTCTGGAGAGATTAGGGATACAAGGGACATACCTAAACATAATAGAGGCTGTTCACAGCAAGACTGCAGCAAATATCAAATTAAATGGAGATAAACACAAAGCAATTCCACGAAAATCAGGAACATAGCAAGATTATTCACTCTCACCATATCTATTCAATATAGCACTTGAAGTTTTATCTAGAACAATAAAACAACTAGAGATCAAGGGGATTGAAATTGGCAAGTAAGAAATCAATGTACAGATATTTGAATATGATATGATAGTATATATAAATGACCATAAAAATTCCTCTAGGGAACTCCTACAGCTGGTAAACATTTTCAGCAAAGTGATTGGATACAAGATAAACTCAAAAAATCAGTAGCCTTCCTATATCCAAAAGACAAATGGATTAATAAAAAAACCAGGGAAACAGCATCTTCACAATAGCCTCAAGTATTATAAAATGTCTTGTAGTAACTCTAACCAAGCAAGTGAAAGACTTATCTGATAAAATCTTCAAGTCTTTGAAGAAAAAATTGAAAGAAATATCAGAAAATGGAAAGATCTCCCATATTCTCAATTTCACATAGAAAAACAAAAAACCCAGGATATCAAATAGAAAAAAAAAGAAATAAGAAATAAACTTCTGGAAGTATCACCATCCCTGATTTCAAGTTGTAGTACAGAACTATAGTAATAAAAACCATATGATATTGGCATAAAAACAGGCATGTTGATAAATGGAATTGAACTGAAGTCACAGACATAAATCCAGACATCTATGGATACCGGATTTATGATGAGGAAGCCAGAAACACAGACTGAAAAATGAAAGCATCTTCAACAAATGGTGCTTGCCTAACTTGATGTCTGTATGTAGAAGAAAGCAAATAAGTCCATGTTTATCACTCAGCACAAAACTTAAGTCCAAGTGTATGAAAGACCTCAACATAAAACCAAGTATATCAAAGACATCAGTGTAAAACACTGTACTTGATAGAAGAGAAAATTTGTAATAGCCAT